>NC_143444.1:4305412-4949957 GCF_987193195.1 Phasianus colchicus
TGCTGGTAACCCCTCTTCTGATGGAGCCCAGGATACCATTTGCTTTACACACACACACACACACACACACACACACACACACACACACACACACACACACACACACACACACACACACACACACACACACACACACACACACACACACACACACACACACACACACACACACACACACACACACACACACACACACACACACACACACACACACACACACACACACACACACACACACACACACACACACACACACACACACACACACACACACACACACACACACACACACACACACACACACACACACACACACACACACAGCTGCAAGGGCACACTGCTGGCTCATGTTAAGATTTTCATCCACCAGGACCCCCAGGTCCTTCTCTGGAGGTCTGCTCTCAAGGACTGCTCTTCGAGTCTGTAGGGATGCCTGGGATTCCTTCTGCCCAAGTGCGAAACCTTGCACTTTTTTGTGTTGAAATTCATCAGGTTCATCCGGGCCCACCTTTCAAGTCCATCGAGGTCCCTCTGAGTGGCATCCCTTCCTTCCACCGTGTCAACCACACCACTCAGCTCGGTGTCGTCAGCAAACTTGCTGAGGGTGCACTCGATTTTGTCGTCGATGTCACTGATAAAGATGTTAAAGAGCCCTGTCCCAAGACAGAGCCCTGGGGGCACACCGCTTGTTACCAGCCTCCATCTGGACATAGAACCACTAATCACCAGTAGAACCATTAATCACGTATAGAACCATTAATCACCATTTTCATGGTATCTCAACTGATTCTTAGTTTCTTAGTTGCAGTTTTCAATTTTGAGCATGTCAGTGGTTTATGGGTCAGCCTGGTTCCATGACTAATGGAGCAGGGGGCAACAGATCTACATCCTAGGAAAAAGGGAAGGGGGAGAGGGGAAAAAGGGTGGGAAATGGGCCTGAAAACAGAACAGCAGCAACTATCTGAGGAGGAAAGTTAATTTACTAAATAGGATAGCGGAATGCAAGGTAACACAGTATAACACAGTATAAAAGGAATCGAAGCTAATAAATCAAATAAAGTGAGAGAGAGTGTGTTCAAAAAACTGAAGGCCTTACTCTACTGCTGAAGACCAGACGGCTAGGGAGTGCACACTGCCGAGATGAGCAGAAAGGGAAAAGGGCACATCTCATGGTCTATGAACAGTTTTATCTTTCCCTCTGAATGGAAAACAGAAACAGAACAGTGAACAGTCCTCTGGGATATGTCGTTCTTCTTCTCTTCTGAGACACGTATAGACGGAACTATCCACTACCCACGGAACTGGAGCATTAACTCTTTAACTCCCCGTGCACTACATGATTTTATGATGTGGAATACCTATAGCGAAAGTCATGAAACCATGATAGAGCAGAAAGTATTTCTTTCATACTGAAGTACATTAGGCATTCAGGTTCAGCTCAGCGGGTCTGTTTTTATCAGTGTGTATATTCTGCATGTTCTAGCAATGTTTTTGCAGTTCTGAGCTCCTTGGCAAAATTGTAGTGGGAGCAGTTACAGAGTTCTACTTAGTCCAGGGAATATTTTTAAGATAACCAATCTAGATCAAAATGAAGTCTGCTTCTATATTTTTTTCCAGGAAAATGACATTCACCGTGTTGTGATTTAAACCCTCAGGAAGCTCAGTGCAACACAGGTGTTTGCTCCCTGCTCCATCAGTGGGATGGAGAGATAAAAACTCTTTACTAAGACAGAAAAGATAGTGAAAAAAAATGATAGTAATAATAATATATATATATATAGTTATAAATGTTTTGAAAACAAGTGATGCACAACATAATTGCTCACCACCCATGGGCAATGCCCAGTCCATCCCCAAGCAGCGGTGGCCCTCTCAGCCAATTCCCCATGGTTTTATAGTTTTTTGACACGATGCCATATGGTATGGAATATCCCTTTGGCAGTTTAGATCGACTCTCCTGGTTCTGTTCCCTCTCAACTCCTTGTGCTCCTCCAGGGCCCTCGCTGGCAACAAAGGATGAGAAGCTGAGCAACCAAAATGTTTTGGCTCTGTGCAGCACTGCTCAGCAACAACTAAGGCGTTGGTGTGTTACCAACGTTGTTTTTTCTCCTAAAGCCAAAACATAGTACCAGATGATCTGAAGAAGATCATCTGTGATAAAAATAGGACACACAGATATATCTAATTGCTAAGCTCGGAAAAAGTTGTTTATAAGAAAAAGCAATAAAACATTATTAAAGTAACCTATGGTTGAATTAATGCACTATCTTGATTCTGCCATAGCTGAACAGATGTTTCAGAGAAAACTGCATGAATATTTTTTGATACCAGTCAGTACATAGTCAGCTACCACAGGGAAGCCTTCTTTACGTGTATAAGCAATTACTGCAGATTATCCCTTTCCAGAATAAAAGAATAGTATGAAGTCATACTACTAAATTTACTCTGTTTTCTCTTATTTTTGCTGTATAAGCTCTGATATTTTAGTACAGGAGCACTAGAAATATGTCTGCTCTGACAGAAGATGATAAATAACTTTTAGAGTCTTAAGTAGTGTCATTACAGACCTTTTCTTTTACTATAGGAGAGACAATGTTCCAGATTGTAAAGTGAGAATCTATATATGTTTACCAGAAACGTTTGAGATATTTCAGACCTAAAGATGTCCTTCTGTGTTATTTAAGCAGATGATCTCAACGTCTCTAGTTTTGCTGGTTTTCTTAGATTAACAGGAATAGTGAATATCAAGTGTGAAAATCTCGAGTTATAACAGAGTTATTTCAAAACTCTTAAGAATGTTCTCTTTCTTAATTTGAGCTAATGTTTTCTTTCTTTTTGACAGTTGTCACTTTTATATCACAGAAGATACCAACTAATTTTTTACATTGTGTAGTCTATTTTATTTTACTGTCAGGTACTCTTTGAAATAGAATTATTAAGAGTGTAACTAGTAACTGGCAAAGAATAAGAAGAATTTCTTTTCACATCCAACAACGAAATCCAGGGGAAGGCCCCTCTTTTCATTATTCTCCAGTATATACCTTTTCATGTAAGTTTTACTCAGCTTATCTGCATGCAACAAAAAGCTGGTGTGCAAGCACTCTCCCCTCTGATTTTTTAGCGATGACAAATGTCATCCTTTACCCAGTGACATACTGGATCTTCACACAAAATCATTTGGCATTATTTTTAAGACTCAACAAAAACTCAGCAAAATGCTCTGAGACAAAAGTGGTTTGACATAATACACCTGCAGAATAATACGGAATATACTTTTAACAAATCCAGGTATGATCTGTAGGGAGAGCGAGTTTTGAAGACATTCAAATGAAAGTGGTGCAAGATTTCTACCTGACAAGTTTTGACAGCAGCATTCTTCATGGCATAAGAGATTTCAGTTGTCTGGAACTATTTAATGGCCACCCAGCTTGATTTATAAAGAGCAAATTGTTGTTAACGAACTGCTCTGGCTTCTGGATCATGTGAGAGTCTGTGAAAGTATGGCAGTATAACATGGGCATCAAATATAACCTGCAGTAAATAGGGCTTGCTTCTATGAAGATGTTCAAAACTTCACATGATATTCATGACATTTTTGGGGAAGAAGGTTACACTGAGACACTCGTGTACTTGAATATGTACTGGCATATTCGCTAGGGAATATCACATTGCTTGATTCTTGTCTTGCGCCACTGGGCTCAGTTGGACAAGACATAACTGGCAGAACCAGCAGGCAGTATGCAACTGGGTACCAGACTTAAGGGCAGAATACAAATATTGCTGAAGGGAAAGCAGTGGTTTGTGCAGTACTCAGGACAGTGCTGGTCACACCCACAAGTGCTACGCACAGCAATGATTCTCAGGAGCCAGCATTATCTCCTCCTTGCAGGAGATAGTAGGAAAATTACAAGAGCAGCTGGTGAGGAGCAGCAGCAGTCTCAGCAGGCAGAAGCACTGATGAAGTGCTCAGGGAGGGAAGAGGAGCGGCCTTCTGCCCCCGCTCCTTCCCAGCACCAAACTAGCACAGGCACAGAGAAATTATTCTTGAGGATGGACCCTTCTTTCGACTGCTCCCTTGGAGCAGACCCTACAGTAAATCACAACCTCATCAATGCTAACTCCCTCAGAAGTTGACCCTCAGAAGAGTGAGTTAAGTTAGATCTAGGCACTGGAGTGAGAAACTGCCTTTCCCATCTCTGTTAAGCAACGGGGGAGATGGGACATGTGGGTATTTACTAACCCTTGTGTATGCGAACAGTTCCGTTGTGGATGATGGTGCTGTTTAGGCACTCTCCCCCCAGTTCCCCACTGGGCTAGTCCAGCTCTTAGACTACTGTAGGCAGCCCCGGCCCCACTTCCTTCCAAGACAACAAACATGAAGCCCAACCCTCTCCCTTTAGGAGCTAAGGAAGGCACAGCCCCCCTTGTAGCTGAACTATGCAATCAAGGGATTACAGCACCTGCAAACTCTCCTTGTAACTTTCCTGTATGGCCAGTGTGGGAGCCCTGTGGCAAATGGAGACTTAGAGTGGACTGCAGGTGTCTGGGTGCCGAGACTGCCCCTTCAGCAAAAGCGGCCCCAAATGTTTCAGAATTGATTACTGCCCTACGGGAACAGCCTCATCCCTTTCTGGCTGCCACTGATGCCTAAGACAGCTGTTTTATGGTCCCCTTGAGGAAGGTGGAGGACAATCAATTTGCATTTACTTGGAGGGAGTGCAATGCACAGTCACCCGATTACCCCAGGGGTACAGACACTCGCCCACTCTGGCGCTCGGAGCATAGGCACAGAAGCTGGAGAAGCTCACGCTGGACCACGGTGTCCGGATTTATCTGTATACTGCTGACGTCCTCATATGGGGGAATGACGATGTCAACGTAGGGAATACCCAAGCCTGCGCAGTGAGACGCCTGGTAGTTAGTGCTGGCAGCAGGCAGTGCTGGCAATGCTGGCAGTGCAGGCAGTGCGGGCAGTTTCACCAGCAGAGGTTTAGGTTGGAGCACAGGAAATCCTGTGTACAGAAGGGCGTGTTAAGCACTGGAACAGGCTCCCCAGGGCGGTGGTTGAGTCACCGTCCCTGAATGTGTTTAAAATCCATTTGGATGTGGTGCTCGGGGACATGATTCAGCGGTGGGTAGTTAGAGTGAGGGTAGGATGGTTAGGTTGTGGTTGGACTTGATGATCTTGAAGGCCTTTTCCAACCTGAGCAATTTAATGATTCTATGACCTGCGTAACCTATATAACCCCAGCATATCCTTAGAAATAGCTGATGTGAAAGGTATGAATACCATATACATGTTCGTAACGTATTTTAGAAACAGTTACTGAATTACGTGACAAATTATTGCAGCACAAAGCTGCAATGGACTTTAAATGTTCTAAAGAATGTGGGTATAGTATTCTGAACTAGGAAACGCACTGTAAGGTTGTTCATTAGGCCAGCAGAAATGAAATGCATTTAACAGACTTTCAAGGAGTCAGAGCCTTTACACAAAGCAGAACTGTCCTACCCTGTGGGAACGTTAGGATGCCGTAGGCAGGCTCCAAGATACTCCCCTCTATCCTCCTTCCAAGCTTTTCTCTACGCAAGGACAGACGGATGACCAGAACAATGACCCAGTGTAAAAGGGCACAAATGCTAGGGGGTAATTGAACAATTAAGAGGCTATGCTTATGTTTATGTTGTAAAGCAGACATCGGAAAGTTACGGCCAAATGCTTGTTAAGAAAGCAATTGTTAGAAGGCAATTAACCAATTAAGGTATTTGTGTTTGGGTGGTAAGAATTTGTGTTTACTTGGTATTTGCATGATTAGTGAAGCGATTTTTCTGCTAATATCATGTCTAGGGCGATCCTATTCTCCCAGGCCATCCTACTTGTAGCATCCAATTGCTCTGCAATTCCCTTTATTGCCTTCTTTGTATAGTTTATACATCTCTGTTGATTGTAATAGATGTAGTTTATCCAATCCACGTTCTTGTTAATCGTCACCCACCAGAATAGCGACTCAAATCCTGCAGCAATTTGATTTCTAGCCTTAAATTCATCAGGGGCACCTCTGGGCACCCCAATGGAATCTATATGTATTATATCACCATCAAATGGGACTCCTAAACCTCTTCTGTTCCTTTTGTGAATGTGAGATAGATCCTTCTCAAATGCCAGAGTGAACGGAATGGCCAGTTGAACAAGTGCACAGGTACCTCCCCAATTAGATGGGAGAGTGGACCATAAGATCTTCCCACCGCAGCACTACCAGAGATCCGCTCTAGGGATTCCCAGCCTTGAACAGTTCCCCGCTAAATCCGTTGTAACATCCACGGTTTCACTGCACAGTGAGAAATTCCCTATAAGCCTGGTAGCCTTCACACCCTGTCTTGAGAGACAAGCTGTATGGTACCTATGGCCTTAGAGAATGCAGGAGGGATTTTGGCATCCATCTCCAATATGGGGGGAAACAACAGGGACAGTGATTTACAGGCTTCATTTCCCCAGGCGGTTTTCTCCTGGTACAGGGCAATCATACATTGCATCCCTTGGGAATCCTTGGTCCACCCTAAAGGAAGGGATACGACCTGAGCTATAGGCCGTCCTGATGCACAAGCATAGCAGTTGCTATGGTTGAGACTCCGGACAGTCTACTTAATCCATTCTACCCAGGCATTCACATCCCTGTATCCCGTCTCAATTTCAAATGTTTGTCTGAGATCTTTTATTTCCGTAATTAGCAGAGTTGCAGGACTTTTAGAAGGAATTTTCTCTCCTTTTTTCTCATCCTGAACCTTTTGAGTATAGTCAGGTAATGAATCCCATACAGCTACTCTGAATCTAGCTACTGGGTCCTTTCCCCGAATGTTTATTCCAATGCCAAAAGTGATGCTAACAAGGCTATCGGCCTTGCTAATTGTTATTGTTACCGGATTACACTGCAAAGTCTGGCAGTCTGGTTGGACAATTCCCTTGAACGTACTAATCCGTTCTTTCAGGGTGTGTGATTGCAATGTATCAGATATCCCTGGGGTGTATGTCCAGCCTTGATAGACAGTCGTCCACCATACATTATTCCATCCCCCACAGGGGGATCTCTTGTTCATGCCTAATTCAGGACACAGATATTTCTCTTCATGACTCAATTGTCGTTGGGCACTTAAGCCCCCACAGGATATCGCATTGCAAGCATCAAATGTGACAGTCTGAGGCATTTCTTTCCTTGTTACATTTACCCACATCTTCACAGGGTATCCTCCCGCTCCCCTCTGCAGGTCATCCTTTTCCCAAGCAGTCAGTTGACTAAGGCATTTTTTGAAGGTGATTGCTGTCAAAATCAAAATTACTAATTGGTCTTTCCCCCACATCATTATTTACTCATAAATATTTGTACCGTTACTACAGTGAAGAACAGGATATACTCCACTAGAAATACAAATATATCCTAAATGCCTCTCTGTCTATATTAGTAATGGAAAAAAAGATTAGTTTATTTACAATTTCTTTCTAATTTTTATCTATAGAGGATCCTTCATGGCAACAGTTTCCCACACTTCAGGGTTAGTGGAGGGTTTTACTCGGGTGTAGTGAGTCCAACCTTTCTCGGCTGTCCTGATGGCTGTTTCTGTTATCAGAAGTACTTGGAACGGTCCTTCTCAGTCGGGTTGCAGCTTTGCCTCCTTCCAGGTCTGGATGAGGACCCAGTCTCCAGGTTGGAATGGATGAATCGGAAATTCCAGAGGTGATGTCTGTGCTAACAGTCCTTGGATTCTGAGAGACGATAGTGAGGAAGACAATCCGAGTATATAGTTCTTAAGAAACATACCTTTAGTTTCAAACTGCGGTACCTCATTTTTTATTCAGCTTTATTTTTAAAGGGGTTATTTTCAACCTCCCCCCCATTCCCTTCCTTTGCCCAGACCATGGGATCTATATCTTTCTCATCTGTCTCAGTTAACACATTCATTGATACTGTAATTCCCTCCTGACAGATTGTTATTTGTATTCCCAATTTCATCATAAGATCTCTCCCCAATAAATTAGTACCAGCATCATGTACATACAATAATTGTCCTGTTACTGTCTTACTCCCTAATCTCAATTCAGTGTTTTCAAAAAGTGGTACCGTCATCCCCTTTCTCTACCCCACTTGTACCCCGTTCCTGGTACCAGGATTATACAGTTACTTTCTGGTGTCTGTACCCCCCCATAAGTTTTATTATGTTCCCTTAGAACCAAATTCTATAAAATACTAAAGGGCACAAGAAGGTGTCCATCTGGATATACACCCATCTGTCAGCTTGCTCTCTTCCCTTCTAAATCATTAATTAGATTCCTATCCTCTTTAGAATACCTTATAGGCTCTGATTAAGGTTCAGATGTGTTAAGTTTACCGTCTGGAATTAAAGCCAGTTCACCAATTTCTTTTCCTTCAGCTGCCTGTTCTGCCAGCTGATCCACCATCATATTCCCAGTTTCCTGTACAGTGTCACTCTTCTGATGTCCTTCAGTGTATGCTGCTCTTTGGTAGATTTACATCACGCTGAATTTGTTTTCCTTGTGTGTAAGCAACCCTTGCTCTTTCCAGATGATACCACGAGTGGGTACCACCCCAAAGGCATATTTAGCATCTGTCCATATTTTTAAGTTTCTTGTTATTTCAGCCTTCTGAGCGGAAGTCCCCACAGCTAATGGTTTTGCTTCATTTACCTTGTCAGTAGCAGTTACTGCATATCCTGCCTTACAGTTTCCTTGTCTCACAAAACTGGTTCTGTCGATGAATCCAGGGGTCCTCAGCGTCGTCCAGTGGTTCCTCCTGCAGGTCTGACCAACTGGTATAGACAGCCTCATGCAGTCGCACACTGCTGGCTTGGAGGTAGCTCTTTGTTGGTGTTCTGGGTGTTCAGCAAATTGCTTCCTTCTTTTTGATCAGTTGTGCTTTCTGTTGAGAAACTTGATACCCATTTAAATCAAGAAATTCAGCAAACTCACAGTCCGTTGTACACAGTTCTCCTTTGATACTGTGGCATCCACGTACTGCAGTAAAGTTCCACCATGGAATAGAGGAACCCAAATCTCAGGCTCACAAGCTGACCAGTTCTCAAACATCATTGGGTTGTTCTCGCAACCCTGGGTCTCACTGTCCAGGTTAACTGAATTTTTGTTTTTGTGTACTTCAAATCCAGAATGGCAAACCCCACCAACTTATTCCTCAGCTTGGTTAATAAAGTGCATGGATTTACCACCATGGGTTGCATGTCTTCAACATTTCTATTAACTGCCCTCAAATCTTTTACCAAAGCATAGCTCTTGCCAATCCAAAAAGTTATTTATTATTTCTTTTATCCTCCTTCAATCTTGTATCCGAAAAGGGCATTGCTTTACCCTGGCTAGGCTGACTCCCATCTATAACTTAACTTTTATTGAGTTGCACTGTTTTTTTGGTTTTTTTTTTGGCTCTGCCAGGCACTCCTGATGCCTGCAGTCCTGTGTATACCTGATTTAGGATTTACCTAACTTCTGGGGGTACAACATTGCTTTTGCCAGTTTGTGTTAAAGCCAGACCTAAAATTTTCAGTCAATTGGTCTTGCTTGACAATTAGCTCCAATTTTCTCTACTGAATTTAATCTCTACATTCAACTGTTCTAATACATCATGCCCAAGTAATGGTTTTGGAGAACCTGGTGTGTACAAGAATTTATGTATTCCTACTTGTTCTCCTAGCCTGTATTTAATTGGTCCCCCCAAAAAGTAACCTTCTCTTGCCAGTAGCTCCTACAACTATTTCAAAAATCATCTACGGGTAATAATTCTTGATGTAGCACAGGGTAAAAGCCACCCGTATCAGAAAGTAAACTCTTTACCCTGCTTCCCCAGCTGCCTTCGGTCCAGTGGGGGTGGAACTCTCCCTGAGCCCTTCCAGGCTCCCCCTTACCTCTTCTTCTAGGTAAGGACATCCCTGTTACAGCTTGCTCAACTTTGCCTTCCTCAGCCTGTGTTTTTCCCAAACCCTTTTCACTTTCCAGACTTTCATCATTACTGAAATACAATGTTAGTAATTTCTGTTTCACTCCCTCCCCTCCCCAGGATTCCGGTGCTCACACTGGGACATCGGGTTTCCCGAGATCTCTGCAGATGACGGCTATTCTCACTCTCACTGTCCCGCCCCATCCCCATTCACAAGTCACACACCCTGCACAGTTACAGCGGGAAGCTCTCGCCCCCAGCTCTTTCTCTCACTCAGAGTTGTTCTTACAGACCGTGGGGGTTGGGGGGGGGGGGGGCTAGTGCGGGGGATGTGTTCTCATGCAGACCCAAACTCTAATATCCCGAACTCACTGTTTTCCTTAACCTTTTTGCCGTTTTTTTTCGTTTGTTTTCCCCACAATTCCACTATTTGTACCCTCAGTTACATTTCCATGTACCATTAACAAATAGATTTCCACACAGCATCGAGACAGTTTCTACCACTCCCTTCAAAATCCACAAATCAAACAATACAGTTCTTCAATTTCCACAAACACCCAGCATTTGCTCTCATGATTAGAGTACTCAGTTATAAAACCGGTCTCATTCTTCCATTTATGTTCCTGGTTTCTTATCCAATATTCCCCCTGGCTCACCAGCAATATTTTTCCAGTGAGCCAAAATACAACCCAGGGAGGTCTTCTTGGTATCACTTTAGACACTCTCTGTTGCATAACAGCCTCATACATGACATGACATAACATAATTTAACACTTTCACGACATAAACATTTAACAATCACAAAGACAGTGACAATAATCAGTACAATTTATCCTCAGGATCCTTCCTCTCTCTGCCTCCCTCCAGGGCCCAACCTTCCCTCTGTATTCATTTCCCACACTTGCATAGCTGCCCACCTCCTTCTCCAATAAACAACACATCAATGATAAACATCATTTCCATCCATGAGTAGAAATTAGGCCCTAGAAATTGATCTAATTGTTCTGCGACACTTATTGGATCCTCAATTAAGGAATTCTTCTTGAAAATCCTGACTTTTCTTCTAGTAAAAACAGCAGGCATTAGCATACCCTATTTCCCTTTGAGCTAAGGACACTGCCCTAAAGGATAAAGTGAAGTATTAGTAAGGTTAGTGTTAGAGAAAGGAAGGCTCTCTAGGTCCCATTCACATTACTCCAACTCGCTCAGTTAATCGAGAGTGCATCCTCTCTGTCTCTTGCATTGCTTTAGAAATCTAAGGGGGGAAGTTATCTAAGGGATCCCATTTATGATCTTTCTGCTTCTCTTTCCTTTTTCTTCTGAAGTTTGACTCCTCCTTGTGAGGAAGATTTTATTTTATTTTTTTTACTTCTTGCATCCATTAAGCGAGATAAGCCAATCCTGTTTCAGAAAAAGGAGTCAGTTTACTGATTACATATAAATACAAAGGCAGACAGGCCCATCTTCGTCAGACCCCTACTTTGGTCAAAATCATGAGTTTTCCCTGTAGTGGCTCTCTAGGCTATGTCTGTATACAGTATTTAAACATCTTTTCCCTGTTCTTTTCCCTGGTCTGGGGATTATTTTCCAAGCTTCTTTCCCAACGGGCTATCTCTAGGCACGAATTTGGGGACCCTTTTCCCTGTTCTACGGAGCTCCTATTCCCCATCCCTCCGGAATCCGATTCTTGGATTTGGGGCCAATCCCCCCGGAGCACCTCGCTCCGATTCTCAGATTCAATAGGGGTGTGCTGCTGCCACTTCGTCAAGTGCACAGGTACCGCACACCAACAGCTCCCTGCCGAGACTCACCCGAGTCTCCACCGACCCCCAAGGCAAGAATTAAATTCCCTTACCTTGGTCCATGCATGAAGTTACCGGGTCTCCAGGGGTCAAAGCACATGCCTGCCTGCCCCTTGGCTTTCACAGAGCCCGGCCTGTCTTTAACAGTCTCGGTTTCTTATCGGCCGTCCCAAGGAGTCACCTCGCCACCCAGACAGAACCTCTGAAATCAGCAGGGTGCACCTATCCTGTCCAGGGCAGTAGGGAGACCCTCAAAGAGGCGATAATTATCCCAGATGAGCCCCCAAATTGTTGGAAATATCCAAATAATTTTTCAGGACGGTTTCTCTGATAAAGCAAATTTTATTCGCAATTGCAATAGCGGGCCTCCTGCAAGCAGGAGAGCACAGAGAAAACAGTGTTACATCTTTTATCCCTACTGCCTGACGCTTATCTCTTTCCCCCCTGCTTCCTCATTGGCTGAGTACTGCAGGTTCGCACTCTTTCGCGACGCTTCACTAATCATACAAATACCAAGTAAACACAAATCCTTACCACCCAAACGCAAATATCTTAATTGGTTAATTGCCTTCTAACAATTGCTTTCTTAACAAGCATTTGGTCGTAACTTTCCGATGTCTGTTTTTTACAACATAAACATAAGCATAGCCTCTTAATTGTTCAATTACCCCCCCTAACATTTGTGCCCATTTTACACAGGGTCATTGTTCTGGTCATCCGTCTGTCCTTGTGTAGAGATAAGCTCGGAAGGAGGATAGAGGGGAATATTTTGGAGCCTGCATACGGCTCCAGAGTAGGACTGATTTGTGTAAAGGCCCTGACTCCTTGAAAGTATGTTAAATGTATTTTGCTTCTGCCGGTCGAATGAACAACATTACAATGTGTTTCCTAGTTCACAATACTATATCCACACTGTCTAGAACGTTTAAAATCTACAGCAGTTTTGTAGGAAATAATTTGTTAGGTAATTCGGTAATTATGTTTCTAAAAATGTTACTCACATGTATATGGTATTCTTACTTTCCGCATCAGTTATTTCTAAGGATATGTTACAGCTTAATTTTTTAGATCAGGAAAGTTGCCCTCTACCCTCGATGTTGTGGTGCAGGTGTCCAGCATTCCCTGACCTGTGTCAGTAACGCTGGCACTGTCATGTGCTGCATGGGGTCTCAGCAGCCTGAGCATGCTCTCACTGCTTGGCCAGGAGATGTTCCAGATGGACAACCTCTGCTCCTTCCTCGCCTCATCCCGAATTCTACGAATTGCTGGGAAAATTGGAGAATATCCATAGGTCTCCCCGTAGAGCTCTCTGCAATCTGGCAGTTTTGGTGTTTCTCCCAGAGGTTCTTTGAACAATTCCAGCACAGGCATAGCTATCTCGTCTTCTCCTCCCTTGCATTGCTGACTGGAGGAGTGGTGCTGCATTGACCTCCTCTGGACAGTGCGTGGTCTCGTTTTCTGCATCTTCTGGCACAGATGCAGGCAATGGCTCAAGGTGTCCTGCAGGCCCAGGACCAGCGCCCAGAAGAGAAGCTGAACGCACAGTTTCTGCTTCATCACACAGGGCAAGACATGCATTCTGCAGCTCTCCAGATGACTGTGCTGCAGTTCCTGTCTCAGCAATCTCTTCCACATTATGCTGTTCATCCCGCACTCCAGCATCCCAGGATAGGAGCTCTCCTGCCGCAGGAAAGAGGCCCTCCACCATCGATGTTGTGGTGCGGGTGTCCAGCATACCCTGAGCAATGTCAATAGCACTGGCACAAGCATGTGCTGCTTGGGGTCTTAGCAGCCTGAGCATGCTCATGTTTGGCCAGGAGATGGTCCAGCTGGACAACATCTGCTCCTTCCTCGCCTCATCCTGAATTCTCCAGATTGCTGGGTGAACCGGAGAACATCTGTAGGCCTCCTGGTTGACCCCTCTGGCATCTTGCAGACTCAGTGCTGCTCCCAGAGCTTGTCTAGAGACTTCAGGCACGGTGGTAGCAGTTACTTCTCTTTCTTCCCCCTCACACACTCTTGGGAACAGCACTGCATTATTGGCCACCTCTGGAGAGTGTGCAGCCTTGGGAGAATCTAGGTTACCTGCATCTTCAGGCACTAATGCAGGCAGGGGCTCCTTGTCTCGCTCTTTGCCACCTGCCTGCCCTTCTGGGCCCTTCTGAGCTGCTCTGGAAGATGGTGTAGTGGCAGCATGAGTGTCGCTGCTGCCCTCCTGAGCATCTCTCCAAGCTGCGTGGACCTTCCCAGCCTTGGTGGACAGCACCTGGGCCGTTCCTGCTGGTGGTCTCAGGGCGCCATGCACCCTGGAACTGCCAGCTGCACTTCGACGCTTGAGCTTGCGGCTGCAGCACAGCTCAGGGACACCACGCAGTTTTGTCTGGATCTGGCATGGCGAGGCCTGAGAACAGCTGAGACTTCCAGGGCTGGACCCTGGCTCCCAGGCCTTGCTGTCCCGTCCTGGACATGCAAGGTTCCCGGAGGTCTCGGGGCAAGGACTGGGAGTCTGCTGCCTCTAATGCCCACGGCACGTGCTCTGCCACTTGGAGAAGATGTGGAAGAGGCTGCTGCTGGCAGAGCAGGCAGCTTACAGATCCCAGAAGCTGCTGCTGCACGCCGGGGTGCAGCTGTTGGCAACCCTGCCCTCCTTAAGCGAGGCAGCAAGGGTGGCTGAGGCTGTCTGCTTTGGCCACTGGCACCGCCGCAGGTCACCAACACTGGAAACTCCCGCCTGCCCGCCTGCAAGAGAAGCTGAGGAGAAAGGCCGAGTGAGCGAGGTCCTTCCCGCTCGCGTTGCACGGAGCATCGAGGGCAGCCCTCAGCCCACGGGCAGCTGAGTGCAGAGGAGCTGAAGCAGAGGAGGGCTGGTCCCCACATGGCAGCCCCCACGGCACGGCAGCCCATTGTGGCAGCTCTGCACGCATGCCTGGGCAGCTGGCTGGGGGCCACCAGCAACGAGTTTCAGAGTGTGGTGAGGCAGCGTGTGCAGGACAGAGAGCTGTAGGCTAGGGGCAGAGGCAAGGCCCTGCCTGCGCGCCACCACTCCAGGTCTTCCCTGGGATGGTGGGCCTGGGTACGGCAGGGCATGCAGTGCTGCCGGCCTCTGTGCCGCTTCGTGGGCCATCTGAGCTGGGAAGCCCTGCCTGGGATGGCTTTCTGCCCGGGGATGTACCCTGGCCATCCTCCTGTAGTCCTGTACTCAAGCACTTGGAGCTCTGTGCACCTCCTGTGGCCTTCGCAGGAATGTTGTGTGTGGTGTGGCAGCGGTACCTGTGGGGGCAGAGAGCTGTAGGCAAGGGGCAGGGCGGGCACCAGGCAAGGCCCTGCCTGCCACCAAGCACCGCAGCTTTCCCTGGGAGGGCTGGCCCGGGCACAGCAGGACTCTGTACATGGAGCTGCTCGCCGGGCCGCTCGGGCCCAGCAGGCCCTCCCTGGGACGGCTCTGCACTTGGAGACATAGATGGGCATGCTCAAGCTGTGTGGCCAGGATGTGGTCCTACTGGACAACATCTGCTCCTTCCTCGCCTCATCTCGGATTCTCCGGATCGCTGGGTGCACTGGAGGATATCCACACGCCACCCGTTGGTCTCTCTGGGATACGGCGATCTCGCGGCATCTCCCAGAGCTTGCGTGGACAATTTAGACACGGCCATAGCCGCTTGTTTCTTCTCCTTGTCCTCCCGCACACACTGACAGCAGGTATTCCTGCGTTGCACTGACCTCCTCCGGACACTGTGCAGTCCCGAGAGGATCTGAGCTTTCTGCATACCGAGGCACTGATGCAGGCAAAGGCTCAGGGTGTCCTGCAGGCCCAGGTTCTGTGGCCAGAAGCGACGCTGAGCGCACGGCATCTGCCTCACACACGGCGGTGTGGAGAAGGAGGCGTGGGATGGAGGTGGCGAAGTCGCCAGCAGCGTGCCCAGCAGCAGCAGCGACTTCAAAGGCCGCCAGCGGCCCGGCCGAGCCCGGCCCTGCTGCTCTCCGCCCTCGGCCCTGGCAGTTAGTGCTGGCAGTTAGTGCTGGCAGTTAGTCCTGGTAGTTCATGCTGGCAGTTAGTGCTGGTAGTTAGTGCTGGCTGTGCTGGCAGTTAGTGCTGGCAGTTAGTGCTGGCTGTGCTGGCAGTTAGTGCTGGCAGTTAGTGCAGGCAGTGCTGGCAGTTAGTGCTGTAGGCGCAGGCAGTGCTGGCAATGCTGGCAGTGCAGGCCGTGCAGGCAGTTTCACCAGCAGAGGTTTAGGTTGGAACACAGGAAATCCTGTGTACAGAAGGGCGTGTTAAGCACTGGAACAGGCTCCCCAGGGCGGTGGTTGAGTCACCGTCCCTGAATGTGTTTAAAATCCATTTGGATGTGGTGCTCGGGGACATGATTCAGCGGTGGGTAGTTAGAGTGAGGGTAGGATGGTTAGGTTGTGGTTGGACTTGATGATCTTGAAGGCCTTTTCCAACCTGAGCAATTCCACGATTCTATGACCTGCGTAACCCGAATTGAGGGCTATACGCTTTTTAGAAGGGATAGGCAAGGTAGGAGAGGTTGGGAATTGCCGCCTACGACAAAAAGAGGACAGACTGCAAAGAGCTGCCTCTGAGAAATAGTCAGGCACACGTGGGGAGCCTGTGGGTTAAAACCAGGGACGAGACCAACAAAAGACAGCTGGTGGTCGGGGAATACTACAGGCCACCAAATCAAGGGGAGCCTGTAGGTGTGACCTTCTTCCTTCAGCTGCAGGAGCTGTTGTGCTCCCAGACTCTGATCCCTCTGGGGGATTTCAACCACCCAGATACCTGCTGGGAAATGAACAGGGCGAGCTAGCTGCAAGTGATCCAGGAGACTCCTGGAGCCCAATAATGGTAACTTTCTGGTACCGGTCTTGGACAGGTCAGGACCAGAGGGGACCAGCTGGTCACCAGTGGTTGCCGAGTTTGGTGCTCATCCGTGCAGAGGAGGTGGTCGAAGACGTTAAGATTGGAGGCAGCCTGAGCTGCAGCAACCATGCCCTGGTTGAGCTTGCGATCTCCAGGAACATGGGCCTGGCAAAGAGTGGAGTCAAGACACTGAACTTCAGGAGAGTGAACTTCAGTGACCTGTTTAAGGAATGGTTGAATGAGATCTCCTAGGAAACTGTCCTTAGGCACAAAGGAACGGAACACAGCTGGCAGCACAGTTAAGAACATGCTTCTGAGAGCACGAGAGCTCTCCATCCCCCAGAAAAAGAAATCAGGCAGGGGTGGCAGGAAACTCAGCTCAGCTGAGCACGGGTCTGCTGGGAAGGCTGAGGGAAAAGAAGGAAGCAGTGGAAGTGGGGATAGGTGGCCAGGGAGGAACAGAGGGATGTTGTTTGGATGTGCAGGGATGGCATCGGGAGGGCCAAGGCGCAGACAGTATAAAGTTCAACAAGGGATGTGGAAAGAAAAAAATAATAATAAAAAAAAAGTGTTTGTTGAAGTACATTATGAGTAGCTGGCGCCAAGCATGGAAGGAGGGATGGGCAATCCTAATAGCCCAGAGCATATTCTGAAAACGTTGAGGGACCTTGATTCTTCTCTTGCCCAGAACCAACAGGCAGTATGCAACTGGGTAGCAGACTTAAGGGCAGAATACAAGTATCGCTGAAGAAGAGGGAAAGCAGTGGTTTGTGCAGTACTCGGGACACAGCTGGTCACACTCACAAGTACTATGGGCAGCCATGATTCTCAGGAGCCAGCATTATCTCCTCCTTGCAGGAGGAAGTAAAAAAATTACAAGAGCAGCTGGTTGAGGAGCAGCAGCAGTCTCAGCAGGCAGAAGCACTGATGAAGTGCTTGGGGAGGGAAGAGAAGAGGCCTTCTGCCTCTAGGCCAACTCTTAGACTACTGTAGGTAGCCCCGGCCCCACTTCCTTCCAAGACAACAAACATGAAGCCCAACCCTCTCTCTTTAGGAGCTAAGGAAGGCACAGCCCCCCCTTGTAGCTGAACTATGCAATCAAGGGATTACAGCACCTGCAAACTCTCCTTGTAACTTTCCTGTATGGCCAGTGTGGGAGCCCTGTGGCAAATGGAGACTTAGAGTGGACTGCAGGCGTCTGGGTGCCGAGACTGCCCCTTCAGCAAAAGCTGCCCAAAATGTTTCAGAATTGATTACTGCCCTACGGGAACAGGCTCATGCCTTTCTGGCTGCCATTGATGCCTAAGACAGCTGTTTTATGGTCCCCTTGAGGAAGGTGGAGGACAATCAATTTGCATTTACTTGGAGGGAGTGCAATGCACAGTCACCCGATTACCCCAGGGGTACAGACACTCGCCCACTCTGGCGCTCGGAGCATTGGCACGGAGGCTGGAGAAGCTCACGTTGGACCACGGTGTCTGGGTTTGTCTGTATACCGATGACATCCTCATATGGGGGAATGATGATGTCAACGTAGGGAATACCCAAGCCTGCGCAGTGAGACACCTGAGGAGCCCTGAGCCAGCCGGGACACTTTGGTCTCCTCTCAGTAGGTGCCTGGCTGTGCTCGCACCCCTACAGACACACCGGTGCTCTCCCACCAGGGCTGCCCCTTTCACAGCCCCTCACCCCGATCATCACAGCCCACCTCACACACACACCGGCTCAGCCAGCTCACACTTTGCAAGTCACAAATCACTCTCCCTTGCACGCCCACGCTCTCTGCACTTGCTGCCACCACCGACACATGGATCCATTGCCCCGTGCTCTGAGCCCAGTAGTCGCACTCAGAGACCAACCATGCACGAGTGCACAGATGAGACAGCACTCAGGCAGGATAGAATAAAGATAGCATTTAATCAGAATTCTATGTTGACAAGATGGAATCAGAATTCTGCATTGACAAGTTGGAATCAAAATTCTTCACTGACATGATGGAATCAGAATTCTACATTGACAGGATGGAATCAATCTCTGGGGAGCTGCCTGGTGTTTGCAGCCTCGTGCCTCTCCTCTCGCTGTCCCCTGATGCAGCTGCAGGTGCAAACCCTGCGCAGAGCCCGGAGCACACACCTGATGACAGCTGGCATCCGGCGGCGAGCTGCTGTGTGTGGTGCGGCTGTGGTACCTGTGGGGGACAGAGAGCTGTAGGCAAGGGGCAGAGGCGAGCTCCTGCCTGCCACCCACCACCATGGAATTTCCCTGGGAGGACTGGCCTGGATATGGCAGCGCATGGAACGCTGTCAGCCTCCATGCCACTTGGTGGGCCATCTGAGCTTGACAGGTCCCTCCCTGGGATTGTTTTCTGTCTGGGGACGTACCTGGGCCATCCTCCGGTGCATCTCTGAAGCACACGGAGCTCTGTGCACGTTCTTCAGCCTCTGCAGAAACCTGTGTGAAGAGAACAAAACCACACACCTGTAATACCACTGGCTGGTGATGGTGTGGGTGCCAGGGGTCCAGGGGAGGGATCCCCTTTCCAGGCCCCTTTGATTGAAGGCAAGGCAGGAATAACAGAGGGGCTGTCCACCCTAATGCATGGAGCTGGTTGGAAAGGAGACAGCATCTCCAGGCATCTCCCCACAGCGCACACTCCAGGCACCACTCCTGCCTCTGCCTCCAATTCATGCCTGGTGCTGACCTTGCTCACCTCATGCTGAGGGCCCACATCTTCTGCTCCCTCACATGCTGACACATGCTCCTCAGTCATGGGATCTGCAGCTACAGATGAAGCTGAAGAAATGGCCTCCACCTCACCAGATGGCTCATCGGATGTGCTGGATGTGATGCTGACTGCCTCTGATGCAGCATCTTCCTCAGAGTCACATCCCCAGTCTTCCTCCACATTCTCCAGTGTTGAAGGGCAAGGACAGGAGGGCGGGTGCATGCCCTCATCTCTCACTGCATTGTCTCTGGCATCCAGCGTGCCCTCAGCAGTGCTGGCAGCACTGTCGCTGTCATCACTGGACTCTTCCAGTATAACTGACAGTCTAACAGTCCACTTTCTGGAGTCACCAGAGTCAAGAAACCCATCCCGTGATGTCGTGGGCCAGATACCTGGCGTGCCCTGAAGAGCGCCAACATTATTGAATGTGTCACCTCTTGCCTGGAGCCTTCGCTGCCTGGGGCTTCTCACATTCCTTGGCCAGGAAATATTCCAGTGTGACAACATCTGCTCGTTTCTGTCCTCCTCACGAATTCTCCGCATTGCTGGGATCATAGGAGAGTACCCAGAGGGCTCCCTGTTGATCTCGCTGGGATCTGGCAGTCTCCGTGCTTCTCCCAGACCTTGTCCGGAGGATTCAGGCATGGCCATAGCTGATTCTTCTCTTTCTCCTCCCTCGGACATTGGCAAGGGGAGCGATACTGCATCAGTCTCCTCTGCAGAGCTTGCAGCCTCGGAAGAATCTGAGCTTTCTGCATCTTCCAGCACTGATGCAGGTAAAGGCTCAAGGTGCCCTGCAGGCCCTGGCTCAGCATCCAGAAGAGATGGTGAACACACAGTGCGTACCTCATCAGATGGGGCAAGAGATGCAACTTGCAGGGTGCCAGATGACTGTCCTGCCGTTTCTATCTCTGCAGCCTCTTCCAACTCTAGCTGCGAGTCCTGGACTATAACACCTCTGGCTGAGGAATCATCAGAAGCAGAAAACTGGCCCTCAGCCCTCGATGTCACACTGCAGACGCTCAGCGTGTCCTGAGCACTGTCAGCTGCACTGGCACTGTCTTCTGTTGCTTGGGGCCTTAGCAGCGGGGGCACGCTCATGCTATTTGGCCAGGAGATGTTCCAGTGTGGCAGCATCTGGTCCTTCTTTGCCTCATCCCGGATTCTCTGGATTGCTGGGTGAACTGGAGGATATCCATATGCCTCCCCGTAGACCTCTCTGGGATCTTGCAACCTCTGTTCTTCTCCCAGAGACTGGTTGGAGAATTCAGGCATGGTGCTAGCCGTTTCTTCTTCTTCTCCCTCGCATGCTCTCCAGAAAAAAGGTGCTGCATTGGCCTCCTCTGGAAAGTATTCAGCCTTGGAAGAAGTTGAGTGTTCCCCATCTTCAGGACCTGTTACAGCCAAAGCCTCAAGGTGTCCTCCAGGCCCAGGGTCTGCAGCCAGAAGAGAAGCCGAAGGCATGCTGCCTGCCTCATCAGGTGAGGCAAGAGATGCGCTCCGCAGTTTGCCAGGTGAACATCCTGCGGATTCCCTCTCAGCAGTCTCTTCTAATTCTTGCAGCTCAACCTGCACTCCAGCATCCCTGGTTCGGGAACCACCAGAGGCAGGAATCTGAGCCTCAGCCCTCGATGTCGCGGAGCGTACGCCCAGGTTTCCCTGAGCAGTGTTGGCAGCACTGGGCCTGGGCACGCTCACAGAGTTTGCCCACCGTGTGTTGCAACTGGACAACATCTGCGGTGTGTGCTGAGGTCTCGGGGCAAGTACTGGGAGTCTGCTGCCTCTAATGGGTCTGGCATGCCGAGGCACGAGAACAGTTGAGGGGACTTCCAGGGCTGGACCCCGGCTCTCAGCCCCTGCTGTCCCGTCCTGGACATGCAAGGTTCCCGGAGGTCTCGGGGCAAGGACTGGGAGTCTGCTGCCCCTGATGCCCACGGCACGTGCTCTGCCACTTGGAGATGCTGTGGAAGAGGCTGCCGCTGGCAGAGCAGGCAGCTTGCAGACCCCAGAAGCTGCTGCTGCACGCCTGGGTGCTGCTGCCGGCAGCCCCGCCCGCCTTAAGCGAGGCAGCAAGGGTGGCTGAGGCTGTCTGCTTTGGCCACTGGCACCGCCGCCGGTCGCCGACTCCAGGAACTGCCGCCCGCCCGCCTGCAAGAGAAGCCGAGGAGAAAGGCCGAGTGAGCGCGGTCCTCGCCGCTCGCGCCGCACGCAGCACCGAGGGCAGCGCTCAGCCCGCGGGCGGCTGCCGCCCCGCTCCCCACAGCCGCACCGGCACAGGGCGGTCCCCACGCGGCGCGGGAAGACGTCCGGCCCCGCCTCCCTCGGGCTCCCTACCTGTGCGCGGCGGCTCCCGGAGGCCCGCGCGCTCTCCGGGCCGGGCAGCGGCGGCAGACGGACGCCGCGGAGGGACGAGCCCGGGCTCCGGCCGCCCGGCGGCACCACCTGCGGGGAGAAGGAGAACCGGGATGGAGGCGGCGAAGGCGCGGCCGGCGTCCCCCGCGGCGGCGACTTCGACGGCCGCCGGCGGCCCGGCCGAGCCCGAGCGCCTCCCTCCCCGGCCCGCACCTGTCGGCGGTCGCGCACGCGTGGCAGCCCCGCGTCGGGCTGGCGGTCGTCCTTCTTCTCCCGCTCCTCGCTCATCGCCGCGTCCTCGCGCAGACGCTCGGTCGCACGCACCCGGGGGAGCCGCGTCCTCCTCGCGGAGCCGCTCTCCCGAGAGTGAGCGGCACTCTCTCCGGGGGACTCCGGCCCCTCGCGGCGGCCCCGCGTCACAATGGCCTTGGGGCGCGACGCCGGCCCGCGTCACGGAGCCCCGGCGCCGGGCTCCCCTCTCCCCGCTCCCCTCGGCCGTCTCCGCGGCCGCCCCGCGCCTTTCCCGGCGGCGCCGTCGCCGTCGCCGTCGCCGTCGCCGTCGCCGTCGCTGACGGGCTCGCCCTCGGCCGCGCCGGGGCCGTCGAAGCGGCTGGAAGCGGCCGCGTCCGGCACGGAGCGGCCCCTGCCCTCGTCTGGTCGCCCAGCCCGGCCGAGTCCACCCGGCCCGAGCGGCCCGTCCGCACCTCGGCCCCGTCTTCGTGTTGCGGCTCTCCGGCCCCGCTTAGCGCTCGGATGTGCCGCGCTCTGTGGAGCAGCGTGCGGGACGCAGCTCAAGTCTCTGGAGATGAGCTCGCTGTGGAGCAAGAGTTGTGGTGGGAGCTGCATCTCATAATGAGACCCATGGTGGAGCAGTCTGTGACAGAATGACTTTAGTCCTTGGCTTGAATCCGGATTGGATTGATTCTTTATAAACTGCTGTCTTTGGGAAGTCCTCTCTGGATCACTTTGGGAAGGAGCACATCCCAGATGAGGGGCTTCGTGCTGGAGCTGGGCACAAGGCGAGGATGAACCGGCTGCAGAGGCGAAGCTTCATTATCTGTCCACAGTCCCTAATTCCCCAGCTCCAGCAATTGGTTTACTTCTTAAACATCTCCTGATTGCCACAAGGCACACATATTTCAGGATATATTTTGGAGTAGGCCTTTGTCTAATTAGCTGTTACGTATCAACTTGGAAACTAAAACAAATGTGAAGGTAATTTAATTGTATAGACTGCTATTGAATAAAAAAGTTATGAGCTAAATTTTGCCTCAATACTCAGAAACAGCTTCTCACAACAATTGCATTTTCACTGAATCACACAGAATCACAGAATGGCCCGGGTTGGAAGGGACTCCAAAGATCATGAATCTCCAACCCCCCTGCCACATGCAGGGCTACCAACTTCCACATTTAATACTAGACCAGGCTGCCCAGGGCCCCATTCAACCTGGCCTTGAACACCTCCAGGGATGGAGCATCCACAGCCTCTCTGGGCAACCTGTTCCAGCACCTCACCACTCTCACAGTAGAGAACTTCCCCCTGACATCCAACCTCAATCTTCCCTCCCTCGATTTAAAACCATTTCCCCTTCTCCTTTACTCCCCTCCTGTTTGTAGGTTCCCTTTAGGTATTGAAACGCTGCAATGAGTCGCCCCGCAGCCACCTTTTCTCCAGGCTGAACAAGCCCTGCTCCCTCAGCCTGTCTTCAAAGGAGAGGCGCTTCAGCCCTCCGCTCATCTTCGTGGCCCTCCTCTGGACCCTCTCCAACAGCTCTCTGTCGTTTTTGTACTGGGGGCTCCAGACCTGGACACAGTACTCCAGATGGGGCCTCACAAGAGCAGAGAGGGACAATCACCTCCCTGTCCCTGCTGGTAACCCCTCTTCTGATGGAGCCCAGGATACCATTTGCTTTACAAGCTGCAAGGGCACACTGCTGGCTCATGTTAAGATTTTCATCCACCAGGACCCCCAGGTCCTTCTCTGCAGGTCTGCTCTCAAGGACTGCTCTTCGAGTCTGTAGGGATGCCTGGGATTCCTCGGCCCAAGTGCGAAACCTTGCACTTTTTTGTGTTGAAATTCATCAGGTTCATCCGGGCCCACCTTTCAAGTCCATCGAGGTCCCTCTGAGTGGCATCCCTTCCTTCCACCGTGTCAACCGCACCACTCAGCTCGGTGTCGTCAGCAAACTTGCTGAGGGTGCACTCGATTTTGTCGTCGATGTCACTGATAAAGATGTTAAAGAGCCCTGTCCCAAGACAGAGCCCTGGGGGACACCGCTTGTTACCAGCCTCCATCTGGACATAGAACCACTAATCACCAGTAGAACCATTAATCACGTATAGAACCATTAATCACCATTTTCATGGTATCTCAACTGATTCTTAGTTTCTTAGTTGCAGTTTTCAATTTTGAGCATGTCAGTGGTTTATGGGCCAGTTCAGCCTGGTTCCATGACTAATGGAGCAGGGGGCAACAGATCTACATCCTAGGAAAAAGGGAAGGGGAGAGGGGAAAAAGGGTGGGAAATGGGCCTGAAAACAGAACAGCAGCAACTATCTGAGGAGGAAAGTTAATTTACTAAATAGGATAGCGGAATGCAAGGTAACACAGTATAACACAGTATAAAAGGAATCGAAGCTAATAAATCAAATAAAGTGAGAGAGAGTGTGTTCAAAAAACTGAAGGCCTTACTCTACTGCTGAAGACCAGACGGCTAGGGAGTGCACACTGCCGAGATGAGCAGAAAGGGAAAAGGGCACATCTCATGGTCTATGAACAGTTTTATCTTTCCCTCTGAATGGAAAACAGAAACAGAACAGTGAACAGTCCTCTGGGATATGTCGTTCTTCTTCTCTTCTGAGACACGTATAGACGGAACTATCCACTACCCACGGAACTGGAGCATTAACTCTTTAACTCCCCGTGCACTACATGATTTTATGATGTGGAATACCTATAGCGAAAGTCATGAAACCATGATAGAGCAGAAAGTATTTCTTTCATACTGAAGTACATTAGGCATTCAGGTTCAGCTCAGCGGGTCTGTTTTTATCAGTGTGTATATTCTGCATGTTCTAGCAATGTTTTTGCAGTTCTGAGCTCCTTGGCAAAATTGTAGTGGGAGCAGTTACAGAGTTCTACTTAGTCCAGGGAATATTTTTAAGATAACCAATCTAGATCAAAATGAAGTCTGCTTCTATATTTTTTTCCAGGAAAATGACATTCACCGTGTTGTGATTTAAACCCTCAGGAAGCTCAGTGCAACACAGGTGTTTGCTCCCTGCTCCATCAGTGGGATGGAGAGATAAAAACTCTTTACTAAGACAGAAAAGATAGTGAAAAAAAATGATAGTAATAATAATATATATATATATAGTTATAAATGTTTTGAAAACAAGTGATGCACAACATAATTGCTCACCACCCATGGGCAATGCCCAGTCCATCCCCAAGCAGCGGTGGCCCTCTCAGCCAATTCCCCATGGTTTTATAGTTTTTTGACACGATGCCATATGGTATGGAATATCCCTTTGGCAGTTTAGATCGACTCTCCTGGTTCTGTTCCCTCTCAACTCCTTGTGCTCCTCCAGGGCCCTCGCTGGCAACAAAGGATGAGAAGCTGAGCAACCAAAATGTTTTGGCTCTGTGCAGCACTGCTCAGCAACAACTAAGGCGTTGGTGTGTTACCAACGTTGTTTTTTCTCCTAAAGCCAAAACATAGTACCAGATGATCTGAAGAAGATCATCTGTGATAAAAATAGGACACACAGATATATCTAATTGCTAAGCTCGGAAAAAGTTGTTTATAAGAAAAAGCAATAAAACATTATTAAAGTAACCTATGGTTGAATTAATGCACTATCTTGATTCTGCCATAGCTGAACAGATGTTTCAGAGAAAACTGCATGAATATTTTTTGATACCAGTCAGTACATAGTCAGCTACCACAGGGAAGCCTTCTTTACGTGTATAAGCAATTACTGCAGATTATCCCTTTCCAGAATAAAAGAATAGTATGAAGTCATACTACTAAATTTACTCTGTTTTCTCTTATTTTTGCTGTATAAGCTCTGATATTTTAGTACAGGAGCACTAGAAATATGTCTGCTCTGACAGAAGATGATAAATAACTTTTAGAGTCTTAAGTAGTGTCATTACAGACCTTTTCTTTTACTATAGGAGAGACAATGTTCCAGATTGTAAAGTTAGAATCTATATATGTTTACCAGAAACGTTTGAGATATTTCAGACCTAAAGATGTCCTTCTGTGTTATTTAAGCAGATGATCTCAACGTCTCTAGTTTTGCTGGTTTTCTTAGATTAACAGGAATAGTGAATATCAAGTGTGAAAATCTCGAGTTATAACAGAGTTATTTCAAAACTCTTAAGAATGTTCTCTTTCTTAATTTGAGCTAATGTTTTCTTTCTTTTTGACAGTTGTCACTTTTATATCACAGAAGATACCAACTAATTTTTTACATTGTGTAGTCTATTTTATTTTACTGTCAGGTACTCTTTGAAATAGAATTATTAAGAGTGTAACTAGTAACTGGCAAAGAATAAGAAGAATTTCTTTTCACATCCAACAACGAAATCCAGGGGAAGGCCCCTCTTTTCATTATTCTCCAGTATATACCTTTTCATGTAAGTTTTACTCAGCTTATCTGCATGCAACAAAAAGCTGGTGTGCAAGCACTCTCCCCTCTGATTTTTTAGCGATGACAAATGTCATCCTTTACCCAGTGACATACTGGATCTTCACACAAAATCATTTGGCATTATTTTTAAGACTCAACAAAAACTCAGCAAAGTGCTCTGAGACAAAAGTGGTTTGACATAATACACCTGCAGAATAATACGGAATATACTTTTAACAAATCCAGGTATGATCTGTAGGGAGAGCGAGTTTTGAAGACATTCAAATGAAAGTGGTGCAAGATTTCTACCTGACAAGTTTTGACAGCAGCATTCTTCATGGCATAAGAGATTTCAGTTGTCTGGAACTATTTAATGGCCACCCAGCTTGATTTATAAAGAGCAAATTGTTGTTAACGAACTGCTCTGGCTTCTGGATCATGTGAGAGTCTGTGAAAGTATGGCAGTATAACATGGGCATCAAATATAACCTGCAGTAAATAGGGCTTGCTTCTATGAAGATGTTCAAAACTTCACATGATATTCATGACATTTTTGGGGAAGAAGGTTACACTGAGACACTCGTGTACTTGAATATGTACTGGCATATTCGCTAGGGAATATCACATTGCTTGATTCTTGTCTTGCGCCACTGGGCTCAGTTGGACAAGACATAACTGGCAGAACCAGCAGGCAGTATGCAACTGGGTACCAGACTTAAGGGCAGAATACAAATATTGCTGAAGGGAAAGCAGTGGTTTGTGCAGTACTCAGGACAGTGCTGGTCACACCCACAAGTGCTACGCACAGCAATGATTCTCAGGAGCCAGCATTATCTCCTCCTTGCAGGAGATAGTAGGAAAATTACAAGAGCAGCTGGTGAGGAGCAGCAGCAGTCTCAGCAGGCAGAAGCACTGATGAAGTGCTCAGGGAGGGAAGAGGAGCGGCCTTCTGCCCCCGCTCCTTCCCAGCACCAAACTAGCACAGGCACAGAGAAATTATTCTTGAGGATGGACCCTTCTTTCGACTGCTCCCTTGGAGCAGACCCTACAGTAAATCACAACCTCATCAATGCTAACTCCCTCAGAAGTTGACCCTCAGAAGAGTGAGTTAAGTTAGATCTAGGCACTGGAGTGAGAAACTGCCTTTCCCATCTCTGTTAAGCAACGGGGGAGATGGGACATGTGGGTATTTACTAACCCTTGTGTATGCGAACAGTTCCGTTGTGGATGATGGTGCTGTTTAGGCACTCTCCCCCCAGTTCCCCACTGGGCTAGTCCAGCTCTTAGACTACTGTAGGCAGCCCCGGCCCCACTTCCTTCCAAGACAACAAACATGAAGCCCAACCCTCTCCCTTTAGGAGCTAAGGAAGGCACAGCCCCCCTTGTAGCTGAACTATGCAATCAAGGGATTACAGCACCTGCAAACTCTCCTTGTAACTTTCCTGTATGGCCAGTGTGGGAGCCCTGTGGCAAATGGAGACTTAGAGTGGACTGCAGGTGTCTGGGTGCCGAGACTGCCCCTTCAGCAAAAGCGGCCCCAAATGTTTCAGAATTGATTACTGCCCTACGGGAACAGCCTCATCCCTTTCTGGCTGCCACTGATGCCTAAGACAGCTGTTTTATGGTCCCCTTGAGGAAGGTGGAGGACAATCAATTTGCATTTACTTGGAGGGAGTGCAATGCACAGTCACCCGATTACCCCAGGGGTACAGACACTCGCCCACTCTGGCGCTCGGAGCATAGGCACAGAAGCTGGAGAAGCTCACGCTGGACCACGGTGTCCGGATTTATCTGTATACTGCTGACGTCCTCATATGGGGGAATGACGATGTCAACGTAGGGAATACCCAAGCCTGCGCAGTGAGACGCCTGGTAGTTAGTGCTGGCAGCAGGCAGTGCTGGCAATGCTGGCAGTGCAGGCAGTGCGGGCAGTTTCACCAGCAGAGGTTTAGGTTGGAGCACAGGAAATCCTGTGTACAGAAGGGCGTGTTAAGCACTGGAACAGGCTCCCCAGGGCGGTGGTTGAGTCACCGTCCCTGAATGTGTTTAAAATCCATTTGGATGTGGTGCTCGGGGACATGATTCAGCGGTGGGTAGTTAGAGTGAGGGTAGGATGGTTAGGTTGTGGTTGGACTTGATGATCTTGAAGGCCTTTTCCAACCTGAGCAATTTAATGATTCTATGACCTGCGTAACCTATATAACCCCAGCATATCCTTAGAAATAGCTGATGTGAAAGGTATGAATACCATATACATGTTCGTAACGTATTTTAGAAACAGTTACTGAATTACGTGACAAATTATTGCAGCACAAAGCTGCAATGGACTTTAAATGTTCTAAAGAATGTGGGTATAGTATTCTGAACTAGGAAACGCACTGTAAGGTTGTTCATTAGGCCAGCAGAAATGAAATGCATTTAACAGACTTTCAAGGAGTCAGAGCCTTTACACAAAGCAGAACTGTCCTACCCTGTGGGAACGTTAGGATGCCGTAGGCAGGCTCCAAGATACTCCCCTCTATCCTCCTTCCAAGCTTTTCTCTACGCAAGGACAGACGGATGACCAGAACAATGACCCAGTGTAAAAGGGCACAAATGCTAGGGGGTAATTGAACAATTAAGAGGCTATGCTTATGTTTATGTTGTAAAGCAGACATCGGAAAGTTACGGCCAAATGCTTGTTAAGAAAGCAATTGTTAGAAGGCAATTAACCAATTAAGGTATTTGTGTTTGGGTGGTAAGAATTTGTGTTTACTTGGTATTTGCATGATTAGTGAAGCGATTTTTCTGCTAATATCATGTCTAGGGCGATCCTATTCTCCCAGGCCATCCTACTTGTAGCATCCAATTGCTCTGCAATTCCCTTTATTGCCTTCTTTGTATAGTTTATACATCTCTGTTGATTGTAATAGATGTAGTTTATCCAATCCACGTTCTTGTTAATCGTCACCCACCAGAATAGCGACTCAAATCCTGCAGCAATTTGATTTCTAGCCTTAAATTCATCAGGGGCACCTCTGGGCACCCCAATGGAATCTATATGTATTATATCACCATCAAATGGGACTCCTAAACCTCTTCTGTTCCTTTTGTGAATGTGAGATAGATCCTTCTCAAATGCCAGAGTGAACGGAATGGCCAGTTGAACAAGTGCACAGGTACCTCCCCAATTAGATGGGAGAGTGGACCATAAGATCTTCCCACCGCAGCACTACCAGAGATCCGCTCTAGGGATTCCCAGCCTTGAACAGTTCCCCGCTAAATCCGTTGTAACATCCACGGTTTCACTGCACAGTGAGAAATTCCCTATAAGCCTGGTAGCCTTCACACCCTGTCTTGAGAGACAAGCTGTATGGTACCTATGGCCTTAGAGAATGCAGGAGGGATTTTGGCATCCATCTCCAATATGGGGGGAAACAACAGGGACAGTGATTTACAGGCTTCATTTCCCCAGGCGGTTTTCTCCTGGTACAGGGCAATCATACATTGCATCCCTTGGGAATCCTTGGTCCACCCTAAAGGAAGGGATACGACCTGAGCTATAGGCCGTCCTGATGCACAAGCATAGCAGTTGCTATGGTTGAGACTCCGGACAGTCTACTTAATCCATTCTACCCAGGCATTCACATCCCTGTATCCCGTCTCAATTTCAAATGTTTGTCTGAGATCTTTTATTTCCGTAATTAGCAGAGTTGCAGGACTTTTAGAAGGAATTTTCTCTCCTTTTTTCTCATCCTGAACCTTTTGAGTATAGTCAGGTAATGAATCCCATACAGCTACTCTGAATCTAGCTACTGGGTCCTTTCCCCGAATGTTTATTCCAATGCCAAAAGTGATGCTAACAAGGCTATCGGCCTTGCTAATTGTTATTGTTACCGGATTACACTGCAAAGTCTGGCAGTCTGGTTGGACAATTCCCTTGAACGTACTAATCCGTTCTTTCAGGGTGTGTGATTGCAATGTATCAGATATCCCTGGGGTGTATGTCCAGCCTTGATAGACAGTCGTCCACCATACATTATTCCATCCCCCACAGGGGGATCTCTTGTTCATGCCTAATTCAGGACACAGATATTTCTCTTCATGACTCAATTGTCGTTGGGCACTTAAGCCCCCACAGGATATCGCATTGCAAGCATCAAATGTGACAGTCTGAGGCATTTCTTTCCTTGTTACATTTACCCACATCTTCACAGGGTATCCTCCCGCTCCCCTCTGCAGGTCATCCTTTTCCCAAGCAGTCAGTTGACTAAGGCATTTTTTGAAGGTGATTGCTGTCAAAATCAAAATTACTAATTGGTCTTTCCCCCACATCATTATTTACTCATAAATATTTGTACCGTTACTACAGTGAAGAACAGGATATACTCCACTAGAAATACAAATATATCCTAAATGCCTCTCTGTCTATATTAGTAATGGAAAAAAAGATTAGTTTATTTACAATTTCTTTCTAATTTTTATCTATAGAGGATCCTTCATGGCAACAGTTTCCCACACTTCAGGGTTAGTGGAGGGTTTTACTCGGGTGTAGTGAGTCCAACCTTTCTCGGCTGTCCTGATGGCTGTTTCTGTTATCAGAAGTACTTGGAACGGTCCTTCTCAGTCGGGTTGCAGCTTTGCCTCCTTCCAGGTCTGGATGAGGACCCAGTCTCCAGGTTGGAATGGATGAATCGGAAATTCCAGAGGTGATGTCTGTGCTAACAGTCCTTGGATTCTGAGAGACGATAGTGAGGAAGACAATCCGAGTATATAGTTCTTAAGAAACATACCTTTAGTTTCAAACTGCGGTACCTCATTTTTTATTCAGCTTTATTTTTAAAGGGGTTATTTTCAACCTCCCCCCCATTCCCTTCCTTTGCCCAGACCATGGGATCTATATCTTTCTCATCTGTCTCAGTTAACACATTCATTGATACTGTAATTCCCTCCTGACAGATTGTTATTTGTATTACCAATTTCATCATAAGATCTCTCCCCAATAAATTAGTACCAGCATCATGTACATACAATAATTGTCCTGTTACTGTCTTACTCCCTAATCTCAATTCAGTGTTTTCAAAAAGTGGTACCGTCATCCCCTTTCTCTACCCCACTTGTACCCCGTTCCTGGTACCAGGATTATACAGTTACTTTCTGGTGTCTGTACCCCCCCATAAGTTTTATTATGTTCCCTTAGAACCAAATTCTATAAAATACTAAAGGGCACAAGAAGGTGTCCATCTGGATATACACCCATCTGTCAGCTTGCTCTCTTCCCTTCTAAATCATTAATTAGATTCCTATCCTCTTTAGAATACCTTATAGGCTCTGATTAAGGTTCAGATGTGTTAAGTTTACCGTCTGGAATTAAAGCCAGTTCACCAATTTCTTTTCCTTCAGCTGCCTGTTCTGCCAGCTGATCCACCATCATATTCCCAGTTTCCTGTACAGTGTCACTCTTCTGATGTCCTTCAGTGTATGCTGCTCTTTGGTAGATTTACATCACGCTGAATTTGTTTTCCTTGTGTGTAAGCAACCCTTGCTCTTTCCAGATGATACCACGAGTGGGTACCACCCCAAAGGCATATTTAGCATCTGTCCATATTTTTAAGTTTCTTGTTATTTCAGCCTTCTGAGCGGAAGTCCCCACAGCTAATGGTTTTGCTTCATTTACCTTGTCAGTAGCAGTTACTGCATATCCTGCCTTACAGTTTCCTTGTCTCACAAAACTGGTTCTGTCGATGAATCCAGGGGTCCTCAGCGTCGTCCAGTGGTTCCTCCTGCAGGTCTGACCAACTGGTATAGACAGCCTCATGCAGTCGCACACTGCTGGCTTGGAGGTAGCTCTTTGTTGGTGTTCTGGGTGTTCAGCAAATTGCTTCCTTCTTTTTGATCAGTTGTGCTTTCTGTTGAGAAACTTGATACCCATTTAAATCAAGAAATTCAGCAAACTCACAGTCCGTTGTACACAGTTCTCCTTTGATACTGTGGCATCCACGTACTGCAGTAAAGTTCCACCATGGAATAGAGGAACCCAAATCTCAGGCTCACAAGCTGACCAGTTCTCAAACATCATTGGGTTGTTCTCGCAACCCTGGGTCTCACTGTCCAGGTTAACTGAATTTTTGTTTTTGTGTACTTCAAATCCAGAATGGCAAACCCCACCAACTTATTCCTCAGCTTGGTTAATAAAGTGCATGGATTTACCACCATGGGTTGCATGTCTTCAACATTTCTATTAACTGCCCTCAAATCTTTTACCAAAGCATAGCTCTTGCCAATCCAAAAAGTTATTTATTATTTCTTTTATCCTCCTTCAATCTTGTATCCGAAAAGGGCATTGCTTTACCCTGGCTAGGCTGACTCCCATCTATAACTTAACTTTTATTGAGTTGCACTGTTTTTTTGGTTTTTTTTTTGGCTCTGCCAGGCACTCCTGATGCCTGCAGTCCTGTGTATACCTGATTTAGGATTTACCTAACTTCTGGGGGTACAACATTGCTTTTGCCAGTTTGTGTTAAAGCCAGACCTAAAATTTTCAGTCAATTGGTCTTGCTTGACAATTAGCTCCAATTTTCTCTACTGAATTTAATCTCTACATTCAACTGTTCTAATACATCATGCCCAAGTAATGGTTTTGGAGAACCTGGTGTGTACAAGAATTTATGTATTCCTACTTGTTCTCCTAGCCTGTATTTAATTGGTCCCCCCAAAAAGTAACCTTCTCTTGCCAGTAGCTCCTACAACTATTTCAAAAATCATCTACGGGTAATAATTCTTGATGTAGCACAGGGTAAAAGCCACCCGTATCAGAAAGTAAACTCTTTACCCTGCTTCCCCAGCTGCCTTCGGTCCAGTGGGGGTGGAACTCTCCCTGAGCCCTTCCAGGCTCCCCCTTACCTCTTCTTCTAGGTAAGGACATCCCTGTTACAGCTTGCTCAACTTTGCCTTCCTCAGCCTGTGTTTTTCCCAAACCCTTTTCACTTTCCAGACTTTCATCATTACTGAAATACAATGTTAGTAATTTCTGTTTCACTCCCTCCCCTCCCCAGGATTCCGGTGCTCACACTGGGACATCGGGTTTCCCGAGATCTCTGCAGATGACGGCTATTCTCACTCTCACTGTCCCGCCCCATCCCCATTCACAAGTCACACACCCTGCACAGTTACAGCGGGAAGCTCTCGCCCCCAGCTCTTTCTCTCACTCAGAGTTGTTCTTACAGACCGTGGGGGTTGGGGGGGGGGGGGCTAGTGCGGGGGATGTGTTCTCATGCAGACCCAAACTCTAATATCCCGAACTCACTGTTTTCCTTAACCTTTTTGCCGTTTTTTTTCGTTTGTTTTCCCCACAATTCCACTATTTGTACCCTCAGTTACATTTCCATGTACCATTAACAAATAGATTTCCACACAGCATCGAGACAGTTTCTACCACTCCCTTCAAAATCCACAAATCAAACAATACAGTTCTTCAATTTCCACAAACACCCAGCATTTGCTCTCATGATTAGAGTACTCAGTTATAAAACCGGTCTCATTCTTCCATTTATGTTCCTGGTTTCTTATCCAATATTCCCCCTGGCTCACCAGCAATATTTTTCCAGTGAGCCAAAATACAACCCAGGGAGGTCTTCTTGGTATCACTTTAGACACTCTCTGTTGCATAACAGCCTCATACATGACATGACATAACATAATTTAACACTTTCACGACATAAACATTTAACAATCACAAAGACAGTGACAATAATCAGTACAATTTATCCTCAGGATCCTTCCTCTCTCTGCCTCCCTCCAGGGCCCAACCTTCCCTCTGTATTCATTTCCCACACTTGCATAGCTGCCCACCTCCTTCTCCAATAAACAACACATCAATGATAAACATCATTTCCATCCATGAGTAGAAATTAGGCCCTAGAAATTGATCTAATTGTTCTGCGACACTTATTGGATCCTCAATTAAGGAATTCTTCTTGAAAATCCTGACTTTTCTTCTAGTAAAAACAGCAGGCATTAGCATACCCTATTTCCCTTTGAGCTAAGGACACTGCCCTAAAGGATAAAGTGAAGTATTAGTAAGGTTAGTGTTAGAGAAAGGAAGGCTCTCTAGGTCCCATTCACATTACTCCAACTCGCTCAGTTAATCGAGAGTGCATCCTCTCTGTCTCTTGCATTGCTTTAGAAATCTAAGGGGGGAAGTTATCTAAGGGATCCCATTTATGATCTTTCTGCTTCTCTTTCCTTTTTCTTCTGAAGTTTGACTCCTCCTTGTGAGGAAGATTTTATTTTATTTTTTTTACTTCTTGCATCCATTAAGCGAGATAAGCCAATCCTGTTTCAGAAAAAGGAGTCAGTTTACTGATTACATATAAATACAAAGGCAGACAGGCCCATCTTCGTCAGACCCCTACTTTGGTCAAAATCATGAGTTTTCCCTGTAGTGGCTCTCTAGGCTATGTCTGTATACAGTATTTAAACATCTTTTCCCTGTTCTTTTCCCTGGTCTGGGGATTATTTTCCAAGCTTCTTTCCCAACGGGCTATCTCTAGGCACGAATTTGGGGACCCTTTTCCCTGTTCTACGGAGCTCCTATTCCCCATCCCTCCGGAATCCGATTCTTGGATTTGGGGCCAATCCCCCCGGAGCACCTCGCTCCGATTCTCAGATTCAATAGGGGTGTGCTGCTGCCACTTCGTCAAGTGCACAGGTACCGCACACCAACAGCTCCCTGCCGAGACTCACCCGAGTCTCCACCGACCCCCAAGGCAAGAATTAAATTCCCTTACCTTGGTCCATGCATGAAGTTACCGGGTCTCCAGGGGTCAAAGCACATGCCTGCCTGCCCCTTGGCTTTCACAGAGCCCGGCCTGTCTTTAACAGTCTCGGTTTCTTATCGGCCGTCCCAAGGAGTCACCTCGCCACCCAGACAGAACCTCTGAAATCAGCAGGGTGCACCTATCCTGTCCAGGGCAGTAGGGAGACCCTCAAAGAGGCGATAATTATCCCAGATGAGCCCCCAAATTGTTGGAAATATCCAAATAATTTTTCAGGACGGTTTCTCTGATAAAGCAAATTTTATTCGCAATTGCAATAGCGGGCCTCCTGCAAGCAGGAGAGCACAGAGAAAACAGTGTTACATCTTTTATCCCTACTGCCTGACGCTTATCTCTTTCCCCCCTGCTTCCTCATTGGCTGAGTACTGCAGGTTCGCACTCTTTCGCGACGCTTCACTAATCATACAAATACCAAGTAAACACAAATCCTTACCACCCAAACGCAAATATCTTAATTGGTTAATTGCCTTCTAACAATTGCTTTCTTAACAAGCATTTGGTCGTAACTTTCCGATGTCTGTTTTTTACAACATAAACATAAGCATAGCCTCTTAATTGTTCAATTACCCCCCCTAACATTTGTGCCCATTTTACACAGGGTCATTGTTCTGGTCATCCGTCTGTCCTTGTGTAGAGATAAGCTCGGAAGGAGGATAGAGGGGAATATTTTGGAGCCTGCATACGGCTCCAGAGTAGGACTGATTTGTGTAAAGGCCCTGACTCCTTGAAAGTATGTTAAATGTATTTTGCTTCTGCCGGTCGAATGAACAACATTACAATGTGTTTCCTAGTTCACAATACTATATCCACACTGTCTAGAACGTTTAAAATCTACAGCAGTTTTGTAGGAAATAATTTGTTAGGTAATTCGGTAATTATGTTTCTAAAAATGTTACTCACATGTATATGGTATTCTTACTTTCCGCATCAGTTATTTCTAAGGATATGTTACAGCTTAATTTTTTAGATCAGGAAAGTTGCCCTCTACCCTCGATGTTGTGGTGCAGGTGTCCAGCATTCCCTGACCTGTGTCAGTAACGCTGGCACTGTCATGTGCTGCATGGGGTCTCAGCAGCCTGAGCATGCTCTCACTGCTTGGCCAGGAGATGTTCCAGATGGACAACCTCTGCTCCTTCCTCGCCTCATCCCGAATTCTACGAATTGCTGGGAAAATTGGAGAATATCCATAGGTCTCCCCGTAGAGCTCTCTGCAATCTGGCAGTTTTGGTGTTTCTCCCAGAGGTTCTTTGAACAATTCCAGCACAGGCATAGCTATCTCGTCTTCTCCTCCCTTGCATTGCTGACTGGAGGAGTGGTGCTGCATTGACCTCCTCTGGACAGTGCGTGGTCTCGTTTTCTGCATCTTCTGGCACAGATGCAGGCAATGGCTCAAGGTGTCCTGCAGGCCCAGGACCAGCGCCCAGAAGAGAAGCTGAACGCACAGTTTCTGCTTCATCACACAGGGCAAGACATGCATTCTGCAGCTCTCCAGATGACTGTGCTGCAGTTCCTGTCTCAGCAATCTCTTCCACATTATGCTGTTCATCCCGCACTCCAGCATCCCAGGATAGGAGCTCTCCTGCCGCAGGAAAGAGGCCCTCCACCATCGATGTTGTGGTGCGGGTGTCCAGCATACCCTGAGCAATGTCAATAGCACTGGCACAAGCATGTGCTGCTTGGGGTCTTAGCAGCCTGAGCATGCTCATGTTTGGCCAGGAGATGGTCCAGCTGGACAACATCTGCTCCTTCCTCGCCTCATCCTGAATTCTCCAGATTGCTGGGTGAACCGGAGAACATCTGTAGGCCTCCTGGTTGACCCCTCTGGCATCTTGCAGACTCAGTGCTGCTCCCAGAGCTTGTCTAGAGACTTCAGGCACGGTGGTAGCAGTTACTTCTCTTTCTTCCCCCTCACACACTCTTGGGAACAGCACTGCATTATTGGCCACCTCTGGAGAGTGTGCAGCCTTGGGAGAATCTAGGTTACCTGCATCTTCAGGCACTAATGCAGGCAGGGGCTCCTTGTCTCGCTCTTTGCCACCTGCCTGCCCTTCTGGGCCCTTCTGAGCTGCTCTGGAAGATGGTGTAGTGGCAGCATGAGTGTCGCTGCTGCCCTCCTGAGCATCTCTCCAAGCTGCGTGGACCTTCCCAGCCTTGGTGGACAGCACCTGGGCCGTTCCTGCTGGTGGTCTCAGGGCGCCATGCACCCTGGAACTGCCAGCTGCACTTCGACGCTTGAGCTTGCGGCTGCAGCACAGCTCAGGGACACCACGCAGTTTTGTCTGGATCTGGCATGGCGAGGCCTGAGAACAGCTGAGACTTCCAGGGCTGGACCCTGGCTCCCAGGCCTTGCTGTCCCGTCCTGGACATGCAAGGTTCCCGGAGGTCTCGGGGCAAGGACTGGGAGTCTGCTGCCTCTAATGCCCACGGCACGTGCTCTGCCACTTGGAGAAGATGTGGAAGAGGCTGCTGCTGGCAGAGCAGGCAGCTTACAGATCCCAGAAGCTGCTGCTGCACGCCGGGGTGCAGCTGTTGGCAACCCTGCCCTCCTTAAGCGAGGCAGCAAGGGTGGCTGAGGCTGTCTGCTTTGGCCACTGGCACCGCCGCAGGTCACCAACACTGGAAACTCCCGCCTGCCCGCCTGCAAGAGAAGCTGAGGAGAAAGGCCGAGTGAGCGAGGTCCTTCCCGCTCGCGTTGCACGGAGCATCGAGGGCAGCCCTCAGCCCACGGGCAGCTGAGTGCAGAGGAGCTGAAGCAGAGGAGGGCTGGTCCCCACATGGCAGCCCCCACGGCACGGCAGCCCATTGTGGCAGCTCTGCACGCATGCCTGGGCAGCTGGCTGGGGGCCACCAGCAACGAGTTTCAGAGTGTGGTGAGGCAGCGTGTGCAGGACAGAGAGCTGTAGGCTAGGGGCGGAGGCAAGGCCCTGCCTGCGCGCCACCACTCCAGGTCTTCCCTGGGATGGTGGGCCTGGGTACGGCAGGGCATGCAGTGCTGCCGGCCTCTGTGCCGCTTCGTGGGCCATCTGAGCTGGGAAGCCCTGCCTGGGATGGCTTTCTGCCCGGGGATGTACCCTGGCCATCCTCCTGTAGTCCTGTACTCAAGCACTTGGAGCTCTGTGCACCTCCTGTGGCCTTCGCAGGAATGTTGTGTGTGGTGTGGCAGCGGTACCTGTGGGGGCAGAGAGCTGTAGGCAAGGGGCAGGGCGGGCACCAGGCAAGGCCCTGCCTGCCACCAAGCACCGCAGCTTTCCCTGGGAGGGCTGGCCCGGGCACAGCAGGACTCTGTACATGGAGCTGCTCGCCGGGCCGCTCGGGCCCAGCAGGCCCTCCCTGGGACGGCTCTGCACTTGGAGACATAGATGGGCATGCTCAAGCTGTGTGGCCAGGATGTGGTCCTACTGGACAACATCTGCTCCTTCCTCGCCTCATCTCGGATTCTCCGGATCGCTGGGTGATCTGGAGGATATCCACACGCCACCTGTTGGTCTCTCTGGGATACGGCGATCTCGCGGCATCTCCCAGAGCTTGCGTGGACAATTTAGACACGGCCATAGCCGCTTGTTTCTTCTCCTTGTCCTCCCGCACACACTGACAGCAGGTATTCCTGCGTTGCACTGACCTCCTCCGGACACTGTGCAGTCCCGAGAGGATCTGAGCTTTCTGCATACCGAGGCACTGATGCAGGCAAAGGCTCAGGGTGTCCTGCAGGCCCAGGTTCTGTGGCCAGAAGCGACGCTGAGCGCACGGCATCTGCCTCACACACGGCGGTGTGGAGAAGGAGGCGTGGGATGGAGGTGGCGAAGTCGCCAGCAGCGTGCCCAGCAGCAGCAGCGACTTCAAAGGCCGCCAGCGGCCCGGCCGAGCCCGGCCCTGCTGCTCTCCGCCCTCGGCCCTGGCAGTTAGTGCTGGCAGTTAGTGCTGGCAGTTAGTCCTGGTAGTTCATGCTGGCAGTTAGTGCTGGTAGTTAGTGCTGGCTGTGCTGGCAGTTAGTGCTGGCAGTTAGTGCTGGCTGTGCTGGCAGTTAGTGCTGGCAGTTAGTGCAGGCAGTGCTGGCAGTTAGTGCTGTAGGCGCAGGCAGTGCTGGCAATGCTGGCAGTGCAGGCCGTGCAGGCAGTTTCACCAGCAGAGGTTTAGGTTGGAACACAGGAAATCCTGTGTACAGAAGGGCGTGTTAAGCACTGGAACAGGCTCCCCAGGGCGGTGGTTGAGTCACCGTCCCTGAATGTGTTTAAAATCCATTTGGATGTGGTGCTCGGGGACATGATTCAGCGGTGGGTAGTTAGAGTGAGGGTAGGATGGTTAGGTTGTGGTTGGACTTGATGATCTTGAAGGCCTTTTCCAACCTGAGCAATTCCACGATTCTATGACCTGCGTAACCCGAATTGAGGGCTATACGCTTTTTAGAAGGGATAGGCAAGGTAGGAGAGGTTGGGAATTGCCGCCTACGACAAAAAGAGGACAGACTGCAAAGAGCTGCCTCTGAGAAATAGTCAGGCACACGTGGGGAGCCTGTGGGTTAAAACCAGGGACGAGACCAACAAAAGACAGCTGGTGGTCGGGGAATACTACAGGCCACCAAATCAAGGGGAGCCTGTAGGTGTGACCTTCTTCCTTCAGCTGCAGGAGCTGTTGTGCTCCCAGACTCTGATCCCTCTGGGGGATTTCAACCACCCAGATACCTGCTGGGAAATGAACAGGGCGAGCTAGCTGCAAGTGATCCAGGAGACTCCTGGAGCCCAATAATGGTAACTTTCTGGTACCGGTCTTGGACAGGTCAGGACCAGAGGGGACCAGCTGGTCACCAGTGGTTGCCGAGTTTGGTGCTCATCCGTGCAGAGGAGGTGGTCGAAGACGTTAAGATTGGAGGCAGCCTGAGCTGCAGCAACCATGCCCTGGTTGAGCTTGCGATCTCCAGGAACATGGGCCTGGCAAAGAGTGGAGTCAAGACACTGAACTTCAGGAGAGTGAACTTCAGTGACCTGTTTAAGGAATGGTTGAATGAGATCTCCTAGGAAACTGTCCTTAGGCACAAAGGAACGGAACACAGCTGGCAGCACAGTTAAGAACATGCTTCTGAGAGCACGAGAGCTCTCCATCCCCCAGAAAAAGAAATCAGGCAGGGGTGGCAGGAAACTCAGCTCAGCTGAGCACGGGGCTGCTGGGAAGGCTGAGGGAAAAGAAGGAAGCAGTGGAAGTGGGGATAGGTATAGGTGGCCAGGGAGGAACAGAGGGATGTTGTTTGGATGTGCAGGGATGGCATCGGGAGGGCCAAGGCGCAGACAGTATAAAGTTCAACAAGGGATGTGGAAAGAAAAGAATAAAAAAAAAAAAAAAGTGTTTGTTGAAGTACATTATGAGTAGCTGGCGCCAAGCATGGAAGGAGGGATGGGCAATCCTAATAGCCCAGAGCATATTCTGAAAATGTTGAGGGACCTTGATTCTTCTCTTGCCCAGAACCAACAGGCAGTATGCAACTGGGTAGCAGACTTAAGGGCAGAATACAAATATCGCTGAAGAAGAGGGAAAGCAGTGGTTTGTGCAGTACTCGGGACACAGCTGGTCACACTCACAAGTACTATGGGCAGCCATGATTCTCAGGAGCCAGCATTATCTCCTCCTTGCAGGAGGAAGTAGGAAAATTATAAGAGCAGCTGGTTGAGGAGCAACAGCAGTGTCAGCAGGCAGAAGCACTGATGAAGTGCTTGGGGAGGGAAGAGGCCTTCTGCCTCTAGGCCAACTCTTAGACTACTGTAGGCAGCCCCGGCCCCACTTCCTTCCAAGACAACAAACATGAAGCCCAACCCACTCCCTTTAGGAGCTAAGGAAGGCACAGCCCCCCCTTGTAGCTGAACTATGCAATCAAGGGATTACAGCACCTGCAAACTCTCCTTGTAACTTTCCTGTATGGCCAGTGTGGGAGCCCTGTGGCAAATGGAGACTTAGAGTGGACTGCAGGCGTCTGGGTGCCGAGACTGCCCCTTCAGCAAAAGCGGCCCCAAATGTTTCAGAATTGATTACTGCCCTACGGGAACAGCCTCATCCCTTTCTGGCTGCCACTGATGCCTAAGACAGCTGTTTTATGGTCCCCTTGAGGAAGGTGGAGGACAATCAATTTGCATTTACTTGGAGGGAGTGCAATGCACAGTCACCCGATTACCCCAGGGGTACAGACACTCGCCCACTCTGGCGCTCGGAGCATTGGCACGGAGGCTGGAGAAGCTCACGTTGGACCACGGTGTCTGGGTTTGTCTGTATACTGATGACGTCCTCATATGGGGGAATGATGATGTCAACGTAGGGAATACCCAAGCCTGCGCAGTGAGACACCTGAGGAGCCCTGAGCCAGCCGGGACACTTTGGTCTCCTCTCAGTAGGTGCCTGGCTGTGCTCGCACCCCTACAGACACACCGGTGCTCTCCCACCAGGGCTGCCCCTTTCACAGCCCCTCACCCCGATCATCACAGCCCACCTCACACACACACCGGCTCAGCCAGCTCACACTTTGCAAGTCACAAATCACTCTCCCTTGCACGCCCACGCTCTCTGCACTTGCTGCCACCACCGACACATGGATCCATTGCCCCGTGCTCTGAGCCCAGTAGTCGCACTCAGAGACCAACCATGCACGAGTGCACAGATGAGACAGCACTCAGGCAGGATAGAATAAAGATAGCATTTAATCAGAATTCTATGTTGACAAGATGGAATCAGAATTCTGCATTGACAAGTTGGAATCAAAATTCTTCACTGACATGATGGAATCAGAATTCTACATTGACAGGATGGAATCAATCTCTGGGGAGCTGCCTGGTGTTTACAGCCTCGTGCCTCTCCTCTCGCTGTCCCCTGATGCAGCTGCAGGTGCAAACCCTGCGCAGAGCCCGGAGCACACTCCTGATGACAGCTGGCATCCGGCGGCGAGCTGCTGTGTGTGGTGCGGCTGTGGTACCTGTGGGGGACAGAGAGCTGTAGGCAAGGGGCAGAGGCGAGCTCCTGCCTGCCACCCACCACCATGGAATTTCCCTGGGAGGACTGGCCTGGATATGGCAGCGCATGGAACGCTGTCAGCCTCCATGCCACTTGGTGGGCCATCTGAGCTTGACAGGTCCCTCCCTGGGATTGTTTTCTGTCTGGGGACGTACCTGGGCCATCCTCCGGTGCATCTCTGAAGCACACGGAGCTCTGTGCACGTTCTTCAGCCTCTGCAGAAACCTGTGTGAAGAGAACAAAACCACACACCTGTAATACCACTGGCTGTTGATGGTGTGGGTGCCAGGGGTCCAGGGGAGGGATCCCCTTTCCAGGCCCCTTTGATTGAAGGCAAGGCAGGAATAACAGAGGGGCTGTCCACCCTAATGCATGGAGCTGGTTGGAAAGGAGACAGCATCTCCAGGCATCTCCCCACAGCGCACACTCCAGGCACCACTCCTGCCTCTGCCTCCAATTCATGCCTGGTGCTGACCTTGCTCACCTCATGCTGAGGGCCCACATCTTCTGCTCCCTCACATGCTGACACATGCTCCTCAGTCATGGGATCTGCAGCTACAGATGAAGCTGAAGAAATGGCCTCCACCTCACCAGATGGCTCATCGGATGTGCTGGATGTGATGCTGACTGCCTCTGATGCAGCATCTTCCTCAGAGTCACATCCCCAGTCTTCCTCCACATTCTCCAGTGTTGAAGGGCAAGGACAGGAGGGCGGGTGCATGCCCTCATCTCTCACTGCATTGTCTCTGGCATCCAGCGTGCCCTCAGCAGTGCTGGCAGCACTGTCGCTGTCATCACTGGACTCTTCCAGTATAACTGACAGTCTAACAGTCCACTTTCTGGAGTCACCAGAGTCAAGAAACCCATCCCGTGATGTCGTGGGCCAGATACCTGGCGTGCCCTGAAGAGCGCCAACATTATTGAATGTGTCACCTCTTGCCTGGAGCCTTCGCTGCCTGGGGCTTCTCACATTCCTTGGCCAGGAAATATTCCAGTGTGACAACATCTGCTCGTTTCTGTCCTCCTCACGAATTCTCCGCATTGCTGGGATCATAGGAGAGTACCCAGAGGGCTCCCTGTTGATCTCGCTGGGATCTGGCAGTCTCCGTGCTTCTCCCAGACCTTGTCCGGAGGATTCAGGCATGGCCATAGCTGATTCTTCTCTTTCTCCTCCCTCGGACATTGGCAAGGGGAGCGATACTGCATCAGTCTCCTCTGCAGAGCTTGCAGCCTCGGAAGAATCTGAGCTTTCTGCATCTTCCAGCACTGATGCAGGTAAAGGCTCAAGGTGCCCTGCAGGCCCTGGCTCAGCATCCAGAAGAGATGGTGAACACACAGTGCGTACCTCATCAGATGGGGCAAGAGATGCAACTTGCAGGGTGCCAGATGACTGTCCTGCCGTTTCTATCTCTGCAGCCTCTTCCAACTCTAGCTGCGAGTCCTGGACTATAACACCTCTGGCTGAGGAATCATCAGAAGCAGAAAACTGGCCCTCAGCCCTCGATGTCACACTGCAGACGCTCAGCGTGTCCTGAGCACTGTCAGCTGCACTGGCACTGTCTTCTGTTGCTTGGGGCCTTAGCAGCGGGGGCACGCTCATGCTATTTGGCCAGGAGATGTTCCAGTTGGACAGCATCTGGTCCTTCTTCGCCTCATCCCGGATTCTCTGGATTGCTGGGTGAACTGGAGGATATCCATATGCCTCCCCGTAGACCTCTCTGGGATCTTGCAACCTCTGTTCTTCTCCCAGAGACTGGTTGGAGAATTCAGGCATGGTGCTAGCCGTTTCTTCTTCTTCTCCCTCGCATGCTCTCCAGAAAAAAGGTGCTGCATTGGCCTCCTCTGGAAAGTATTCAGCCTTGGAAGAAGTTGAGTGTTCCCCATCTTCAGGACCTGTTACAGCCAAAGCCTCAAGGTGTCCTCCAGGCCCAGGGTCTGCAGCCAGAAGAGAAGCCGAAGGCATGCTGCCTGCCTCATCAGGTGAGGCAAGAGATGCGCTCCGCAGTTTGCCAGGTGAACATCCTGCGGATTCCCTCTCAGCAGTCTCTTCTAATTCTTGCAGCTCAACCTGCACTCCAGCATCCCTGGTTCGGGAACCACCAGAGGCAGGAATCTGAGCCTCAGCCCTCGATGTCGCGGAGCGTACGCCCAGGTTTCCCTGAGCAGTGTTGGCAGCACTGGGCCTGGGCACGCTCACAGAGTTTGCCCACCGTGTGTTGCAACTGGACAACATCTGCGGTGTGTGCTGAGGTCTCGGGGCAAGTACTGGGAGTCTGCTGCCTCTAATGGGTCTGGCATGCCGAGGCACGAGAACAGTTGAGGGGACTTCCAGGGCTGGACCCCGGCTCTCAGCCCCTGCTGTCCCGTCCTGGACATGCAAGGTTCCCGGAGGTCTCGGGGCAAGGACTGGGAGTCTGCTGCCCCTGATGCCCACGGCACGTGCTCTGCCACTTGGAGATGCTGTGGAAGAGGCTGCCGCTGGCAGAGCAGGCAGCTTGCAGACCCCAGAAGCTGCTGCTGCACGCCTGGGTGCTGCTGCCGGCAGCCCCGCCCGCCTTAAGCGAGGCAGCAAGGGTGGCTGAGGCTGTCTGCTTTGGCCACTGGCACCGCCGCCGGTCGCCGACTCCAGGAACTGCCGCCCGCCCGCCTGCAAGAGAAGCCGAGGAGAAAGGCCGAGTGAGCGCGGTCCTCGCCGCTCGCGCCGCACGCAGCACCGAGGGCAGCGCTCAGCCCGCGGGCGGCTGCCGCCCCGCTCCCCACAGCCGCACCGGCACAGGGCGGTCCCCACGCGGCGCGGGAAGACGTCCGGCCCCGCCTCCCTCGGGCTCCCTACCTGTGCGCGGCGGCTCCCGGAGGCCCGCGCGCTCTCCGGGCCGGGCAGCGGCGGCAGACGGACGCCGCGGAGGGACGAGCCCGGGCTCCGGCCGCCCGGCGGCACCACCTGCGGGGAGAAGGAGAACCGGGATGGAGGCGGCGAAGGCGCGGCCGGCGTCCCCCGCGGCGGCGACTTCGACGGCCGCCGGCGGCCCGGCCGAGCCCGAGCGCCTCCCTCCCCGGCCCGCACCTGTCGGCGGTCGCGCACGCGTGGCAGCCCCGCGTCGGGCTGGCGGTCGTCCTTCTTCTCCCGCTCCTCGCTCATCGCCGCGTCCTCGCGCAGACGCTCGGTCGCACGCACCCGGGGGAGCCGCGTCCTCCTCGCGGAGCCGCTCTCCCGAGAGTGAGCGGCACTCTCTCCGGGGGACTCCGGCCCCTCGCGGCGGCCCCGCGTCACAATGGCCTTGGGGCGCGACGCCGGCCCGCGTCACGGAGCCCCGGCGCCGGGCTCCCCTCTCCCCGCTCCCCTCGGCCGTCTCCGCGGCCGCCCCGCGCCTTTCCCGGCGGCGCCGTCGCCGTCGCCGTCGCCGTCGCCGTCGCCGTCGCTGACGGGCTCGCCCTCGGCCGCGCCGGGGCCGTCGAAGCGGCTGGAAGCGGCCGCGTCCGGCACGGAGCGGCCCCTGCCCTCGTCTCGTCGCCCAGCCCGGCCGAGTCCACCCGGCCCGAGCGGCCCGTCCGCACCTCGGCCCCGTCTTCGTGTTGCGGCTCTCCGGCCCCGCTTAGCGCTCGGATGTGCCGCGCTCTGTGGAGCAGCGTGCGGGACGCAGCTCAAGTCTCTGGAGATGAGCTCGCTGTGGAGCAAGAGTTGTGGTGGGAGCTGCATCTCATAATGAGACCCATGGTGGAGCAGTCTGTGACAGAATGACTTTAGTCCTTGGCTTGAATCCGGATTGGATTGATTCTTTATAAACTGCTGTCTTTGGGAAGTCCTCTCTGGATCACTTTGGGAAGGAGCACATCCCAGATGAGGGGCTTCGTGCTGGAGCTGGGCACAAGGCGAGGATGAACCGGCTGCAGAGGCGAAGCTTCATTATCTGTCCACAGTCCCTAATTCCCCAGCTCCAGCAATTGGTTTACTTCTTAAACATCTCCTGATTGCCACAAGGCACACATATTTCAGGATATATTTTGGAGTAGGCCTTTGTCTAATTAGCTGTTACGTATCAACTTGGAAACTAAAACAAATGTGAAGGTAATTTAATTGTATAGACTGCTATTGAATAAAAAAGTTATGAGCTAAATTTTGCCTCAATACTCAGAAACAGCTTCTCACAACAATTGCATTTTCACTGAATCACACAGAATCACAGAATGGCCCGGGTTGGAAGGGACTCCAAAGATCATGAATCTCCAACCCCCCTGCCACATGCAGGGCTACCAACTTCCACATTTAATACTAGACCAGGCTGCCCAGGGCCCCATTCAACCTGGCCTTGAACACCTCCAGGGATGGAGCATCCACAGCCTCTCTGGGCAACCTGTTCCAGCACCTCACCACTCTCACAGTAGAGAACTTCCCCCTGACATCCAACCTCAATCTTCCCTCCCTCGATTTAAAACCATTTCCCCTTCTCCTTTACTCCCCTCCTGTTTGTAGGTTCCCTTTAGGTATTGAAACGCTGCAATGAGTCGCCCCGCAGCCACCTTTTCTCCAGGCTGAACAAGCCCTGCTCCCTCAGCCTGTCTTCAAAGGAGAGGCGCTTCAGCCCTCCGCTCATCTTCGTGGCCCTCCTCTGGACCCTCTCCAACAGCTCTCTGTCGTTTTTGTACTGGGGGCTCCAGACCTGGACACAGTACTCCAGATGGGGCCTCACAAGAGCAGAGAGGGACAATCACCTCCCTGTCCCTGCTGGTAACCCCTCTTCTGATGGAGCCCAGGATACCATTTGCTTTACAAGCTGCAAGGGCACACTGCTGGCTCATGTTAAGATTTTCATCCACCAGGACCCCCAGGTCCTTCTCTGCAGGTCTGCTCTCAAGGACTGCTCTTCGAGTCTGTAGGGATGCCTGGGATTCCTCGGCCCAAGTGCGAAACCTTGCACTTTTTTGTGTTGAAATTCATCAGGTTCATCCGGGCCCACCTTTCAAGTCCATCGAGGTCCCTCTGAGTGGCATCCCTTCCTTCCACCGTGTCAACCGCACCACTCAGCTCGGTGTCGTCAGCAAACTTGCTGAGGGTGCACTCGATTTTGTCGTCGATGTCACTGATAAAGATGTTAAAGAGCCCTGTCCCAAGACAGAGCCCTGGGGGACACCGCTTGTTACCAGCCTCCATCTGGACATAGAACCACTAATCACCAGTAGAACCATTAATCACGTATAGAACCATTAATCACCATTTTCATGGTATCTCAACTGATTCTTAGTTTCTTAGTTGCAGTTTTCAATTTTGAGCATGTCAGTGGTTTATGGGCCAGTTCAGCCTGGTTCCATGACTAATGGAGCAGGGGGCAACAGATCTACATCCTAGGAAAAAGGGAAGGGGAGAGGGGAAAAAGGGTGGGAAATGGGCCTGAAAACAGAACAGCAGCAACTATCTGAGGAGGAAAGTTAATTTACTAAATAGGATAGCGGAATGCAAGGTAACACAGCATAACACAGTATAAAAGGAATCGAAGCTAATAAATCAAATAAAGTGAGAGAGAGTGTGTTCAAAAAACTGAAGGCCTTACTCTACTGCTGAAGACCAGACGGCTAGGGAGTGCACACTGCCGAGATGAGCAGAAAGGGAAAAGGGCACATCTCATGGTCTATGAACAGTTTTATCTTTCCCTCTGAATGGAAAACAGAAACAGAACAGTGAACAGTCCTCTGGGATATGTCGTTCTTCTTCTCTTCTGAGACACGTATAGACGGAACTATCCACTACCCACGGAACTGGAGCATTAACTCTTTAACTCCCCGTGCACTACATGATTTTATGATGTGGAATACCTATAGCGAAAGTCATGAAACCATGATAGAGCAGAAAGTATTTCTTTCATACTGAAGTACATTAGGCATTCAGGTTCAGCTCAGCGGGTCTGTTTTTATCAGTGTGTATATTCTGCATGTTCTAGCAATGTTTTTGCAGTTCTGAGCTCCTTGGCAAAATTGTAGTGGGAGCAGTTACAGAGTTCTACTTAGTCCAGGGAATATTTTTAAGATAACCAATCTAGATCAAAATGAAGTCTGCTTCTATATTTTTTTCCAGGAAAATGACATTCACCGTGTTGTGATTTAAACCCTCAGGAAGCTCAGTGCAACACAGGTGTTTGCTCCCTGCTCCATCAGTGGGATGGAGAGATAAAAACTCTTTACTAAGACAGAAAAGATAGTGAAAAAAAATGATAGTAATAATAATATATATATATATAGTTATAAATGTTTTGAAAACAAGTGATGCACAACATAATTGCTCACCACCCATGGGCAATGCCCAGTCCATCCCCAAGCAGCGGTGGCCCTCTCAGCCAATTCCCCATGGTTTTATAGTTTTTTGACACGATGCCATATGGTATGGAATATCCCTTTGGCAGTTTAGATCGACTCTCCTGGTTCTGTTCCCTCTCAACTCCTTGTGCTCCTCCAGGGCCCTCGCTGGCAACAAAGGATGAGAAGCTGAGCAACCAAAATGTTTTGGCTCTGTGCAGCACTGCTCAGCAACAACTAAGGCGTTGGTGTGTTACCAACGTTGTTTTTTCTCCTAAAGCCAAAACATAGTACCAGATGATCTGAAGAAGATCATCTGTGATAAAAATAGGACACACAGATATATCTAATTGCTAAGCTCGGAAAAAGTTGTTTATAAGAAAAAGCAATAAAACATTATTAAAGTAACCTATGGTTGAATTAATGCACTATCTTGATTCTGCCATAGCTGAACAGATGTTTCAGAGAAAACTGCATGAATATTTTTTGATACCAGTCAGTACATAGTCAGCTACCACAGGGAAGCCTTCTTTACGTGTATAAGCAATTACTGCAGATTATCCCTTTCCAGAATAAAAGAATAGTATGAAGTCATACTACTAAATTTACTCTGTTTTCTCTTATTTTTGCTGTATAAGCTCTGATATTTTAGTACAGGAGCACTAGAAATATGTCTGCTCTGACAGAAGATGATAAATAACTTTTAGAGTCTTAAGTAGTGTCATTACAGACCTTTTCTTTTACTATAGGAGAGACAATGTTCCAGATTGTAAAGTGAGAATCTATATATGTTTACCAGAAACGTTTGAGATATTTCAGACCTAAAGATGTCCTTCTGTGTTATTTAAGCAGATGATCTCAACGTCTCTAGTTTTGCTGGTTTTCTTAGATTAACAGGAATAGTGAATATCAAGTGTGAAAATCTCGAGTTATAACAGAGTTATTTCAAAACTCTTAAGAATGTTCTCTTTCTTAATTTGAGCTAATGTTTTCTTTCTTTTTGACAGTTGTCACTTTTATATCACAGAAGATACCAACTAATTTTTTACATTGTGTAGTCTATTTTATTTTACTGTCAGGTACTCTTTGAAATAGAATTATTAAGAGTGTAACTAGTAACTGGCAAAGAATAAGAAGAATTTCTTTTCACATCCAACAACGAAATCCAGGGGAAGGCCCCTCTTTTCATTATTCTCCAGTATATACCTTTTCATGTAAGTTTTACTCAGCTTATCTGCATGCAACAAAAAGCTGGTGTGCAAGCACTCTCCCCTCTGATTTTTTAGCGATGACAAATGTCATCCTTTACCCAGTGACATACTGGATCTTCACACAAAATCATTTGGCATTATTTTTAAGACTCAACAAAAACTCAGCAAAGTGCTCTGAGACAAAAGTGGTTTGACATAATACACCTGCAGAATAATACGGAATATACTTTTAACAAATCCAGGTATGATCTGTAGGGAGAGCGAGTTTTGAAGACATTCAAATGAAAGTGGTGCAAGATTTCTACCTGACAAGTTTTGACAGCAGCATTCTTCATGGCATAAGAGATTTCAGTTGTCTGGAACTATTTAATGGCCACCCAGCTTGATTTATAAAGAGCAAATTGTTGTTAACGAACTGCTCTGGCTTCTGGATCATGTGAGAGTCTGTGAAAGTATGGCAGTATAACATGGGCATCAAATATAACCTGCAGTAAATAGGGCTTGCTTCTATGAAGATGTTCAAAACTTCACATGATATTCATGACATTTTTGGGGAAGAAGGTTACACTGAGACACTCGTGTACTTGAATATGTACTGGCATATTCGCTAGGGAATATCACATTGCTTGATTCTTGTCTTGCGCCACTGGGCTCAGTTGGACAAGACATAACTGGCAGAACCAGCAGGCAGTATGCAACTGGGTACCAGACTTAAGGGCAGAATACAAATATTGCTGAAGGGAAAGCAGTGGTTTGTGCAGTACTCAGGACAGTGCTGGTCACACCCACAAGTGCTACGCACAGCAATGATTCTCAGGAGCCAGCATTATCTCCTCCTTGCAGGAGATAGTAGGAAAATTACAAGAGCAGCTGGTGAGGAGCAGCAGCAGTCTCAGCAGGCAGAAGCACTGATGAAGTGCTCAGGGAGGGAAGAGGAGCGGCCTTCTGCCCCCGCTCCTTCCCAGCACCAAACTAGCACAGGCACAGAGAAATTATTCTTGAGGATGGACCCTTCTTTCGACTGCTCCCTTGGAGCAGACCCTACAGTAAATCACAACCTCATCAATGCTAACTCCCTCAGAAGTTGACCCTCAGAAGAGTGAGTTAAGTTAGATCTAGGCACTGGAGTGAGAAACTGCCTTTCCCATCTCTGTTAAGCAACGGGGGAGATGGGACATGTGGGTATTTACTAACCCTTGTGTATGCGAACAGTTCCGTTGTGGATGATGGTGCTGTTTAGGCACTCTCCCCCCAGTTCCCCACTGGGCTAGTCCAGCTCTTAGACTACTGTAGGCAGCCCCGGCCCCACTTCCTTCCAAGACAACAAACATGAAGCCCAACCCTCTCCCTTTAGGAGCTAAGGAAGGCACAGCCCCCCTTGTAGCTGAACTATGCAATCAAGGGATTACAGCACCTGCAAACTCTCCTTGTAACTTTCCTGTATGGCCAGTGTGGGAGCCCTGTGGCAAATGGAGACTTAGAGTGGACTGCAGGCGTCTGGGTGCCGAGACTGCCCCTTCAGCAAAAGCGGCCCCAAATGTTTCAGAATTGATTACTGCCCTACGGGAACAGCCTCATCCCTTTCTGGCTGCCACTGATGCCTAAGACAGCTGTTTTATGGTCCCCTTGAGGAAGGTGGAGGACAATCAATTTGCATTTACTTGGAGGGAGTGCAATGCACAGTCACCCGATTACCCCAGGGGTACAGACACTCGCCCACTCTGGCGCTCGGAGCATAGGCACAGAAGCTGGAGAAGCTCACGCTGGACCACGGTGTCCGGATTTATCTGTATACTGCTGACGTCCTCATATGGGGGAATGACGATGTCAACGTAGGGATTACCCAAGCCTGCGCAGTGAGACGCCTGGTAGTTAGTGCTGGCAGCAGGCAGTGCTGGCAATGCTGGCAGTGCAGGCAGTGCGGGCAGTTTCACCAGCAGAGGTTTAGGTTGGAGCACAGGAAATCCTGTGTACAGAAGGGCGTGTTAAGCACTGGAACAGGCTCCCCAGGGCGGTGGTTGAGTCACCGTCCCTGAATGTGTTTAAAATCCATTTGGATGTGGTGCTCGGGGACATGATTCAGCGGTGGGTAGTTAGAGTGAGGGTAGGATGGTTAGGTTGTGGTTGGACTTGATGATCTTGAAGGCCTTTTCCAACCTGAGCAATTTAATGATTCTATGACCTGCGTAACCTATATAACCCCAGCATATCCTTAGAAATAGCTGATGTGAAAGGTATGAATACCATATACATGTTCGTAACGTATTTTAGAAACAGTTACTGAATTACGTGACAAATTATTGCAGCACAAAGCTGCAATGGACTTTAAATGTTCTAAAGAATGTGGGTATAGTATTCTGAACTAGGAAACGCACTGTAAGGTTGTTCATTAGGCCAGCAGAAATGAAATGCATTTAACAGACTTTCAAGGAGTCAGAGCCTTTACACAAAGCAGAACTGTCCTACCCTGTGGGAACGTTAGGATGCCGTAGGCAGGCTCCAAGATACTCCCCTCTATCCTCCTTCCAAGCTTTTCTCTACGCAAGGACAGACGGATGACCAGAACAATGACCCAGTGTAAAAGGGCACAAATGCTAGGGGGTAATTGAACAATTAAGAGGCTATGCTTATGTTTATGTTGTAAAGCAGACATCGGAAAGTTACGGCCAAATGCTTGTTAAGAAAGCAATTGTTAGAAGGCAATTAACCAATTAAGGTATTTGTGTTTGGGTGGTAAGAATTTGTGTTTACTTGGTATTTGCATGATTAGTGAAGCGATTTTTCTGCTAATATCATGTCTAGGGCGATCCTATTACAGAATCACAGAATTGCCAGGGTTGGAAGGGACCTCAAGGATCATGAATCTCCAACCCCCCTGCCACATGCAGGGCCACCACCATTCCACCTAATGCTAGACCAGACTGCCCAGGGCCCCATCCAATCTGGCTTTGAACACCTCCAGGGACGGGGCATCCACAACCTCCCTGGGCAGCCTGTTCCAGTACCTCACCACTCTCTCCGTAAAGAATTTCCCCCTGACATCCAACCTATATCTCCCTTCCCTCAGCTTAAAACCATTTCCCCTTGTCCTGCTGTCACTCACCCTTTCAAAGAGTTGATTCCCCTCCTCTTTGTAGGCTCCCTTTAGGTACTGAAAGGCTGCAATGAGGTCACCCCGCAGCCTTCTTTTCTCCAGGCTGAACAAGCCCAGCTCCCTCAGCCTGTCCTCATAGGGGAGGTGCTCCAGTCCCCTGATCATCTTTGTGGCCCTCCTCTGGACCCTCTCCAACAGCTCCCTGTCTTTCTTGTACTGGGGGCTCCAGACCTGGACGCAGTATTCCAGATGGGGCCTCACAAGAGCAGAGTAGAGGGGAACAATCACCTCTCTGTCCCTGCTGGCCACCCCTCTTCTGATGGAGCCCAGGATCCCATTTGCCTTCCGAGCCGCAAGGGCACACTGCTGGCTCATGTTAAGTTTTTCGTCTACCAAGACCCCCAGGTCCTTCTCCACAGGGCTGCTCTCAAGGACTGCTCCTTCCAGTCTGTAGGGATGCCTGGGATTCCTCCGGCCCAAGTGCAAAACTCTGCACTTTGCAGTGTTGAACCTCATCAGGTTCACCCGGGCCCACCTTTCTAGCCTCTCGAGGTCCCTCTGAATGGCATCCCGTCCTTCAACTGTGTCAACCACACCACTCAGCTTGGTGTCGTCAGCAAACTTGCTGAGGGTGCACTCAATTCCGTCGTCAATGTCATTGATAAAGATGTTAAAGAGCACCGGTCCCAAGACAGATCCCTGGGGGACGCCGCTCGTTACCAGCCTCCACCTGGACATAGAGCCATTGATGATCACCCTCTGTCTGCGGCCTTTCAACCAGTTTCTTATCCATCGAGTGGTCCACCCATCAAATCCACATCCCTCCAGTTTGGAGAGAAGGATGTGGTGGGGGACCATGTCAAAGGCCTTGCTCAAGTCCAGGTAATTCTCCCAGGCCATCCTACTTGTAGCATCCAATTGCTCTGCAATTCCCTTTATTGCCTTCTTTGTATAGTTTATACATCTCTGTTGATTGTAATAGATGTAGTTTATCCAATCCACGTTCTTGTTAATCGTCACCCACCAGAATAGCGACTCAAATCCTGCAGCAATTTGATTTCTAGCCTTAAATTCATCAGGGGCACCTCTGGGCACCCCAATGGAATCTATATGTATTATATCACCATCAAATGGGACTCCTAAACCTCTTCTGTTCCTTTTGTGAATGTGAGATAGATCCTTCTCAAATGCCAGAGTGAACGGAATGGCCAGTTGAACAAGTGCACAGGTACCTCCCCAATTAGATGGGAGAGTGGACCATAAGATCTTCCCACCGCAGCACTACCAGAGATCCGCTCTAGGGATTCCCAGCCTTGAACAGTTCCCCGCTAAATCCGTTGTAACATCCACGGTTTCACTGCACAGTGAGAAATTCCCTATAAGCCTGGTAGCCTTCACACCCTGTCTTGAGAGACAAGCTGTATGGTACCTATGGCCTTAGAGAATGCAGGAGGGATTTTGGCATCCATCTCCAATATGGGGGGAAACAACAGGGACAGTGATTTACAGGCTTCATTTCCCCAGGCGGTTTTCTCCTGGTACAGGGCAATCATACATTGCATCCCTTGGGAATCCTTGGTCCACCCTAAAGGAAGGGATACGACCTGAGCTATAGGCCGTCCTGATGCACAAGCATAGCAGTTGCTATGGTTGAGACTCCGGACAGTCTACTTAATCCATTCTACCCAGGCATTCACATCCCTGTATCCCGTCTCAATTTCAAATGTTTGTCTGAGATCTTTTATTTCCGTAATTAGCAGAGTTGCAGGACTTTTAGAAGGAATTTTCTCTCCTTTTTTCTCATCCTGAACCTTTTGAGTATAGTCAGGTAATGAATCCCATACAGCTACTCTGAATCTAGCTACTGGGTCCTTTCCCCGAATGTTTATTCCAATGCCAAAAGTGATGCTAACAAGGCTATCGGCCTTGCTAATTGTTATTGTTACCGGATTACACTGCAAAGTCTGGCAGTCTGGTTGGACAATTCCCTTGAACGTACTAATCCGTTCTTTCAGGGTGTGTGATTGCAATGTATCAGATATCCCTGGGGTGTATGTCCAGCCTTGATAGACAGTCGTCCACCATACATTATTCCATCCCCCACAGGGGGATCTCTTGTTCATGCCTAATTCAGGACACAGATATTTCTCTTCATGACTCAATTGTCGTTGGGCACTTAAGCCCCCACAGGATATCGCATTGCAAGCATCAAATGTGACAGTCTGAGGCATTTCTTTCCTTGTTACATTTACCCACATCTTCACAGGGTATCCTCCCGCTCCCCTCTGCAGGTCATCCTTTTCCCAAGCAGTCAGTTGACTAAGGCATTTTTTGAAGGTGATTGCTGTCAAAATCAAAATTACTAATTGGTCTTTCCCCCACATCATTATTTACTCATAAATATTTGTACCGTTACTACAGTGAAGAACAGGATATACTCCACTAGAAATACAAATATATCCTAAATGCCTCTCTGTCTATATTAGTAATGGAAAAAAAGATTAGTTTATTTACAATTTCTTTCTAATTTTTATCTATAGAGGATCCTTCATGGCAACAGTTTCCCACACTTCAGGGTTAGTGGAGGGTTTTACTCGGGTGTAGTGAGTCCAACCTTTCTCGGCTGTCCTGATGGCTGTTTCTGTTATCAGAAGTACTTGGAACGGTCCTTCTCAGTCGGGTTGCAGCTTTGCCTCCTTCCAGGTCTGGATGAGGACCCAGTCTCCAGGTTGGAATGGATGAATCGGAAATTCCAGAGGTGATGTCTGTGCTAACAGTCCTTGGATTCTGAGAGACGATAGTGAGGAAGACAATCCGAGTATATAGTTCTTAAGAAACATACCTTTAGTTTCAAACTGCGGTACCTCATTTTTTATTCAGCTTTATTTTTAAAGGGGTTATTTTCAACCTCCCCCCCATTCCCTTCCTTTGCCCAGACCATGGGATCTATATCTTTCTCATCTGTCTCAGTTAACACATTCATTGATACTGTAATTCCCTCCTGACAGATTGTTATTTGTATTCCCAATTTCATCATAAGATCTCTCCCCAATAAATTAGTACCAGCATCATGTACATACAATAATTGTCCTGTTACTGTCTTACTCCCTAATCTCAATTCAGTGTTTTCAAAAAGTGGTACTGTCATCCCCTTTCTCTACCCCACTTGTACCCCGTTCCTGGTACCAGGATTATACAGTTACTTTCTGGTGTCTGTACCCCCCCATAAGTTTTATTATGTTCCCTTAGAACCAAATTCTATAAAATACTAAAGGGCACAAGAAGGTGTCCATCTGGATATACACCCATCTGTCAGCTTGCTCTCTTCCCTTCTAAATCATTAATTAGATTCCTATCCTCTTTAGAATACCTTATAGGCTCTGATTAAGGTTCAGATGTTTTAAGTTTACCGTCTGGAATTAAAGCCAGTTCACCAATTTCTTTTCCTTCAGCTGCCTGTTCTGCCAGCTGATCCACCATCATATTCCCAGTTTCCTGTACAGTGTCACTCTTCTGATGTCCTTCAGTGTATGCTGCTCTTTGGTAGATTTACATCACGCTGAATTTGTTTTCCTTGTGTGTAAGCAACCCTTGCTCTTTCCAGATGATACCACGAGTGGGTACCATATACACATGCATATTTAGCATCTGTCCATATTTTTAAGTTTCTTGTTATTTCAGCCTTCTGAGCGGAAGTCCCCACAGCTAATGGTTTTGCTTCATTTACCTTGTCAGTAGCAGTTACTGCATATCCTGCCTTACAGTTTCCTTGTCTCACAAAACTGGTTCTGTCGATGAATCCAGGGGTCCTCAGCGTCGTCCAGTGGTTCCTCCTGCAGGTCTGACCAACTGGTATAGACAGCCTCATGCAGTCGCACACTGCTGGCTTGGAGGTAGCTCTTTGTTGGTGTTCTGGGTGTTCAGCAAATTGCTTCCTTCTTTTTGATCAGTTGTGCTTTCTGTTGAGAAACTTGATACCCATTTAAATCAAGAAATTCAGCAAACTCACAGTCCGTTGTACACAGTTCTCCTTTGATACTGTGGCATCCACGTACTGCAGTAAAGTTCCACCATGGAATAGAGGAACCCAAATCTCAGGCTCACAAGCTGACCAGTTCTCAAACATCATTGGGTTGTTCTCGCAACCCTGGGTCTCACTGTCCAGGTTAACTGAATTTTTGTTTTTGTGTACTTCAAATCCAGAATGGCAAACCCCACCAACTTATTCCTCAGCTTGGTTAATAAAGTGCATGGATTTACCACCATGGGTTGCATGTCTTCAACATTTCTATTAACTGCCCTCAAATCTTTTACCAAAGCATAGCTCTTGCCAATCCAAAAAGTTATTTATTATTTCTTTTATCCTCCTTCAATCTTGTATCCGAAAAGGGCATTGCTTTACCCTGGCTAGGCTGACTCCCATCTATAACTTAACTTTTATTGAGTTGCACTGTTTTTTTGGTTTTTTTTTTGGCTCTGCCAGGCACTCCTGATGCCTGCAGTCCTGTGTATACCTGATTTAGGATTTACCTAACTTCTGGGGGTACAACATTGCTTTTGCCAGTTTGTGTTAAAGCCAGACCTAAAATTTTCAGTCAATTGGTCTTGCTTGACAATTAGCTCCAATTTTCTCTACTGAATTTAATCTCTACATTCAACTGTTCTAATACATCATGCCCAAGTAATGGTTTTGGAGAACCTGGTGTGTACAAGAATTTATGTATTCCTACTTGTTCTCCTAGCCTGTATTTAATTGGTCCCCCCAAAAAGTAACCTTCTCTTGCCAGTAGCTCCTACAACTATTTCAAAAATCATCTACGGGTAATAATTCTTGATGTAGCACAGGGTAAAAGCCACCCGTATCAGAAAGTAAACTCTTTACCCTGCTTCCCCAGCTGCCTTCGGTCCAGTGGGGGTGGAACTCTCCCTGAGCCCTTCCAGGCTCCCCCTTACCTCTTCTTCTAGGTAAGGACATCCCTGTTACAGCTTGCTCAACTTTGCCTTCCTCAGCCTGTGTTTTTCCCAAACCCTTTTCACTTTCCAGACTTTCATCATTACTGAAATACAATGTTAGTAATTTCTGTTTCACTCCCTCCCCTCCCCAGGATTCCGGTGCTCACACTGGGACATCGGGTTTCCCGAGATCTCTGCAGATGACGGCTATTCTCACTCTCACTGTCCCGCCCCATCCCCATTCACAAGTCACACACCCTGCACAGTTACAGCGGGAAGCTCTCGCCCCCAGCTCTTTCTCTCACTCAGAGTTGTTCTTACAGACCGTGGGGGTTGGGGGGGGGGGGGCTAGTGCGGGGGATGTGTTCTCATGCAGACCCAAACTCTAATATCCCGAACTCACTGTTTTCCTTAACCTTTTTGCCGTTTTTTTTCGTTTGTTTTCCCCACAATTCCACTATTTGTACCCTCAGTTACATTTCCATGTACCATTAACAAATAGATTTCCACACAGCATCGAGACAGTTTCTACCACTCCCTTCAAAATCCACAAATCAAACAATACAGTTCTTCAATTTCCACAAACACCCAGCATTTGCTCTCATGATTAGAGTACTCAGTTATAAAACTGGTCTCATTCTTCCATTTATGTTCCTGGTTTCTTATCCAATATTCCCCCTGGCTCACCAGCAATATTTTTCCAGTGAGTCAAAATACAACCCAGGGAGGTCTTCTTGGTATCACTTTAGACACTCTCTGTTGCATAACAGCCTCATACATGACATGACATAACATAATTTAACACTTTCACGACATAAACATTTAACAATCACAAAGACAGTGACAATAATCAGTACAATTTATCCTCAGGATCCTTCCTCTCTCTGCCTCCCTCCAGGGCCCAACCTTCCCTCTGTATTCATTTCCCACACTTGCATAGCTGCCCACCTCCTTCTCCAATAAACAACACATCAATGATAAACATCATTTCCATCCATGAGTAGAAATTAGGCCCTAGAAATTGATCTAATTGTTCTGCGACACTTATTGGATCCTCAATTAAGGAATTCTTCTTGAAAATCCTGACTTTTCTTCTAGTAAAAACAGCAGGCATTAGCATACCCTATTTCCCTTTGAGCTAAGGACACTGCCCTAAAGGATAAAGTGAAGTATTAGTAAGGTTAGTGTTAGAGAAAGGAAGGCTCTCTAGGTCCCATTCACATTACTCCAACTCGCTCAGTTAATCGAGAGTGCATCCTCTCTGTCTCTTGCATTGCTTTAGAAATCTAAGGGGGGAAGTTATCTAAGGGATCCCATTTATGATCTTTCTGCTTCTCTTTCCTTTTTCTTCTGAAGTTTGACTCCTCCTTGTGAGGAAGATTTTATTTTATTTTTTTTACTTCTTGCATCCATTAAGCGAGATAAGCCAATCCTGTTTCAGAAAAAGGAGTCAGTTTACTGATTACATATAAATACAAAGGCAGACAGGCCCATCTTCGTCAGACCCCTACTTTGGTCAAAATCATGAGTTTTCCCTGTAGTGGCTCTCTAGGCTATGTCTGTATACAGTATTTAAACATCTTTTCCCTGTTCTTTTCCCTGGTCTGGGGATTATTTTCCAAGCTTCTTTCCCAACGGGCTATCTCTAGGCACGAATTTGGGGACCCTTTTCCCTGTTCTACGGAGCTCCTATTCCCCATCCCTCCGGAATCCGATTCTTGGATTTGGGGCCAATCCCCCCGGAGCACCTCGCTCCGATTCTCAGATTCAATAGGGGTGTGCTGCTGCCACTTCGTCAAGTGCACAGGTACCGCACACCAACAGCTCCCTGCCGAGACTCACCCGAGTCTCCACCGACCCCCAAGGCAAGAATTAAATTCCCTTACCTTGGTCCATGCATGAAGTTACCGGGTCTCCAGGGGTCAAAGCACATGCCTGCCTGCCCCTTGGCTTTCACAGAGCCCGGCCTGTCTTTAACAGTCTCGGTTTCTTATCGGCCGTCCCAAGGAGTCACCTCGCCACCCAGACAGAACCTCTGAAATCAGCAGGGTGCACCTATCCTGTCCAGGGCAGTAGGGAGACCCTCAAAGAGGCGATAATTATCCCAGATGAGCCCCCAAATTGTTGGAAATATCCAAATAATTTTTCAGGACGGTTTCTCTGATAAAGCAAATTTTATTCGCAATTGCAATAGCGGGCCTCCTGCAAGCAGGAGAGCACAGAGAAAACAGTGTTACATCTTTTATCCCTACTGCCTGACGCTTATCTCTTTCCCCCCTGCTTCCTCATTGGCTGAGTACTGCAGGTTCGCACTCTTTCGCGACGCTTCACTAATCATACAAATACCAAGTAAACACAAATCCTTACCACCCAAACGCAAATATCTTAATTGGTTAATTGCCTTCTAACAATTGCTTTCTTAACAAGCATTTGGTCGTAACTTTCCGATGTCTGTTTTTTACAACATAAACATAAGCATAGCCTCTTAATTGTTCAATTACCCCCCCTAACATTTGTGCCCATTTTACACAGGGTCATTGTTCTGGTCATCCGTCTGTCCTTGTGTAGAGATAAGCTCGGAAGGAGGATAGAGGGGAATATTTTGGAGCCTGCATACGGCTCCAGAGTAGGACTGATTTGTGTAAAGGCCCTGACTCCTTGAAAGTATGTTAAATGTATTTTGCTTCTGCCGGTCGAATGAACAACATTACAATGTGTTTCCTAGTTCACAATACTATATCCACACTGTCTAGAACGTTTAAAATCTACAGCAGTTTTGTAGGAAATAATTTGTTAGGTAATTCGGTAATTATGTTTCTAAAAATGTTACTCACATGTATATGGTATTCTTACTTTCCGCATCAGTTATTTCTAAGGATATGTTACAGCTTAATTTTTTAGATCAGGAAAGTTGCCCTCTACCCTCGATGTTGTGGTGCAGGTGTCCAGCATTCCCTGACCTGTGTCAGTAACGCTGGCACTGTCATGTGCTGCATGGGGTCTCAGCAGCCTGAGCATGCTCTCACTGCTTGGCCAGGAGATGTTCCAGATGGACAACCTCTGCTCCTTCCTCGCCTCATCCCGAATTCTACGAATTGCTGGGAAAATTGGAGAATATCCATAGGTCTCCCCGTAGAGCTCTCTGCAATCTGGCAGTTTTGGTGTTTCTCCCAGAGGTTCTTTGAACAATTCCAGCACAGGCATAGCTATCTCGTCTTCTCCTCCCTTGCATTGCTGACTGGAGGAGTGGTGCTGCATTGACCTCCTCTGGACAGTGCGTGGTCTCGTTTTCTGCATCTTCTGGCACAGATGCAGGCAATGGCTCAAGGTGTCCTGCAGGCCCAGGACCAGCGCCCAGAAGAGAAGCTGAACGCACAGTTTCTGCTTCATCACACAGGGCAAGACATGCATTCTGCAGCTCTCCAGATGACTGTGCTGCAGTTCCTGTCTCAGCAATCTCTTCCACATTATGCTGTTCATCCCGCACTCCAGCATCCCAGGATAGGAGCTCTCCTGCCGCAGGAAAGAGGCCCTCCACCATCGATGTTGTGGTGCGGGTGTCCAGCATACCCTGAGCAATGTCAATAGCACTGGCACAAGCATGTGCTGCTTGGGGTCTTAGCAGCCTGAGCATGCTCATGTTTGGCCAGGAGATGGTCCAGCTGGACAACATCTGCTCCTTCCTCGCCTCATCCTGAATTCTCCAGATTGCTGGGTGAACCGGAGAACATCTGTAGGCCTCCTGGTTGACCCCTCTGGCATCTTGCAGACTCAGTGCTGCTCCCAGAGCTTGTCTAGAGACTTCAGGCACGGTGGTAGCAGTTACTTCTCTTTCTTCCCCCTCACACACTCTTGGGAACAGCACTGCATTATTGGCCACCTCTGGAGAGTGTGCAGCCTTGGGAGAATCTAGGTTACCTGCATCTTCAGGCACTAATGCAGGCAGGGGCTCCTTGTCTCGCTCTTTGCCACCTGCCTGCCCTTCTGGGCCCTTCTGAGCTGCTCTGGAAGATGGTGTAGTGGCAGCATGAGTGTCGCTGCTGCCCTCCTGAGCATCTCTCCAAGCTGCGTGGACCTTCCCAGCCTTGGTGGACAGCACCTGGGCCGTTCCTGCTGGTGGTCTCAGGGCGCCATGCACCCTGGAACTGCCAGCTGCACTTCGACGCTTGAGCTTGCGGCTGCAGCACAGCTCAGGGACACCACGCAGTTTTGTCTGGATCTGGCATGGCGAGGCCTGAGAACAGCTGAGACTTCCAGGGCTGGACCCTGGCTCCCAGGCCTTGCTGTCCCGTCCTGGACATGCAAGGTTCCCGGAGGTCTCGGGGCAAGGACTGGGAGTCTGCTGCCTCTAATGCCCACGGCACGTGCTCTGCCACTTGGAGAAGATGTGGAAGAGGCTGCTGCTGGCAGAGCAGGCAGCTTACAGATCCCAGAAGCTGCTGCTGCACGCCGGGGTGCAGCTGTTGGCAACCCTGCCCTCCTTAAGCGAGGCAGCAAGGGTGGCTGAGGCTGTCTGCTTTGGCCACTGGCACCGCCGCAGGTCACCAACACTGGAAACTCCCGCCTGCCCGCCTGCAAGAGAAGCTGAGGAGAAAGGCCGAGTGAGCGAGGTCCTTCCCGCTCGCGTTGCACGGAGCATCGAGGGCAGCCCTCAGCCCACGGGCAGCTGAGTGCAGAGGAGCTGAAGCAGAGGAGGGCTGGTCCCCACATGGCAGCCCCCACGGCACGGCAGCCCATTGTGGCAGCTCTGCACGCATGCCTGGGCAGCTGGCTGGGGGCCACCAGCAACGAGTTTCAGAGTGTGGTGAGGCAGCGTGTGCAGGACAGAGAGCTGTAGGCCAGGGGCAGAGGCAAGGCCCTGCCTGCGCGCCACCACTCCAGGTCTTCCCTGGGATGGTGGGCCTGGGTACGGCAGGGCATGCAGTGCTGCCGGCCTCTGTGCCGCTTCGTGGGCCATCTGAGCTGGGAAGCCCTCCCTGGGAAGGCTTTCTGCCCGGGGATGTACCCTGGCCATCCTCCTGTAGTCCTGTACTCAAGCACTTGGAGCTCTGTGCACCTCCTGTGGCCTTCGCAGGAATGTTGTGTGTGGTGTGGCAGCGGTACCTGTGGGGGCAGAGAGCTGTAGGCAAGGGGCAGGGCGGGCACCAGGCAAGGCCCTGCCTGCCACCAAGCACCGCAGCTTTCCCTGGGAGGGCTGGCCCGGGCACAGCAGGACTCTGTACATGGAGCTGCTCGCCGGGCCGCTCGGGCCCAGCAGGCCCTCCCTGGGACGGCTCTGCACTTGGAGACATAGATGGGCATGCTCAAGCTGTGTGGCCAGGATGTGGTCCTACTGGACAACATCTGCTCCTTCCTCGCCTCATCTCGGATTCTCCGGATCTCTGGGTGCACTGGAGGATATCCACATGCCACCCGTTGGTCTCTCTGGGATATTGCGATCTCGCTGCATCTCCCAGAGCTTGCGTGGACAATTTAGACACGGCCATAGCCGCTTGTTTCTTCTCCTTGTCCTCCCGCACACACTGACAGCAGGTATTCCTGCGTTGCACTGACCTCCTCCGGACAGTGTGCAGTCCCGAGAGGATCTGAGCTTTCTGCATACCGAGGCACTGATGCAGGCAAAGGCTCAGGGTGTCCTGCAGGCCCAGGTTCTGTGGCCAGAAGCGACGCTGAGCGCACGGCATCTGCCTCACACACGGCGGTGTGGAGAAGGAGGCGTGGGATGGAGGTGGCGAAGTCGCCAGCAGCGTGCCCAGCAGCAGCAGCGACTTCAAAGGCCGCCAGCGGCCCGGCCGAGCCCGGCCCTGCTGCTCTCCGCCCTCGGCCCTGGCAGTTAGTGCTGGCAGTTAGTGCTGGCAGTTAGTCCTGGTAGTTCATGCTGGCAGTTAGTGCTGGTAGTTAGTGCTGGCAGTTAGTGCTGGCAGTTAGTGCTGGCAGTTCGTGCTGGTAGTTCATGCTGGCAGTTAGTGCTGGCAGTTAGTGCAGGCAGTGCTGGCAGTTAGTGCTGGCAGTTAGTCCTGGTAGTTCGTGCTGGTAGTTAGTGCTGGCAGTGCAGGCAGTTAGTGCAGGCAGTGCTGGCAGTTAGTGCTGTAGGCGCAGGCAGTGCTGGCAATGCTGGCAGTGCAGGCCGTGCAGGCAGTTTCACCAGCAGAGGTTTAGGTTGGAACACAGGAAATCCTGTGTACAGAAGGGCGTGTTAAGCACTGGAACAGGCTCCCCAGGGCGGTGGTTGAGTCACCGTCCCTGAATGTGTTTAAAATCCATTTGGATGTGGTGCTCGGGGACATGATTCAGCGGTGGGTAGTTAGAGTGAGGGTAGGACGGTTAGGTTGTGGTTGGACTTGATGATCTTGAAGGCCTTTTCCAACCTGAGCAATTCCACGATTCTATGACCTGCGTAACCCGAATTGAGGGCTATACGCTTTTTAGAAGGGATAGGCAAGGTAGGAGAGGTTGGGAATTGCCGCCTACGACAAAAAGAGGACAGACTGCAAAGAGCTGCCTCTGAGAAATAGTCAGGCACACGTGGGGAGCCTGTGGGTTAAAACCAGGGACGAGACCAACAAAAGACAGCTGGTGGTCGGGGAATACTACAGGCCACCAAATCAAGGGGAGCCTGTAGGTGTGACCTTCTTCCTTCAGCTGCAGGAGCTGTTGTGCTCCCAGACTCTGATCCCTCTGGGGGATTTCAACCACCCAGATACCTGCTGGGAAATGAACATGGCGAGCTAGCTGCAAGTGATCCAGGAGACTCCTGGAGCCCAATAATGGTAACTTTCTGGTACCGGACTTGGACAGGTCAGGACCAGAGGGGACCAGCTGGTCACCAGTGGTTGCCGAGTTTGGTGCTCATCCGTGCAGAGGAGGTGGTCGAAGACGTTAAGATTGGAGGCAGCCTGAGCTGCAGCAACCATGCCCTGGTTGAGCTTGCGATCTCCAGGAACATGGGCCTGGCAAAGAGTGGAGTCAAGACACTGAACTTCAGGAGAGTGAACTTCAGTGACCTGTTTAAGGAATGGTTGAATGAGATCTCCTAGGAAACTGTCCTTAGGCACAAAGGAACGGAACACAGCTGGCAGCACAGTTAAGAACATGCTTCTGAGAGCACGAGAGCTCTCCATCCCCCAGAAAAAGAAATCAGGCAGGGGTGGCAGGAAACTCAGCTCAGCTGAGCACGGGGCTGCTGGGAAGGCTGAGGGAAAAGAAGGAAGCAGTGGAAGTGGGGATAGGTGGCCAGGGAGGAACAGAGGGATGTTGTTTGGATGTGCAGGGATGGCATCGGGAGGGCCAAGGCGCAGACAGTATAAAGTTCAACAAGGGATGTGGAAAGAAAAGAATAAAAAAAAAAAAAAGTGTTTGTTGAAGTACATTATGAGTAGCTGGCGCCAAGCATGGAAGGAGGGATGGGCAATCCTAATAGCCCAGAGCATATTCTGAAAATGTTGAGGGACCTTGATTCTTCTCTTGCCCAGAACCAACAGGCAGTATGCAACTGGGTAGCAGACTTAAGGGCAGAATACAAATATCGCTGAAGAAGAGGGAAAGCAGTGGTTTGTGCAGTACTCGGGACACAGCTGGTCACACTCACAAGTACTATGGGCAGCCATGATTCTCAGGAGCCAGCATTATCTCCTCCTTGCAGGAGGAAGTAGGAAAATTATAAGAGCAGCTGGTTGAGGAGCAACAGCAGTGTCAGCAGGCAGAAGCACTGATGAAGTGCTTGGGGAGGGAAGAGGCCTTCTGCCTCTAGGCCAACTCTTAGACTACTGTAGGCAGCCCCGGCCCCACTTCCTTCCAAGACAACAAACATGAAGCCCAACCCACTCCCTTTAGGAGCTAAGGAAGGCACAGCCCCCCCTTGTAGCTGAACTATGCAATCAAGGGATTACAGCACCTGCAAACTCTCCTTGTAACTTTCCTGTATGGCCAGTGTGGGAGCCCTGTGGCAAATGGAGACTTAGAGTGGACTGCAGGCGTCTGGGTGCCGAGACTGCCCCTTCAGCAAAAGCGGCCCCAAATGTTTCAGAATTGATTACTGCCCTACGGGAACAGCCTCATCCCTTTCTGGCTGCCACTGATGCCTAAGACAGCTGTTTTATGGTCCCCTTGAGGAAGGTGGAGGACAATCAATTTGCATTTACTTGGAGGGAGTGCAATGCACAGTCACCCGATTACCCCAGGGGTACAGACACTCGCCCACTCTGGCGCTCGGAGCATTGGCACGGAGGCTGGAGAAGCTCACGTTGGACCACGGTGTCTGGGTTTGTCTGTATACCGATGACATCCTCATATGGGGGAATGATGATGTCAACGTAGGGAATACCCAAGCCTGCGCAGTGAGACACCTGAGGAGCCCTGAGCCAGCCGGGACACTTTGGTCTCCTCTCAGTAGGTGCCTGGCTGTGCTCGCACCCCTACAGACACACCGGTGCTCTCCCACCAGGGCTGCCCCTTTCACAGCCCCTCACCCCGATCATCACAGCCCACCTCACACACACACCGGCTCAGCCAGCTCACACTTTGCAAGTCACAAATCACTCTCCCTTGCACGCCCACGCTCTCTGCACTTGCTGCCACCACCGACACATGGATCCATTGCCCCGTGCTCTGAGCCCAGTAGTCGCACTCAGAGACCAACCATGCACGAGTGCACAGATGAGACAGCACTCAGGCAGGATAGAATAAAGATAGCATTTAATCAGAATTCTATGTTGACAAGATGGAATCAGAATTCTGCATTGACAAGTTGGAATCAAAATTCTTCACTGACATGATGGAATCAGAATTCTACATTGACAGGATGGAATCAATCTCTGGGGTGCTGCCTGGTGTTTACAGCCTCGTGCCTCTCCTCTCGCTGTCCCCTGATGCAGCTGCAGGTGCAAACCCTGCGCAGAGCCCGGAGCACACTCCTGATGACAGCTGGCATCCGGCGGCGAGCTGCTGTGTGTGGTGCGGCTGTGGTACCTGTGGGGGACAGAGAGCTGTAGGCAAGGGGCAGAGGCGAGCTCCTGCCTGCCACCCACCACCATGGAATTTCCCTGGGAGGACTGGCCTGGATATGGCAGCGCATGGAACGCTGTCAGCCTCCATGCCACTTGGTGGGCCATCTGAGCTTGACAGGTCCCTCCCTGGGATTGTTTTCTGTCTGGGGACGTACCTGGGCCATCCTCCGGTGCATCTCTGAAGCACACGGAGCTCTGTGCACGTTCTTCAGCCTCTGCAGAAACCTGTGTGAAGAGAACAAAACCACACACCTGTAATACCACTGGCTGTTGATGGTGTGGGTGCCAGGGGTCCAGGGGAGGGATCCCCTTTCCAGGCCCCTTTGATTGAAGGCAAGGCAGGAATAACAGAGGGGCTGTCCACCCTAATGCATGGAGCTGGTTGGAAAGGAGACAGCATCTCCAGGCATCTCCCCACAGCGCACACTCCAGGCACCACTCCTGCCTCTGCCTCCAATTCATGCCTGGTGCTGACCTTGCTCACCTCATGCTGAGGGCCCACATCTTCTGCTCCCTCACATGCTGACACATGCTCCTCAGTCATGGGATCTGCAGCTACAGATGAAGCTGAAGAAATGGCCTCCACCTCACCAGATGGCTCATCAGATGTGCTGGATGTGATGCTGACTGCCTCTGATGCAGCATCTTCCTCAGAGTCACATCCCCAGTCTTCCTCCACATTCTCCAGTGTTGAAGGGCAAGGACAGGAGGGCGGGTGCATGCCCTCATCTCTCACTGCATTGTCTCTGGCATCCAGCGTGCCCTCAGCAGTGCTGGCAGCACTGTCGCTGTCATCACTGGACTCTTCCAGTATAACTGACAGTCTAACAGTCCACTTTCTGGAGTCACCAGAGTCAAGAAACCCATCCCGTGATGTCGTGGGCCAGATACCTGGCGTGCCCTGAAGAGCGCCAACATTATTGAATGTGTCACCTCTTGCCTGGAGCCTTCGCTGCCTGGGGCTTCTCACATTCCTTGGCCAGGAAATATTCCAGTGTGACAACATCTGCTCGTTTCTGTCCTCCTCACGAATTCTCCGCATTGCTGGGATCATAGGAGAGTACCCAGAGGGCTCCCTGTTGATCTCGCTGGGATCTGGCAGTCTCCGTGCTTCTCCCAGACCTTGTCCGGAGGATTCAGGCATGGCCATAACTGATTCTTCTCTTTCTCCTCCCTCGGACATTGGCAAGGGGAGCGATACTGCATCAGTCTCCTCTGCAGAGCTTGCAGCCTCGGAAGAATCTGAGCTTTCTGCATCTTCCAGCACTGATGCAGGTAAAGGCTCAAGGTGCCCTGCAGGCCCTGGCTCAGCATCCAGAAGAGATGGTGAACACACAGTGCGTACCTCATCAGATGGGGCAAGAGATGCAACTTGCAGGGTGCCAGATGACTGTCCTGCCGTTTCTATCTCTGCAGCCTCTTCCAACTCTAGCTGCGAGTCCTGGACTATAACACCTCTGGCTGAGGAATCATCAGAAGCAGAAAACTGGCCCTCAGCCCTCGATGTCACACTGCAGACGCTCAGCGTGTCCTGAGCACTGTCAGCTGCACTGGCACTGTCTTCTGTTGCTTGGGGCCTTAGCAGCGGGGGCACGCTCATGCTATTTGGCCAGGAGATGTTCCAGTTGGACAGCATCTGGTCCTTCTTTGCCTCATCCCGGATTCTCTGGATTGCTGGGTGAACTGGAGGATATCCATATGCCTCCCCGTAGACCTCTCTGGGATCTTGCAACCTCTGTTCTTCTCCCAGAGACTGGTTGGAGAATTCAGGCATGGTGCTAGCCGTTTCTTCTTCTTCTCCCTCGCATGCTCTCCAGAAAAAAGGTGCTGCATTGGCCTCCTCTGGAAAGTATTCAGCCTTGGAAGAAGTTGAGTGTTCCCCATCTTCAGGACCTGTTACAGCCAAAGCCTCAAGGTGTCCTCCAGGCCCAGGGTCCGCAGCCAGAAGAGAAGCCGAAGGCATGCTGCCTGCCTCATCAGGTGAGGCAAGAGATGCGCTCCGCAGTTTGCCAGGTGAACATCCTGCGGATTCCCTCTCAGCAGTCTCTTCTAATTCTTGCAGCTCAACCTGCACTCCAGCATCCCTGGTTCGGGAACCACCAGAGGCAGGAATCTGAGCCTCAGCCCTCGATGTCGCGGAGCGTACGCCCAGGTTTCCCTGAGCAGTGTTGGCAGCACTGGGCCTGGGCACGCTCACAGAGTTTGCCCACCGTGTGTTGCAACTGGACAACATCTGCGGTGTGTGCTGAGGTCTCGGGGCAAGTACTGGGAGTCTGCTGCCTCTAATGGGTCTGGCATGCCGAGGCACGAGAACAGTTGAGGGGACTTCCAGGGCTGGACCCCGGCTCTCAGCCCCTGCTGTCCCGTCCTGGACATGCAAGGTTCCCGGAGGTCTCGGGGCAAGGACTGGGAGTCTGCTGCCCCTGATGCCCACGGCACGTGCTCTGCCACTTGGAGATGCTGTGGAAGAGGCTGCCGCTGGCAGAGCAGGCAGCTTGCAGACCCCAGAAGCTGCTGCTGCACGCCTGGGTGCTGCTGCCGGCAGCCCCGCCCGCCTTAAGCGAGGCAGCAAGGGTGGCTGAGGCTGTCTGCTTTGGCCACTGGCACCGCCGCCGGTCGCCGACTCCAGGAACTGCCGCCCGCCCGCCTGCAAGAGAAGCCGAGGAGAAAGGCCGAGTGAGCGCGGTCCTCGCCGCTCGCGCCGCACGCAGCACCGAGGGCAGCGCTCAGCCCGCGGGCGGCTGCCGCCCCGCTCCCCACAGCCGCACCGGCACAGGGCGGTCCCCACGCGGCGCGGGAAGACGTCCGGCCCCGCCTCCCTCGGGCTCCCTACCTGTGCGCGGCGGCTCCCGGAGGCCCGCGCGCTCTCCGGGCCGGGCAGCGGCGGCAGACGGACGCCGCGGAGGGACGAGCCCGGGCTCCGGCCGCCCGGCGGCACCACCTGCGGGGAGAAGGAGAACCGGGATGGAGGCGGCGAAGGCGCGGCCGGCGTCCCCCGCGGCGGCGACTTCGACGGCCGCCGGCGGCCCGGCCGAGCCCGAGCGCCTCCCTCCCCGGCCCGCACCTGTCGGCGGTCGCGCACGCGTGGCAGCCCCGCGTCGGGCTGGCGGTCGTCCTTCTTCTCCCGCTCCTCGCTCATCGCCGCGTCCTCGCGCAGACGCTCGGTCGCACGCACCCGGGGGAGCCGCGTCCTCCTCGCGGAGCCGCTCTCCCGAGAGTGAGCGGCACTCTCTCCGGGGGACTCCGGCCCCTCGCGGCGGCCCCGCGTCACAATGGCCTTGGGGCGCGACGCCGGCCCGCGTCACAGAGCCCCGGCGGGTTCCGCAGCGCACTGCGGCAGCCCTCCGCGCCCGCCTGGGCAGCCGGCTGCCCGGGGCTCGGCGTCGTCCTGATGACGGCGGGCCACTGGCGGCACGTCGCGGCAGCGTGTGGGGCACGGAGCGCTGCAGGCAGGGGCCGCTGCAGGCTCTCCCTGGGACGGTGGGCCTGGATACGGCGGGGCACGCAGTGCTGCCGGCCTCCGTGCTGCTTCGTGGCCGTCTGAGCTGGGTAGGCCCTCCCTGGGATGGCTTGCACGCCCTCGCTCTCTGCACTTGCTGCCACCACCGACACACGGATCCATTGCCCCGTGCTCTGAGCCCAGCACTCAACCAGGAGAGAATAAAGACAACACTGAATCAGAATTTTACATCTACAGGACTGAGTTTGTCATCCCTGGGAGCTGCCTGGTGTTTGCAGCTTCGTGCCTCTCCTCTCGCTGTCCCCCGATGCAGCTGCAGGTGCAAACCCTGCACAGAGCAGGGAGCCCACTCCTGATGACAGCTGGCATCCGGCGGCGAGCCGCTGTGTGTGGTGCGGCAGTGGTACCTGTGGGGGACAGAGAGCTGTAGGCAAGGGGCAGAGGCGAGGCCCTGCCTGCACTGTACACAGGTTTTCCCTGGGAAAATGAGCCTGCATATGGCAGGGCGCACACCGCTGCTGGCCTCCGTGCCAGTTGGTGGGACATTTGAGCTGGGCAGGCCCTCCCTGGGATGGCTTTCTGTCTGGGGACGTCCCTAGGCCATCCTCCGGTGCCTCTCTGAAGCACCTGGGGCTCTGTGCAGGTCCTCTGTCCTCTGCAGAAACCTTGGCAGCATGTGGTCTGGCAGCGGTTGCTATGGGAGACAGATAGCAATAGGCAAGGGGCAGGGTGGGCACCAGGCAAGGACCTGCGTGCTCCCCTAGCACAGCTTTTCCCTGGGAGGGAAAGCTGTCCTGGGCACAGCAGAATGGTGCGCATGGAGTGCTGCCAGCCTCCGAGCTGCTCACAAGGCTGATCAGGCTCAGCAGGCTCTCCATTTGGGGACATATCTGGGACATCTTCTGATGTCTCTCTGATACGACTGGAGTTCTGTGCACCTCCTCTGGCCTCTGCGGAAACCTGTGAGGGGAGAGCAAAACCAGCCCTGTAGGTTCCTTGCCAGCAATACTCCAAGTTCCAGGTTATCTTCTCCTGGTTTGTCAATCATGCCCCTCACATGAAGGTAAGCCGGGGGTTATGGATGTCCATCTTTCTGCATGGAGCTGGATGGAAAGAAGACAGTACCAGGCATCTCCCCACAGTGCACACTCCAGTACAGCTCCTGTCTTTGCCTTCATTTCACACTTGGTCCTGACCACATGGACTTCCCTCACCTTGTGCTTGAAATTGACTGTACTTTCTGCTCCTTTGCATGCAGATGAATGTCCCTCAGGTCTGGGTCCTGCAGCCACAGGGGAAGCTGAAGGCATGGTCTTCATCTCACCATATGAAGAACCAGAAATGCTTGGTGGCACACTGGCTGCCTCAGCAGCTTCTTCCTCATGGCTGTCTTCCCATTCTTCTTCCACACCCTCCACAGTATCAGGGCAAAAACAGGAGAGTGTGGGCGTGCTCTCAGCCATCACTGCAGTGTTCCTGGTATCCATATCCAGCATGCCGTGATCAGTGCTGGCATCGCTGGCAGCACTGTCAATGGTCTCTTACTGTGTGTACTTAATTCTAATATCCTGGCTTTGGGAAGCACAAGATGCAGGGAAGTGGCCATCCACCCTCGATGTCATGTTGCAGAGGTCCAGCATGCCCCAAGCAGTGTCGGCAGCACTGGCCCCGTCATCTGCTGCTTGGAGCACGAGAAGCATGGGCGTGCCCACACAGTATGGCTCAGACACGATCCTTACAGTGGACTACAGGCATCTGGAGGCCAAGACTGCCCCTTCAGCAAAAGCTGCCCCAAATGTTTCAGAATTGATTACTGCCCTACAGGAACAGGCTCATCCCTTTCTGACTGCCATTGATGCCTAAGACAGCTGTTTTATGGTCCCCTTGAAGAAGGTGGAGGACAATCAATTTTGCATTTACTTGGAGGGAGTGCAAGGCACAGTCACCTGATTACCCCAGGGGTACAGACACTCGCCCACTCTGGCGCTTGGAGCATAGGCACAGAAGCTGGAGAAGCTCACGTTGGACCACGGTGTCCGGATTTATCTGTATACTGATGATATCCTCATAAGGGGGAATGATGATGTCAATGTAGGGAATACCCAAGCCTTTGCAGTGAGACACCTGAGGAGCCCTGATCCAGCTGGGACACTCCTGGTCTCCTCTAGGTAGGTGTCTGGCCGTGCCACCCACCACCATGGAATTTCCCTGGGAGGACTGGCCTGGATATGGCAGCGCATGGAACGCTGTCAGCCTCCATGCCGCTTGGTGGGCCATCTGAGCTTGACAGGTCCCTCCCTGGGATTGTTTTCTGTCTGGGGATGTACCTGGGCCATCCTCCGGTGCATCTCTGAAGCACACGGAGCTCTGTGCACGTTCTTCAGCCTCTGCAGAAACCTGTGTGAAGAGAACAAAACCACACACCTGTAATACCACTGGCTGTTGATGGTGTGGGTGCCAGGGGTCCAGGGGAGGGATCCCCTTTCCAGGCCCTTTGATTGAAGGCAAGGCAGGAATAACAGAGAGGCTGTCCACCCTAATGCATGGAGCTGGTTGGAAAGGAGACAGCATCTCCAGGCATCTCCCCACAGCGCACACTCCAGGCACCACTCCTGCCTCTGCCTCCAATTCATGCCTGGTGCTGACCTTGCTCACCTCATGCTGAGGGCCCACATCTTCTGCTCCCTCACATGCTGACACATGCTCCTCAGTCATGGGATCTGCAGCTACAGATGAAGCTGAAGAAATGGCCTCCACCTCACCAGATGGCTCATCGGATGTGCTGGATGTGATGCTGACTGCCTCTGATGCAGCATCTTCCTCAGAGTCACATCCCCAGTCTTCCTCCACATTCTCCAGTGTTGAAGGGCAAGGACAGGAGGGCGGGTGCATGCCCTCATCTCTCACTGCATTGTCTCTGGCATCCAGCGTGCCCTCAGCAGTGCTGGCAGCACTGTCGCTGTCATCACTGGACTCTTCCAGTATAACTGGCAGTCTAACAGTCCACTTTCTGGAGTCACCAGAGTCAAGAAACCAGTTACCAGCCCGGGATGTCGTGGGCCAGATACCTGGCATGCCCTGACGAGCGCCAACATTATTGAATGCGTCACCTCTTGCCTGGAGCCTTCGCTGCCTGGGGATTCTCACATTCCTTGGCCAGGAAATATTCCAGTGTGACAACATCTGCTCGTTTCTGTCCTCCTCACGAATTCTCCGCATTGCTGGGATCATAGGAGAGTACCCAGAGGGCTCCCTGTTGATCTCGCTGGGATCTGGCAGTCTCCGTGCTTCTCCCAGACCTTGTCCAGAGGATTCAGGCATGGCTATAGCTGATTCTTCTCTTTCTCCTCCCTCGGACATTGGCAAGGGGAGCGATACTGCATCAGTCTCCTCTGCAGAGCTTGCAGCCTCGGAAGAATCTGAGCTTTCTGCATCTTCCAGCACTGAGGCAGGTAAAGGCTCAAGGTGCCCTGCAGGCCCTGGCTCAGCATCCAGAAGAGATGGTGAACACACAGTGCGTACCTCATCAGATGGGGCAAGAGATGCAACTTGCAGGGTGCCAGATGACTGTCCTGCCGTTTCTATCTCTGCAGCCTCTTCCAACTCTAGCTGCGAGTCCTGGACTATAACACCTCTGGCTGAGGAATCATCAGAAGCAGAAAACTGGCCCTCAGCCCTCGATGTCACACTGCAGACGCTCAGCGTGCCCTGAGCACTGTCAGCTGCACTGGCACTGTCTTCTGTTGCTTGGGGCCTTAGCAGCGGGGGCACGCTCATGCTATTTGGCCAGGAGATGTTCCAGTGTGGCAGCATCTGGTCCTTCTTCGCCTCATCCCGGATTCTCTGGATTGCTGGGTGAACTGGAGGATATCCATATGCCTCCCCGTAGACCTCTCTGGGATCTTGCAACCTCTGTTCTTCTCCCAGAGACTGGTTGGAGAATTCAGGCATGGTGCTAGCCGTTTCTTCTTCTTCTCCCTCGCATGCTCTCCAGAAAAAAGGTGCTGCATTGGCCTTCGGGAACCACCAGAGGCAGGAATCTGAGCCTCAGCCCTCGATGTCGCGGAGCGTACGCCCAGGTTTCCCTGAGCAGTGTTGGCAGCACTGGGCCTGGGCACGCTCACAGAGTTTGCCCACCGTGTGTTGCAACTGGACAACATCTGCGGTGTGTGCTGAGGTCTCGGGGCAAGTACTGGGAGTCTGCTGCCTCTAATGCCACGTCCTCCTCGCCGAGCCGCTCTCCCGAGAGTATGTAGATTTTCCTATTTAAACTTACACATTCACAGTCTAAATGCAAAGACTGACTGTGAAATATCACTTTGTTTAATTACCCTAAGTTTGCACATTGACTAGTGAGGCAAACAAAATGAAGCATTCCAAAACTGTGCTTATCAGAATGTTAAAATATCTTTCAAATTAAGATGGCGTATGAGAATTGGCCTTTTGATCTTTGAAACTACTCACCACTTACAAAGAAAAGGAAGCTATAACTGGAAAAACGGGTTATTTCTTTATCAAGGAGTTTAGATCCTCAAAAAGGCACCAAGTAGAGCTTTTTAATTAAGCTTGCTAAACAAATGCCTAATCTTTCTGTGCGAGTATTTGTTTTGCAGTAAGCAGCCCTTTTTGCCCTTCTTAAACATTGACTCATATCAGAGGCACTGCAAACACTGTATTTTAAGAAGATCATTAAGCCTGATTATTAAGACTGGGAGCAACACACAGAGCCACAGCAATTGTTGTAGCTGTTCCCAGGCTTCTTTGGAGAATCCTCGTGGCTGCTCTGGGTGATAGCTTGCTCCTGGCTGGCTGGAAGAGACTACACCTTTTATCCACAGATGGTACTAGTGGGTCTCAAACCCTCATTCAGCAATCAGCTGGTGAAGAGACAGACAACCAGGCAAATGAGGGCAGCAAGGAAAGACAGTGTGCAGCCTTCAGCAGTGCTTGCAGCGTGGCCACAGGGACACAGCAACTCTGCTGAAAGCTACACAGCATGAAGACGTGCTACGTGTTGTGACCGCCGTGGGCTGGAGAAACAGTATGCCTTTAGCACATAGTAGATTTTAACCCAGAAGCACCTCCCAAGAGAGGATGTGGTTGACCAGATGTTGTTTGAAGGGTATTTGGGGTGGCCTCATCTCAGGGAGTTGTGCTGTGGTCAGAGTGCAGAGGGACCACGTGAAGAAGCTGTAGGAAGTGGCAATCGCTGAGGAAGACAAACAAGGGTATGAACAGTCCATTTAGATACCTCACCCTCTGTTTCAAGGGAAGAGGAAAGCAGGAGACATATGACAGGCCGGCCCCTACAGACCGTGGGCACCACACGGAGCAGATCTCCATTGCAGCCATGAAGCAGCCCATGGTAGGCGCGGCCTGCAGGAGGCCGCAGCCATGTTGTGCCCACAGGAGCAGCCCCGGGCCGGAGCTGCGGCCATGGAGAAGGGCCGCGGTGGGGCAGGAGGGCTGGGCCAGCTGCTGCTCTTGAAGAGGAGAGTGTGGTGTTGAAGCTCTGGGGAAGTGCTGCCCGTGGGGCAGTTTCTACAGGATGGACTCCGGGGTACGGAGCCACTTTAGAGTAGCGCTTGAAGAGCTGCAGTCTGTCAGAAGCCCGTGAGGGATTGGTTTAGAAAAGATGGCTGCCGTGAGAGGGACCCTGTGTGGTGCAACATCAGAGCTTTAGGGACCGACCATAGCCCCAGTTCCCTGCTCCACTTAAGGGGACGACTTGGAAGAGAATGAGTGAATGGGAAAATGTTTTTAGTTTGCTTCTAGTTCCTCAGTGCTCTAGTCTGCTATTAACAGACAGAAACTTACATTCGTCCCCTAACTTGAGTCTGTTTTGCACACGATGGTCCTTGGTGAGAGATCTCCCTGTCCTTATCTCAACTGAAGCTCTCCTTCATTGTATTTTCATCCCTGTTCCTTTAAGAAGGGAGAGTGAAAGAGCAGCATGGTGGAGTGCAGCCAGCCAGCCCCGTTAAGCATACACACGTCTCCTGAATAGCCATGGCACTAGAGTGAAAATCTTATTCAGTGTATAAATTGAGACCACCATGGCTGGTAGTTAAAATCCTGCCAGCACACTCTCTTGTGTTTTGGAAAAAAAGGCTGTTTTTTTTTTTCTCCTGGAAATTTGTTCAGATATATTACTTAAAAACTTATTTCATTTGAAACCTGCAATAGTTTCAGATGCCTATATTGGCATTTTTTCTATTAATAGGAAATATATTGTCACTGGACTATATAGGAAGTGGGAAATAGTGTCACTGGATTTTTGTCTTCTATAAAATGTAAATAGTAATTGTATATAAATGTAAATATATAATAGCATAATATGTGGAATAATGGAAATGTCTATAAAATGTAAATATTTATATGAAGATATAAATTTGGCAGCAAAGTAGACATGGCAGTAATTTTTTGAGAATTGTTTGCTCATACATCTACATAATACAACAAAAATGTTAGTGCTTGTATGACAGCAAATTTTAAGTCCAAATCTGGAAATTCACTTATTTGAAAAGATGGGATGGGGGAGAGAATCAGAAAAAAAATGATTTGGTTGAGATAAAAACTGTTTACTAAGGCAGAAAAATAAGAGAGAAATTACAGCAGTGCTAATAATACATGCATACGTATATATACTTACAAAACAAATGATTCACAAGCAATTATCATCTGCCAGTCTCTCCCAAAGCAGTGGCTGCCCATCTCAGTCAAACCCGTCAGTTTTGAGGTTTTTTTCACCATGTCATACGGTATGGATTACCCTTGTGGCCTGTTTCATTAGAAAATGAAAAGCATGACGCAGCTCCCTTACTAGGGGTTCTGAAGGAGCAGTTAAGGTATAAAGAAAATAGCGATACTGTCGCCCATAGTTTGCCTCAAGAAAAAATCTACCCTCTAGAAGGATTGAAAGAAATGAAGGCAAGGCTAGACAAATTAGAGGCCTCTCCAGCCCAGATGCACCCTTTGATAAAAACCGAATATGCATTCAATAACAGGGAGGATCTAGATCCTCAAATGAATGTTAAAGGAATTCCCTTCTCAGCCACTGAACTAGCAAAATTGAAAAAAGATTTCAGCCGCTCTCCAAAGGAGTCAGAAAATGAGTATGTATGGAGGGTTAGTCTCACTGGTGGAGACCAGATACAGCTAATGGAAAAGGAAGCGGAAGGTTACTGGGGACCAGGAGTATTTTTAACTACTGGCAACAATGGTGCTCCCTGGTCCTTAACACAGAGGGCTGCCTATTGGGCAGGTGGTCTCAATCCTTTAGAAAAGGGATACCCTCTTGCTATTACTGGAACAGTCGACCAGTTAGTAGAGAGCGTTCAAAAGGCTGCTTGTCTCCAAATGATGTATGATAGAAAGCTGCAGCCACACCACGAATCACCTATGATGATGCCTGTTGATCCTGAGAGAATGACTGCTTTAATTAGGGGGCTTCCAGAGTCATTGAAACCCATAGGCATACAACTGCAAGGAAAGATACAAGCTATGTGTCAGGGAGAGAGAACCCGGGCAGCGTTAGAAGGAACTGTAACATCTAACCATCTGCAGTCAGGGGACGTATGGGCGTGGAAGAAGGCTGTCCAAGAGTTAATCAACTATGGAAGAAAATATGGGTCAGTGATTTCTTCCGCCAGTAAATTTGAGCCAAGGGAAGTAAGACTTGCAGTGGTCAGCCTTGCCCCCAGGCCACCTAGCCCAAAGCTCAGTGGGACTGGAAGGGTTTCATTGTCAGTAAAAACAGATAGGTGGAATATTGATCATAAATGTAATTGTCTCTGGACACTGGGCTGGCAAAAGGGTGTCCTGTGAGATCTGATGAATGGATTACCCACTGTCAGGTTAGAGAAATTAGTTAAGTGGTGGCCAGAACAAAAGCTCAAGACCTGGAAAGCAAAACCTGAGCAGCTATCCAATAAAAAACTGATGTCTTCACCCCTCCCAAGTGACCGGGGTGGGGGCAGTGAAGGGTGGATTCATTAGAAAGCTTACCACAAAGGGAAACCAGATCCTCCATTTAACACCTTGTGTCTAAAGGCCTCACCACTGTTGCCAGTTACCCCTGTGAGTCATGATCCAGAGGCTGATAAGCCAGGGAAACACTCTTATCTCCCTGGCCAGCCTGTGCGATTGACTCAGGTAACGTGAGGCCAGTTCCCTAACCTTAACAGAATCCCTTACCAAATATCCTTGGAAGGCTAAAGACACCCCGAAAAAAGTAATATGAAATCAACACTTCCTCAATTGTTCCCTCATTTTTTAACCATATTTACAAAGCCCAAAAAGGGCAAGTTGGTTCTTGTTTTATTTTACAGAAGATCCCCGTGGGCACTTGACAGAAAGGCTAATTTTAAGGCTGATTTTAACCGTTTGTGTTTTGTGACAGAAATACTGAAGATTTGATCGTGCTAGAATACTGAATATACCTCTTAATTACATTTCTTTGGTTGCAATCATATTGTGTTTTGCATTGTTGTGAGTGTGGGTGGTGATTGATATCAGTCCTTGGATCTGTTAAATTTCACAACTGGGTTCAGAGTTCTTACAGGTCATCCTGGCTTACTGGTACTCCCTGCACAGTGATACCATTTCTTTTGACCCCTTCTTTCACCCCTTTTTTTCAAACTGATTATGATTTGCATGTGACTCCTCCACAGTGTTTCCAAATTCCTAACAAACTGGGAAATGAATCAAGAGGCCCATCTAATATCTGTTAGATGTGGGCACAAAAGAAATCTATTGTAAAGCCTTTTGCACTGATGCTTTTCAGTGTCACACGAGTCCAGGAGTTCCATCCAAAACATGGTTGTTGGAAAGTGTCTAAGTTTTGATAAGAGATGTGTATGTTTTTGGGATTACTCCTCTTGATGGTTTATACTGTGGACTATCCTGCACACACTATCCTGTGAAAAATTCTGTAGACTGTAGCAATACTTGAACTTGCCAAACTAAGATTTATATCTCTCAGCATTTGAATTGCTTTGGAAATGTTCAAGTGGAGAGTTCTCGTGATACTAAATCATCTTAGAAAACATTACATGGCAAGTCCACATATTGTCAAATTGGACTAGATACGCTTTTGATGAATTCACTGAAGTGTAATATTGTATGGGTGTTCATAAACACCACAACCTCTACTGAAGAATTCCCATCTGGATCTTGGCTTACACTGGCAGTTCCTGGGTGGGGAAAGCAGCTGACACAAATAGCTCTATTTGTTTTACTTACTGATTTAATATTATTGGCTATTGTTAAAGGTATGGTTATTGCCAAATGTACAGTTGTCTCTTTTCACTTTCTAATTTTTATTCATTATGGAACGTTCGTGTCACCACTCCTGAAGAGTCACAGGTGGTGTCTGTGGCAAATTGAATGACTCTAATTGTTGTCTAAAAATGGAATGATAATGAAAAAGTTGCTAAACAAATTGCCCACGGGAGAAACGTATCCTTTTTCGTGTGCTGTTGCAACTCTTATGTTTGTTTCTTGTATGGCTCCATGTTTGATTCAACTTTTATACAAGGAGTTGTATCCTCCATGTACTTTGTAACCACTTCAACTGATGATGAACAAGTCCAACAAATCAGGGCAACCTCTGTAACCAAGCCCAAGAAATTCTTCATAACAACTGTAACATTTAACCCCCCTTCTCTGAACAGTGTCGGTAGCACTGGCACTGTCATGTGCTGCTTGGGGTCTCAGCAGCCTGAGCATGCTCTCGTTGCTTGGCCAAGAGATGTTCCAGCTGGACAACATCTGCTCCTTCCTCGCCTCATCCCGAATTCTACGAATTGCTGGAAAATTGGAGAATATCCATAGGTCTCCCTGTAGAGCTCTCTGGGATCTTGCAGTCTTGATGGTTCTCCCATAGCTTGTTTGGACAATTCCAGCACAGGCATAGCTGCTTCTTCTCCCTCGGACACTGACAAGGATAGATGCTGCATCAGCATTCTCTGCAGAGCGTGCAGCCTCAGAAGAATCTGAGCTTTCTGCATCTTCCAGCACTGATGCTTGCAGAGGCTCAAGGTGTTCTGCAGGCCCAGGACCAGCGCCCAGAAGAGATGGTGAACACACTGTGTGTGCCTCATCAGACTGGGCAAGACATGCACTCTGCAGGTCACCAGATGACTGTCCTGCAGATTCTGTCTCAGCAATCTCTTCCGAATCATGCTGTTCATCCTGCACTCCAGCATCTCCGGATATGAACTCTCCTGGTGCAGGAATGGGGCCCTCCACCATCGATGTTGTGGTGCAGGTCTCCAGCATACTCTGAGCACTGTTGGTAGCACTGGCACTGTCATGTGCTGCTTGGGGTCTCAGCAGCCTGAGCATGCTCTCGTTGCTTGGCCAGGAGATGTTCCAGGTGGACAACATCTGCTCCCTCCTCGCCTCATTCCGAATTCTCCAGATTGCTGGGTGTACTGGAGAACATCCATAGGCCTCCTGGTTGACCCCTCTGAGATCTTGCAGTCTCAGTGCTGCTCCCAGAGCTTGTTTGAAGGCTTCAGGCATGGTGGTGGCAGTTATGTCTCTTTTTCCCCCCTCACACACTCTTGGGAACAGCGCTACATGATCGGCCTCCTCTGGAGAGTGTGCAGCCTTGGGAGAATCTAAGTCGCCTACATCTTCAGGCACTAATGCAGGCAGGGGCTCCTTGTCTTGCTCTTTGCTGCCTGCCTGCCCTTCTGGGCCCTTCTGAGCTGCTCTGGAAGATGGTGTAGTGGCAGCACGAGTGTCTCTGCTGCCCTCCTGAGCATCTCCCCAAGCTGCGTGGACCTTCCCAGCCTTGGTGGACAGCACCTGGGCCGTCCTTGCTGGTGGTCTCAGGGCGCCATGCACCCTGGAACTGCCAGCTGCACTCGGACGCTTGAGCTTGCGGCTGCAGCACAGCTCAGGGACACCACGCAGTTTTGTCTGGGTCTGGCATGGCGAGGCGGTCTGGCATGGCGAGGCCTGAGAACAGCTGAGACTTCCAGGGCTGGACCCTGGCTCTCAGGCCTTGCTGTCCCGTCCTGGACATGCAAGGTTCCCGGAGGTCTCGGGGCAAGGACTGGGAGTCTGCTGCCTCTAATGCCCATGGCACGTGCTCTGCCTCTTGGAGAAGATGTGGAAGAGGCTGCTGCTGGCAGAGCAGGCAGCTTACAGACCCCAGAAGCTGCTGCTGCATGCCGGGGTGCAGCTGTCAGCAACCCTGCCCGCCTTAAGCGAGGCAGCAAGGGTGGCTGAGGCTGTCTGCTTTGGCCACTGGCACCAACACTGGAAACTCCTGCCTGCCCGCCTGCAAGAGAAGCTGAGGAGAAAGGCTGAGTGAGCGCGGTCCTTCCCGCTCGCGTTGCACGGAGCATTGAGGGCAGCCCTCAGCCCACGGGCAGCTGAGTGCAGAGGAGCTGAAGCAGAGGAGGGCTGGTCCCCACATGGCAGCCCCCACGGCACGGCAGCCCATTGTGGCAGCTCTGCACGCATGCCTGGGCAGCTGGCTGGGGGCCACCAGCAACGAGTTTCAGAGTGTGGTGAGGCAGCGTGTGCAGGACAGAGAGCTGTAGGCCAGGGGCAGAGGCAAGGCCCTGCCTGCGCGCCACCACTCCAGGTCTTCCCTGGGATGGTGGGCCTGGGTACGGCAGGGCATGCAGTGCTGCCGGCCTCTGTGCCGCTTTGTGGGCCATCTGAGCTGGGAAGCCCTGCCTGGGATGGCTTTCTGCCCGGGGATGTACCCTGGCCATCCTCCTGTAGTCCTGTACTCAAGCACTTGGAGCTCTGTGCACCTCCTGTGGCCTTCGCAGGAATGTTGTGTGTGGTGTGGCAGCGGTACCTGTGGGGGCAGAGAGCTGTAGGCAAGGGGCAGGGCGGGCACCAGGCAAGGCCCTGCCTGCCACCAAGCACCGCAGCTTTCCCTGGGAGGGCTGGCCCGGGCACAGCAGGACTCTGTACATGGAGCTGCTCGCCGGGCCGCTCGGGCCCAGCAGGCCCTCCCTGGGACGGCTCTGCACTTGGAGACATAGATGGGCATGCTCAAGCTGTGTGGCCAGGATGTGGTCCTACTGGACAACATCTGCTCCTTCCTCGCCTCATCTCGGATTCTCCGGATCTCTGGGTGCACTGGAGGATATCCACATGCCACCCGTTGGTCTCTCTGGGATACGGCGATCTCGCGGCATCTCCCAGAGCTTGCGTGGACAATTTAGACACGGCCATAGCCGCTTGTTTCTTCTCCTTGTCCTCCCGCACACACTGACAGCAGGTATTCCTGCGTTGCACTGACCTCCTCCGGACAGTGTGCAGTCCCGAGAGGATCTGAGCTTTCTGCATACCGAGGCACTGATGCAGGCAAAGGCTCAGGGTGTCCTGCAGGCCCAGGTTCTGTGGCCAGAAGCGACGCTGAGCGCACGGCATCTGCCTCACACACGGCGGTGTGGAGAAGGAGGCGTGGGATGGAGGTGGCGAAGTCGCCAGCAGCGTGCCCAGCAGCAGCAGCGACTTCAAAGGCCGCCAGCGGCCCGGCCGAGCCCGGCCCTGCTGCTCTCCGCCCTCGGCCCTGGCAGTTAGTGCTGGCAGTTAGTGCTGACAGTTAGTGCAGGCAGTGCAGGCAGTTAGTGCTGGCAGTTCGTGCTGGTAGTTAGTGCTGGCAGTTAGTGCTGGCAGTTAGTGCAGGCAGTGCTGGCAGTTAGTGCTGGCAGTTAGTCCTGGTAGTTCGTGCTGGTAGTTAGTGCTGGCAGTGCAGGCAGTTAGTGCAGGCAGTGCTGGTAGTTAGTGCTGTAGGCGCAGGCAGTGCTGGCAATGCTGGCAGTGCAGGCCGTGCAGGCAGTTTCACCAGCAGAGGTTTAGGTTGGAACACAGGAAATCCTGTGTACAGAAGGGCGTGTTAAGCACTGGAACAGGCTCCCCAGGGCGGTGGTTGAGTCACCGTCCCTGAATGTGTTTAAAATCCATTTGGATGTGGTGCTCGGGGACATGATTCAGCGGTGGGTAGTTAGAGTGAGGGTAGGACGGTTAGGTTGTGGTTGGACTTGATGATCTTGAAGGCCTTTTCCAACCTGAGCAATTCCACGATTCTATGACCTGCGTAACCCGAATTGAGGGCTATACGCTTTTTAGAAGGGATAGGCAAGGTAGGAGAGGTTGGGAATTGCCGCCTACGACAAAAAGAGGACAGACTGCAAAGAGCTGCCTCTGAGAAATAGTCAGGCACACGTGGGGAGCCTGTGGGTTAAAACCAGGGACGAGACCAACAAAAGACAGCTGGTGGTCGGGGAATACTACAGGCCACCAAATCAAGGGGAGCCTGTAGGTGTGACCTTCTTCCTTCAGCTGCAGGAGCTGTTGTGCTCCCAGACTCTGATCCCTCTGGGGGATTTCAACCACCCAGATACCTGCTGGGAAATGAACATGGCGAGCTAGCTGCAAGTGATCCAGGAGACTCCTGGAGCCCAATAATGGTAACTTTCTGGTACCGGACTTGGACAGGTCAGGACCAGAGGGGACCAGCTGGTCACCAGTGGTTGCCGAGTTTGGTGCTCATCCGTGCAGAGGAGGTGGTCGAAGACGTTAAGATTGGAGGCAGCCTGAGCTGCAGCAACCATGCCCTGGTTGAGCTTGCGATCTCCAGGAACATGGGCCTGGCAAAGAGTGGAGTCAAGACACTGAACTTCAGGAGAGTGAACTTCAGTGACCTGTTTAAGGAATGGTTGAATGAGATCTCCTAGGAAACTGTCCTTAGGCACAAAGGAACGGAACACAGCTGGCAGCACAGTTAAGAACATGCTTCTGAGAGCACGAGAGCTCTCCATCCCCCAGAAAAAGAAATCAGGCAGGGGTGGCAGGAAACTCAGCTCAGCTGAGCACGGAGCTGCTGGGAAGGCTGAGGGAAAAGAAGGAAGCAGTGGAAGTGGGGATAGGTGGCCAGGGAGGAACAGAGGGATGTTGTTTGGATGTGCAGGGATGGCATCGGGAGGGCCAAGGCACAGACAGTATAAAGTTCAACAAGGGATGTGGAAAGAAAAAAATAATAATAAAAAAAAAGTGTTTGTTGAAGTACATTATGAGTAGCTGGCGCCAAGCATGGAAGGAGGGATGGGCAATCCTAATAGCCCAGAGCATATTCTGAAAACGTTGAGGGACCTTGATTCTTCTCTTGCCCAGAACCAACAGGCAGTATGCGACTGGGTAGCAGACTTAAGGGCAGAATGGAAATATCGCTGAAGAAAAGGGAAAGCAGTGGTTTGTGCAGTACTCGGGACACAGCTGGTCACACTCACAAGTACTATGGGCAGCCATGATTCTCAGGAGCCAGCATTATCTCCTCCTTGCAGGAGGAAGTAGGAAAATTATAAGAGCAGCTGGTTGAGGAGCAACAGCAGTGTCAGCAGGCAGAAGCACTGATGAAGTGCTTGGGGAGGGAAGAGGCCTTCTGCCTCTAGGCCAACTCTTAGACTACTGTAGGCAGCCCCGGCCCCACTTCCTTCCAAGACAACAAACATGAAGCCCAACCCACTCCCTTTAGGAGCTAAGGAAGGCACAGCCCCCCCTTGTAGCTGAACTATGCAATCAAGGGATTACAGCACCTGCAAACTCTCCTTGTAACTTTCCTGTATGGCCAGTGTGGGAGCCCTGTGGCAAATGGAGACTTAGAGTGGACTGCAGGCGTCTGGGTGCCGAGACTGCCCCTTCAGCAAAAGCGGCCCCAAATGTTTCAGAATTGATTACTGCCCTACGGGAACAGGCTCATGCCTTTCTGGCTGCCACTGATGCCTAAGACAGCTGTTTTATGGTCCCCTTGAAGAAGGTGGAGGACAATCAATTTTGCATTTACTTGGAGGGAGTGCAATGCACAGTCACCCGATTACCCCAGGGGTACAGACACTCGCCCACTCTGGCGCTCGGAGCATTGGCACGGAGGCTGGAGAAGCTCACGTTGGACCACGGTGTCTGGGTTTGTCTGTATACCGATGACATCCTCATATGGGGGAATGATGATGTCAACGTAGGGAATACCCAAGCCTGCGCAGTGAGACACCTGAGGAGCCCTGAGCCAGCCGGGACACTTTGGTCTCCTCTCAGTAGGTGCCTGGCTGTGCTCGCACCCCTACAGACACACCGGTGCTCTCCCACCAGGGCTGCCCCTTTCACAGCCCCTCACCCCGATCATCACAGCCCACCTCACACACACACCGGCTCAGCCAGCTCACACTTTGCAAGTCACAAATCACTCTCCCTTGCACGCCCACGCTCTCTGCACTTGCTGCCACCACCGACACATGGATCCATTGCCCCGTGCTCTGAGCCCAGTAGTCGCACTCAGAGACCAACCATGCACGAGTGCACAGATGAGACAGCACTCAGGCAGGATAGAATAAAGATAGCATTTAATCAGAATTCTATGTTGACAAGATGGAATCAGAATTCTGCATTGACAAGTTGGAATCAAAATTTTTCACTGACATGATGGAATCAGAATTCTACATTGACAGGATGGAATCAATCTCTGGGGAGCTGCCTGGTGTTTACAGCCTCGTGCCTCTCCTCTCGCTGTCCCCTGATGCAGCTGCAGGTGCAAACCCTGCGCAGAGCCCGGAGCACACTCCTGATGACAGCTGGCATCCGGCGGCGAGCTGCTGTGTGTGGTGCGGCTGTGGTACCTGTGGGGGACAGAGAGCTGTAGGCAAGGGGCAGAGGCGAGCTCCTGCCTGCCACCCACCACCATGGAATTTCCCTGGGAGGACTGGCCTGGATATGGCAGCGCATGGAACGCTGTCAGCCTCCATGCCACTTGGTGGGCCATCTGAGCTTGACAGGTCCCTCCCTGGGATTGTTTTCTGTCTGGGGACGTACCTGGGCCATCCTCCGGTGCATCTCTGAAGCACACGGAGCTCTGTGCACGTTCTTCAGCCTCTGCAGAAACCTGTGTGAAGAGAACAAAACCACACACCTGTAATACCACTGGCTGTTGATGGTGTGGGTGCCAGGGGTCCAGGGGAGGGATCCCCTTTCCAGGCCCCTTTGATTGAAGGCAAGGCAGGAATAACAGAGGGGCTGTCCACCCTAATGCATGGAGCTGGTTGGAAAGGAGACAGCATCTCCAGGCATCTCCCCACAGCGCACACTCCAGGCACCACTCCTGCCTCTGCCTCCAATTCATGCCTGGTGCTGACCTTGCTCACCTCATGCTGAGGGCCCACATCTTCTGCTCCCTCACATGCTGACACATGCTCCTCAGTCATGGGATCTGCAGCTACAGATGAAGCTGAAGAAATGGCCTCCACCTCACCAGATGGCTCATCGGATGTGCTGGATGTGATGCTGACTGCCTCTGATGCAGCATCTTCCTCAGAGTCACATCCCCAGTCTTCCTCCACATTCTCCAGTGTTGAAGGGCAAGGACAGGAGGGCGGGTGCATGCCCTCATCTCTCACTGCATTGTCTCTGGCATCCAGCGTGCCCTCAGCAGTGCTGGCAGCACTGTCGCTGTCATCACTGGACTCTTCCAGTATAACTGGCAGTCTAACAGTCCACTTTCTGGAGTCACCAGAGTCAAGAAACCCATCCCGTGATGTCGTGGGCCAGATACCTGGCGTGCCCTGAAGAGCGCCAACATTATTGAATGTGTCACCTCTTGCCTGGAGCCTTCGCTGCCTGGGGCTTCTCACATTCCTTGGCCAGGAAATATTCCAGTGTGACAACATCTGCTCGTTTCTGTCCTCCTCACGAATTCTCCGCATTGCTGGGATCATAGGAGAGTACCCAGAGGGCTCCCTGTTGATCTCGCTGGGATCTGGCAGTCTCCGTGCTTCTCCCAGACCTTGTCCGGAGGATTCAGGCATGGCCATAGCTGATTCTTCTCTTTCTCCTCCCTCGGACATTGGCAAGGGGAGCGATACTGCATCAGTCTCCTCTGCAGAGCTTGCAGCCTCGGAAGAATCTGAGCTTTCTGCATCTTCCAGCACTGATGCAGGTAAAGGCTCAAGGTGCCCTGCAGGCCCTGGCTCAGCATCCAGAAGAGATGGTGAACACACAGTGCGTACCTCATCAGATGGGGCAAGAGATGCAACTTGCAGGGTGCCAGATGACTGTCCTGCCGTTTCTATCTCTGCAGCCTCTTCCAACTCTAGCTGCGAGTCCTGGACTATAACACCTCTGGCTGAGGAATCATCAGAAGCAGAAAACTGGCCCTCAGCCCTCGATGTCACACTGCAGACGCTCAGCGTGTCCTGAGCACTGTCAGCTGCACTGGCACTGTCTTCTGTTGCTTGGGGCCTTAGCAGCGGGGGCACGCTCATGCTATTTGGCCAGGAGATGTTCCAGTGTGGCAGCATCTGGTCCTTCTTTGCCTCATCCCGGATTCTCTGGATTGCTGGGTGAACTGGAGGATATCCATATGCCTCCCCGTAGACCTCTCTGGGATCTTGCAACCTCTGTTCTTCTCCCAGAGGTCTCGGGGCAAGGACTGGGAGTCTGCTGCCTCTAATGGGTCTGGCATGCCGAGGCACGAGAACAGTTGAGGGGACTTCCAGGGCTGGACCCCGGCTCTCAGCCCCTGCTGTCCCGTCCTGGACATGCAAGGTTCCCGGAGGTCTCGGGGCAAGGACTGGGAGTCTGCTGCCCCTGATGCCCACGGCACGTGCTCTGCCACTTGGAGATGCTGTGGAAGAGGCTGCCGCTGGCAGAGCAGGCAGCTTGCAGACCCCAGAAGCTGCTGCTGCACGCCTGGGTGCTGCTGCCGGCAGCCCCGCCCGCCTTAAGCGAGGCAGCAAGGGTGGCTGAGGCTGTCTGCTTTGGCCACTGGCACCGCCGCCGGTCGCCGACTCCAGGAACTGCCGCCCGCCCGCCTGCAAGAGAAGCCGAGGAGAAAGGCCGAGTGAGCGCGGTCCTCGCCGCTCGCGCCGCACGCAGCACCGAGGGCAGCGCTCAGCCCGCGGGCGGCTGCCGCCCCGCTCCCCACAGCCGCACCGGCACAGGGCGGTCCCCACGCGGCGCGGGAAGACGTCCGGCCCCGCCTCCCTCGGGCTCCCTACCTGTGCGCGGCGGCTCCCGGAGGCCCGCGCGCTCTCCGGGCCGGGCAGCGGCGGCAGACGGACGCCGCGGAGGGACGAGCCCGGGCTCCGGCCGCCCGGCGGCACCACCTGCGGGGAGAAGGAGAACCGGGATGGAGGCGGCGAAGGCGCGGCCGGCGTCCCCCGCGGCGGCGACTTCGACGGCCGCCGGCGGCCCGGCCGAGCCCGAGCGCCTCCCTCCCCGGCCCGCACCTGTCGGCGGTCGCGCACGCGTGGCAGCCCCGCGTCGGGCTGGCGGTCGTCCTTCTTCTCCCGCTCCTCGCTCATCGCCGCGTCCTCGCGCAGACGCTCGGTCGCACGCACCCGGGGGAGCCGCGTCCTCCTCGCGGAGCCGCTCTCCCGAGAGTGAGCGGCACTCTCTCCGGGGGACTCCGGCCCCTCGCGGCGGCCCCGCGTCACAATGGCCTTGGGGCGCGACGCCGGCCCGCGTCACGGAGCCCCGGCGCCGGGCTCCCCTCTCCCCGCTCCCCTCGGCCGTCTCCGCGGCCGCCCCGCGCCTTTCCCGGCGGCGCCGTCGCCGTCGCCGTCGCCGTCGCCGTCGCTGACGGGCTCGCCCTCGGCCGCGCCGGGGCCGTCGAAGCGGCTGGAAGCGGCCGCGTCCGGCACGGAGCGGCCCCTGCCCTCGTCTCGTCGCCCAGCCCGGCCGAGTCCACCCGGCCCGAGCGGCCCGTCCGCACCTCGGCCCCGTCTTCGTGTTGCGGCTCTCCGGCCCCGCTTAGCGCTCGGATGTGCCGCGCTCTGTGGAGCAGCGTGCGGGACGCAGCTCAAGTCTCTGGAGATGAGCTCGCTGTGGAGCAAGAGTTGTGGTGGGAGCTGCATCTCATAATGAGACCCATGGTGGAGCAGTCTGTGACAGAATGACTTTAGTCCTTGGCTTGAATCCGGATTGGATTGATTCTTTATAAACTGCTGTCTTTGGGAAGTCCTCTCTGGATCACTTTGGGAAGGAGCACATCCCAGATGAGGGGCTTCGTGCTGGAGCTGGGCACAAGGCGAGGATGAACCGGCTGCAGAGGCGAAGCTTCATTATCTGTCCACAGTCCCTAATTCCCCAGCTCCAGCAATTGGTTTACTTCTTAAACATCTCCTGATTGCCACAAGGCACACATATTTCAGGATATATTTTGGAGTAGGCCTTTGTCTAATTAGCTGTTACGTATCAACTTGGAAACTAAAACAAATGTGAAGGTAATTTAATTGTATAGACTGCTATTGAATAAAAAAGTTATGAGCTAAATTTTGCCTCAATACTCAGAAACAGCTTCTCACAACAATTGCATTTTCACTGAATCACACAGAATCACAGAATGGCCCGGGTTGGAAGGGACTCCAAAGATCATGAATCTCCAACCCCCCTGCCACATGCAGGGCTACCAACTTCCACATTTAATACTAGACCAGGCTGCCCAGGGCCCCATTCAACCTGGCCTTGAACACCTCCAGGGATGGAGCATCCACAGCCTCTCTGGGCAACCTGTTCCAGCACCTCACCACTCTCACAGTAGAGAACTTCCCCCTGACATCCAACCTCAATCTTCCCTCCCTCGATTTAAAACCATTTCCCCTTCTCCTTTACTCCCCTCCTGTTTGTAGGTTCCCTTTAGGTATTGAAACGCTGCAATGAGTCGCCCCGCAGCCACCTTTTCTCCAGGCTGAACAAGCCCTGCTCCCTCAGCCTGTCTTCAAAGGAGAGGCGCTTCAGCCCTCCGCTCATCTTCGTGGCCCTCCTCTGGACCCTCTCCAACAGCTCTCTGTCGTTTTTGTACTGGGGGCTCCAGACCTGGACACAGTACTCCAGATGGGGCCTCACAAGAGCAGAGAGGGACAATCACCTCCCTGTCCCTGCTGGTAACCCCTCTTCTGATGGAGCCCAGGATACCATTTGCTTTACAAGCTGCAAGGGCACACTGCTGGCTCATGTTAAGATTTTCATCCACCAGGACCCCCAGGTCCTTCTCTGCAGGTCTGCTCTCAAGGACTGCTCTTCGAGTCTGTAGGGATGCCTGGGATTCCTCGGCCCAAGTGCGAAACCTTGCACTTTTTTGTGTTGAAATTCATCAGGTTCATCCGGGCCCACCTTTCAAGTCCATCGAGGTCCCTCTGAGTGGCATCCCTTCCTTCCACCGTGTCAACCGCACCACTCAGCTCGGTGTCGTCAGCAAACTTGCTGAGGGTGCACTCGATTTTGTCGTCGATGTCACTGATAAAGATGTTAAAGAGCCCTGTCCCAAGACAGAGCCCTGGGGGACACCGCTTGTTACCAGCCTCCATCTGGACATAGAACCACTAATCACCAGTAGAACCATTAATCACGTATAGAACCATTAATCACCATTTTCATGGTATCTCAACTGATTCTTAGTTTCTTAGTTGCAGTTTTCAATTTTGAGCATGTCAGTGGTTTATGGGCCAGTTCAGCCTGGTTCCATGACTAATGGAGCAGGGGGCAACAGATCTACATCCTAGGAAAAAGGGAAGGGGAGAGGGGAAAAAGGGTGGGAAATGGGCCTGAAAACAGAACAGCAGCAACTATCTGAGGAGGAAAGTTAATTTACTAAATAGGATAGCGGAATGCAAGGTAACACAGTATAACACAGTATAAAAGGAATCGAAGCTAATAAATCAAATAAAGTGAGAGAGAGTGTGTTCAAAAAACTGAAGGCCTTACTCTACTGCTGAAGACCAGACGGCTAGGGAGTGCACACTGCCGAGATGAGCAGAAAGGGAAAAGGGCACATCTCATGGTCTATGAACAGTTTTATCTTTCCCTCTGAATGGAAAACAGAAACAGAACAGTGAACAGTCCTCTGGGATATGTCGTTCTTCTTCTCTTCTGAGACACGTATAGACGGAACTATCCACTACCCACGGAACTGGAGCATTAACTCTTTAACTCCCCGTGCACTACATGATTTTATGATGTGGAATACCTATAGCGAAAGTCATGAAACCATGATAGAGCAGAAAGTATTTCTTTCATACTGAAGTACATTAGGCATTCAGGTTCAGCTCAGCGGGTCTGTTTTTATCAGTGTGTATATTCTGCATGTTCTAGCAATGTTTTTGCAGTTCTGAGCTCCTTGGCAAAATTGTAGTGGGAGCAGTTACAGAGTTCTACTTAGTCCAGGGAATATTTTTAAGATAACCAATCTAGATCAAAATGAAGTCTGCTTCTATATTTTTTTCCAGGAAAATGACATTCACCGTGTTGTGATTTAAACCCTCAGGAAGCTCAGTGCAACACAGGTGTTTGCTCCCTGCTCCATCAGTGGGATGGAGAGATAAAAACTCTTTACTAAGACAGAAAAGATAGTGAAAAAAAATGATAGTAATAATAATATATATATATATAGTTATAAATGTTTTGAAAACAAGTGATGCACAACATAATTGCTCACCACCCATGGGCAATGCCCAGTCCATCCCCAAGCAGCGGTGGCCCTCTCAGCCAATTCCCCATGGTTTTATAGTTTTTTGACACGATGCCATATGGTATGGAATATCCCTTTGGCAGTTTAGATCGACTCTCCTGGTTCTGTTCCCTCTCAACTCCTTGTGCTCCTCCAGGGCCCTCGCTGGCAACAAAGGATGAGAAGCTGAGCAACCAAAATGTTTTGGCTCTGTGCAGCACTGCTCAGCAACAACTAAGGCGTTGGTGTGTTACCAACGTTGTTTTTTCTCCTAAAGCCAAAACATAGTACCAGATGATCTGAAGAAGATCATCTGTGATAAAAATAGGACACACAGATATATCTAATTGCTAAGCTCGGAAAAAGTTGTTTATAAGAAAAAGCAATAAAACATTATTAAAGTAACCTATGGTTGAATTAATGCACTATCTTGATTCTGCCATAGCTGAACAGATGTTTCAGAGAAAACTGCATGAATATTTTTTGATACCAGTCAGTACATAGTCAGCTACCACAGGGAAGCCTTCTTTACGTGTATAAGCAATTACTGCAGATTATCCCTTTCCAGAATAAAAGAATAGTATGAAGTCATACTACTAAATTTACTCTGTTTTCTCTTATTTTTGCTGTATAAGCTCTGATATTTTAGTACAGGAGCACTAGAAATATGTCTGCTCTGACAGAAGATGATAAATAACTTTTAGAGTCTTAAGTAGTGTCATTACAGACCTTTTCTTTTACTATAGGAGAGACAATGTTCCAGATTGTAAAGTGAGAATCTATATATGTTTACCAGAAACGTTTGAGATATTTCAGACCTAAAGATGTCCTTCTGTGTTATTTAAGCAGATGATCTCAACGTCTCTAGTTTTGCTGGTTTTCTTAGATTAACAGGAATAGTGAATATCAAGTGTGAAAATCTCGAGTTATAACAGAGTTATTTCAAAACTCTTAAGAATGTTCTCTTTCTTAATTTGAGTTAATGTTTTCTTTCTTTTTGACAGTTGTCACTTTTATATCACAGAAGATACCAACTAATTTTTTACATTGTGTAGTCTATTTTATTTTACTGTCAGGTACTCTTTGAAATAGAATTATTAAGAGTGTAACTAGTAACTGGCAAAGAATAAGAAGAATTTCTTTTCACATCCAACAACGAAATCCAGGGGAAGGCCCCTCTTTTCATTATTCTCCAGTATATACCTTTTCATGTAAGTTTTACTCAGCTTATCTGCATGCAACAAAAAGCTGGTGTGCAAGCACTCTCCCCTCTGATTTTTTAGCGATGACAAATGTCATCCTTTACCCAGTGACATACTGGATCTTCACACAAAATCATTTGGCATTATTTTTAAGACTCAACAAAAACTCAGCAAAATGCTCTGAGACAAAAGTGGTTTGACATAATACACCTGCAGAATAATACGGAATATACTTTTAACAAATCCAGGTATGATCTGTAGGGAGAGCGAGTTTTGAAGACATTCAAATGAAAGTGGTGCAAGATTTCTACCTGACAAGTTTTGACAGCAGCATTCTTCATGGCATAAGAGATTTCAGTTGTCTGGAACTATTTAATGGCCACCCAGCTTGATTTATAAAGAGCAAATTGTTGTTAACGAACTGCTCTGGCTTCTGGATCATGTGAGAGTCTGTGAAAGTATGGCAGTATAACATGGGCATCAAATATAACCTGCAGTAAATAGGGCTTGCTTCTATGAAGATGTTCAAAACTTCACATGATATTCATGACATTTTTGGGGAAGAAGGTTACACTGAGACACTCGTGTACTTGAATATGTACTGGCATATTCGCTAGGGAATATCACATTGCTTGATTCTTGTCTTGCGCCACTGGGCTCAGTTGGACAAGACATAACTGGCAGAACCAGCAGGCAGTATGCAACTGGGTACCAGACTTAAGGGCAGAATACAAATATTGCTGAAGGGAAAGCAGTGGTTTGTGCAGTACTCAGGACAGTGCTGGTCACACCCACAAGTGCTACGCACAGCAATGATTCTCAGGAGCCAGCATTATCTCCTCCTTGCAGGAGATAGTAGGAAAATTACAAGAGCAGCTGGTGAGGAGCAGCAGCAGTCTCAGCAGGCAGAAGCACTGATGAAGTGCTCAGGGAGGGAAGAGGAGCGGCCTTCTGCCCCCGCTCCTTCCCAGCACCAAACTAGCACAGGCACAGAGAAATTATTCTTGAGGATGGACCCTTCTTTCGACTGCTCCCTTGGAGCAGACCCTACAGTAAATCACAACCTCATCAATGCTAACTCCCTCAGAAGTTGACCCTCAGAAGAGTGAGTTAAGTTAGATCTAGGCACTGGAGTGAGAAACTGCCTTTCCCATCTCTGTTAAGCAACGGGGGAGATGGGACATGTGGGTATTTACTAACCCTTGTGTATGCGAACAGTTCCGTTGTGGATGATGGTGCTGTTTAGGCACTCTCCCCCCAGTTCCCCACTGGGCTAGTCCAGCTCTTAGACTACTGTAGGTAGCCCCGGCCCCACTTCCTTCCAAGACAACAAACATGAAGCCCAACCCTCTCCCTTTAGGAGCTAAGGAAGGCACAGCCCCCCTTGTAGCTGAACTATGCAATCAAGGGATTACAGCACCTGCAAACTCTCCTTGTAACTTTCCTGTATGGCCAGTGTGGGAGCCCTGTGGCAAATGGAGACTTAGAGTGGACTGCAGGCGTCTGGGTGCCGAGACTGCCCCTTCAGCAAAAGCGGCCCCAAATGTTTCAGAATTGATTACTGCCCTACGGGAACAGCCTCATCCCTTTCTGGCTGCCACTGATGCCTAAGACAGCTGTTTTATGGTCCCCTTGAGGAAGGTGGAGGACAATCAATTTGCATTTACTTGGAGGGAGTGCAATGCACAGTCACCCGATTACCCCAGGGGTACAGACACTCGCCCACTCTGGTGCTCGGAGCATAGGCACAGAAGCTGGAGAAGCTCACGCTGGACCACGGTGTCCGGATTTATCTGTATACTGCTGACGTCCTCATATGGGGGAATGACGATGTCAACGTAGGGAATACCCAAGCCTGCGCAGTGAGACGCCTGGTAGTTAGTGCTGGCAGCAGGCAGTGCTGGCAATGCTGGCAGTGCAGGCAGTGCGGGCAGTTTCACCAGCAGAGGTTTAGGTTGGAGCACAGGAAATCCTGTGTACAGAAGGGCGTGTTAAGCACTGGAACAGGCTCCCCAGGGCGGTGGTTGAGTCACCGTCCCTGAATGTGTTTAAAATCCATTTGGATGTGGTGCTCGGGGACATGATTCAGCGGTGGGTAGTTAGAGTGAGGGTAGGATGGTTAGGTTGTGGTTGGACTTGATGATCTTGAAGGCCTTTTCCAACCTGAGCAATTTAATGATTCTATGACCTGCGTAACCTATATAACCCCAGCATATCCTTAGAAATAGCTGATGTGAAAGGTATGAATACCATATACATGTTCGTAACGTATTTTAGAAACAGTTACTGAATTACGTGACAAATTATTTCTCACAAAGCTGCAATGGACTTTAAATGTTCTAAAGAATGTGGGTATAGTATTCTGAACTAGGAAACGCACTGTAAGGTTGTTCATTAGGCCAGCAGAAATGAAATGCATTTAACAGACTTTCAAGGAGTCAGAGCCTTTACACAAAGCAGAACTGTCCTACCCTGTGGGAACGTTAGGATGCCGTAGGCAGGCTCCAAGATACTCCCCTCTATCCTCCTTCCAAGCTTTTCTCTACGCAAGGACAGACGGATGACCAGAACAATGACCCAGTGTAAAAGGGCACAAATGCTAGGGGGTAATTGAACAATTAAGAGGCTATGCTTATGTTTATGTTGTAAAGCAGACATCGGAAAGTTAACGGCCAAATGCTTGTTAAGAAAGCAATTGTTAGAAGGCAATTAACCAATTAAGATATTTGTGTTTGGGTGGTAAGAATTTGTGTTTACTTGGTATTTGCATGATTAGTGAAGCGATTTTTCTGCTAATATCATGTCTAGGGCGATCCTATTCTCCCAGGCCATCCTACTTGTAGCATCCAATTGCTCTGCAATTCCCTTTATTGCCTTCTTTGTATAGTTTATACATCTCTGTTGATTGTAATAGATGTAGTTTATCCAATCCACGTTCTTGTTAATCGTCACCCACCAGAATAGCGACTCAAATCCTGCAGCAATTTGATTTCTAGCCTTAAATTCATCAGGGGCACCTCTGGGCACCCCAATGGAATCTATATGTATTATATCACCATCAAATGGGACTCCTAAACCTCTTCTGTTCCTTTTGTGAATGTGAGATAGATCCTTCTCAAATGCCAGAGTGAACGGAATGGCCAGTTGAACAAGTGCACAGGTACCTCCCCAATTAGATGGGAGAGTGGACCATAAGATCTTCCCACCGCAGCACTACCAGAGATCCGCTCTAGGGATTCCCAGCCTTGAACAGTTCCCCGCTAAATCCGTTGTAACATCCACGGTTTCACTGCACAGTGAGAAATTCCCTATAAGCCTGGTAGCCTTCACACCCTGTCTTGAGAGACAAGCTGTATGGTACCTATGGCCTTAGAGAATGCAGGAGGGATTTTGGCATCCATCTCCAATATGGGGGGAAACAACAGGGACAGTGATTTACAGGCTTCATTTCCCCAGGCGGTTTTCTCCTGGTACAGGGCAATCATACATTGCATCCCTTGGGAATCCTTGGTCCACCCTAAAGGAAGGGATACGACCTGAGCTATAGGCCGTCCTGATGCACAAGCATAGCAGTTGCTATGGTTGAGACTCCGGACAGTCTACTTAATCCATTCTACCCAGGCATTCACATCCCTGTATCCCGTCTCAATTTCAAATGTTTGTCTGAGATCTTTTATTTCCGTAATTAGCAGAGTTGCAGGACTTTTAGAAGGAATTTTCTCTCCTTTTTTCTCATCCTGAACCTTTTGAGTATAGTCAGGTAATGAATCCCATACAGCTACTCTGAATCTAGCTACTGGGTCCTTTCCCCGAATGTTTATTCCAATGCCAAAAGTGATGCTAACAAGGCTATCGGCCTTGCTAATTGTTATTGTTACCGGATTACACTGCAAAGTCTGGCAGTCTGGTTGGACAATTCCCTTGAACGTACTAATCCGTTCTTTCAGGGTGTGTGATTGCAATGTATCAGATATCCCTGGGGTGTATGTCCAGCCTTGATAGACAGTCGTCCACCATACATTATTCCATCCCCCACAGGGGGATCTCTTGTTCATGCCTAATTCAGGACACAGATATTTCTCTTCATGACTCAATTGTCGTTGGGCACTTAAGCCCCCACAGGATATCGCATTGCAAGCATCAAATGTGACAGTCTGAGGCATTTCTTTCCTTGTTACATTTACCCACATCTTCACAGGGTATCCTCCCGCTCCCCTCTGCAGGTCATCCTTTTCCCAAGCAGTCAGTTGACTAAGGCATTTTTTGAAGGTGATTGCTGTCAAAATCAAAATTACTAATTGGTCTTTCCCCCACATCATTATTTACTCATAAATATTTGTACCGTTACTACAGTGAAGAACAGGATATACTCCACTAGAAATACAAATATATCCTAAATGCCTCTCTGTCTATATTAGTAATGGAAAAAAAGATTAGTTTATTTACAATTTTTTTCTAATTTTTATCTATAGAGGATCCTTCATGGCAACAGTTTCCCACACTTCAGGGTTAGTGGAGGGTTTTACTCGGGTGTAGTGAGTCCAACCTTTCTCGGCTGTCCTGATGGCTGTTTCTGTTATCAGAAGTACTTGGAACGGTCCTTCTCAGTCGGGTTGCAGCTTTGCCTCCTTCCAGGTCTGGATGAGGACCCAGTCTCCAGGTTGGAATGGATGAATCGGAAATTCCAGAGGTGATGTCTGTGCTAACAGTCCTTGGATTCTGAGAGACGATAGTGAGGAAGACAATCCGAGTATATAGTTCTTAAGAAACATACCTTTAGTTTCAAACTGCGGTACCTCATTTTTTATTCAGCTTTATTTTTAAAGGGGTTATTTTCAACCTCCCCCCCATTCCCTTCCTTTGCCCAGACCATGGGATCTATATCTTTCTCATCTGTCTCAGTTAACACATTCATTGATACTGTAATTCCCTCCTGACAGATTGTTATTTGTATTCCCAATTTCATCATAAGATCTCTCCCCAATAAATTAGTACCAGCATCATGTACATACAATAATTGTCCTGTTACTGTCTTACTCCCTAATCTCAATTCAGTGTTTTCAAAAAGTGGTACCGTCATCCCCTTTCTCTACCCCACTTGTACCCCGTTCCTGGTACCAGGATTATACAGTTACTTTCTGGTGTCTGTACCCCCCCATAAGTTTTATTATGTTCCCTTAGAACCAAATTCTATAAAATACTAAAGGGCACAAGAAGGTGTCCATCTGGATATACACCCATCTGTCAGCTTGCTCTCTTCCCTTCTAAATCATTAATTAGATTCCTATCCTCTTTAGAATACCTTATAGGCTCTGATTAAGGTTCAGATGTGTTAAGTTTACCGTCTGGAATTAAAGCCAGTTCACCAATTTCTTTTCCTTCAGCTGCCTGTTCTGCCAGCTGATCCACCATCATATTCCCAGTTTCCTGTACAGTGTCACTCTTCTGATGTCCTTCAGTGTATGCTGCTCTTTGGTAGATTTACATCACGCTGAATTTGTTTTCCTTGTGTGTAAGCAACCCTTGCTCTTTCCAGATGATACCACGAGTGGGTACCACCCCAAAGGCATATTTAGCATCTGTCCATATTTTTAAGTTTCTTGTTATTTCAGCCTTCTGAGCGGAAGTCCCCACAGCTAATGGTTTTGCTTCATTTACCTTGTCAGTAGCAGTTACTGCATATCCTGCCTTACAGTTTCCTTGTCTCACAAAACTGGTTCTGTCGATGAATCCAGGGGTCCTCAGCGTCGTCCAGTGGTTCCTCCTGCAGGTCTGACCAACTGGTATAGACAGCCTCATGCAGTCGCACACTGCTGGCTTGGAGGTAGCTCTTTGTTGGTGTTCTGGGTGTTCAGCAAATTGCTTCCTTCTTTTTGATCAGTTGTGCTTTCTGTTGAGAAACTTGATACCCATTTAAATCAAGAAATTCAGCAAACTCACAGTCCGTTGTACACAGTTCTCCTTTGATACTGTGGCATCCACGTACTGCAGTAAAGTTCCACCATGGAATAGAGGAACCCAAATCTCAGGCTCACAAGCTGACCAGTTCTCAAACATCATTGGGTTGTTCTCGCAACCCTGGGTCTCACTGTCCAGGTTAACTGAATTTTTGTTTTTGTGTACTTCAAATCCAGAATGGCAAACCCCACCAACTTATTCCTCAGCTTGGTTAATAAAGTGCATGGATTTACCACCATGGGTTGCATGTCTTCAACATTTCTATTAACTGCCCTCAAATCTTTTACCAAAGCATAGCTCTTGCCAATCCAAAAAGTTATTTATTATTTCTTTTATCCTCCTTCAATCTTGTATCCGAAAAGGGCATTGCTTTACCCTGGCTAGGCTGACTCCCATCTATAACTTAACTTTTATTGAGTTGCACTGTTTTTTTTGGTTTTTTTTTTGGCTCTGCCAGGCACTCCTGATGCCTGCAGTCCTGTGTATACCTGATTTAGGATTTACCTAACTTCTGGGGGTACAACATTGCTTTTGCCAGTTTGTGTTAAAGCCAGACCTAAAATTTTCAGTCAATTGGTCTTGCTTGACAATTAGCTCCAATTTTCTCTACTGAATTTAATCTCTACATTCAACTGTTCTAATACATCATGCCCAAGTAATGGTTTTGGAGAACCTGGTGTGTACAAGAATTTATGTATTCCTACTTGTTCTCCTAGCCTGTATTTAATTGGTCCCCCCAAAAAGTAACCTTCTCTTGCCAGTAGCTCCTACAACTATTTCAAAAATCATCTACGGGTAATAATTCTTGATGTAGCACAGGGTAAAAGCCACCCGTATCAGAAAGTAAACTCTTTACCCTGCTTCCCCAGCTGCCTTCGGTCCAGTGGGGGTGGAACTCTCCCTGAGCCCTTCCAGGCTCCCCCTTACCTCTTCTTCTAGGTAAGGACATCCCTGTTACACCTTGCTCAACTTTGCCTTCCTCAGCCTGTGTTTTTCCCAAACCCTTTTCACTTTCCAGACTTTCATCATTACTGAAATACAATGTTAGTAATTTCTGTTTCACTCCCTCCCCTCCCCAGGATTCCGGTGCTCACACTGGGACATCGGGTTTCCCGAGATCTCTGCAGATGACGGCTATTCTCACTCTCACTGTCCCGCCCCATCCCCATTCACAAGTCACACACCCTGCACAGTTACAGCGGGAAGCTCTCGCCCCCAGCTCTTTCTCTCACTCAGAGTTGTTCTTACAGACCGTGGGGGGGGGGGGGGGGGGCTAGTGCGGGGGATGTGTTCTCATGCAGACCCAAACTCTAATATCCCGAACTCACTGTTTTCCTTAACCTTTTTGCCGTTTTTTTTCGTTTGTTTTCCCCACAATTCCACTATTTGTACCCTCAGTTACATTTCCATGTACCATTAACAAATAGATTTCCACACAGCATCGAGACAGTTTCTACCACTCCCTTCAAAATCCACAAATCAAACAATACAGTTCTTCAATTTCCACAAACACCCAGCATTTGCTCTCATGATTAGAGTACTCAGTTATAAAACTGGTCTCATTCTTCCATTTATGTTCCTGGTTTCTTATCCAATATTCCCCCTGGCTCACCAGCAATATTTTTCCAGTGAGTCAAAATACAACCCAGGGAGGTCTTCTTGGTATCACTTTAGACACTCTCTGTTGCATAACAGCCTCATACATGACATGACATAACATAATTTAACACTTTCACGACATAAACATTTAACAATCACAAAGACAGTGACAATAATCAGTACAATTTATCCTCAGGATCCTTCCTCTCTCTGCCTCCCTCCAGGGCCCAACCTTCCCTCTGTATTCATTTCCCACACTTGCATAGCTGCCCACCTCCTTCTCCAATAAACAACACATCAATGATAAACATCATTTCCATCCATGAGTAGAAATTAGGCCCTAGAAATTGATCTAATTGTTCTGCGACACTTATTGGATCCTCAATTAAGGAATTCTTCTTGAAAATCCTGACTTTTCTTCTAGTAAAAACAGCAGGCATTAGCATACCCTATTTCCCTTTGAGCTAAGGACACTGCCCTAAAGGATAAAGTGAAGTATTAGTAAGGTTAGTGTTAGAGAAAGGAAGGCTCTCTAGGTCCCATTCACATTACTCCAACTCGCTCAGTTAATCGAGAGTGCATCCTCTCTGTCTCTTGCATTGCTTTAGAAATCTAAGGGGGGAAGTTATCTAAGGGATCCCATTTATGATCTTTCTGCTTCTCTTTCCTTTTTCTTCTGAAGTTTGACTCCTCCTTGTGAGGAAGATTTTATTTTATTTTTTTTACTTCTTGCATCCATTAAGCGAGATAAGCCAATCCTGTTTCAGAAAAAGGAGTCAGTTTACTGATTACATATAAATACAAAGGCAGACAGGCCCATCTTCGTCAGACCCCTACTTTGGTCAAAATCATGAGTTTTCCCTGTAGTGGCTCTCTAGGCTATGTCTGTATACAGTATTTAAACATCTTTTCCCTGTTCTTTTCCCTGGTCTGGGGATTATTTTCCAAGCTTCTTTCCCAACGGGCTATCTCTAGGCACGAATTTGGGGACCCTTTTCCCTGTTCTACGGAGCTCCTATTCCCCATCCCTCCGGAATCCGATTCTTGGATTTGGGGCCAATCCCCCCGGAGCACCTCGCTCCGATTCTCAGATTCAATAGGGGTGTGCTGCTGCCACTTCGTCAAGTGCACAGGTACCGCACACCAACAGCTCCCTGCCGAGACTCACCCGAGTCTCCACCGACCCCCAAGGCAAGAATTAAATTCCCTTACCTTGGTCCATGCATGAAGTTACCGGGTCTCCAGGGGTCAAAGCACATGCCTGCCTGCCCCTTGGCTTTCACAGAGCCCGGCCTGCCTTTAACAGTCTCGGTTTCTTATCGGCCGTCCCAAGGAGTCACCTCGCCACCCAGACAGAACCTCTGAAATCAGCAGGGTGCACCTATCCTGTCCAGGGCAGTAGGGAGACCCTCAAAGAGGCGATAATTATCCCAGATGAGCCCCCAAATTGTTGGAAATATCCAAATAATTTTTCAGGACGGTTTCTCTGATAAAGCAAATTTTATTCGCAATTGCAATAGCGGGCCTCCTGCAAGCAGGAGAGCACAGAGAAAACAGTGTTACATCTTTTATCCCTACTGCCTGACGCTTATCTCTTTCCCCCCTGCTTCCTCATTGGCTGAGTACTGCAGGTTCGCACTCTTTCGCGACGCTTCACTAATCATACAAATACCAAGTAAACACAAATCCTTACCACCCAAACGCAAATATCTTAATTGGTTAATTGCCTTCTAACAATTGCTTTCTTAACAAGCATTTGGTCGTAACTTTCCGATGTCTGTTTTTTACAACATAAACATAAGCATAGCCTCTTAATTGTTCAATTACCCCCCCTAACATTTGTGCCCATTTTACACAGGGTCATTGTTCTGGTCATCCGTCTGTCCTTGTGTAGAGATAAGCTCGGAAGGAGGATAGAGGGGAATATTTTGGAGCCTGCATACGGCTCCAGAGTAGGACTGATTTGTGTAAAGGCCCTGACTCCTTGAAAGTATGTTAAATGTATTTTGCTTCTGCCGGTCGAATGAACAACATTACAATGTGTTTCCTAGTTCACAATACTATATCCACACTGTCTAGAACGTTTAAAATCTACAGCAGTTTTGTAGGAAATAATTTGTTAGGTAATTCGGTAATTATGTTTCTAAAAATGTTACTCACATGTATATGGTATTCTTACTTTCCGCATCAGTTATTTCTAAGGATATGTTACAGCTTAATTTTTTAGATCAGGAAAGTTGCCCTCTACCCTCGATGTTGTGGTGCAGGTGTCCAGCATTCCCTGACCTGTGTCAGTAACGCTGGCACTGTCATGTGCTGCATGGGGTCTCAGCAGCCTGAGCATGCTCTCACTGCTTGGCCAGGAGATGTTCCAGATGGACAACCTCTGCTCCTTCCTCGCCTCATCCCGAATTCTACGAATTGCTGGGAAAATTGGAGAATATCCATAGGTCTCCCCGTAGAGCTCTCTGCAATCTGGCAGTTTTGGTGTTTCTCCCAGAGGTTCTTTGAACAATTCCAGCACAGGCATAGCTATCTCGTCTTCTCCTCCCTTGCATTGCTGACTGGAGGAGTGGTGCTGCATTGACCTCCTCTGGACAGTGCGTGGTCTCGTTTTCTGCATCTTCTGGCACAGATGCAGGCAATGGCTCAAGGTGTCCTGCAGGCCCAGGACCAGCGCCCAGAAGAGAAGCTGAACGCACAGTTTCTGCTTCATCACACAGGGCAAGACATGCATTCTGCAGCTCTCCAGATGACTGTGCTGCAGTTCCTGTCTCAGCAATCTCTTCCACATTATGCTGTTCATCCCGCACTCCAGCATCCCAGGATAGGAGCTCTCCTGCCGCAGGAAAGAGGCCCTCCACCATCGATGTTGTGGTGCGGGTGTCCAGCATACCCTGAGCAATGTCAATAGCACTGGCACAGGCATGTGCTGCTTGGGGTCTTAGCAGCCTGAGCATGCTCATGTTTGGCCAGGAGATGGTCCAGCTGGACAACATCTGCTCCTTCCTCGCCTCATCCTGAATTCTCCAGATTGCTGGGTGAACCGGAGAACATCTGTAGGCCTCCTGGTTGACCCCTCTGGCATCTTGCAGACTCAGTGCTGCTCCCAGAGCTTGTCTAGAGACTTCAGGCACGGTGGTAGCAGTTACTTCTCTTTCTTCCCCCTCACACACTCTTGGGAACAGCACTGCATTATTGGCCACCTCTGGAGAGTGTGCAGCCTTGGGAGAATCTAGGTTACCTGCATCTTCAGGCACTAATGCAGGCAGGGGCTCCTTGTCTCGCTCTTTGCCACCTGCCTGCCCTTCTGGGCCCTTCTGAGCTGCTCTGGAAGATGGTGTAGTGGCAGCATGAGTGTCGCTGCTGCCCTCCTGAGCATCTCTCCAAGCTGCGTGGACCTTCCCAGCCTTGGTGGACAGCACCTGGGCCGTTCCTGCTGGTGGTCTCAGGGCGCCATGCACCCTGGAACTGCCAGCTGCACTTCGACGCTTGAGCTTGCGGCTGCAGCACAGCTCAGGGACACCACGCAGTTTTGTCTGGGTCTGGCATGGCGAGGCCTGAGAACAGCTGAGACTTCCAGGGCTGGACCCTGGCTCTCAGGCCTTGCTGTCCCGTCCTGGACATGCAAGGTTCCCGGAGGTCTCGGGGCAAGGACTGGGAGTCTGCTGCCTCTAATGCCCACGGCACGTGCTCTGCCACTTGGAGAAGATGTGGAAGAGGCTGCTGCTGGCAGAGCAGGCAGCTTACAGATCCCAGAAGCTGCTGCTGCACTCCGGGGTGCAGCTGTTGGCAACCCTGCCCTCCTTAAGCGAGGCAGCAAGGGTGGCTGAGGCTGTCTGCTTTGGCCACTGGCACCAACACTGGAAACTCCCGCCTGCCCGCCTGCAAGAGAAGCTGAGGAGAAAGGCCGAGTGAGTGAGGTCCTTCCCGCTCGCGTTGCACGGAGCATCGAGGGCAGCCCTCAGCCCACGGGCAGCTGAGTGCAGAGGAGCTGAAGCAGAGGAGGGCTGGTCCCCACATGGCAGCCCCCACGGCACGGCAGCCCATTGTGGCAGCTCTGCACGCATGCCTGGGCAGCTGGCTGGGGGCCACCAGCAACGAGTTTCAGAGTGTGGTGAGGCAGCGTGTGCAGGACAGAGAGCTGTAGGCCAGGGGCAGAGGCAAGGCCCTGCCTGCGCGCCACCACTCCAGGTCTTCCCTGGGATGGTGGGCCTGGGTACGGCAGGGCATGCAGTGCTGCCGGCCTCTGTGCCGCTTCGTGGGCCATCTGAGCTGGGAAGCCCTCCCTGGGAAGGCTTTCTGCCCGGGGATGTACCCTGGCCATCCTCCTGTAGTCCTGTACTCAAGCACTTGGAGCTCTGTGCACCTCCTGTGGCCTTCGCAGGAATGTTGTGTGTGGTGTGGCAGCGGTACCTGTGGGGGCAGAGAGCTGTAGGCAAGGGGCAGGGCGGGCACCAGGCAAGGCCCTGCCTGCCACCAAGCACCGCAGCTTTCCCTGGGAGGGCTGGCCCGGGCACAGCAGGACTCTGTACATGGAGCTGCTCGCCGGGCCGCTCGGGCCCAGCAGGCCCTCCCTGGGACGGCTCTGCACTTGGAGACATAGATGGGCATGCTCAAGCTGTGTGGCCAGGATGTGGTCCTACTGGACAACATCTGCTCCTTCCTCGCCTCATCTCGGATTCTCCGGATCGCTGGGTGATCTGGAGGATATCCACACGCCACCTGTTGGTCTCTCTGGGATACGGCGATCTCGCTGCATCTCCCAGAGCTTGGGTGGACCATTCAGACACGGCCATAGCCGCTTGTTTCTTCTCCTTGTCCTCCCGCACACACTGACAGCAGGTATTCCTGCGTTGCACTGACCTCCTCCGGACAGTGTGCAGTCCCGAGAGGATCTGAGCTTTCTGCATACCGAGGCACTGATGCAGGCAAAGGCTCAGGGTGTCCTGCAGGCCCAGGTTCTGTGGCCAGAAGCGACGCTGAGCGCACGGCATCTGCCTCACAAACGGCGGTGTGGAGAAGGAGGCGTGGGATGGAGGTGGCGAAGTCGCCAGCAGCGTGCCCAGCAGCAGCAGCGACTTCAAAGGCCGCCAGCGGCCCGGCCGAGCCCGGCCCTGCTGCTCTCCGCCCTCGGCCCTGGCAGTTAGTGCTGGCAGTTAGTGCAGGCAGTGCAGGCAGTTAGTGCTGGCAGTTAGTCCTGGTAGTTCGTGCTGGTAGTTAGTGCTGGCTGTGCTGGCAGTTCGTGCTGGCAGTTAGTGCTGGCAGTTAGTTCTGGCAGTGCTGGCAGTTAGTGCTGTAGGCGCAGGCAGTGCTGGCAATGCTGGCAGTGCAGGCCGTGCAGGCAGTTTCACCAGCAGAGGTTTAGGTTGGAACACAGGAAATCCTGTGTACAGAAGGGCGTGTTAAGCACTGGAACAGGCTCCCCAGGGCGGTGGTTGAGTCACCGTCCCTGAATGTGTTTAAAATCCATTTGGATGTGGTGCTCGGGGACATGATTCAGCGGTGGGTAGTTAGAGTGAGGGTAGGACGGTTAGGTTGTGGTTGGACTTGATGATCTTGAAGGCCTTTTCCAACCTGAGCAATTCCACGATTCTATGACCTGCGTAACCCGAATTGAGGGCTATACGCTTTTTAGAAGGGATAGGCAAGGTAGGAGAGGTTGGGAATTGCCGCCTACGACAAAAAGAGGACAGACTGCAAAGAGCTGCCTCTGAGAAATAGTCAGGCACACGTGGGGAGCCTGTGGGTTAAAACCAGGGACGAGACCAACAAAAGACAGCTGGTGGTCGGGGAATACTACAGGCCACCAAATCAAGGGGAGCCTGTAGGTGTGACCTTCTTCCTTCAGCTGCAGGAGCTGTTGTGCTCCCAGACTCTGATCCCTCTGGGGGATTTCAACCACCCAGATACCTGCTGGGAAATGAACATGGCGAGCTAGCTGCAAGTGATCCAGGAGACTCCTGGAGCCCAATAATGGTAACTTTCTGGTACCGGACTTGGACAGGTCAGGACCAGAGGGGACCAGCTGGTCACCAGTGGTTGCCGAGTTTGGTGCTCATCCGTGCAGAGGAGGTGGTCGAAGACGTTAAGATTGGAGGCAGCCTGAGCTGCAGCAACCATGCCCTGGTTGAGCTTGCGATCTCCAGGAACATGGGCCTGGCAAAGAGTGGAGTCAAGACACTGAACTTCAGGAGAGTGAACTTCAGTGACCTGTTTAAGGAATGGTTGAATGAGATCTCCTAGGAAACTGTCCTTAGGCACAAAGGAACGGAACACAGCTGGCAGCACAGTTAAGAACATGCTTCTGAGAGCACGAGAGCTCTCCATCCCCCAGAAAAAGAAATCAGGCAGGGGTGGCAGGAAACTCAGCTCAGCTGAGCACGGGTCTGCTGGGAAGGCTGAGGGAAAAGAAGGAAGCAGTGGAAGTGGGGATAGGTGGCCAGGGAGGAACAGAGGGATGTTGTTTGGATGTGCAGGGATGGCATCGGGAGGGCCAAGGCACAGACAGTATAAAGTTCAACAAGGGATGTGGAAAGAAGAAAATAAAAAAAAAAAAAAAAATGTTTGTTGAAGTACATTATGAGTAGCTGGCGCCAAGCATGGAAGGAGGGATGGGCAATCCTAATAGCCCAGAGCATATTCTGAAAATGTTGAGGGACCTTGATTCTTCTCTTGCCCAGAACCAACAGGCAGTATGCAACTGGGTAGCAGACTTAAGGGCAGAATACAAATATCGCTGAAGAAAAGGGAAAGCAGTGGTTTGTGCAGTACTCGGGACACAGCTGGTCACACTCACAAGTACTATGGGCGGCCATGATTCTCAGGAGCCAGCATTATCTCCTCCTTGCAGGAGGAAGTAGGAAAATTATAAGAGCAGCTGGTTGAGGAGCAACAGCAGTGTCAGCAGGCAGAAGCACTGATGAAGTGCTTGGGGAGGGAAGAGAAGAGGCCTTCTGCCTCTAGGCCAACTCTTAGACTACTGTAGGCAGCCCCGGCCCCACTTCCTTCCAAGACAACAAACATGAAGCCCAACCCACTCCCTTTAGGAGCTAAGGAATGCACAGCCCCCCCTTGTAGCTGAACTATGCAATCAAGGGATTACAGCACCTGCAAACTCTCCTTGTAACTTTCCTGTATGGCCAGTGTGGGAGCCCTGTGGCAAATGGAGACTTAGAGTGGACTGCAGGCGTCTGGGTGCCGAGACTGCCCCTTCAGCAAAAGCTGCCCCAAATGTTTCAGAATTGATTACTGCCCTACGGGAACAGGCTCATGCCTTTCTGGCTGCCATTGATGCCTAAGACAGCTGTTTTATGGTCCCCTTGAGGAAGGTGGAGGACAATCAATTTTGCATTTACTTGGAGGGAGTGCAATGCACAGTCACCCGATTACCCCAGGGGTACAGACACTCGCCCACTCTGGCGCTCGGAGCATAGGCACAGAAGCTGGAGAAGCTCACGCTGGACCACGGTGTCCGGATTTATCTGTATACTGATGACGTCCTCATATGGGGGAATGATGATGTCAACGTAGGGAATACCCAAGCCTGCGCAGTGAGACACCTGAGGAGCCCTGAGCCAGCCGGGACACTTTGGTCTCCTCTCAGTAGGTGCCTGGCTGTGCTCGCACCCCTACAGACACACCAGTGCTCTCCCACCAGGGCTGCCCCTTTCACAGCCCCTCACGCCCTTCATCGCAGCCCACCTCACACACACACTGGCTCAGCCAGCTCACACTTTGCAAGTCACAAATCACTCTCCCTTGCACGCCCACGCTCTCTGCACTTGCTGCCACCACCGACACATGGATCCATTGCCCCGTGCTCTGAGCCCAGTAGTCGCACTCAGAGACCAACCATGCACGAGTGCACAGATGAGACAGCACTCAGGCAGGATAGAATAAAGATAGCATTTAATCAGAATTCTATGTTGACAAGATGGAATCAGAATTCTGCATTGACAAGTTGGAATCAAAATTCTTCACTGACATGATGGAATCAGAATTCTACATTGACAGGATGGAATCAATCTCTGGGGAGCTGCCTGGTGTTTGCAGCCTCGTGCCTCTCCTCTCGCTGTCCCCTGATGCAGCTGCAGGTGCAAACCCTGCGCAGAGCCCGGAGCACACTCCTGATGACAGCTGGCATCCGGTGGCGAGCTGCTGTGTGTGGTGCGGCTGTGGTACCTGTGGGGGACAGAGAGCTGTAGGCAAGGGGCAGAGGCGAGCTCCTGCCTGCCACCCACCACCATGGAATTTCCCTGGGAGGACTGGCCTGGATATGGCAGCGCATGGAACGCTGTCAGCCTCCATGCCACTTGGTGGGCCATCTGAGCTTGACAGGTCCCTCCCTGGGATTGTTTTCTGTCTGGGGATGTACCTGGGCCATCCTCCAGTGCATCTCTGAAGCACACGGAGCTCTGTGCACGTTCTTCAGCCTCTGCAGAAACCTGTGTGAAGAGAACAAAACCACACACCTGTAATACCACAGGCTGGTGATGGTGTGGGTGCCAGGGGTCCAGGGGAGGGATCCCCTTTCCAGGCCCCTTTGATTGAAGGCAAGGCAGGAATAACAGAGGGGCTGTCCACCCTAATGCATGGAGCTGGTTGGAAAGGAGACAGCATCTCCAGGCATCTCCCCACAGCGCACACTCCAGGCACCACTCCTGCCTCTGCCTCCAATTCATGCCTGGTGCTGACCTTGCTCACCTCATGCTGAGGGCCCACATCTTCTGCTCCCTCACATGCTGACACATGCTCCTCAGTCATGGGATCTGCAGCTACAGATGAAGCTGAAGAAATGGCCTCCACCTCACCAGATGGCTCATCGGATGTGCTGGATGTGATGCTGACTGCCTCTGATGCAGCATCTTCCTCAGAGTCACATCCCCAGTCTTCCTCCACATTCTCCAGTGTTGAAGGGCAAGGACAGGAGGGCGGGTGCATGCCCTCATCTCTCACTGCATTGTCTCTGGCATCCAGCGTGCCCTCAGCAGTGCTGGCAGCACTGTCGCTGTCATCACTGGACTCTTCCAGTATAACTGGCAGTCTAACAGTCCACTTTCTGGAGTCACCAGAGTCAAGAAACCCATCCCGTGATGTCGTGGGCCAGATACCTGGCGTGCCCTGAAGAGCGCCAACATTATTGAATGTGTCACCTCTTGCCTGGAGCCTTCGCTGCCTGGGGCTTCTCACATTCCTTGGCCAGGAAATATTCCAGTGTGACAACATCTGCTCGTTTCTGTCCTCCTCACGAATTCTCCGCATTGCTGGGATCATAGGAGAGTACCCAGAGGGCTCCCTGTTGATCTCGCTGGGATCTGGCAGTCTCCGTGCTTCTCCCAGACCTTGTCCGGAGGATTCAGGCATGGCCATAGCTGATTCTTCTCTTTCTCCTCCCTCGGACATTGGCAAGGGGAGCGATACTGCATCAGTCTCCTCTGCAGAGCTTGCAGCCTCGGAAGAATCTGAGCTTTCTGCATCTTCCAGCACTGAGGCAGGTAAAGGCTCAAGGTGCCCTGCAGGCCCTGGCTCAGCATCCAGAAGAGATGGTGAACACACAGCGTGTACCTCATCAGACGGGGCAAGAGATGCAACTTGCAGGGTGCCAGATGACTGTCCTGCCGTTTCTATCTCTGCAGCCTCTTCCAACTCTAGCTGCGAGTCCTGGACTATAACACCTCTGGCTGAGGAATCATCAGAAGCAGAAAACTGGCCCTCAGCCCTCGATGTCACACTGCAGACGCTCAGCGTGTCCTGAGCACTGTCAGCTGCACTGGCACTGTCTTCTGTTGCTTGGGGCCTTAGCAGCGGGGGCACGCTCATGCTATTCGGCCAGGAGATGTTCCAGTTGGACAGCATCTGGTCCTTCTTTGCCTCATCCCGGATTCTCTGGATTGCTGGGTGAACTGGAGGATATCCATATGCCTCCCCGTAGACCTCTCTGGGATCTTGCAACCTCTGTTCTTCTCCCAGAGACTGGTTGGAGAATTCAGGCATGGTGCTAGCCGTTTCTTCTTCTCCCTCGCATGCTCTCCAGAAAAAAGGTGCTGCATTGGCCTCCTCTGGAAAGTATTCAGCCTTGGAAGAAGTTGAGTGTTCCCCATCTTCAGGACCTGTTACAGCCAAAGCCTCAAGGTGTCCTCCAGGCCCAGGGTCCGCAGCCAGAAGAGAAGCCGAAGGCATGCTGCCTGCCTCATCAGGTGAGGCAAGAGATGCGCTCCGCAGTTTGCCAGGTGAACATCCTGCGGATTCCCTCTCAGCAGTCTCTTCTAATTCTTGCAGCTCAACCTGCACTCCAGCATCCCTGGTTCGGGAACCACCAGAGGCAGGAATCTGAGCCTCAGCCCTCGATGTCGCGGAGCGTACGCCCAGGTTTCCCTGAGCAGTGTTGGCAGCACTGGGCCTGGGCACGCTCACAGAGTTTGCCCACCGTGTGTTGCAACTGGACAACATCTGCGGTGTGTGCTGAGGTCTCGGGGCAAGTACTGGGAGTCTGCTGCCTCTAATGGGTCTGGCATGCCGAGGCACGAGAACAGTTGAGGGGACTTCCAGGGCTGGACCCCGGCTCTCAGCCCCTGCTGTCCCGTCCTGGACATGCAAGGTTCCCGGAGGTCTCGGGGCAAGGACTGGGAGTCTGCTGCCCCTGATGCCCACGGCACGTGCTCTGCCACTTGGAGATGCTGTGGAAGAGGCTGCCGCTGGCAGAGCAGGCAGCTTGCAGACCCCAGAAGCTGCTGCTGCACGCCTGGGTGCTGCTGCCGGCAGCCCCGCCCGCCTTAAGCGAGGCAGCAAGGGTGGCTGAGGCTGTCTGCTTTGGCCACTGGCACCGCCGCCGGTCGCCGACTCCAGGAACTGCCGCCCGCCCGCCTGCAAGAGAAGCCGAGGAGAAAGGCCGAGTGAGCGCGGTCCTCGCCGCTCGCGCCGCACGCAGCACCGAGGGCAGCGCTCAGCCCGCGGGCGGCTGCCGCCCCGCTCCCCACAGCCGCACCGGCACAGGGCGGTCCCCACGCGGCGCGGGAAGACGTCCGGCCCCGCCTCCCTCGGGCTCCCTACCTGTGCGCGGCGGCTCCCGGAGGCCCGCGCGCTCTCCGGGCCGGGCAGCGGCGGCAGACGGACGCCGCGGAGGGACGAGCCCGGGCTCCGGCCGCCCGGCGGCACCACCTGCGGGGAGAAGGAGAACCGGGATGGAGGCGGCGAAGGCGCGGCCGGCGTCCCCCGCGGCGGCGACTTCGACGGCCGCCGGCGGCCCGGCCGAGCCCGAGCGCCTCCCTCCCCGGCCCGCACCTGTCGGCGGTCGCGCACGCGTGGCAGCCCCGCGTCGGGCTGGCGGTCGTCCTTCTTCTCCCGCTCCTCGCTCATCGCCGCGTCCTCGCGCAGACGCTCGGTCGCACGCACCCGGGGGAGCCGCGTCCTCCTCGCGGAGCCGCTCTCCCGAGAGTGAGCGGCACTCTCTCCGGGGGACTCCGGCCCCTCGCGGCGGCCCCGCGTCACAATGGCCTTGGGGCGCGACGCCGGCCCGCGTCACAGAGCCCCGGCGGGTTCCGCAGCGCACTGCGGCAGCCCTCCGCGCCCGCCTGGGCAGCCGGCTGCCCGGGGCTCGGCGTCGTCCTGATGACGGCGGGCCATTGGCGGCACGTCGCGGCAGCGTGTGGGGCACGGAGCGCTGCAGGCAGGGGCCGCTGCAGGCTCTCCCTGGGACGGTGGGCCTGGATACGGCGGGGCACGCAGTGCTGCCGGCCTCCGTGCTGCTTCGTGGCCGTCTGAGCTGGGTAGGCCCTCCCTGGGATGGCTTGCACGCCCTCGCTCTCTGCACTTGCTGCCACCACCGACACACGGATCCATTGCCCCGTGCTCTGAGCCCAGCACTCAACCAGGAGAGAATAAAGACAACACTGAATCAGAATTTTACATCTACAGGACTGAGTTTGTCATCCCTGGGAGCTGCCTGGTGTTTGCAGCTTCGTGCCTCTCCTCTCGCTGTCCCCCGATGCAGCTGCAGGTGCAAACCCTGCACAGAGCAGGGAGCCCACTCCTGATGACAGCTGGCATCCGGCGGCGAGCCGCTGTGTGTGGTGCGGCAGTGGTACCTGTGGGGGACAGAGAGCTGTAGGCAAGGGGCAGAGGCGAGGCCCTGCCTGCACTGTACACAGGTTTTCCCTGGGAAAATGAGCCTGCATATGGCAGGGCGCACACCGCTGCTGGCCTCCGTGCCAGTTGGTGGGACATTTGAGCTGGGCAGGCCCTCCCTGGGATGGCTTTCTGTCTGGGGACGTCCCTAGGCCATCCTCCGGTGCCTCTCTGAAGCACCTGGGGCTCTGTGCAGGTCCTCTGTCCTCTGCAGAAACCTTGGCAGCATGTGGTCTGGCAGCGGTTGCTATGGGAGACAGATAGCAATAGGCAAGGGGCAGGGTGGGCACCAGGCAAGGACCTGCGTGCTCCCCTAGCACAGCTTTTCCCTGGGAGGGAAAGCTGTCCTGGGCACAGCAGAATGGTGCGCATGGAGTGCTGCCAGCCTCCGAGCTGCTCACAAGGCTGATCAGGCTCAGCAGGCTCTCCATTTGGGGACATATCTGGGACATCTTCTGATGTCTCTCTGATACGACTGGAGTTCTGTGCACCTCCTCTGGCCTCTGCGGAAACCTGTGAGGGGAGAGCAAAACCAGCCCTGTAGGTTCCTTGCCAGCAATACTCCAAGTTCCAGGTTATCTTCTCCTGGTTTGTCAATCATGCCCCTCACATGAAGGTAAGCCGGGGGTTATGGATGTCCATCTTTCTGCATGGAGCTGGATGGAAAGAAGACAGTACCAGGCATCTCCCCACAGTGCACACTCCAGTACAGCTCCTGTCTTTGCCTTCATTTCACACTTGGTCCTGACCACATGGACTTCCCTCACCTTGTGCTTGAAATTGACTGTACTTTCTGCTCCTTTGCATGCAGATGAATGTCCCTCAGGTCTGGGTCCTGCAGCCACAGGGGAAGCTGAAGGCATGGTCTTCATCTCACCATATGAAGAACCAGAAATGCTTGGTGGCACACTGGCTGCCTCAGCAGCTTCTTCCTCATGGCTGTCTTCCCATTCTTCTTCCACACCCTCCACAGTATCAGGGCAAAAACAGGAGAGTGTGGGCGTGCTCTCAGCCATCACTGCAGTGTTCCTGGTATCCATATCCAGCATGCCGTGATCAGTGCTGGCATCGCTGGCAGCACTGTCAATGGTCTCTTACTGTGTGTACTTAATTCTAATATCCTGGCTTTGGGAAGCACAAGATGCAGGGAAGTGGCCATCCACCCTCGATGTCATGTTGCAGAGGTCCAGCATGCCCCAAGCAGTGTCGGCAGCACTGGCCCCGTCATCTGCTGCTTGGAGCACGAGAAGCCTGGGCGTGCCCACACTGTGTGGCTCAGACACGTTCCTTACAGTGGACTACAGGCATCTGGAGGCCAAGACTGCCCCTTCAGCAAAAGCTGCCCCAAATGTTTCAGAATTGATTACTGCCCTACAGGAACAGGCTCATCCCTTTCTGGCTGCCATTGATGCCTAAGACAGCTGTTTTATGGTCCCCTTGAAGAAGGTGGAGGACAATCAATTTTGCATTTACTTGGAGGGAGTGCAATGCACAGTCACCTGATTACCCCAGGGGTACAGACACTCGCCCACTCTGGCGCTTGGAGCATAGGCACAGAAGCTGGAGAAGCTCACGTTGGACCACGGTGTCCGGATTTATCTGTATACTGATGATATCCTCATAAGGGGGAATGATGATGTCAATGTAGGGAATACCCAAGCCTTTGCAGTGAGACACCTGAGGAGCCCTGATCCAGCTGGGACACTCCTGGTCTCCTCTAGGTAGGTGTCTGGCCGTGCCACCCACCACCATGGAATTTCCCTGGGAGGACTGGCCTGGATATGGCAGCGCATGGAACGCTGTCAGCCTCCATGCCGCTTGGTGGGCCATCTGAGCTTGACAGGTCCCTCCCTGGGATTGTTTTCTGTCTGGGGATGTACCTGGGCCATCCTCCGGTGCATCTCTGAAGCACACGGAGCTCTGTGCACGTTCTTCAGCCTCTGCAGAAACCTGTGTGAAGAGAACAAAACCACACACCTGTAATACCACTGGCTGTTGATGGTGTGGGTGCCAGGGGTCCAGGGGAGGGATCCCCTTTCCAAGCCCTTTGATTGAAGGCAAGGCAGGAATAACAGAGGGGCTGTCCACCCTAATGCATGGAGCTGGTTGGAAAGGAGACAGCATCTCCAGGCATCTCCCCACAGCGCACACTCCAGGCACCACTCCTGCCTCTGCCTCCAATTCATGCCTGGTGCTGACCTTGCTCACCTCATGCTGAGGGCCCACATCTTCTGCTCCCTCACATGCTGACACATGCTCCTCAGTCATGGGATCTGCAGCTACAGATGAAGCTGAAGAAATGGCCTCCACCTCACCAGATGGCTCATCGGATGTGCTGGATGTGATGCTGACTGCCTCTGATGCAGCATCTTCCTCAGAGTCACATCCCCAGTCTTCCTCCACATTCTCCAGTGTTGAAGGGCAAGGACAGGAGGGCGGGTGCATGCCCTCATCTCTCACTGCATTGTCTCTGGCATCCAGCGTGCCCTCAGCAGTGCTGGCAGCACTGTCGCTGTCATCACTGGACTCTTCCAGTATAACTGACAGTCTAACAGTCCACTTTCTGGAGTCACCAGAGTCAAGAAACCGGTTACCAGCCCGTGATGTCGTGGGCCAGATACCTGGCATGCCCTGACGAGCGCCAACATTATTGAATGCGTCACCTCTTGCCTGGAGCCTTCGCTGCCTGGGGCTTCTCACATTCCTTGGCCAGGAAATATTCCAGTGTGACAACATCTGCTCGTTTCTGTCCTCCTCACGAATTCTCCGCATTGCTGGGATCATAGGAGAGTACCCAGAGGGCTCCCTGTTGATCTCGCTGGGATCTGGCAGTCTCCGTGCTTCTCCCAGACCTTGTCCGGAGGATTCAGGCATGGCCATAGCTGATTCTTCTCTTTCTCCTCCCTCGGACATTGGCAAGGGGAGCGATACTGCATCAGTCTCCTCTGCAAAGCTTGCAGCCTCGGAAGAATCTGAGCTTTCTGCATCTTCCAGCACTGAGGCAGGTAAAGGCTCAAGGTGCCCTGCAGGCCCTGGCTCAGCATCCAGAAGAGATGGTGAACACACAGCGTGTACCTCATCAGATGGGGCAAGAGATGCAACTTGCAGGGTGCCAGATGACTGTCCTGCCGTTTCTATCTCTGCAGCCTCTTCCAACTCTAGCTGCGAGTCCTGGACTATAACACCTCTGGCTGAGGAATCATCAGAAGCAGAAAACTGGCCCTCAGCCCTCGATGTCACACTGCAGACGCTCAGCGTGCCCTGAGCACTGTCAGCTGCACTGGCACTGTCTTCTGTTGCTTGGGGCCTTAGCAGCGGGGGCACGCTCATGCTATTTGGCCAGGAGATGTTCCAGTGTGGCAGCATCTGGTCCTTCTTCGCCTCATCCCGGATTCTCTGGATTGCTGGGTGAACTGGAGGATATCCATATGCCTCCCCGTAGACCTCTCTGGGATCTTGCAACCTCTGTTCTTCTCCCAGAGACTGGTTGGAGAATTCAGGCATGGTGGTAGCCGTTTCTTCTTCTTCTCCCTCGCATGCTCTCCAGAAAAAAGGTGCTGCATTGGCCTTCGGGAACCACCAGAGGCAGGAATCTGAGCCTCAGCCCTCGATGTCGCGGAGCGTACGCCCAGGTTTCCCTGAGCAGTGTTGGCAGCACTGGGCCTGGGCACTCTCACAGAGTTTGCCCACCGTGTGTTGCAACTGGACAACATCTGCGGTGTGTGCTGAGGTCTCGGGGCAAGTACTGGGAGTCTGCTGCCTCTAATGCCACGTCCTCCTCGCCGAGCCGCTCTCCCGAGAGTATGTAGATTTTCCTATTTAAACTTACACATTCACAGTCTAAATGCAAAGACTGACTGTGAAATATCACTTTGTTTAATTACCCTAAGTTTGCACATTGACTAGTGAGGCAAACAAAATGAAGCATTCCAAAACTGTGCTTATCAGAATGTTAAAATATCTTTCAAATTAAGATGGCGTATGAGAATTGGCCTTTTGATCTTTGAAACTACTCACCACTTACAAAGAAAAGGAAGCTATAACTGGAAAAACGGGTTATTTCTTTATCAAGGAGTTTAGATCCTCAAAAAGGCACCAAGTAGAGCTTTTTAATTAAGCTTGCTAAACAAATGCCTAATCTTTCTGTGCGAGTATTTGTTTTGCAGTAAGCAGCCCTTTTTGCCCTTCTTAAACATTGACTCATATCAGAGGCACTGCAAACACTGTATTTTAAGAAGATCATTAAGCCTGATTATTAAGACTGGGAGCAACACACAGAGCCACAGCAATTGTTGTAGCTGTTCCCAGGCTTCTTTGGAGAATCCTCGTGGCTGCTCTGGGTGATAGCTTGCTCCTGGCTGGCTGGAAGAGACTACACCTTTTATCCACAGATGGTACTAGTGGGTCTCAAACCCTCATTCAGCAATCAGCTGGTGAAGAGACAGACAACCAGGCAAATGAGGGCAGCAAGGAAAGACAGTGTGCAGCCTTCAGCAGTGCTTGCAGCGTGGCCACAGGGACACAGCAACTCTGCTGAAAGCTACACAGCATGAAGATGTGCTACGTGTTGTGACCGCCGTGGGCTGGAGAAACAGTATGCCTTTAGCACATAGTAGATTTTAACCCAGAAGCACATCCCAAGAGAGGATGTGGTTGACCAGATGTTGTTTGAAGGGTATTTGGGGTGGCCTCATCTCAGGGAGTTGTGCTGTGGTCAGAGTGCAGAGGGACCACGTGAAGAAGCTGTAGGAAGTGGCAATCGCTGAGGAAGACAAACAAGGGTATGAACAGTCCATTTAGATACCTCACCCTCTGTTTCAAGGGAAGAGGAAAGCAGGAGACATATGACAGGCCGGCCCCTACAGACCGTGGGCACCACACGGAGCAGATCTCCATTGCAGCCATGAAGCAGCCCATGGTAGGCGCGGCCTGCAGGAGGCCGCAGCCATGTTGTGCCCACAGGAGCAGCCCCGGGCCGGAGCTGCGGCCATGGAGAAGGGCCGCGGTGGGGCAGGAGGGCTGGGCCAGCTGCTGCTCTTGAAGAGGAGAGTGTGGTGTTGAAGCTCTGGGGAAGTGCTGCCCGTGGGGCAGTTTCTACAGGATGGACTCCGGGGTACGGAGCCACTTTAGAGTAGCGCTTGAAGAGCTGCAGTCTGTCAGAAGCCCGTGAGGGATTGGTTTAGAAAAGATGGCTGCCGTGAGAGGGACCCTGTGTGGTGCAACATCAGAGCTTTAGGGACCGACCATAGCCCCAGTTCCCTGCTCCACTTAAGGGGACGACTTGGAAGAGAATGAGTGAATGGGAAAATGTTTTTAGTTTGCTTCTAGTTCCTCAGTGCTCTAGTCTGCTATTAACAGACAGAAACTTACATTCGTCCCCTAACTTGAGTCTGTTTTGCACACGATGGTCCTTGGTGAGAGATCTCCCTGTCCTTATCTCAACTGAAGCTCTCCTTCATTGTATTTTCATCCCTGTTCCTTTAAGAAGGGAGAGTGAAAGAGCAGCATGGTGGAGTGCAGCCAGCCAGCCCCGTTAAGCATACACACGTCTCCTGAATAGCCATGGCACTAGAGTGAAAATCTTATTCAGTGTATAAATTGAGACCACCATGGCTGGTAGTTAAAATCCTGCCAGCACACTCTCTTGTGTTTTGGAAAAAAAGGCTGTTTTTTTTTTTCTCCTGGAAATTTGTTCAGATATATTACTTAAAAACTTATTTCATTTGAAACCTGCAATAGTTTCAGATGCCTATATTGGCATTTTTTCTATTAATAGGAAATATATTGTCACTGGACTATATAGGAAGTGGGAAATAGTGTCACTGGATTTTTGTCTTCTATAAAATGTAAATAGTAATTGTATATAAATGTAAATATATAATAGCATAATATGTGGAATAATGGAAATGTCTATAAAATGTAAATATTTATATGAAGATATAAATTTGGCAGCAAAGTAGACATGGCAGTAATTTTTTGAGAATTGTTTGCTCATACATCTACATAATACAACAAAAATGTTAGTGCTTGTATGACAGCAAATTTTAAGTCCAAATCTGGAAATTCACTTATTTGAAAAGATGGGATGGGGGAGAGAATCAGAAAAAAAATGATTTGGTTGAGATAAAAACTGTTTACTAAGGCAGAAAAATAAGAGAGAAATTACAGCAGTGCTAATAATACATGCATACGTATATATACTTACAAAACAAATGATTCACAAGCAATTATCATCTGCCAGTCTCTCCCAAAGCAGTGGCTGCCCATCTCAGTCAAACCCGTCAGTTTTGAGGTTTTTTTCACCATGTCATACGGTATGGATTACCCTTCTGGCCTGTTTCATTAGAAAATGAAAAGCATGATGCAGCTCCCTTACTAGGGGTTCTGAAGGAGCAGTTAAGGTATAAAGAAAATAGCGATACTGTCGCCCATAGTTTGCCTCAAGAAAAAATCTACCCTCTAGAAGGATTGAAAGAAATGAAGGCAAGGCTAGACAAATTAGAGGCCTCTCCAGCCCAGATGCACCCTTTGATAAAAACCGAATATGCATTCAATAACAGGGAGGATCTAGATCCTCAAATGAATGTTAAAGGAATTCCCTTCTCAGCCACTGAACTAGCAAAATTGAAAAAAGATTTCAGCCGCTCTCCAAAGGAGTCAGAAAATGAGTATGTATGGAGGGTTAGTCTCACTGGTGGAGACCAGATACAGCTAATGGAAAAGGAAGCGGAAGGTTACTGGGGACCAGGAGTATTTTTAACTACTGGCAACAATGGTGCTCCCTGGTCCTTAACACAGAGGGCTGCCTATTGGGCAGGTGGTCTCAATCCTTTAGAAAAGGGATACCCTCTTGCTATTACTGGAACAGTCGACCAGTTAGTAGAGAGCGTTCAAAAGGCTGCTTGTCTCCAAATGATGTATGATAGAAAGCTGCAGCCACACCACGAATCACCTATGATGATGCCTGTTGATCCTGAGAGAATGACTGCTTTAATTAGGGGGCTTCCAGAGTCATTGAAACCCATAGGCATACAACTGCAAGGAAAGATACAAGCTATGTGTCAGGGAGAGAGAACCCGGGCAGCGTTAGAAGGAACTGTAACATCTAACCATCTGCAGTCAGGGGACGTATGGGCGTGGAAGAAGGCTGTCCAAGAGTTAATCAACTATGGAAGAAAATATGGGTCAGTGATTTCTTCCGCCAGTAAATTTGAGCCAAGGGAAGTAAGACTTGCAGTGGTCAGCCTTGCCCCCAGGCCACCTAGCCCAAAGCTCAGTGGGACTGGAAGGGTTTCATTGTCAGTAAAAACAGATAGGTGGAATATTGATCATAAATGTAATTGTCTCTGGACACTGGGCTGGCAAAAGGGTGTCCTGTGAGATCTGATGAATGGATTACCCACTGTCAGGTTAGAGAAATTAGTTAAGTGGTGGCCAGAACAAAAGCTCAAGACCTGGAAAGCAAAACCTGAGCAGCTATCCAATAAAAAACTGATGTCTTCACCCCTCCCAAGTGACCGGGGTGGGGGCAGTGAAGGGTGGATGCATTAGAAAGCTTACCACAAAGGGAAACCAGATCCTCCATTTAACACCTTGTGTCTAAAGGCCTCACCACTGTTGCCAGTTACCCCTGTGAGTCATGATCCAGAGGCTGATAAGCCAGGGAAACACTCTTATCTCCCTGGCCAGCCTGTGCGATTGACTCAGCTAACGTGAGGCCAGTTCCCTAACCTTAACAGAATCCCTTACCAAATATCCTTGGAAGGCTAAAGACACCCCGAAAAAAGTAATATGAAATCAACACTTCCTCAATTGTTCCCTCATTTTTTAACCATATTTACAAAGCCCAAAAAGGGCAAGTTGGTTCTTGTTTTATTTTACAGAAGATCCCCGTGGGCACTTGACAGAAAGGCTAATTTTAAGGCTGATTTTAACCGTTTGTGTTTTGTGACAGAAATACTGAAGATTTGATCGTGCTAGAATACTGAATATACCTCTTAATTACATTTCTTTGGTTGCAATCATATTGTGTTTTGCATTGTTGTGAGTGTGGGTGGTGACTGATATCAGTCCTTGGATCTGTTAAATTTCACAACTGGGTTCAGAGTTCTTACAGGTCATCCTGGCTTACTGGTACTCCCTGCACAGTGATACCATTTCTTTTGACCCCTTCTTTCACCCCTTTTTTTCAAACTGATTATGATTTGCATGTGACTCCTCCACAGTGTTTCCAAATTCCTAACAAACTGGGAAATGAATCAAGAGGCCCATCTAATATCTGTTAGATGTGGGCACAAAAGAAATCTATTGTAAAGCCTTTTGCACTGATGCTTTTCAGTGTCACACGAGTCCAGGAGTTCCATCCAAAACATGGTTGTTGGAAAGTGTCTAAGTTTTGATAAGAGATGTGTATGTTTCTGGGATTACTCCTCTTGATGGTTTATACTGTGGACTATCCTGCACACACTATCCTGTGAAAAATTCTGTAGACTGTAGCAATACTTGAACTTGCCAAACTAAGATTTATATCTCTCAGCATTTGAATTGCTTTGGAAATGTTCAAGTGGAGAGTTCTCGTGATACTAAATCATCTTAGAAAACATTACATGGCAAGTCCACATATTGTCAAATTGGACTAGATACGCTTTTGATGAATTCACTGAAGTGTAATATTGTATGGGTGTTCATAAACACCACAACCTCTACTGAAGAATTCCCATCTGGATCTTGGCTTACACTGGCAGTTCCTGGGTGGGGAAAGCAGCTGACACAAATAGCTCTATTTGTTTTACTTACTGATTTAATATTATTGGCTATTGTTAAAGGTATGGTTATTGCCAAATGTACAGTTGTCTCTTTTCACTTTCTAATTTTTATTCATTATGGAACGTTCGTGTCACCACTCCTGAAGAGTCACAGGTGGTGTCTGTGGCAAATTGAATGACTCTAATTGTTGTCTAAAAATGGAATGATAATGAAAAAGTTGCTAAACAAATTGCCCACGGGAGAAACGTATCCTTTTTCGTGTGCTGTTGCAACTCTTATGTTTGTTTCTTGTATGGCTCCATGTTTGATTCAACTTTTATACAAGGAGTTGTATCCTCCATGTACTTTGTAACCACTTCAACTGATGATGAACAAGTCCAACAAATCAGGGCAACCTCTGTAACCAAGCCCAAGAAATTCTTCATAACAACTGTAACATTTAACCCCCCTTCTCTGAACAGTGTCGGTAGCACTGGCACTGTCATGTGCTGCTTGGGGTCTCAGCAGCCTGAGCATGCTCTCGTTGCTTGGCCAAGAGATGTTCCAGCTGGACAACATCTGCTCCTTCCTCGCCTCATCCCGAATTCTACGAATTGCTGGAAAATTGGAGAATATCCATAGGTCTCCCTGTAGAGCTCTCTGGGATCTTGCAGTCTTGATGGTTCTCCCATAGCTTGTTTGGACAATTCCAGCACAGGCATAGCTGCTTCTTCTCCCTCGGACACTGACAAGGATAGATGCTGCATCAGCATTCTCTGCAGAGCGTGCAGCCTCAGAAGAATCTGAGCTTTCTGCATCTTCCAGCACTGATGCTTGCAGAGGCTCAAGGTGTTCTGCAGGCCCAGGACCAGCGCCCAGAAGAGATGGTGAACACACTGTGTGTGCCTCATCAGACTGGGCAAGACATGCACTCTGCAGGTCACCAGATGACTGTCCTGCAGATTCTGTCTCAGCAATCTCTTCCGAATCATGCTGTTCATCCTGCACTCCAGCATCTCCGGATATGAACTCTCCTGGTGCAGGAATGGGGCCCTCCACCATCGATGTTGTGGTGCAGGTCTCCAGCATACTCTGAGCACTGTTGGTAGCACTGGCACTGTCATGTGCTGCTTGGGGTCTCAGCAGCCTGAGCATGCTCTCGTTGCTTGGCCAGGAGATGTTCCAGGTGGACAACATCTGCTCCCTCCTCGCCTCATTCCGAATTCTCCAGATTGCTGGGTGTACTGGAGAACATCCATAGGCCTCCTGGTTGACCCCTCTGAGATCTTGCAGTCTCAGTGCTGCTCCCAGAGCTTGTTTGAAGGCTTCAGGCATGGTGGTGGCAGTTATGTCTCTTTTTCCCCCCTCACACACTCTTGGGAACAGCGCTACATGATCGGCCTCCTCTGGAGAGTGTGCAGCCTTGGGAGAATCTAAGTCGCCTACATCTTCAGGCACTAATGCAGGCAGGGGCTCCTTGTCTTGCTCTTTGCCGCCTGCCTGCCCTTCTGGGCCCTTCTGAGCTGCTCTGGAAGATGGTGTAGTGGCAGCACGAGTGTCTCTGCTGCCCTCCTGAGCATCTCCCCAAGCTGCGTGGACCTTCCCAGCCTTGGTGGACAGCACCTGGGCCGTCCTTGCTGGTGGTCTCAGGGCGCCATGCACCCTGGAACTGCCAGCTGCACTCGGACGCTTGAGCTTGCGGCTGCAGCACAGCTCAGGGACACCACGCAGTTTTGTCTGGGTCTGGCATGGCGAGGCGGTCTGGCATGGCGAGGCCTGAGAACAGCTGAGACTTCCAGGGCTGGACCCTGGCTCTCAGGCCTTGCTGTCCCGTCCTGGACATGCAAGGTTCCCGGAGGTCTCGGGGCAAGGACTGGGAGTCTGCTGCCTCTAATGCCCATGGCACGTGCTCTGCCTCTTGGAGAAGATGTGGAAGAGGCTGCTGCTGGCAGAGCAGGCAGCTTACAGACCCCAGAAGCTGCTGCTGCATGCCGGGGTGCAGCTGTCAGCAACCCTGCCCTCCTTAAGCGAGGCAGCAAGGGTGGCTGAGGCTGTCTGCTTTGGCCACTGGCACCAACACTGGAAACTCCTGCCTGCCCGCCTGCAAGAGAAGCTGAGGAGAAAGGCTGAGTGAGCGAGGTCCTTCCCGCTCGCGTTGCACGGAGCATCGAGGGCAGCCCTCAGCCCACGGGCAGCTGAGTGCAGAGGAGCTGAAGCAGAGGAGGGCTGGTCCCCACATGGCAGCCCCCACGGCACGGCAGCCCATTGTGGCAGCTCTGCACGCATGCCTGGGCAGCTGGCTGGGGGCCACCAGCAACGAGTTTCAGAGTGTGGTGAGGCAGCGTGTGCAGGACAGAGAGCTGTAGGCCAGGGGCAGAGGCAAGGCCCTGCCTGCGCGCCACCACTCCAGGTCTTCCCTGGGATGGTGGGCCTGGGTACGGCAGGGCATGCAGTGCTGCCGGCCTCTGTGCCGCTTTGTGGGCCATCTGAGCTGGGAAGCCCTGCCTGGGATGGCTTTCTGCCCGGGGATGTACCCTGGCCATCCTCCTGTAGTCCTGTACTCAAGCACTTGGAGCTCTGTGCACCTCCTGTGGCCTTCGCAGGAATGTTGTGTGTGGTGTGGCAGCGGTACCTGTGGGGGCAGAGAGCTGTAGGCAAGGGGCAGGGCGGGCACCAGGCAAGGCCCTGCCTGCCACCAAGCACCGCAGCTTTCCCTGGGAGGGCTGGCCCGGGCACAGCAGGACTCTGTACATGGAGCTGCTCGCCGGGCCGCTCGGGCCCAGCAGGCCCTCCCTGGGACGGCTCTGCACTTGGAGACATAGATGGGCATGCTCAAGCTGTGTGGCCAGGATGTGGTCCTACTGGACAACATCTGCTCCTTCCTCGCCTCATCTCGGATTCTCCGGATCTCTGGGTGCACTGGAGGATATCCACATGCCACCCGTTGGTCTCTCTGGGATACGGCGATCTCGCGGCATCTCCCAGAGCTTGCGTGGACAATTTAGACACGGCCATAGCCGCTTGTTTCTTCTCCTTGTCCTCCCGCACACACTGACAGCAGGTATTCCTGCGTTGCACTGACCTCCTCCGGACAGTGTGCAGTCCCGAGAGGATCTGAGCTTTCTGCATACCGAGGCACTGATGCAGGCAAAGGCTCAGGGTGTCCTGCAGGCCCAGGTTCTGTGGCCAGAAGCGACGCTGAGCGCACGACATCTGCCTCACACACGGCGGTGTGGAGAAGGAGGCGTGGGATGGAGGTGGCGAAGTCGCCAGCAGCGTGCCCAGCAGCAGCAGCGACTTCAAAGGCCGCCAGCGGCCCGGCCGAGCCCGGCCCTGCTGCTCTCCGCCCTCGGCCCTGGCAGTTAGTGCTGGCAGTTAGTGCTGGCAGTTAGTGCAGGCAGTGCAGGCAGTTAGTGCTGGCAGTTCGTGCTGGTAGTTAGTGCTGGCAGTTAGTGCTGGCAGTTAGTGCAGGCAGTGCTGGCAGTTAGTGCTGGCAGTTAGTCCTGGTAGTTCGTGCTGGTAGTTAGTGCTGGCAGTGCAGGCAGTTAGTGCAGGCAGTGCTGGTAGTTAGTGCTGTAGGCGCAGGCAGTGCTGGCAATGCTGGCAGTGCAGGCCGTGCAGGCAGTTTCACCAGCAGAGGTTTAGGTTGGAACACAGGAAATCCTGTGTACAGAAGGGCGTGTTAAGCACTGGAACAGGCTCCCCAGGGCGGTGGTTGAGTCACCGTCCCTGAATGTGTTTAAAATCCATTTGGATGTGGTGCTCGGGGACATGATTCAGCGGTGGGTAGTTAGAGTGAGGGTAGGATGGTTAGGTTGTGGTTGGACTTGATGATCTTGAAGGCCTTTTCCAACCTGAGCAATTCCACGATTCTATGACCTGCGTAACCCGAATTGAGGGCTATACGCTTTTTAGAAGGGATAGGCCAGGTAGGAGAGGTTGGGAATTGCCGCCTACGACAAAAAGAGGACAGACTGCAAAGAGCTGCCTCTGAGAAATAGTCAGGCACACGTGGGGAGCCTGTGGGTTAAAACCAGGGACGAGACCAACAAAAGACAGCTGGTGGTCGGGGAATACTACAGGCCACCAAATCAAGGGGAGCCTGTAGGTGTGACCTTCTTCCTTCAGCTGCAGGAGCTGTTGTGCTCCCAGGCTCTGATCCCTCTGGGGGATTTCAACCACCCAGATACCTGCTGGGAAATGAACATGGCGAGCTAGCTGCAAGTGATCCAGGAGACTCCTGGAGCCCAATAATGGTAACTTTCTGGTACCGGACTTGGACAGGTCAGGACCAGAGGGGACCAGCTGGTCACCAGTGGTTGCCGAGTTTGGTGCTCATCCGTGCAGAGGAGGTGGTCGAAGACGTTAAGATTGGAGGCAGCCTGAGCTGCAGCAACCATGCCCTGGTTGAGCTTGCGATCTCCAGGAACATGGGCCTGGCAAAGAGTGGAGTCAAGACACTGAACTTCAGGAGAGTGAACTTCAGTGACCTGTTTAAGGAATGGTTGAATGAGATCTCCTAGGAAACTGTCCTTAGGCACAAAGGAACGGAACACAGCTGGCAGCACAGTTAAGAACATGCTTCTGAGAGCACGAGAGCTCTCCATCCCCCAGAAAAAGAAATCAGGCAGGGGTGGCAGGAAACTCAGCTCAGCTGAGCACGGGGCTGCTGGGAAGGCTGAGGGAAAAGAAGGAAGCAGTGGAAGTGGGGATAGGTGGCCAGGGAGGAACAGAGGGATGTTGTTTGGATGTGCAGGGATGGCATCGGGAGGGCCAAGGCGCAGACAGTATAAAGTTCAACAAGGGATGTGGAAAGAAAAAAATAATAATAAAAAAAAAGTGTTTGTTGAAGTACATTATGAGTAGCTGGCGCCAAGCATGGAAGGAGGGATGGGCAATCCTAATAGCCCAGAGCATATTCTGAAAACGTTGAGGGACCTTGATTCTTCTCTTGCCCAGAACCAACAGGCAGTATGCGACTGGGTAGCAGACTTAAGGGCAGAATACAAGTATCGCTGAAGAAGAGGGAAAGCAGTGGTTTGTGCAGTACTCGGGACACAGCTGGTCACACTCACAAGTACTATGGGCAGCCATGATTCTCAGGAGCCAGCATTATCTCCTCCTTGCAGGAGGAAGTAGGAAAATTATAAGAGCAGCTGGTTGAGGAGCAACAGCAGTGTCAGCAGGCAGAAGCACTGATGAAGTGCTTGGGGAGGGAAGAGAAGAGGCCTTCTGCCTCTAGGCCAACTCTTAGACTACTGTAGGCAGCCCCGGCCCCACTTCCTTCCAAGACAACAAACATGAAGCCCAACCCACTCCCTTTAGGAGCTAAGGAAGGCACAGCCCCCCCTTGTAGCTGAACTATGCAATCAAGGGATTACAGCACCTGCAAACTCTCCTTGTAACTTTCCTGTATGGCCAGTGTGGGAGCCCTGTGGCAAATGGAGACTTAGAGTGGACTGCAGGCGTCTGGGTGCCGAGACTGCCCCTTCAGCAAAAGCGGCCCCAAATGTTTCAGAATTGATTACTGCCCTACGGGAACAGGCTCATGCCTTTCTGGCTGCCACTGATGCCTAAGACAGCTGTTTTATGGTCCCCTTGAGGAAGGTGGAGGACAATCAATTTGCATTTACTTGGAGGGAGTGCAATGCACAGTCACCCGATTACCCCAGGGGTACAGACACTCGCCCACTCTGGCGCTCGGAGCATTGGCACGGAGGCTGGAGAAGCTCACGTTGGACCACGGTGTCTGGGTTTGTCTGTATACCGATGACATCCTCATATGGGGGAATGATGATGTCAACGTAGGGAATACCCAAGCCTGCGCAGTGAGACACCTGAGGAGCCCTGAGCCAGCCGGGACACTTTGGTCTCCTCTCAGTAGGTGCCTGGCTGTGCTCGCACCCCTACAGACACACCGGTGCTCTCCCACCAGGGCTGCCCCTTTCACAGCCCCTCACCCCGATCATCACAGCCCACCTCACACACACACCGGCTCAGCCAGCTCACACTTTGCAAGTCACAAATCACTCTCCCTTGCACGCCCACGCTCTCTGCACTTGCTGCCACCACCGACACATGGATCCATTGCCCCGTGCTCTGAGCCCAGTAGTCGCACTCAGAGACCAACCATGCACGAGTGCACAGATGAGACAGCACTCAGGCAGGATAGAATAAAGATAGCATTTAATCAGAATTCTATGTTGACAAGATGGAATCAGAATTCTGCATTGACAAGTTGGAATCAAAATTCTTCACTGACATGATGGAATCAGAATTCTACATTGACAGGATGGAATCAATCTCTGGGGAGCTGCCTGGTGTTTACAGCCTCGTGCCTCTCCTCTCGCTGTCCCCTGATGCAGCTGCAGGTGCAAACCCTGCGCAGAGCCCGGAGCACACTCCTGATGACAGCTGGCATCCGGCGGCGAGCTGCTGTGTGTGGTGCGGCTGTGGTACCTGTGGGGGACAGAGAGCTGTAGGCAAGGGGCAGAGGCGAGCTCCTGCCTGCCACCCACCACCATGGAATTTCCCTGGGAGGACTGGCCTGGATATGGCAGCGCATGGAACGCTGTCAGCCTCCATGCCACTTGGTGGGCCATCTGAGCTTGACAGGTCCCTCCCTGGGATTGTTTTCTGTCTGGGGACGTACCTGGGCCATCCTCCGGTGCATCTCTGAAGCACACGGAGCTCTGTGCACGTTCTTCAGCCTCTGCAGGAACCTGTGTGAAGAGAACAAAACCACACACCTGTAATACCACTGGCTGTTGATGGTGTGGGTGCCAGAGGTCCAGGGGAGGGATCCCCTTTCCAGGCCCCTTTGATTGAAGGCAAGGCAGGAATAACAGAGGGGCTGTCCACCCTAATGCATGGAGCTGGTTGGAAAGGAGACAGCATCTCCAGGCATCTCCCCACAGCGCACACTCCAGGCACCACTCCTGCCTCTGCCTCCAATTCATGCCTGGTGCTGACCTTGCTCACCTCATGCTGAGGGCCCACATCTTCTGCTCCCTCACATGCTGACACATGCTCCTCAGTCATGGGATCTGCAGCTACAGATGAAGCTGAAGAAATGGCCTCCACCTCACCAGATGGCTCATCGGATGTGCTGGATGTGATGCTGACTGCCTCTGATGCAGCATCTTCCTCAGAGTCACATCCCCAGTCTTCCTCCACATTCTCCAGTGTTGAAGGGCAAGGACAGGAGGGCGGGTGCATGCCCTCATCTCTCACTGCATTGTCTCTGGCATCCAGCGTGCCCTCAGCAGTGCTGGCAGCACTGTCGCTGTCATCACTGGACTCTTCCAGTATAACTGGCAGTCTAACAGTCCACTTTCTGGAGTCACCAGAGTCAAGAAACCCATCCCGTGATGTCGTGGGCCAGATACCTGGCGTGCCCTGAAGAGCGCCAACATTATTGAATGTGTCACCTCTTGCCTGGAGCCTTCGCTGCCTGGGGCTTCTCACATTCCTTGGCCAGGAAATATTCCAGTGTGACAACATCTGCTCGTTTCTGTCCTCCTCACGAATTCTCCGCATTGCTGGGATCATAGGAGAGTACCCAGAGGGCTCCCTGTTGATCTCGCTGGGATCTGGCAGTCTCCGTGCTTCTCCCAGACCTTGTCCGGAGGATTCAGGCATGGCCATAGCTGATTCTTCTCTTTCTCCTCCCTCGGACATTGGCAAGGGGAGCGATACTGCATCAGTCTCCTCTGCAGAGCTTGCAGCCTCGGAAGAATCTGAGCTTTCTGCATCTTCCAGCACTGATGCAGGTAAAGGCTCAAGGTGCCCTGCAGGCCCTGGCTCAGCATCCAGAAGAGATGGTGAACACACAGTGCGTACCTCATCAGATGGGGCAAGAGATGCAACTTGCAGGGTGCCAGATGACTGTCCTGCCGTTTCTATCTCTGCAGCCTCTTCCAACTCTAGCTGCGAGTCCTGGACTATAACACCTCTGGCTGAGGAATCATCAGAAGCAGAAAACTGGCCCTCAGCCCTCGATGTCACACTGCAGACGCTCAGCGTGTCCTGAGCACTGTCAGCTGCACTGGCACTGTCTTCTGTTGCTTGGGGCCTTAGCAGCGGGGGCACGCTCATGCTATTTGGCCAGGAGATGTTCCAGTTGGACAGCATCTGGTCCTTCTTTGCCTCATCCCGGATTCTCTGGATTGCTGGGTGAACTGGAGGATATCCATATGCCTCCCCGTAGACCTCTCTGGGATCTTGCAACCTCTGTTCTTCTCCCAGAGGTCTCGGGGCAAGGACTGGGAGTCTGCTGCCCCTGATGCCCACGGCACGTGCTCTGCCACTTGGAGATGCTGTGGAAGAGGCTGCCGCTGGCAGAGCAGGCAGCTTGCAGACCCCAGAAGCTGCTGCTGCACGCCTGGGTGCTGCTGCCGGCAGCCCCGCCCGCCTTAAGCGAGGCAGCAAGGGTGGCTGAGGCTGTCTGCTTTGGCCACTGGCACCGCCGCCGGTCGCCGACTCCAGGAACTGCCGCCCGCCCGCCTGCAAGAGAAGCCGAGGAGAAAGGCCGAGTGAGCGCGGTCCTCGCCGCTCGCGCCGCACGCAGCACCGAGGGCAGCGCTCAGCCCGCGGGCGGCTGCCGCCCCGCTCCCCACAGCCGCACCGGCACAGGGCGGTCCCCACGCGGCGCGGGAAGACGTCCGGCCCCGCCTCCCTCGGGCTCCCTACCTGTGCGCGGCGGCTCCCGGAGGCCCGCGCGCTCTCCGGGCCGGGCAGCGGCGGCAGACGGACGCCGCGGAGGGACGAGCCCGGGCTCCGGCCGCCCGGCGGCACCACCTGCGGGGAGAAGGAGAACCGGGATGGAGGCGGCGAAGGCGCGGCCGGCGTCCCCCGCGGCGGCGACTTCGACGGCCGCCGGCGGCCCGGCCGAGCCCGAGCGCCTCCCTCCCCGGCCCGCACCTGTCGGCGGTCGCGCACGCGTGGCAGCCCCGCGTCGGGCTGGCGGTCGTCCTTCTTCTCCCGCTCCTCGCTCATCGCCGCGTCCTCGCGCAGACGCTCGGTCGCACGCACCCGGGGGAGCCGCGTCCTCCTCGCGGAGCCGCTCTCCCGAGAGTGAGCGGCACTCTCTCCGGGGGACTCCGGCCCCTCGCGGCGGCCCCGCGTCACAATGGCCTTGGGGCGCGACGCCGGCCCGCGTCACGGAGCCCCGGCGCCGGGCTCCCCTCTCCCCGCTCCCCTCGGCCGTCTCCGCGGCCGCCCCGCGCCTTTCCCGGCGGCGCCGTCGCCGTCGCCGTCGCCGTCGCCGTCGCTGACGGGCTCGCCCTCGGCCGCGCCGGGGCCGTCGAAGCGGCTGGAAGCGGCCGCGTCCGGCACGGAGCGGCCCCTGCCCTCGTCTCGTCGCCCAGCCCGGCCGAGTCCACCCGGCCCGAGCGGCCCGTCCGCACCTCGGCCCCGTCTTCGTGTTGCGGCTCTCCGGCCCCGCTTAGCGCTCGGATGTGCCGCGCTCTGTGGAGCAGCGTGCGGGACGCAGCTCAAGTCTCTGGAGATGAGCTCGCTGTGGAGCAAGAGTTGTGGTGGGAGCTGCATCTCATAATGAGACCCATGGTGGAGCAGTCTGTGACAGAATGACTTTAGTCCTTGGCTTGAATCCGGATTGGATTGATTCTTTATAAACTGCTGTCTTTGGGAAGTCCTCTCTGGATCACTTTGGGAAGGAGCACATCCCAGATGAGGGGCTTCGTGCTGGAGCTGGGCACAAGGCGAGGATGAACCGGCTGCAGAGGCGAAGCTTCATTATCTGTCCACAGTCCCTAATTCCCCAGCTCCAGCAATTGGTTTACTTCTTAAACATCTCCTGATTGCCACAAGGCACACATATTTCAGGATATATTTTGGAGTAGGCCTTTGTCTAATTAGCTGTTACGTATCAACTTGGAAACTAAAACAAATGTGAAGGTAATTTAATTGTATAGACTGCTATTGAATAAAAAAGTTATGAGCTAAATTTTGCCTCAATACTCAGAAACAGCTTCTCACAACAATTGCATTTTCACTGAATCACACAGAATCACAGAATGGCCCGGGTTGGAAGGGACTCCAAAGATCATGAATCTCCAACCCCCCTGCCACATGCAGGGCTACCAACTTCCACATTTAATACTAGACCAGGCTGCCCAGGGCCCCATTCAACCTGGCCTTGAACACCTCCAGGGATGGAGCATCCACAGCCTCTCTGGGCAACCTGTTCCAGCACCTCACCACTCTCACAGTAGAGAACTTCCCCCTGACATCCAACCTCAATCTTCCCTCCCTCGATTTAAAACCATTTCCCCTTCTCCTTTACTCCCCTCCTGTTTGTAGGTTCCCTTTAGGTATTGAAACGCTGCAATGAGTCGCCCCGCAGCCACCTTTTCTCCAGGCTGAACAAGCCCTGCTCCCTCAGCCTGTCTTCAAAGGAGAGGCGCTTCAGCCCTCCGCTCATCTTCGTGGCCCTCCTCTGGACCCTCTCCAACAGCTCTCTGTCGTTTTTGTACTGGGGGCTCCAGACCTGGACACAGTACTCCAGATGGGGCCTCACAAGAGCAGAGAGGGACAATCACCTCCCTGTCCCTGCTGGTAACCCCTCTTCTGATGGAGCCCAGGATACCATTTGCTTTACAAGCTGCAAGGGCACACTGCTGGCTCATGTTAAGATTTTCATCCACCAGGACCCCCAGGTCCTTCTCTGCAGGTCTGCTCTCAAGGACTGCTCTTCGAGTCTGTAGGGATGCCTGGGATTCCTCGGCCCAAGTGCGAAACCTTGCACTTTTTTGTGTTGAAATTCATCAGGTTCATCCGGGCCCACCTTTCAAGTCCATCGAGGTCCCTCTGAGTGGCATCCCTTCCTTCCACCGTGTCAACCGCACCACTCAGCTCGGTGTCGTCAGCAAACTTGCTGAGGGTGCACTCGATTTTGTCGTCGATGTCACTGATAAAGATGTTAAAGAGCCCTGTCCCAAGACAGAGCCCTGGGGGACACCGCTTGTTACCAGCCTCCATCTGGACATAGAACCACTAATCACCAGTAGAACCATTAATCACGTATAGAACCATTAATCACCATTTTCATGGTATCTCAACTGATTCTTAGTTTCTTAGTTGCAGTTTTCAATTTTGAGCATGTCAGTGGTTTATGGGCCAGTTCAGCCTGGTTCCATGACTAATGGAGCAGGGGGCAACAGATCTACATCCTAGGAAAAAGGGAAGGGGAGAGGGGAAAAAGGGTGGGAAATGGGCCTGAAAACAGAACAGCAGCAACTATCTGAGGAGGAAAGTTAATTTACTAAATAGGATAGCGGAATGCAAGGTAACACAGTATAACACAGTATAAAAGGAATCGAAGCTAATAAATCAAATAAAGTGAGAGAGAGTGTGTTCAAAAAACTGAAGGCCTTACTCTACTGCTGAAGACCAGACGGCTAGGGAGTGCACACTGCCGAGATGAGCAGAAAGGGAAAAGGGCACATCTCATGGTCTATGAACAGTTTTATCTTTCCCTCTGAATGGAAAACAGAAACAGAACAGTGAACAGTCCTCTGGGATATGTCGTTCTTCTTCTCTTCTGAGACACGTATAGACGGAACTATCCACTACCCACGGAACTGGAGCATTAACTCTTTAACTCCCCGTGCACTACATGATTTTATGATGTGGAATACCTATAGCGAAAGTCATGAAACCATGATAGAGCAGAAAGTATTTCTTTCATACTGAAGTACATTAGGCATTCAGGTTCAGCTCAGCGGGTCTGTTTTTATCAGTGTGTATATTCTGCATGTTCTAGCAATGTTTTTGCAGTTCTGAGCTCCTTGGCAAAATTGTAGTGGGAGCAGTTACAGAGTTCTACTTAGTCCAGGGAATATTTTTAAGATAACCAATCTAGATCAAAATGAAGTCTGCTTCTATATTTTTTTCCAGGAAAATGACATTCACCGTGTTGTGATTTAAACCCTCAGGAAGCTCAGTGCAACACAGGTGTTTGCTCCCTGCTCCATCAGTGGGATGGAGAGATAAAAACTCTTTACTAAGACAGAAAAGATAGTGAAAAAAAATGATAGTAATAATAATATATATATATATAGTTATAAATGTTTTGAAAACAAGTGATGCACAACATAATTGCTCACCACCCATGGGCAATGCCCAGTCCATCCCCAAGCAGCGGTGGCCCTCTCAGCCAATTCCCCATGGTTTTATAGTTTTTTGACACGATGCCATATGGTATGGAATATCCCTTTGGCAGTTTAGATCGACTCTCCTGGTTCTGTTCCCTCTCAACTCCTTGTGCTCCTCCAGGGCCCTCGCTGGCAACAAAGGATGAGAAGCTGAGCAACCAAAATGTTTTGGCTCTGTGCAGCACTGCTCAGCAACAACTAAGGCGTTGGTGTGTTACCAACGTTGTTTTTTCTCCTAAAGCCAAAACATAGTACCAGATGATCTGAAGAAGATCATCTGTGATAAAAATAGGACACACAGATATATCTAATTGCTAAGCTCGGAAAAAGTTGTTTATAAGAAAAAGCAATAAAACATTATTAAAGTAACCTATGGTTGAATTAATGCACTATCTTGATTCTGCCATAGCTGAACAGATGTTTCAGAGAAAACTGCATGAATATTTTTTGATACCAGTCAGTACATAGTCAGCTACCACAGGGAAGCCTTCTTTACGTGTATAAGCAATTACTGCAGATTATCCCTTTCCAGAATAAAAGAATAGTATGAAGTCATACTACTAAATTTACTCTGTTTTCTCTTATTTTTGCTGTATAAGCTCTGATATTTTAGTACAGGAGCACTAGAAATATGTCTGCTCTGACAGAAGATGATAAATAACTTTTAGAGTCTTAAGTAGTGTCATTACAGACCTTTTCTTTTACTATAGGAGAGACAATGTTCCAGATTGTAAAGTGAGAATCTATATATGTTTACCAGAAACGTTTGAGATATTTCAGACCTAAAGATGTCCTTCTGTGTTATTTAAGCAGATGATCTCAACGTCTCTAGTTTTGCTGGTTTTCTTAGATTAACAGGAATAGTGAATATCAAGTGTGAAAATCTCGAGTTATAACAGAGTTATTTCAAAACTCTTAAGAATGTTCTCTTTCTTAATTTGAGTTAATGTTTTCTTTCTTTTTGACAGTTGTCACTTTTATATCACAGAAGATACCAACTAATTTTTTACATTGTGTAGTCTATTTTATTTTACTGTCAGGTACTCTTTGAAATAGAATTATTAAGAGTGTAACTAGTAACTGGCAAAGAATAAGAAGAATTTCTTTTCACATCCAACAACGAAATCCAGGGGAAGGCCCCTCTTTTCATTATTCTCCAGTATATACCTTTTCATGTAAGTTTTACTCAGCTTATCTGCATGCAACAAAAAGCTGGTGTGCAAGCACTCTCCCCTCTGATTTTTTAGCGATGACAAATGTCATCCTTTACCCAGTGACATACTGGATCTTCACACAAAATCATTTGGCATTATTTTTAAGACTCAACAAAAACTCAGCAAAATGCTCTGAGACAAAAGTGGTTTGACATAATACACCTGCAGAATAATACGGAATATACTTTTAACAAATCCAGGTATGATCTGTAGGGAGAGCGAGTTTTGAAGACATTCAAATGAAAGTGGTGCAAGATTTCTACCTGACAAGTTTTGACAGCAGCATTCTTCATGGCATAAGAGATTTCAGTTGTCTGGAACTATTTAATGGCCACCCAGCTTGATTTATAAAGAGCAAATTGTTGTTAACGAACTGCTCTGGCTTCTGGATCATGTGAGAGTCTGTGAAAGTATGGCAGTATAACATGGGCATCAAATATAACCTGCAGTAAATAGGGCTTGCTTCTATGAAGATGTTCAAAACTTCACATGATATTCATGACATTTTTGGGGAAGAAGGTTACACTGAGACACTCGTGTACTTGAATATGTACTGGCATATTCGCTAGGGAATATCACATTGCTTGATTCTTGTCTTGCGCCACTGGGCTCAGTTGGACAAGACATAACTGGCAGAACCAGCAGGCAGTATGCAACTGGGTACCAGACTTAAGGGCAGAATACAAATATTGCTGAAGGGAAAGCAGTGGTTTGTGCAGTACTCAGGACAGTGCTGGTCACACCCACAAGTGCTACGCACAGCAATGATTCTCAGGAGCCAGCATTATCTCCTCCTTGCAGGAGATAGTAGGAAAATTACAAGAGCAGCTGGTGAGGAGCAGCAGCAGTCTCAGCAGGCAGAAGCACTGATGAAGTGCTCAGGGAGGGAAGAGGAGCGGCCTTCTGCCCCCGCTCCTTCCCAGCACCAAACTAGCACAGGCACAGAGAAATTATTCTTGAGGATGGACCCTTCTTTCGACTGCTCCCTTGGAGCAGACCCTACAGTAAATCACAACCTCATCAATGCTAACTCCCTCAGAAGTTGACCCTCAGAAGAGTGAGTTAAGTTAGATCTAGGCACTGGAGTGAGAAACTGCCTTTCCCATCTCTGTTAAGCAACGGGGGAGATGGGACATGTGGGTATTTACTAACCCTTGTGTATGCGAACAGTTCCGTTGTGGATGATGGTGCTGTTTAGGCACTCTCCCCCCAGTTCCCCACTGGGCTAGTCCAGCTCTTAGACTACTGTAGGCAGCCCCGGCCCCACTTCCTTCCAAGACAACAAACATGAAGCCCAACCCTCTCCCTTTAGGAGCTAAGGAAGGCACAGCCCCCCTTGTAGCTGAACTATGCAATCAAGGGATTACAGCACCTGCAAACTCTCCTTGTAACTTTCCTGTATGGCCAGTGTGGGAGCCCTGTGGCAAATGGAGACTTAGAGTGGACTGCAGGTGTCTGGGTGCCGAGACTGCCCCTTCAGCAAAAGCGGCCCCAAATGTTTCAGAATTGATTACTGCCCTACGGGAACAGCCTCATCCCTTTCTGGCTGCCACTGATGCCTAAGACAGCTGTTTTATGGTCCCCTTGAGGAAGGTGGAGGACAATCAATTTGCATTTACTTGGAGGGAGTGCAATGCACAGTCACCCGATTACCCCAGGGGTACAGACACTCGCCCACTCTGGCGCTCGGAGCATAGGCACAGAAGCTGGAGAAGCTCACGCTGGACCACGGTGTCCGGATTTATCTGTATACTGCTGACGTCCTCATATGGGGGAATGACGATGTCAACGTAGGGAATACCCAAGCCTGCGCAGTGAGACGCCTGGTAGTTAGTGCTGGCAGCAGGCAGTGCTGGCAATGCTGGCAGTGCAGGCAGTGCGGGCAGTTTCACCAGCAGAGGTTTAGGTTGGAGCACAGGAAATCCTGTGTACAGAAGGGCGTGTTAAGCACTGGAACAGGCTCCCCAGGGCGGTGGTTGAGTCACCGTCCCTGAATGTGTTTAAAATCCATTTGGATGTGGTGCTCGGGGACATGATTCAGCGGTGGGTAGTTAGAGTGAGGGTAGGATGGTTAGGTTGTGGTTGGACTTGATGATCTTGAAGGCCTTTTCCAACCTGAGCAATTTAATGATTCTATGACCTGCGTAACCTATATAACCCCAGCATATCCTTAGAAATAGCTGATGTGAAAGGTATGAATACCATATACATGTTCGTAACGTATTTTAGAAACAGTTACTGAATTACGTGACAAATTATTGCAGCACAAAGCTGCAATGGACTTTAAATGTTCTAAAGAATGTGGGTATAGTATTCTGAACTAGGAAACGCACTGTAAGGTTGTTCATTAGGCCAGCAGAAATGAAATGCATTTAACAGACTTTCAAGGAGTCAGAGCCTTTACACAAAGCAGAACTGTCCTACCCTGTGGGAACGTTAGGATGCCGTAGGCAGGCTCCAAGATACTCCCCTCTATCCTCCTTCCAAGCTTTTCTCTACGCAAGGACAGACGGATGACCAGAACAATGACCCAGTGTAAAAGGGCACAAATGCTAGGGGGTAATTGAACAATTAAGAGGCTATGCTTATGTTTATGTTGTAAAGCAGACATCGGAAAGTTACGGCCAAATGCTTGTTAAGAAAGCAATTGTTAGAAGGCAATTAACCAATTAAGGTATTTGTGTTTGGGTGGTAAGAATTTGTGTTTACTTGGTATTTGCATGATTAGTGAAGCGATTTTTCTGCTAATATCATGTCTAGGGCGATCCTATTCTCCCAGGCCATCCTACTTGTAGCATCCAATTGCTCTGCAATTCCCTTTATTGCCTTCTTTGTATAGTTTATACATCTCTGTTGATTGTAATAGATGTAGTTTATCCAATCCACGTTCTTGTTAATCGTCACCCACCAGAATAGCGACTCAAATCCTGCAGCAATTTGATTTCTAGCCTTAAATTCATCAGGGGCACCTCTGGGCACCCCAATGGAATCTATATGTATTATATCACCATCAAATGGGACTCCTAAACCTCTTCTGTTCCTTTTGTGAATGTGAGATAGATCCTTCTCAAATGCCAGAGTGAACGGAATGGCCAGTTGAACAAGTGCACAGGTACCTCCCCAATTAGATGGGAGAGTGGACCATAAGATCTTCCCACCGCAGCACTACCAGAGATCCGCTCTAGGGATTCCCAGCCTTGAACAGTTCCCCGCTAAATCCGTTGTAACATCCACGGTTTCACTGCACAGTGAGAAATTCCCTATAAGCCTGGTAGCCTTCACACCCTGTCTTGAGAGACAAGCTGTATGGTACCTATGGCCTTAGAGAATGCAGGAGGGATTTTGGCATCCATCTCCAATATGGGGGGAAACAACAGGGACAGTGATTTACAGGCTTCATTTCCCCAGGCGGTTTTCTCCTGGTACAGGGCAATCATACATTGCATCCCTTGGGAATCCTTGGTCCACCCTAAAGGAAGGGATACGACCTGAGCTATAGGCCGTCCTGATGCACAAGCATAGCAGTTGCTATGGTTGAGACTCCGGACAGTCTACTTAATCCATTCTACCCAGGCATTCACATCCCTGTATCCCGTCTCAATTTCAAATGTTTGTCTGAGATCTTTTATTTCCGTAATTAGCAGAGTTGCAGGACTTTTAGAAGGAATTTTCTCTCCTTTTTTCTCATCCTGAACCTTTTGAGTATAGTCAGGTAATGAATCCCATACAGCTACTCTGAATCTAGCTACTGGGTCCTTTCCCCGAATGTTTATTCCAATGCCAAAAGTGATGCTAACAAGGCTATCGGCCTTGCTAATTGTTATTGTTACCGGATTACACTGCAAAGTCTGGCAGTCTGGTTGGACAATTCCCTTGAACGTACTAATCCGTTCTTTCAGGGTGTGTGATTGCAATGTATCAGATATCCCTGGGGTGTATGTCCAGCCTTGATAGACAGTCGTCCACCATACATTATTCCATCCCCCACAGGGGGATCTCTTGTTCATGCCTAATTCAGGACACAGATATTTCTCTTCATGACTCAATTGTCGTTGGGCACTTAAGCCCCCACAGGATATCGCATTGCAAGCATCAAATGTGACAGTCTGAGGCATTTCTTTCCTTGTTACATTTACCCACATCTTCACAGGGTATCCTCCCGCTCCCCTCTGCAGGTCATCCTTTTCCCAAGCAGTCAGTTGACTAAGGCATTTTTTGAAGGTGATTGCTGTCAAAATCAAAATTACTAATTGGTCTTTCCCCCACATCATTATTTACTCATAAATATTTGTACCGTTACTACAGTGAAGAACAGGATATACTCCACTAGAAATACAAATATATCCTAAATGCCTCTCTGTCTATATTAGTAATGGAAAAAAAGATTAGTTTATTTACAATTTCTTTCTAATTTTTATCTGTAGAGGATCCTTCATGGCAACAGTTTCCCACACTTCAGGGTTAGTGGAGGGTTTTACTCGGGTGTAGTGAGTCCAACCTTTCTCGGCTGTCCTGATGGCTGTTTCTGTTATCAGAAGTACTTGGAACGGTCCTTCTCAGTCGGGTTGCAGCTTTGCCTCCTTCCAGGTCTGGATGAGGACCCAGTCTCCAGGTTGGAATGGATGAATCGGAAATTCCAGAGGTGATGTCTGTGCTAACAGTCCTTGGATTCTGAGAGACGATAGTGAGGAAGACAATCCGAGTATATAGTTCTTAAGAAACATACCTTTAGTTTCAAACTGCGGTACCTCATTTTTTATTCAGCTTTATTTTTAAAGGGGTTATTTTCAACCTCCCCCCCATTCCCTTCCTTTGCCCAGACCATGGGATCTATATCTTTCTCATCTGTCTCAGTTAACACATTCATTGATACTGTAATTCCCTCCTGACAGATTGTTATTTGTATTCCCAATTTCATCATAAGATCTCTCCCCAATAAATTAGTACCAGCATCATGTACATACAATAATTGTCCTGTTACTGTCTTACTCCCTAATCTCAATTCAGTGTTTTCAAAAAGTGGTACCGTCATCCCCTTTCTCTACCCCACTTGTACCCCGTTCCTGGTACCAGGATTATACAGTTACTTTCTGGTGTCTGTACCCCCCCATAAGTTTTATTATGTTCCCTTAGAACCAAATTCTATAAAATACTAAAGGGCACAAGAAGGTGTCCATCTGGATATACACCCATCTGTCAGCTTGCTCTCTTCCCTTCTAAATCATTAATTAGATTCCTATCCTCTTTAGAATACCTTATAGGCTCTGATTAAGGTTCAGATGTGTTAAGTTTACCGTCTGGAATTAAAGCCAGTTCACCAATTTCTTTTCCTTCAGCTGCCTGTTCTGCCAGCTGATCCACCATCATATTCCCAGTTTCCTGTACAGTGTCACTCTTCTGATGTCCTTCAGTGTATGCTGCTCTTTGGTAGATTTACATCACGCTGAATTTGTTTTCCTTGTGTGTAAGCAACCCTTGCTCTTTCCAGATGATACCACGAGTGGGTACCACCCCAAAGGCATATTTAGCATCTGTCCATATTTTTAAGTTTCTTGTTATTTCAGCCTTCTGAGCGGAAGTCCCCACAGCTAATGGTTTTGCTTCATTTACCTTGTCAGTAGCAGTTACTGCATATCCTGCCTTACAGTTTCCTTGTCTCACAAAACTGGTTCTGTCGATGAATCCAGGGGTCCTCAGCGTCGTCCAGTGGTTCCTCCTGCAGGTCTGACCAACTGGTATAGACAGCCTCATGCAGTCGCACACTGCTGGCTTGGAGGTAGCTCTTTGTTGGTGTTCTGGGTGTTCAGCAAATTGCTTCCTTCTTTTTGATCAGTTGTGCTTTCTGTTGAGAAACTTGATACCCATTTAAATCAAGAAATTCAGCAAACTCACAGTCCGTTGTACACAGTTCTCCTTTGATACTGTGGCATCCACGTACTGCAGTAAAGTTCCACCATGGAATAGAGGAACCCAAATCTCAGGCTCACAAGCTGACCAGTTCTCAAACATCATTGGGTTGTTCTCGCAACCCTGGGTCTCACTGTCCAGGTTAACTGAATTTTTGTTTTTGTGTACTTCAAATCCAGAATGGCAAACCCCACCAACTTATTCCTCAGCTTGGTTAATAAAGTGCATGGATTTACCACCATGGGTTGCATGTCTTCAACATTTCTATTAACTGCCCTCAAATCTTTTACCAAAGCATAGCTCTTGCCAATCCAAAAAGTTATTTATTATTTCTTTTATCCTCCTTCAATCTTGTATCCGAAAAGGGCATTGCTTTACCCTGGCTAGGCTGACTCCCATCTATAACTTAACTTTTATTGAGTTGCACTGTTTTTTTGGTTTTTTTTTTGGCTCTGCCAGGCACTCCTGATGCCTGCAGTCCTGTGTATACCTGATTTAGGATTTACCTAACTTCTGGGGGTACAACATTGCTTTTGCCAGTTTGTGTTAAAGCCAGACCTAAAATTTTCAGTCAATTGGTCTTGCTTGACAATTAGCTCCAATTTTCTCTACTGAATTTAATCTCTACATTCAACTGTTCTAATACATCATGCCCAAGTAATGGTTTTGGAGAACCTGGTGTGTACAAGAATTTATGTATTCCTACTTGTTCTCCTAGCCTGTATTTAATTGGTCCCCCCAAAAAGTAACCTTCTCTTGCCAGTAGCTCCTACAACTATTTCAAAAATCATCTACGGGTAATAATTCTTGATGTAGCACAGGGTAAAAGCCACCCGTATCAGAAAGTAAACTCTTTACCCTGCTTCCCCAGCTGCCTTCGGTCCAGTGGGGGTGGAACTCTCCCTGAGCCCTTCCAGGCTCCCCCTTACCTCTTCTTCTAGGTAAGGACATCCCTGTTACAGCTTGCTCAACTTTGCCTTCCTCAGCCTGTGTTTTTCCCAAACCCTTTTCACTTTCCAGACTTTCATCATTACTGAAATACAATGTTAGTAATTTCTGTTTCACTCCCTCCCCTCCCCAGGATTCCGGTGCTCACACTGGGACATCGGGTTTCCCGAGATCTCTGCAGATGACGGCTATTCTCACTCTCACTGTCCCGCCCCATCCCCATTCACAAGTCACACACCCTGCACAGTTACAGCGGGAAGCTCTCGCCCCCAGCTCTTTCTCTCACTCAGAGTTGTTCTTACAGACCGTGGGGGGGGGGGGGGGGGGGGGGGGCTAGTGCGGGGGATGTGTTCTCATGCAGACCCAAACTCTAATATCCCGAACTCACTGTTTTCCTTAACCTTTTTGCCGTTTTTTTTCGTTTGTTTTCCCCACAATTCCACTATTTGTACCCTCAGTTACATTTCCATGTACCATTAACAAATAGATTTCCACACAGCATCGAGACAGTTTCTACCACTCCCTTCAAAATCCACAAATCAAACAATACAGTTCTTCAATTTCCACAAACACCCAGCATTTGCTCTCATGATTAGAGTACTCAGTTATAAAACTGGTCTCATTCTTCCATTTATGTTCCTGGTTTCTTATCCAATATTCCCCCTGGCTCACCAGCAATATTTTTCCAGTGAGCCAAAATACAACCCAGGGAGGTCTTCTTGGTATCACTTTAGACACTCTCTGTTGCATAACAGCCTCATACATGACATGACATAACATAATTTAACACTTTCACGACATAAACATTTAACAATCACAAAGACAGTGACAATAATCAGTACAATTTATCCTCAGGATCCTTCCTCTCTCTGCCTCCCTCCAGGGCCCAACCTTCCCTCTGTATTCATTTCCCACACTTGCATAGCTGCCCACCTCCTTCTCCAATAAACAACACATCAATGATAAACATCATTTCCATCCATGAGTAGAAATTAGGCCCTAGAAATTGATCTAATTGTTCTGCGACACTTATTGGATCCTCAATTAAGGAATTCTTCTTGAAAATCCTGACTTTTCTTCTAGTAAAAACAGCAGGCATTAGCATACCCTATTTCCCTTTGAGCTAAGGACACTGCCCTAAAGGATAAAGTGAAGTATTAGTAAGGTTAGTGTTAGAGAAAGGAAGGCTCTCTAGGTCCCATTCACATTACTCCAACTCGCTCAGTTAATCGAGAGTGCATCCTCTCTGTCTCTTGCATTGCTTTAGAAATCTAAGGGGGGAAGTTATCTAAGGGATCCCATTTATGATCTTTCTGCTTCTCTTTCCTTTTTCTTCTGAAGTTTGACTCCTCCTTGTGAGGAAGATTTTATTTTATTTTTTTTACTTCTTGCATCCATTAAGCGAGATAAGCCAATCCTGTTTCAGAAAAAGGAGTCAGTTTACTGATTACATATAAATACAAAGGCAGACAGGCCCATCTTCGTCAGACCCCTACTTTGGTCAAAATCATGAGTTTTCCCTGTAGTGGCTCTCTAGGCTATGTCTGTATACAGTATTTAAACATCTTTTCCCTGTTCTTTTCCCTGGTCTGGGGATTATTTTCCAAGCTTCTTTCCCAACGGGCTATCTCTAGGCACGAATTTGGGGACCCTTTTCCCTGTTCTACGGAGCTCCTATTCCCCATCCCTCCGGAATCCGATTCTTGGATTTGGGGCCAATCCCCCCGGAGCACCTCGCTCCGATTCTCAGATTCAATAGGGGTGTGCTGCTGCCACTTCGTCAAGTGCACAGGTACCGCACACCAACAGCTCCCTGCCGAGACTCACCCGAGTCTCCACCGACCCCCAAGGCAAGAATTAAATTCCCTTACCTTGGTCCATGCATGAAGTTACCGGGTCTCCAGGGGTCAAAGCACATGCCTGCCTGCCCCTTGGCTTTCACAGAGCCCGGCCTGTCTTTAACAGTCTCGGTTTCTTATCGGCCGTCCCAAGGAGTCACCTCGCCACCCAGACAGAACCTCTGAAATCAGCAGGGTGCACCTATCCTGTCCAGGGCAGTAGGGAGACCCTCAAAGAGGCGATAATTATCCCAGATGAGCCCCCAAATTGTTGGAAATATCCAAATAATTTTTCAGGACGGTTTCTCTGATAAAGCAAATTTTATTCGCAATTGCAATAGCGGGCCTCCTGCAAGCAGGAGAGCACAGAGAAAACAGTGTTACATCTTTTATCCCTACTGCCTGACGCTTATCTCTTTCCCCCCTGCTTCCTCATTGGCTGAGTACTGCAGGTTCGCACTCTTTCGCGACGCTTCACTAATCATACAAATACCAAGTAAACACAAATCCTTACCACCCAAACGCAAATATCTTAATTGGTTAATTGCCTTCTAACAATTGCTTTCTTAACAAGCATTTGGTCGTAACTTTCCGATGTCTGTTTTTTACAACATAAACATAAGCATAGCCTCTTAATTGTTCAATTACCCCCCCTAACATTTGTGCCCATTTTACACAGGGTCATTGTTCTGGTCATCCGTCTGTCCTTGTGTAGAGATAAGCTCGGAAGGAGGATAGAGGGGAATATTTTGGAGCCTGCATACGGCTCCAGAGTAGGACTGATTTGTGTAAAGGCCCTGACTCCTTGAAAGTATGTTAAATGTATTTTGCTTCTGCCGGTCGAATGAACAACATTACAATGTGTTTCCTAGTTCACAATACTATATCCACACTGTCTAGAACGTTTAAAATCTACAGCAGTTTTGTAGGAAATAATTTGTTAGGTAATTCGGTAATTATGTTTCTAAAAATGTTACTCACATGTATATGGTATTCTTACTTTCCGCATCAGTTATTTCTAAGGATATGTTACAGCTTAATTTTTTAGATCAGGAAAGTTGCCCTCTACCCTCGATGTTGTGGTGCAGGTGTCCAGCATTCCCTGACCTGTGTCAGTAACGCTGGCACTGTCATGTGCTGCATGGGGTCTCAGCAGCCTGAGCATGCTCTCACTGCTTGGCCAGGAGATGTTCCAGATGGACAACCTCTGCTCCTTCCTCGCCTCATCCCGAATTCTACGAATTGCTGGGAAAATTGGAGAATATCCATAGGTCTCCCCGTAGAGCTCTCTGCAATCTGGCAGTTTTGGTGTTTCTCCCAGAGGTTCTTTGAACAATTCCAGCACAGGCATAGCTATCTCGTCTTCTCCTCCCTTGCATTGCTGACTGGAGGAGTGGTGCTGCATTGACCTCCTCTGGACAGTGCGTGGTCTCGTTTTCTGCATCTTCTGGCACAGATGCAGGCAATGGCTCAAGGTGTCCTGCAGGCCCAGGACCAGCGCCCAGAAGAGAAGCTGAACGCACAGTTTCTGCTTCATCACACAGGGCAAGACATGCATTCTGCAGCTCTCCAGATGACTGTGCTGCAGTTCCTGTCTCAGCAATCTCTTCCACATTATGCTGTTCATCCCGCACTCCAGCATCCCAGGATAGGAGCTCTCCTGCCGCAGGAAAGAGGCCCTCCACCATCGATGTTGTGGTGCGGGTGTCCAGCATACCCTGAGCAATGTCAATAGCACTGGCACAGGCATGTGCTGCTTGGGGTCTTAGCAGCCTGAGCATGCTCATGTTTGGCCAGGAGATGGTCCAGCTGGACAACATCTGCTCCTTCCTCGCCTCATCCTGAATTCTCCAGATTGCTGGGTGAACCGGAGAACATCTGTAGGCCTCCTGGTTGACCCCTCTGGCATCTTGCAGACTCAGTGCTGCTCCCAGAGCTTGTCTAGAGACTTCAGGCACGGTGGTAGCAGTTACTTCTCTTTCTTCCCCCTCACACACTCTTGGGAACAGCACTGCATTATTGGCCACCTCTGGAGAGTGTGCAGCCTTGGGAGAATCTAGGTTACCTGCATCTTCAGGCACTAATGCAGGCAGGGGCTCCTTGTCTCGCTCTTTGCCACCTGCCTGCCCTTCTGGGCCCTTCTGAGCTGCTCTGGAAGATGGTGTAGTGGCAGCATGAGTGTCGCTGCTGCCCTCCTGAGCATCTCTCCAAGCTGCGTGGACCTTCCCAGCCTTGGTGGACAGCACCTGGGCCGTTCCTGCTGGTGGTCTCAGGGCGCCATGCACCCTGGAACTGCCAGCTGCACTTCGACGCTTGAGCTTGCGGCTGCAGCACAGCTCAGGGACACCACGCAGTTTTGTCTGGATCTGGCATGGCGAGGCCTGAGAACAGCTGAGACTTCCAGGGCTGGACCCTGGCTCCCAGGCCTTGCTGTCCCGTCCTGGACATGCAAGGTTCCCGGAGGTCTCGGGGCAAGGACTGGGAGTCTGCTGCCTCTAATGCCCACGGCACGTGCTCTGCCACTTGGAGAAGATGTGGAAGAGGCTGCTGCTGGCAGAGCAGGCAGCTTACAGATCCCAGAAGCTGCTGCTGCACGCCGGGGTGCAGCTGTTGGCAACCCTGCCCTCCTTAAGCGAGGCAGCAAGGGTGGCTGAGGCTGTCTGCTTTGGCCACTGGCACCGCCGCAGGTCACCAACACTGGAAACTCCCGCCTGCCCGCCTGCAAGAGAAGCTGAGGAGAAAGGCCGAGTGAGCGAGGTCCTTCCCGCTCGCGTTGCACGGAGCATCGAGGGCAGCCCTCAGCCCACGGGCAGCTGAGTGCAGAGGAGCTGAAGCAGAGGAGGGCTGGTCCCCACATGGCAGCCCCCACGGCACGGCAGCCCATTGTGGCAGCTCTGCACGCATGCCTGGGCAGCTGGCTGGGGGCCACCAGCAACGAGTTTCAGAGTGTGGTGAGGCAGCGTGTGCAGGACAGAGAGCTGTAGGCCAGGGGCAGAGGCAAGGCCCTGCCTGCGCGCCACCACTCCAGGTCTTCCCTGGGATGGTGGGCCTGGGTACGGCAGGGCATGCAGTGCTGCCGGCCTCTGTGCCGCTTCGTGGGCCATCTGAGCTGGGAAGCCCTGCCTGGGATGGCTTTCTGCCCGGGGATGTACCCTGGCCATCCTCCTGTAGTCCTGTACTCAAGCACTTGGAGCTCTGTGCACCTCCTGTGGCCTTCGCAGGAATGTTGTGTGTGGTGTGGCAGCGGTACCTGTGGGGGCAGAGAGCTGTAGGCAAGGGGCAGGGCGGGCACCAGGCAAGGCCCTGCCTGCCACCAAGCACCGCAGCTTTCCCTGGGAGGGCTGGCCCGGGCACAGCAGGACTCTGTACATGGAGCTGCTCGCCGGGCCGCTCGGGCCCAGCAGGCCCTCCCTGGGACGGCTCTGCACTTGGAGACATAGATGGGCATGCTCAAGCTGTGTGGCCAGGATGTGGTCCTACTGGACAACATCTGCTCCTTCCTCGCCTCATCTCGGATTCTCCGGATCGCTGGGTGATCTGGAGGATATCCACACGCCACCTGTTGGTCTCTCTGGGATACGGCGATCTCGCGGCATCTCCCAGAGCTTGCGTGGACAATTTAGACACGGCCATAGCCGCTTGTTTCTTCTCCTTGTCCTCCCGCACACACTGACAGCAGGTATTCCTGCGTTGCACTGACTTCCTCCGGACACTGTGCAGTCCCGAGAGGATCTGAGCTTTCTGCATACCGAGGCACTGATGCAGGCAAAGGCTCAGGGTGTCCTGCAGGCCCAGGTTCTGTGGCCAGAAGCGACGCTGAGCGCACGGCATCTGCCTCACACACGGCGGTGTGGAGAAGGAGGCGTGGGATGGAGGTGGCGAAGTCGCCAGCAGCGTGCCCAGCAGCAGCAGCGACTTCAAAGGCCGCCAGCGGCCCGGCCGAGCCCGGCCCTGCTGCTCTCCGCCCTCGGCCCTGGCAGTTAGTGCTGGCAGTTAGTGCTGGCAGTTAGTCCTGGTAGTTCATGCTGGCAGTTAGTGCTGGTAGTTAGTGCTGGCTGTGCTGGCAGTTAGTGCTGGCAGTTAGTGCTGGCTGTGCTGGCAGTTAGTGCTGGCAGTTAGTGCAGGCAGTGCTGGCAGTTAGTGCTGTAGGCGCAGGCAGTGCTGGCAATGCTGGCAGTGCAGGCCGTGCAGGCAGTTTCACCAGCAGAGGTTTAGGTTGGAACACAGGAAATCCTGTGTACAGAAGGGCGTGTTAAGCACTGGAACAGGCTCCCCAGGGCGGTGGTTGAGTCACCGTCCCTGAATGTGTTTAAAATCCATTTGGATGTGGTGCTCGGGGACATGATTCAGCGGTGGGTAGTTAGAGTGAGGGTAGGATGGTTAGGTTGTGGTTGGACTTGATGATCTTGAAGGCCTTTTCCAACCTGAGCAATTCCACGATTCTATGACCTGCGTAACCCGAATTGAGGGCTATACGCTTTTTAGAAGGGATAGGCAAGGTAGGAGAGGTTGGGAATTGCCGCCTACGACAAAAAGAGGACAGACTGCAAAGAGCTGCCTCTGAGAAATAGTCAGGCACACGTGGGGAGCCTGTGGGTTAAAACCAGGGACGAGACCAACAAAAGACAGCTGGTGGTCGGGGAATACTACAGGCCACCAAATCAAGGGGAGCCTGTAGGTGTGACCTTCTTCCTTCAGCTGCAGGAGCTGTTGTGCTCCCAGACTCTGATCCCTCTGGGGGATTTCAACCACCCAGATACCTGCTGGGAAATGAACATGGCGAGCTAGCTGCAAGTGATCCAGGAGACTCCTGGAGCCCAATAATGGTAACTTTCTGGTACCGGTCTTGGACAGGTCAGGACCAGAGGGGACCAGCTGGTCACCAGTGGTTGCCGAGTTTGGTGCTCATCCGTGCAGAGGAGGTGGTCGAAGACGTTAAGATTGGAGGCAGCCTGAGCTGCAGCAACCATGCCCTGGTTGAGCTTGCGATCTCCAGGAACATGGGCCTGGCAAAGAGTGGAGTCAAGACACTGAACTTCAGGAGAGTGAACTTCAGTGACCTGTTTAAGGAATGGTTGAATGAGATCTCCTAGGAAACTGTCCTTAGGCACAAAGGAACGGAACACAGCTGGCAGCACAGTTAAGAACATGCTTCTGAGAGCACGAGAGCTCTCCATCCCCCAGAAAAAGAAATCAGGCAGGGGTGGCAGGAAACTCAGCTCAGCTGAGCACGGGGCTGCTGGGAAGGCTGAGGGAAAAGAAGGAAGCAGTGGAAGTGGGGATAGGTATAGGTGGCCAGGGAGGAACAGAGGGATGTTGTTTGGATGTGCAGGGATGGCATCGGGAGGGCCAAGGCGCAGACAGTATAAAGTTCAACAAGGGATGTGGAAAGAAAAGAATAAAAAAAAAAAAAAGTGTTTGTTGAAGTACATTATGAGTAGCTGGCGCCAAGCATGGAAGGAGGGATGGGCAATCCTAATAGCCCAGAGCATATTCTGAAAATGTTGAGGGACCTTGATTCTTCTCTTGCCCAGAACCAACAGGCAGTATGCAACTGGGTAGCAGACTTAAGGGCAGAATACAAATATCGCTGAAGAAGAGGGAAAGCAGTGGTTTGTGCAGTACTCGGGACACAGCTGGTCACACTCACAAGTACTATGGGCAGCCATGATTCTCAGGAGCCAGCATTATCTCCTCCTTGCAGGAGGAAGTAGGAAAATTATAAGAGCAGCTGGTTGAGGAGCAACAGCAGTGTCAGCAGGCAGAAGCACTGATGAAGTGCTTGGGGAGGGAAGAGGCCTTCTGCCTCTAGGCCAACTCTTAGACTACTGTAGGCAGCCCCGGCCCCACTTCCTTCCAAGACAACAAACATGAAGCCCAACCCACTCCCTTTAGGAGCTAAGGAAGGCACAGCCCCCCCTTGTAGCTGAACTATGCAATCAAGGGATTACAGCACCTGCAAACTCTCCTTGTAACTTTCCTGTATGGCCAGTGTGGGAGCCCTGTGGCAAATGGAGACTTAGAGTGGACTGCAGGCGTCTGGGTGCCGAGACTGCCCCTTCAGCAAAAGCGGCCCCAAATGTTTCAGAATTGATTACTGCCCTACGGGAACAGCCTCATCCCTTTCTGGCTGCCACTGATGCCTAAGACAGCTGTTTTATGGTCCCCTTGAGGAAGGTGGAGGACAATCAATTTGCATTTACTTGGAGGGAGTGCAATGCACAGTCACCCGATTACCCCAGGGGTACAGACACTCGCCCACTCTGGCGCTCGGAGCATTGGCACGGAGGCTGGAGAAGCTCACGTTGGACCACGGTGTCTGGGTTTGTCTGTATACTGATGACGTCCTCATATGGGGGAATAATGATGTCAACGTAGGGAATACCCAAGCCTGCGCAGTGAGACACCTGAGGAGCCCTGAGCCAGCCGGGACACTTTGGTCTCCTCTCAGTAGGTGCCTGGCTGTGCTCGCACCCCTACAGACACACCGGTGCTCTCCCACCAGGGCTGCCCCTTTCACAGCCCCTCACCCCGATCATCACAGCCCACCTCACACACACACCGGCTCAGCCAGCTCACACTTTGCAAGTCACAAATCACTCTCCCTTGCACGCCCACGCTCTCTGCACTTGCTGCCACCACCGACACATGGATCCATTGCCCCGTGCTCTGAGCCCAGTAGTCGCACTCAGAGACCAACCATGCATGAGTGCACAGATGAGACAGCACTCAGGCAGGATAGAATAAAGATAGCATTTAATCAGAATTCTATGTTGACAAGATGGAATCAGAATTCTGCATTGACAAGTTGGAATCAAAATTCTTCACTGACATGATGGAATCAGAATTCTACATTGACAGGATGGAATCAATCTCTGGGGAGCTGCCTGGTGTTTACAGCCTCGTGCCTCTCCTCTCGCTGTCCCCTGATGCAGCTGCAGGTGCAAACCCTGCGCAGAGCCCGGAGCACACTCCTGATGACAGCTGGCATCCGGCGGCGAGCTGCTGTGTGTGGTGCGGCTGTGGTACCTGTGGGGGACAGAGAGCTGTAGGCAAGGGGCAGAGGCGAGCTCCTGCCTGCCACCCACCACCATGGAATTTCCCTGGGAGGACTGGCTTGGATATGGCAGCGCATGGAACGCTGTCAGCCTCCATGCCACTTGGTGGGCCATCTGAGCTTGACAGGTCCCTCCCTGGGATTGTTTTCTGTCTGGGGACGTACCTGGGCCATCCTCCGGTGCATCTCTGAAGCACACGGAGCTCTGTGCACGTTCTTCAGCCTCTGCAGAAACCTGTGTGAAGAGAACAAAACCACACACCTGTAATACCACTGGCTGTTGATGGTGTGGGTGCCAGGGGTCCAGGGGAGGGATCCCCTTTCCAGGCCCCTTTGATTGAAGGCAAGGCAGGAATAACAGAGGGGCTGTCCACCCTAATGCATGGAGCTGGTTGGAAAGGAGACAGCATCTCCAGGCATCTCCCCACAGCGCACACTCCAGGCACCACTCCTGCCTCTGCCTCCAATTCATGCCTGGTGCTGACCTTGCTCACCTCATGCTGAGGGCCCACATCTTCTGCTCCCTCACATGCTGACACATGCTCCTCAGTCATGGGATCTGCAGCTACAGATGAAGCTGAAGAAATGGCCTCCACCTCACCAGATGGCTCATCAGATGTGCTGGATGTGATGCTGACTGCCTCTGATGCAGCATCTTCCTCAGAGTCACATCCCCAGTCTTCCTCCACATTCTCCAGTGTTGAAGGGCAAGGACAGGAGGGCGGGTGCATGCCCTCATCTCTCACTGCATTGTCTCTGGCATCCAGCGTGCCCTCAGCAGTGCTGGCAGCACTGTCGCTGTCATCACTGGACTCTTCCAGTATAACTGGCAGTCTAACAGTCCACTTTCTGGAGTCACCAGAGTCAAGAAACCCATCCCGTGATGTCGTGGGCCAGATACCTGGCGTGCCCTGAAGAGCGCCAACATTATTGAATGTGTCACCTCTTGCCTGGAGCCTTCGCTGCCTGGGGCTTCTCACATTCCTTGGCCAGGAAATATTCCAGTGTGACAACATCTGCTCGTTTCTGTCCTCCTCACGAATTCTCCGCATTGCTGGGATCATAGGAGAGTACCCAGAGGGCTCCCTGTTGATCTCGCTGGGATCTGGCAGTCTCCGTGCTTCTCCCAGACCTTGTCCGGAGGATTCAGGCATGGCCATAGCTGATTCTTCTCTTTCTCCTCCCTCGGACATTGGCAAGGGGAGCGATACTGCATCAGTCTCCTCTGCAGAGCTTGCAGCCTCGGAAGAATCTGAGCTTTCTGCATCTTCCAGCACTGATGCAGGTAAAGGCTCAAGGTGCCCTGCAGGCCCTGGCTCAGCATCCAGAAGAGATGGTGAACACACAGTGCGTACCTCATCAGATGGGGCAAGAGATGCAACTTGCAGGGTGCCAGATGACTGTCCTGCCGTTTCTATCTCTGCAGCCTCTTCCAACTCTAGCTGCGAGTCCTGGACTATAACACCTCTGGCTGAGGAATCATCAGAAGCAGAAAACTGGCCCTCAGCCCTCGATGTCACACTGCAGACGCTCAGCGTGTCCTGAGCACTGTCAGCTGCACTGGCACTGTCTTCTGTTGCTTGGGGCCTTAGCAGCGGGGGCACGCTCATGCTATTTGGCCAGGAGATGTTCCAGTTGGACAGCATCTGGTCCTTCTTTGCCTCATCCCGGATTCTCTGGATTGCTGGGTGAACTGGAGGATATCCATATGCCTCCCCGTAGACCTCTCTGGGATCTTGCAACCTCTGTTCTTCTCCCAGAGACTGGTTGGAGAATTCAGGCATGGTGCTAGCCGTTTCTTCTTCTTCTCCCTCGCATGCTCTCCAGAAAAAAGGTGCTGCATTGGCCTCCTCTGGAAAGTATTCAGCCTTGGAAGAAGTTGAGTGTTCCCCATCTTCAGGACCTGTTACAGCCAAAGCCTCAAGGTGTCCTCCAGGCCCAGGGTCCGCAGCCAGAAGAGAAGCCGAAGGCATGCTGCCTGCCTCATCAGGTGAGGCAAGAGATGCGCTCCGCAGTTTGCCAGGTGAACATCCTGCGGATTCCCTCTCAGCAGTCTCTTCTAATTCTTGCAGCTCAACCTGCACTCCAGCATCCCTGGTTCGGGAACCACCAGAGGCAGGAATCTGAGCCTCAGCCCTCGATGTCGCGGAGCGTACGCCCAGGTTTCCCTGAGCAGTGTTGGCAGCACTGGGCCTGGGCACGCTCACAGAGTTTGCCCACCGTGTGTTGCAACTGGACAACATCTGCGGTGTGTGCTGAGGTCTCGGGGCAAGTACTGGGAGTCTGCTGCCTCTAATGGGTCTGGCATGCCGAGGCACGAGAACAGTTGAGGGGACTTCCAGGGCTGGACCCCGGCTCTCAGCCCCTGCTGTCCCGTCCTGGACATGCAAGGTTCCCGGAGGTCTCGGGGCAAGGACTGGGAGTCTGCTGCCCCTGATGCCCACGGCACGTGCTCTGCCACTTGGAGATGCTGTGGAAGAGGCTGCCGCTGGCAGAGCAGGCAGCTTGCAGACCCCAGAAGCTGCTGCTGCACGCCTGGGTGCTGCTGCCGGCAGCCCCGCCCGCCTTAAGCGAGGCAGCAAGGGTGGCTGAGGCTGTCTGCTTTGGCCACTGGCACCGCCGCCGGTCGCCGACTCCAGGAACTGCCGCCCGCCCGCCTGCAAGAGAAGCCGAGGAGAAAGGCCGAGTGAGCGCGGTCCTCGCCGCTCGCGCCGCACGCAGCACCGAGGGCAGCGCTCAGCCCGCGGGCGGCTGCCGCCCCGCTCCCCACAGCCGCACCGGCACAGGGCGGTCCCCACGCGGCGCGGGAAGACGTCCGGCCCCGCCTCCCTCGGGCTCCCTACCTGTGCGCGGCGGCTCCCGGAGGCCCGCGCGCTCTCCGGGCCGGGCAGCGGCGGCAGACGGACGCCGCGGAGGGACGAGCCCGGGCTCCGGCCGCCCGGCGGCACCACCTGCGGGGAGAAGGAGAACCGGGATGGAGGCGGCGAAGGCGCGGCCGGCGTCCCCCGCGGCGGCGACTTCGACGGCCGCCGGCGGCCCGGCCGAGCCCGAGCGCCTCCCTCCCCGGCCCGCACCTGTCGGCGGTCGCGCACGCGTGGCAGCCCCGCGTCGGGCTGGCGGTCGTCCTTCTTCTCCCGCTCCTCGCTCATCGCCGCGTCCTCGCGCAGACGCTCGGTCGCACGCACCCGGGGGAGCCGCGTCCTCCTCGCGGAGCCGCTCTCCCGAGAGTGAGCGGCACTCTCTCCGGGGGACTCCGGCCCCTCGCGGCGGCCCCGCGTCACAATGGCCTTGGGGCGCGACGCCGGCCCGCGTCACGGAGCCCCGGCGCCGGGCTCCCCTCTCCCCGCTCCCCTCGGCCGTCTCCGCGGCCGCCCCGCGCCTTTCCCGGCGGCGCCGTCGCCGTCGCCGTCGCCGTCGCCGTCGCCGTCGCTGACGGGCTCGCCCTCGGCCGCGCCGGGGCCGTCGAAGCGGCTGGAAGCGGCCGCGTCCGGCACGGAGCGGCCCCTGCCCTCGTCTCGTCGCCCAGCCCGGCCGAGTCCACCCGGCCCGAGCGGCCCGTCCGCACCTCGGCCCCGTCTTCGTGTTGCGGCTCTCCGGCCCCGCTTAGCGCTCGGATGTGCCGCGCTCTGTGGAGCAGCGTGCGGGACGCAGCTCAAGTCTCTGGAGATGAGCTCGCTGTGGAGCAAGAGTTGTGGTGGGAGCTGCATCTCATAATGAGACCCATGGTGGAGCAGTCTGTGACAGAATGACTTTAGTCCTTGGCTTGAATCCGGATTGGATTGATTCTTTATAAACTGCTGTCTTTGGGAAGTCCTCTCTGGATCACTTTGGGAAGGAGCACATCCCAGATGAGGGGCTTCGTGCTGGAGCTGGGCACAAGGCGAGGATGAACCGGCTGCAGAGGCGAAGCTTCATTATCTGTCCACAGTCCCTAATTCCCCAGCTCCAGCAATTGGTTTACTTCTTAAACATCTCCTGATTGCCACAAGGCACACATATTTCAGGATATATTTTGGAGTAGGCCTTTGTCTAATTAGCTGTTACGTATCAACTTGGAAACTAAAACAAATGTGAAGGTAATTTAATTGTATAGACTGCTATTGAATAAAAAAGTTATGAGCTAAATTTTGCCTCAATACTCAGAAACAGCTTCTCACAACAATTGCATTTTCACTGAATCACACAGAATCACAGAATGGCCCGGGTTGGAAGGGACTCCAAAGATCATGAATCTCCAACCCCCCTGCCACATGCAGGGCTACCAACTTCCACATTTAATACTAGACCAGGCTGCCCAGGGCCCCATTCAACCTGGCCTTGAACACCTCCAGGGATGGAGCATCCACAGCCTCTCTGGGCAACCTGTTCCAGCACCTCACCACTCTCACAGTAGAGAACTTCCCCCTGACATCCAACCTCAATCTTCCCTCCCTCGATTTAAAACCATTTCCCCTTCTCCTTTACTCCCCTCCTGTTTGTAGGTTCCCTTTAGGTATTGAAACGCTGCAATGAGTCGCCCCGCAGCCACCTTTTCTCCAGGCTGAACAAGCCCTGCTCCCTCAGCCTGTCTTCAAAGGAGAGGCGCTTCAGCCCTCCGCTCATCTTCGTGGCCCTCCTCTGGACCCTCTCCAACAGCTCTCTGTCGTTTTTGTACTGGGGGCTCCAGACCTGGACACAGTACTCCAGATGGGGCCTCACAAGAGCAGAGAGGGACAATCACCTCCCTGTCCCTGCTGGTAACCCCTCTTCTGATGGAGCCCAGGATACCATTTGCTTTACAAGCTGCAAGGGCACACTGCTGGCTCATGTTAAGATTTTCATCCACCAGGACCCCCAGGTCCTTCTCTGCAGGTCTGCTCTCAAGGACTGCTCTTCGAGTCTGTAGGGATGCCTGGGATTCCTCGGCCCAAGTGCGAAACCTTGCACTTTTTTGTGTTGAAATTCATCAGGTTCATCCGGGCCCACCTTTCAAGTCCATCGAGGTCCCTCTGAGTGGCATCCCTTCCTTCCACCGTGTCAACCGCACCACTCAGCTCGGTGTCGTCAGCAAACTTGCTGAGGGTGCACTCGATTTTGTCGTCGATGTCACTGATAAAGATGTTAAAGAGCCCTGTCCCAAGACAGAGCCCTGGGGGACACCGCTTGTTACCAGCCTCCATCTGGACATAGAACCACTAATCACCAGTAGAACCATTAATCACGTATAGAACCATTAATCACCATTTTCATGGTATCTCAACTGATTCTTAGTTTCTTAGTTGCAGTTTTCAATTTTGAGCATGTCAGTGGTTTATGGGCCAGTTCAGCCTGGTTCCATGACTAATGGAGCAGGGGGCAACAGATCTACATCCTAGGAAAAAGGGAAGGGGAGAGGGGAAAAAGGGTGGGAAATGGGCCTGAAAACAGAACAGCAGCAACTATCTGAGGAGGAAAGTTAATTTACTAAATAGGATAGCGGAATGCAAGGTAACACAGTATAACACAGTATAAAAGGAATCGAAGCTAATAAATCAAATAAAGTGAGAGAGAGTGTGTTCAAAAAACTGAAGGCCTTACTCTACTGCTGAAGACCAGACGGCTAGGGAGTGCACACTGCCGAGATGAGCAGAAAGGGAAAAGGGCACATCTCATGGTCTATGAACAGTTTTATCTTTCCCTCTGAATGGAAAACAGAAACAGAACAGTGAACAGTCCTCTGGGATATGTCGTTCTTCTTCTCTTCTGAGACACGTATAGACGGAACTATCCACTACCCACGGAACTGGAGCATTAACTCTTTAACTCCCCGTGCACTACATGATTTTATGATGTGGAATACCTATAGCGAAAGTCATGAAACCATGATAGAGCAGAAAGTATTTCTTTCATACTGAAGTACATTAGGCATTCAGGTTCAGCTCAGCGGGTCTGTTTTTATCAGTGTGTATATTCTGCATGTTCTAGCAATGTTTTTGCAGTTCTGAGCTCCTTGGCAAAATTGTAGTGGGAGCAGTTACAGAGTTCTACTTAGTCCAGGGAATATTTTTAAGATAACCAATCTAGATCAAAATGAAGTCTGCTTCTATATTTTTTTCCAGGAAAATGACATTCACCGTGTTGTGATTTAAACCCTCAGGAAGCTCAGTGCAACACAGGTGTTTGCTCCCTGCTCCATCAGTGGGATGGAGAGATAAAAACTCTTTACTAAGACAGAAAAGATAGTGAAAAAAAATGATAGTAATAATAATATATATATATATAGTTATAAATGTTTTGAAAACAAGTGATGCACAACATAATTGCTCACCACCCATGGGCAATGCCCAGTCCATCCCCAAGCAGCGGTGGCCCTCTCAGCCAATTCCCCATGGTTTTATAGTTTTTTGACACGATGCCATATGGTATGGAATATCCCTTTGGCAGTTTAGATCGACTCTCCTGGTTCTGTTCCCTCTCAACTCCTTGTGCTCCTCCAGGGCCCTCGCTGGCAACAAAGGATGAGAAGCTGAGCAACCAAAATGTTTTGGCTCTGTGCAGCACTGCTCAGCAACAACTAAGGCGTTGGTGTGTTACCAACGTTGTTTTTTCTCCTAAAGCCAAAACATAGTACCAGATGATCTGAAGAAGATCATCTGTGATAAAAATAGGACACACAGATATATCTAATTGCTAAGCTCGGAAAAAGTTGTTTATAAGAAAAAGCAATAAAACATTATTAAAGTAACCTATGGTTGAATTAATGCACTATCTTGATTCTGCCATAGCTGAACAGATGTTTCAGAGAAAACTGCATGAATATTTTTTGATACCAGTCAGTACATAGTCAGCTACCACAGGGAAGCCTTCTTTACGTGTATAAGCAATTACTGCAGATTATCCCTTTCCAGAATAAAAGAATAGTATGAAGTCATACTACTAAATTTACTCTGTTTTCTCTTATTTTTGCTGTATAAGCTCTGATATTTTAGTACAGGAGCACTAGAAATATGTCTGCTCTGACAGAAGATGATAAATAACTTTTAGAGTCTTAAGTAGTGTCATTACAGACCTTTTCTTTTACTATAGGAGAGACAATGTTCCAGATTGTAAAGTGAGAATCTATATATGTTTACCAGAAACGTTTGAGATATTTCAGACCTAAAGATGTCCTTCTGTGTTATTTAAGCAGATGATCTCAACGTCTCTAGTTTTGCTGGTTTTCTTAGATTAACAGGAATAGTGAATATCAAGTGTGAAAATCTCGAGTTATAACAGAGTTATTTCAAAACTCTTAAGAATGTTCTCTTTCTTAATTTGAGCTAATGTTTTCTTTCTTTTTGACAGTTGTCACTTTTATATCACAGAAGATACCAACTAATTTTTTACATTGTGTAGTCTATTTTATTTTACTGTCAGGTACTCTTTGAAATAGAATTATTAAGAGTGTAACTAGTAACTGGCAAAGAATAAGAAGAATTTCTTTTCACATCCAACAACGAAATCCAGGGGAAGGCCCCTCTTTTCATTATTCTCCAGTATATACCTTTTCATGTAAGTTTTACTCAGCTTATCTGCATGCAACAAAAAGCTGGTGTGCAAGCACTCTCCCCTCTGATTTTTTAGCGATGACAAATGTCATCCTTTACCCAGTGACATACTGGATCTTCACACAAAATCATTTGGCATTATTTTTAAGACTCAACAAAAACTCAGCAAAGTGCTCTGAGACAAAAGTGGTTTGACATAATACACCTGCAGAATAATACGGAATATACTTTTAACAAATCCAGGTATGATCTGTAGGGAGAGCGAGTTTTGAAGACATTCAAATGAAAGTGGTGCAAGATTTCTACCTGACAAGTTTTGACAGCAGCATTCTTCATGGCATAAGAGATTTCAGTTGTCTGGAACTATTTAATGGCCACCCAGCTTGATTTATAAAGAGCAAATTGTTGTTAACGAACTGCTCTGGCTTCTGGATCATGTGAGAGTCTGTGAAAGTATGGCAGTATAACATGGGCATCAAATATAACCTGCAGTAAATAGGGCTTGCTTCTATGAAGATGTTCAAAACTTCACATGATATTCATGACATTTTTGGGGAAGAAGGTTACACTGAGACACTCGTGTACTTGAATATGTACTGGCATATTCGCTAGGGAATATCACATTGCTTGATTCTTGTCTTGCGCCACTGGGCTCAGTTGGACAAGACATAACTGGCAGAACCAGCAGGCAGTATGCAACTGGGTACCAGACTTAAGGGCAGAATACAAATATTGCTGAAGGGAAAGCAGTGGTTTGTGCAGTACTCAGGACAGTGCTGGTCACACCCACAAGTGCTACGCACAGCAATGATTCTCAGGAGCCAGCATTATCTCCTCCTTGCAGGAGATAGTAGGAAAATTACAAGAGCAGCTGGTGAGGAGCAGCAGCAGTCTCAGCAGGCAGAAGCACTGATGAAGTGCTCAGGGAGGGAAGAGGAGCGGCCTTCTGCCCCCGCTCCTTCCCAGCACCAAACTAGCACAGGCACAGAGAAATTATTCTTGAGGATGGACCCTTCTTTCGACTGCTCCCTTGGAGCAGACCCTACAGTAAATCACAACCTCATCAATGCTAACTCCCTCAGAAGTTGACCCTCAGAAGAGTGAGTTAAGTTAGATCTAGGCACTGGAGTGAGAAACTGCCTTTCCCATCTCTGTTAAGCAACGGGGGAGATGGGACATGTGGGTATTTACTAACCCTTGTGTATGCGAACAGTTCCGTTGTGGATGATGGTGCTGTTTAGGCACTCTCCCCCCAGTTCCCCACTGGGCTAGTCCAGCTCTTAGACTACTGTAGGCAGCCCCGGCCCCACTTCCTTCCAAGACAACAAACATGAAGCCCAACCCTCTCCCTTTAGGAGCTAAGGAAGGCACAGCCCCCCTTGTAGCTGAACTATGCAATCAAGGGATTACAGCACCTGCAAACTCTCCTTGTAACTTTCCTGTATGGCCAGTGTGGGAGCCCTGTGGCAAATGGAGACTTAGAGTGGACTGCAGGCGTCTGGGTGCCGAGACTGCCCCTTCAGCAAAAGCGGCCCCAAATGTTTCAGAATTGATTACTGCCCTACGGGAACAGCCTCATCCCTTTCTGGCTGCCACTGATGCCTAAGACAGCTGTTTTATGGTCCCCTTGAGGAAGGTGGAGGACAATCAATTTGCATTTACTTGGAGGGAGTGCAATGCACAGTCACCCGATTACCCCAGGGGTACAGACACTCGCCCACTCTGGCGCTCGGAGCATAGGCACAGAAGCTGGAGAAGCTCACGCTGGACCACGGTGTCCGGATTTATCTGTATACTGATGACGTCCTCATATGGGGGAATGACGATGTCAACGTAGGGAATACCCAAGCCTGCGCAGTGAGACGCCTGGTAGTTAGTGCTGGCAGCAGGCAGTGCTGGCAATGCTGGCAGTGCAGGCAGTGCGGGCAGTTTCACCAGCAGAGGTTTAGGTTGGAGCACAGGAAATCCTGTGTACAGAAGGGCGTGTTAAGCACTGGAACAGGCTCCCCAGGGCGGTGGTTGAGTCACCGTCCCTGAATGTGTTTAAAATCCATTTGGATGTGGTGCTCGGGGACATGATTCAGCGGTGGGTAGTTAGAGTGAGGGTAGGATGGTTAGGTTGTGGTTGGACTTGATGATCTTGAAGGCCTTTTCCAACCTGAGCAATTTAATGATTCTATGACCTGCGTAACCTATATAACCCCAGCATATCCTTAGAAATAGCTGATGTGAAAGGTATGAATACCATATACATGTTCGTAACGTATTTTAGAAACAGTTACTGAATTACGTGACAAATTATTTCTCACAAAGCTGCAATGGACTTTAAATGTTCTAAAGAATGTGGGTATAGTATTCTGAACTAGGAAACGCACTGTAAGGTTGTTCATTAGGCCAGCAGAAATGAAATGCATTTAACAGACTTTCAAGGAGTCAGAGCCTTTACACAAAGCAGAACTGTCCTACCCTGTGGGAACGTTAGGATGCCGTAGGCAGGCTCCAAGATACTCCCCTCTATCCTCCTTCCAAGCTTTTCTCTACGCAAGGACAGACGGATGACCAGAACAATGACCCAGTGTAAAAGGGCACAAATGCTAGGGGGTAATTGAACAATTAAGAGGCTATGCTTATGTTTATGTTGTAAAGCAGACATCGGAAAGTTACGGCCAAATGCTTGTTAAGAAAGCAATTGTTAGAAGGCAATTAACCAATTAAGGTATTTGTGTTTGGGTGGTAAGAATTTGTGTTTACTTGGTATTTGCATGATTAGTGAAGCGATTTTTCTGCTAATATCATGTCTAGGGCGATCCTATTACAGAATCACAGAATTGCCAGGGTTGGAAGGGACCTCAAGGATCATGAATCTCCAACCCCCCTGCCACATGCAGGGCCACCACCATTCCACCTAATGCTAGACCAGACTGCCCAGGGCCCCATCCAATCTGGCTTTGAACACCTCCAGGGACGGGGCATCCACAACCTCCCTGGGCAGCCTGTTCCAGTACCTCACCACTCTCTCCGTAAAGAATTTCCCCCTGACATCCAACCTATATCTCCCTTCCCTCAGCTTAAAACCATTTCCCCTTGTCCTGCTGTCACTCACCCTTTCAAAGAGTTGATTCCCCTCCTCTTTGTAGGCTCCCTTTAGGTACTGAAAGGCTGCAATGAGGTCACCCCGCAGCCTTCTTTTCTCCAGGCTGAACAAGCCCAGCTCCCTCAGCCTGTCCTCATAGGGGAGGTGCTCCAGTCCCCTGATCATCTTTGTGGCCCTCCTCTGGACCCTCTCCAACAGCTCCCTGTCTTTCTTGTACTGGGGGCTCCAGACCTGGACGCAGTATTCCAGATGGGGCCTCACAAGAGCAGAGTAGAGGGGAACAATCACCTCTCTGTCCCTGCTGGCCACCCCTCTTCTGATGGAGCCCAGGATCCCATTTGCCTTCCGAGCCGCAAGGGCACACTGCTGGCTCATGTTAAGTTTTTCGTCTACCAAGACCCCCAGGTCCTTCTCCACAGGGCTGCTCTCAAGGACTGCTCCTTCCAGTCTGTAGGGATGCCTGGGATTCCTCCGGCCCAAGTGCAAAACTCTGCACTTTGCAGTGTTGAACCTCATCAGGTTCACCCGGGCCCACCTTTCTAGCCTCTCGAGGTCCCTCTGAATGGCATCCCGTCCTTCAACTGTGTCAACCACACCACTCAGCTTGGTGTCGTCAGCAAACTTGCTGAGGGTGCACTCAATTCCGTCGTCAATGTCATTGATAAAGATGTTAAAGAGCACCGGTCCCAAGACAGATCCCTGGGGGACGCCGCTCGTTACCAGCCTCCACCTGGACATAGAGCCATTGATGATCACCCTCTGTCTGCGGCCTTTCAACCAGTTTCTTATCCATCGAGTGGTCCACCCATCAAATCCACATCCCTCCAGTTTGGAGAGAAGGATGTGGTGGGGGACCATGTCAAAGGCCTTGCTCAAGTCCAGGTAATTCTCCCAGGCCATCCTACTTGTAGCATCCAATTGCTCTGCAATTCCCTTTATTGCCTTCTTTGTATAGTTTATACATCTCTGTTGATTGTAATAGATGTAGTTTATCCAATCCACGTTCTTGTTAATCGTCACCCACCAGAATAGCGACTCAAATCCTGCAGCAATTTGATTTCTAGCCTTAAATTCATCAGGGGCACCTCTGGGCACCCCAATGGAATCTATATGTATTATATCACCATCAAATGGGACTCCTAAACCTCTTCTGTTCCTTTTGTGAATGTGAGATAGATCCTTCTCAAATGCCAGAGTGAACGGAATGGCCAGTTGAACAAGTGCACAGGTACCTCCCCAATTAGATGGGAGAGTGGACCATAAGATCTTCCCACCGCAGCACTACCAGAGATCCGCTCTAGGGATTCCCAGCCTTGAACAGTTCCCCGCTAAATCCGTTGTAACATCCACGGTTTCACTGCACAGTGAGAAATTCCCTATAAGCCTGGTAGCCTTCACACCCTGTCTTGAGAGACAAGCTGTATGGTACCTATGGCCTTAGAGAATGCAGGAGGGATTTTGGCATCCATCTCCAATATGGGGGGAAACAACAGGGACAGTGATTTACAGGCTTCATTTCCCCAGGCGGTTTTCTCCTGGTACAGGGCAATCATACATTGCATCCCTTGGGAATCCTTGGTCCACCCTAAAGGAAGGGATACGACCTGAGCTATAGGCCGTCCTGATGCACAAGCATAGCAGTTGCTATGGTTGAGACTCCGGACAGTCTACTTAATCCATTCTACCCAGGCATTCACATCCCTGTATCCCGTCTCAATTTCAAATGTTTGTCTGAGATCTTTTATTTCCGTAATTAGCAGAGTTGCAGGACTTTTAGAAGGAATTTTCTCTCCTTTTTTCTCATCCTGAACCTTTTGAGTATAGTCAGGTAATGAATCCCATACAGCTACTCTGAATCTAGCTACTGGGTCCTTTCCCCGAATGTTTATTCCAATGCCAAAAGTGATGCTAACAAGGCTATCGGCCTTGCTAATTGTTATTGTTACCGGATTACACTGCAAAGTCTGGCAGTCTGGTTGGACAATTCCCTTGAACGTACTAATCCGTTCTTTCAGGGTGTGTGATTGCAATGTATCAGATATCCCTGGGGTGTATGTCCAGCCTTGATAGACAGTCGTCCACCATACATTATTCCATCCCCCACAGGGGGATCTCTTGTTCATGCCTAATTCAGGACACAGATATTTCTCTTCATGACTCAATTGTCGTTGGGCACTTAAGCCCCCACAGGATATCGCATTGCAAGCATCAAATGTGACAGTCTGAGGCATTTCTTTCCTTGTTACATTTACCCACATCTTCACAGGGTATCCTCCCGCTCCCCTCTGCAGGTCATCCTTTTCCCAAGCAGTCAGTTGACTAAGGCATTTTTTGAAGGTGATTGCTGTCAAAATCAAAATTACTAATTGGTCTTTCCCCCACATCATTATTTACTCATAAATATTTGTACCGTTACTACAGTGAAGAACAGGATATACTCCACTAGAAATACAAATATATCCTAAATGCCTCTCTGTCTATATTAGTAATGGAAAAAAAGATTAGTTTATTTACAATTTCTTTCTAATTTTTATCTATAGAGGATCCTTCATGGCAACAGTTTCCCACACTTCAGGGTTAGTGGAGGGTTTTACTCGGGTGTAGTGAGTCCAACCTTTCTCGGCTGTCCTGATGGCTGTTTCTGTTATCAGAAGTACTTGGAACGGTCCTTCTCAGTCGGGTTGCAGCTTTGCCTCCTTCCAGGTCTGGATGAGGACCCAGTCTCCAGGTTGGAATGGATGAATCGGAAATTCCAGAGGTGATGTCTGTGCTAACAGTCCTTGGATTCTGAGAGACGATAGTGAGGAAGACAATCCGAGTATATAGTTCTTAAGAAACATACCTTTAGTTTCAAACTGCGGTACCTCATTTTTTATTCAGCTTTATTTTTAAAGGGGTTATTTTCAACCTCCCCCCCATTCCCTTCCTTTGCCCAGACCATGGGATCTATATCTTTCTCATCTGTCTCAGTTAACACATTCATTGATACTGTAATTCCCTCCTGACAGATTGTTATTTGTATTCCCAATTTCATCATAAGATCTCTCCCCAATAAATTAGTACCAGCATCATGTACATACAATAATTGTCCTGTTACTGTCTTACTCCCTAATCTCAATTCAGTGTTTTCAAAAAGTGGTACTGTCATCCCCTTTCTCTACCCCACTTGTACCCCGTTCCTGGTACCAGGATTATACAGTTACTTTCTGGTGTCTGTACCCCCCCATAAGTTTTATTATGTTCCCTTAGAACCAAATTCTATAAAATACTAAAGGGCACAAGAAGGTGTCCATCTGGATATACACCCATCTGTCAGCTTGCTCTCTTCCCTTCTAAATCATTAATTAGATTCCTATCCTCTTTAGAATACCTTATAGGCTCTGATTAAGGTTCAGATGTTTTAAGTTTACCGTCTGGAATTAAAGCCAGTTCACCAATTTCTTTTCCTTCAGCTGCCTGTTCTGCCAGCTGATCCACCATCATATTCCCAGTTTCCTGTACAGTGTCACTCTTCTGATGTCCTTCAGTGTATGCTGCTCTTTGGTAGATTTACATCACGCTGAATTTGTTTTCCTTGTGTGTAAGCAACCCTTGCTCTTTCCAGATGATACCACGAGTGGGTACCATATACACATGCATATTTAGCATCTGTCCATATTTTTAAGTTTCTTGTTATTTCAGCCTTCTGAGCGGAAGTCCCCACAGCTAATGGTTTTGCTTCATTTACCTTGTCAGTAGCAGTTACTGCATATCCTGCCTTACAGTTTCCTTGTCTCACAAAACTGGTTCTGTCGATGAATCCAGGGGTCCTCAGCGTCGTCCAGTGGTTCCTCCTGCAGGTCTGACCAACTGGTATAGACAGCCTCATGCAGTCGCACACTGCTGGCTTGGAGGTAGCTCTTTGTTGGTGTTCTGGGTGTTCAGCAAATTGCTTCCTTCTTTTTGATCAGTTGTGCTTTCTGTTGAGAAACTTGATACCCATTTAAATCAAGAAATTCAGCAAACTCACAGTCCGTTGTACACAGTTCTCCTTTGATACTGTGGCATCCACGTACTGCAGTAAAGTTCCACCATGGAATAGAGGAACCCAAATCTCAGGCTCACAAGCTGACCAGTTCTCAAACATCATTGGGTTGTTCTCGCAACCCTGGGTCTCACTGTCCAGGTTAACTGAATTTTTGTTTTTGTGTACTTCAAATCCAGAATGGCAAACCCCACCAACTTATTCCTCAGCTTGGTTAATAAAGTGCATGGATTTACCACCATGGGTTGCATGTCTTCAACATTTCTATTAACTGCCCTCAAATCTTTTACCAAAGCATAGCTCTTGCCAATCCAAAAAGTTATTTATTATTTCTTTTATCCTCCTTCAATCTTGTATCCGAAAAGGGCATTGCTTTACCCTGGCTAGGCTGACTCCCATCTATAACTTAACTTTTATTGAGTTGCACTGTTTTTTTGGTTTTTTTTTTGGCTCTGCCAGGCACTCCTGATGCCTGCAGTCCTGTGTATACCTGATTTAGGATTTACCTAACTTCTGGGGGTACAACATTGCTTTTGCCAGTTTGTGTTAAAGCCAGACCTAAAATTTTCAGTCAATTGGTCTTGCTTGACAATTAGCTCCAATTTTCTCTACTGAATTTAATCTCTACATTCAACTGTTCTAATACATCATGCCCAAGTAATGGTTTTGGAGAACCTGGTGTGTACAAGAATTTATGTATTCCTACTTGTTCTCCTAGCCTGTATTTAATTGGTCCCCCCAAAAAGTAACCTTCTCTTGCCAGTAGCTCCTACAACTATTTCAAAAATCATCTACGGGTAATAATTCTTGATGTAGCACAGGGTAAAAGCCACCCGTATCAGAAAGTAAACTCTTTACCCTGCTTCCCCAGCTGCCTTCGGTCCAGTGGGGGTGGAACTCTCCCTGAGCCCTTCCAGGCTCCCCCTTACCTCTTCTTCTAGGTAAGGACATCCCTGTTACAGCTTGCTCAACTTTGCCTTCCTCAGCCTGTGTTTTTCCCAAACCCTTTTCACTTTCCAGACTTTCATCATTACTGAAATACAATGTTAGTAATTTCTGTTTCACTCCCTCCCCTCCCCAGGATTCCGGTGCTCACACTGGGACATCGGGTTTCCCGAGATCTCTGCAGATGACGGCTATTCTCACTCTCACTGTCCCGCCCCATCCCCATTCACAAGTCACACACCCTGCACAGTTACAGCGGGAAGCTCTCGCCCCCAGCTCTTTCTCTCACTCAGAGTTGTTCTTACAGACCGTGGGGGTTGGGGGGGGGGGGGGCTAGTGCGGGGGATGTGTTCTCATGCAGACCCAAACTCTAATATCCCGAACTCACTGTTTTCCTTAACCTTTTTGCCGTTTTTTTTTGTTTGTTTTCCCCACAATTCCACTATTTGTACCCTCAGTTACATTTCCATGTACCATTAACAAATAGATTTCCACACAGCATCGAGACAGTTTCTACCACTCCCTTCAAAATCCACAAATCAAACAATACAGTTCTTCAATTTCCACAAACACCCAGCATTTGCTCTCATGATTAGAGTACTCAGTTATAAAACTGGTCTCATTCTTCCATTTATGTTCCTGGTTTCTTATCCAATATTCCCCCTGGCTCACCAGCAATATTTTTCCAGTGAGCCAAAATACAACCCAGGGAGGTCTTCTTGGTATCACTTTAGACACTCTCTGTTGCATAACAGCCTCATACATGACATGACATAACATAATTTAACACTTTCACGACATAAACATTTAACAATCACAAAGACAGTGACAATAATCAGTACAATTTATCCTCAGGATCCTTCCTCTCTCTGCCTCCCTCCAGGGCCCAACCTTCCCTCTGTATTCATTTCCCACACTTGCATAGCTGCCCACCTCCTTCTCCAATAAACAACACATCAATGATAAACATCATTTCCATCCATGAGTAGAAATTAGGCCCTAGAAATTGATCTAATTGTTCTGCGACACTTATTGGATCCTCAATTAAGGAATTCTTCTTGAAAATCCTGACTTTTCTTCTAGTAAAAACAGCAGGCATTAGCATACCCTATTTCCCTTTGAGCTAAGGACACTGCCCTAAAGGATAAAGTGAAGTATTAGTAAGGTTAGTGTTAGAGAAAGGAAGGCTCTCTAGGTCCCATTCACATTACTCCAACTCGCTCAGTTAATCGAGAGTGCATCCTCTCTGTCTCTTGCATTGCTTTAGAAATCTAAGGGGGGAAGTTATCTAAGGGATCCCATTTATGATCTTTCTGCTTCTCTTTCCTTTTTCTTCTGAAGTTTGACTCCTCCTTGTGAGGAAGATTTTATTTTATTTTTTTTACTTCTTGCATCCATTAAGCGAGATAAGCCAATCCTGTTTCAGAAAAAGGAGTCAGTTTACTGATTACATATAAATACAAAGGCAGACAGGCCCATCTTCGTCAGACCCCTACTTTGGTCAAAATCATGAGTTTTCCCTGTAGTGGCTCTCTAGGCTATGTCTGTATACAGTATTTAAACATCTTTTCCCTGTTCTTTTCCCTGGTCTGGGGATTATTTTCCAAGCTTCTTTCCCAACGGGCTATCTCTAGGCACGAATTTGGGGACCCTTTTCCCTGTTCTACGGAGCTCCTATTCCCCATCCCTCCGGAATCCGATTCTTGGATTTGGGGCCAATCCCCCCGGAGCACCTCGCTCCGATTCTCAGATTCAATAGGGGTGTGCTGCTGCCACTTCGTCAAGTGCACAGGTACCGCACACCAACAGCTCCCTGCCGAGACTCACCCGAGTCTCCACCGACCCCCAAGGCAAGAATTAAATTCCCTTACCTTGGTCCATGCATGAAGTTACCGGGTCTCCAGGGGTCAAAGCACATGCCTGCCTGCCCCTTGGCTTTCACAGAGCCCGGCCTGTCTTTAACAGTCTCGGTTTCTTATCGGCCGTCCCAAGGAGTCACCTCGCCACCCAGACAGAACCTCTGAAATCAGCAGGGTGCACCTATCCTGTCCAGGGCAGTAGGGAGACCCTCAAAGAGGCGATAATTATCCCAGATGAGCCCCCAAATTGTTGGAAATATCCAAATAATTTTTCAGGACGGTTTCTCTGATAAAGCAAATTTTATTCGCAATTGCAATAGCGGGCCTCCTGCAAGCAGGAGAGCACAGAGAAAACAGTGTTACATCTTTTATCCCTACTGCCTGACGCTTATCTCTTTCCCCCCTGCTTCCTCATTGGCTGAGTACTGCAGGTTCGCACTCTTTCGCGACGCTTCACTAATCATACAAATACCAAGTAAACACAAATCCTTACCACCCAAACGCAAATATCTTAATTGGTTAATTGCCTTCTAACAATTGCTTTCTTAACAAGCATTTGGTCGTAACTTTCCGATGTCTGTTTTTTACAACATAAACATAAGCATAGCCTCTTAATTGTTCAATTACCCCCCCTAACATTTGTGCCCATTTTACACAGGGTCATTGTTCTGGTCATCCGTCTGTCCTTGTGTAGAGATAAGCTCGGAAGGAGGATAGAGGGGAATATTTTGGAGCCTGCATACGGCTCCAGAGTAGGACTGATTTGTGTAAAGGCCCTGACTCCTTGAAAGTATGTTAAATGTATTTTGCTTCTGCCGGTCGAATGAACAACATTACAATGTGTTTCCTAGTTCACAATACTATATCCACACTGTCTAGAACGTTTAAAATCTACAGCAGTTTTGTAGGAAATAATTTGTTAGGTAATTCGGTAATTATGTTTCTAAAAATGTTACTCACATGTATATGGTATTCTTACTTTCCGCATCAGTTATTTCTAAGGATATGTTACAGCTTAATTTTTTAGATCAGGAAAGTTGCCCTCTACCCTCGATGTTGTGGTGCAGGTGTCCAGCATTCCCTGACCTGTGTCAGTAACGCTGGCACTGTCATGTGCTGCATGGGGTCTCAGCAGCCTGAGCATGCTCTCACTGCTTGGCCAGGAGATGTTCCAGATGGACAACCTCTGCTCCTTCCTCGCCTCATCCCGAATTCTACGAATTGCTGGGAAAATTGGAGAATATCCATAGGTCTCCCCGTAGAGCTCTCTGCAATCTGGCAGTTTTGGTGTTTCTCCCAGAGGTTCTTTGAACAATTCCAGCACAGGCATAGCTATCTCGTCTTCTCCTCCCTTGCATTGCTGACTGGAGGAGTGGTGCTGCATTGACCTCCTCTGGACAGTGCGTGGTCTCGTTTTCTGCATCTTCTGGCACAGATGCAGGCAATGGCTCAAGGTGTCCTGCAGGCCCAGGACCAGCGCCCAGAAGAGAAGCTGAACGCACAGTTTCTGCTTCATCACACAGGGCAAGACATGCATTCTGCAGCTCTCCAGATGACTGTGCTGCAGTTCCTGTCTCAGCAATCTCTTCCACATTATGCTGTTCATCCCGCACTCCAGCATCCCAGGATAGGAGCTCTCCTGCCGCAGGAAAGAGGCCCTCCACCATCGATGTTGTGGTGCGGGTGTCCAGCATACCCTGAGCAATGTCAATAGCACTGGCACAGGCATGTGCTGCTTGGGGTCTTAGCAGCCTGAGCATGCTCATGTTTGGCCAGGAGATGGTCCAGCTGGACAACATCTGCTCCTTCCTCGCCTCATCCTGAATTCTCCAGATTGCTGGGTGAACCGGAGAACATCTGTAGGCCTCCTGGTTGACCCCTCTGGCATCTTGCAGACTCAGTGCTGCTCCCAGAGCTTGTCTAGAGACTTCAGGCACGGTGGTAGCAGTTACTTCTCTTTCTTCCCCCTCACACACTCTTGGGAACAGCACTGCATTATTGGCCACCTCTGGAGAGTGTGCAGCCTTGGGAGAATCTAGGTTACCTGCATCTTCAGGCACTAATGCAGGCAGGGGCTCCTTGTCTCGCTCTTTGCCACCTGCCTGCCCTTCTGGGCCCTTCTGAGCTGCTCTGGAAGATGGTGTAGTGGCAGCATGAGTGTCGCTGCTGCCCTCCTGAGCATCTCTCCAAGCTGCGTGGACCTTCCCAGCCTTGGTGGACAGCACCTGGGCCGTTCCTGCTGGTGGTCTCAGGGCGCCATGCACCCTGGAACTGCCAGCTGCACTTCGACGCTTGAGCTTGCGGCTGCAGCACAGCTCAGGGACACCACGCAGTTTTGTCTGGATCTGGCATGGCGAGGCCTGAGAACAGCTGAGACTTCCAGGGCTGGACCCTGGCTCTCAGGCCTTGCTGTCCCGTCCTGGACATGCAAGGTTCCCGGAGGTCTCGGGGCAAGGACTGGGAGTCTGCTGCCTCTAATGCCCACGGCACGTGCTCTGCCACTTGGAGAAGATGTGGAAGAGGCTGCTGCTGGCAGAGCAGGCAGCTTACAGATCCCAGAAGCTGCTGCTGCACGCCGGGGTGCAGCTGTTGGCAACCCTGCCCTCCTTAAGCGAGGCAGCAAGGGTGGCTGAGGCTGTCTGCTTTGGCCACTGGCACCGCCGCAGGTCACCAACACTGGAAACTCCCGCCTGCCCGCCTGCAAGAGAAGCTGAGGAGAAAGGCCGAGTGAGCGAGGTCCTTCCCGCTCGCGTTGCACGGAGCATCGAGGGCAGCCCTCAGCCCACGGGCAGCTGAGTGCAGAGGAGCTGAAGCAGAGGAGGGCTGGTCCCCACATGGCAGCCCCCACGGCACGGCAGCCCATTGTGGCAGCTCTGCACGCATGCCTGGGCAGCTGGCTGGGGGCCACCAGCAACGAGTTTCAGAGTGTGGTGAGGCAGCGTGTGCAGGACAGAGAGCTGTAGGCCAGGGGCAGAGGCAAGGCCCTGCCTGCGCGCCACCACTCCAGGTCTTCCCTGGGATGGTGGGCCTGGGTACGGCAGGGCATGCAGTGCTGCTGGCCTCTGTGCCGCTTCGTGGGCCATCTGAGCTGGGAAGCCCTCCCTGGGAAGGCTTTCTGCCCGGGGATGTACCCTGGCCATCCTCCTGTAGTCCTGTACTCAAGCACTTGGAGCTCTGTGCACCTCCTGTGGCCTTCGCAGGAATGTTGTGTGTGGTGTGGCAGCGGTACCTGTGGGGGCAGAGAGCTGTAGGCAAGGGGCAGGGCGGGCACCAGGCAAGGCCCTGCCTGCCACCAAGCACTGCAGCTTTCCCTGGGAGGGCTGGCCCGGGCACAGCAGGACTCTGTACATGGAGCTGCTCGCCGGGCCGCTCGGGCCCAGCAGGCCCTCCCTGGGACGGCTCTGCACTTGGAGACATAGATGGGCATGCTCAAGCTGTGTGGCCAGGATGTGGTCCTACTGGACAACATCTGCTCCTTCCTCGCCTCATCTCGGATTCTCCGGATCTCTGGGTGCACTGGAGGATATCCACATGCCACCCGTTGGTCTCTCTGGGATACGGCGATCTCGCGGCATCTCCCAGAGCTTGCGTGGACAATTTAGACACGGCCATAGCCGCTTGTTTCTTCTCCTTGTCCTCCCGCACACACTGACAGCAGGTATTCCTGCGTTGCACTGACCTCCTCCGGACAGTGTGCAGTCCCGAGAGGATCTGAGCTTTCTGCATACCGAGGCACTGATGCAGGCAAAGGCTCAGGGTGTCCTGCAGGCCCAGGTTCTGTGGCCAGAAGCGACGCTGAGCGCACGGCATCTGCCTCACACACGGCGGTGTGGAGAAGGAGGCGTGGGATGGAGGTGGCGAAGTCGCCAGCAGCGTGCCCAGCAGCAGCAGCGACTTCAAAGGCCGCCAGCGGCCCGGCCGAGCCCGGCCCTGCTGCTCTCCGCCCTCGGCCCTGGCAGTTAGTGCTGGCAGTTAGTGCTGGCAGTTAGTGCTGGCAGTTAGTGCTGGCAGTTAGTCCTGGTAGTTCATGCTGGCAGTTAGTGCTGGTAGTTAGTGCTGGCAGTTAGTGCTGGCAGTTAGTGCAGGCAGTGCAGGCAGTTAGTGCTGGCAGTTAGTCCTGGTAGTTCGTGCTGGTAGTTAGTGCTGGCAGTGCAGGCAGTTAGTGCAGGCAGTGCTGGTAGTTAGTGCTGTAGGCGCAGGCAGTGCTGGCAATGCTGGCAGTGCAGGCCGTGCAGGCAGTTTCACCAGCAGAGGTTTAGGTTGGAACACAGGAAATCCTGTGTACAGAAGGGCGTGTTAAGCACTGGAACAGGCTCCCCAGGGCGGTGGTTGAGTCACCGTCCCTGAATGTGTTTAAAATCCATTTGGATGTGGTGCTCGGGGACATGATTCAGCGGTGGGTAGTTAGAGTGAGGGTAGGATGGTTAGGTTGTGGTTGGACTTGATGATCTTGAAGGCCTTTTCCAACCTGAGCAATTCCACGATTCTATGACCTGCGTAACCCGAATTGAGGGCTATACGCTTTTTAGAAGGGATAGGCAAGGTAGGAGAGGTTGGGAATTGCCGCCTACGACAAAAAGAGGACAGACTGCAAAGAGCTGCCTCTGAGAAATAGTCAGGCACACGTGGGGAGCCTGTGGGTTAAAACCAGGGACGAGACCAACAAAAGACAGCTGGTGGTCGGGGAATACTACAGGCCACCAAATCAAGGGGAGCCTGTAGGTGTGACCTTCTTCCTTCAGCTGCAGGAGCTGTTGTGCTCCCAGACTCTGATCCCTCTGGGGGATTTCAACCACCCAGATACCTGCTGGGAAATGAACATGGCGAGCTAGCTGCAAGTGATCCAGGAGACTCCTGGAGCCCAATAATGGTAACTTTCTGGTACCGGACTTGGACAGGTCAGGACCAGAGGGGACCAGCTGGTCACCAGTGGTTGCCGAGTTTGGTGCTCATCCGTGCAGAGGAGGTGGTCGAAGACGTTAAGATTGGAGGCAGCCTGAGCTGCAGCAACCATGCCCTGGTTGAGCTTGCGATCTCCAGGAACATGGGCCTGGCAAAGAGTGGAGTCAAGACACTGAACTTCAGGAGAGTGAACTTCAGTGACCTGTTTAAGGAATGGTTGAATGAGATCTCCTAGGAAACTGTCCTTAGGCACAAAGGAACGGAACACAGCTGGCAGCACAGTTAAGAACATGCTTCTGAGAGCACGAGAGCTCTCCATCCCCCAGAAAAAGAAATCAGGCAGGGGTGGCAGGAAACTCAGCTCAGCTGAGCACGGGGCTGCTGGGAAGGCTGAGGGAAAAGAAGGAAGCAGTGGAAGTGGGGATAGGTGGCCAGGGAGGAACAGAGGGATGTTGTTTGGATGTGCAGGGATGGCATCGGGAGGGCCAAGGCGCAGACAGTATAAAGTTCAACAAGGGATGTGGAAAGAAAAAAATAATAATAAAAAAAAAGTGTTTGTTGAAGTACATTATGAGTAGCTGGCGCCAAGCATGGAAGGAGGGATGGGCAATCCTAATAGCCCAGAGCATATTCTGAAAATGTTGAGGGACCTTGATTCTTCTCTTGCCCAGAACCAACAGGCAGTATGCAACTGGGTAGCAGACTTAAGGGCAGAATACAAATATCGCTGAAGAAGAGGGAAAGCAGTGGTTTGTGCAGTACTCGGGACACAGCTGGTCACACTCACAAGTACTATGGGCAGCCATGATTCTCAGGAGCCAGCATTATCTCCTCCTTGCAGGAGGAAGTAGGAAAATTATAAGAGCAGCTGGTTGAGGAGCAACAGCAGTGTCAGCAGGCAGAAGCACTGATGAAGTGCTTGGGGAGGGAAGAGGCCTTCTGCCTCTAGGCCAACTCTTAGACTACTGTAGGCAGCCCCGGCCCCACTTCCTTCCAAGACAACAAACATGAAGCCCAACCCACTCCCTTTAGGAGCTAAGGAAGGCACAGCCCCCCCTTGTAGCTGAACTATGCAATCAAGGGATTACAGCACCTGCAAACTCTCCTTGTAACTTTCCTGTATGGCCAGTGTGGGAGCCCTGTGGCAAATGGAGACTTAGAGTGGACTGCAGGCGTCTGGGTGCCGAGACTGCCCCTTCAGCAAAAGCGGCCCCAAATGTTTCAGAATTGATTACTGCCCTACGGGAACAGCCTCATCCCTTTCTGGCTGCCACTGATGCCTAAGACAGCTGTTTTATGGTCCCCTTGAGGAAGGTGGAGGACAATCAATTTGCATTTACTTGGAGGGAGTGCAATGCACAGTCACCCGATTACCCCAGGGGTACAGACACTCGCCCACTCTGGCGCTCGGAGCATTGGCACGGAGGCTGGAGAAGCTCACGTTGGACCACGGTGTCTGGGTTTGTCTGTATACCGATGACATCCTCATATGGGGGAATGATGATGTCAACGTAGGGAATACCCAAGCCTGCGCAGTGAGACACCTGAGGAGCCCTGAGCCAGCCGGGACACTTTGGTCTCCTCTCAGTAGGTGCCTGGCTGTGCTCGCACCCCTACAGACACACCGGTGCTCTCCCACCAGGGCTGCCCCTTTCACAGCCCCTCACCCCGATCATCACAGCCCACCTCACACACACACCGGCTCAGCCAGCTCACACTTTGCAAGTCACAAATCACTCTCCCTTGCACGCCCACGCTCTCTGCACTTGCTGCCACCACCGACACATGGATCCATTGCCCCGTGCTCTGAGCCCAGTAGTCGCACTCAGAGACCAACCATGCACGAGTGCACAGATGAGACAGCACTCAGGCAGGATAGAATAAAGATAGCATTTAATCAGAATTCTATGTTGACAAGATGGAATCAGAATTCTGCATTGACAAGTTGGAATCAAAATTCTTCACTGACATGATGGAATCAGAATTCTACATTGACAGGATGGAATCAATCTCTGGGGAGCTGCCTGGTGTTTACAGCCTCGTGCCTCTCCTCTCGCTGTCCCCTGATGCAGCTGCAGGTGCAAACCCTGCGCAGAGCCCGGAGCACACTCCTGATGACAGCTGGCATCCGGCGGCGAGCTGCTGTGTGTGGTGCGGCTGTGGTACCTGTGGGGGACAGAGAGCTGTAGGCAAGGGGCAGAGGCGAGCTCCTGCCTGCCACCCACCACCATGGAATTTCCCTGGGAGGACTGGCCTGGATATGGCAGCGCATGGAACGCTGTCAGCCTCCATGCCACTTGGTGGGCCATCTGAGCTTGACAGGTCCCTCCCTGGGATTGTTTTCTGTCTGGGGACGTACCTGGGCCATCCTCCGGTGCATCTCTGAAGCACACGGAGCTCTGTGCACGTTCTTCAGCCTCTGCAGAAACCTGTGTGAAGAGAACAAAACCACACACCTGTAATACCACTGGCTGTTGATGGTGTGGGTGCCAGGGGTCCAGGGGAGGGATCCCCTTTCCAGGCCCCTTTGATTGAAGGCAAGGCAGGAATAACAGAGGGGCTGTCCACCCTAATGCATGGAGCTGGTTGGAAAGGAGACAGCATCTCCAGGCATCTCCCCACAGCGCACACTCCAGGCACCACTCCTGCCTCTGCCTCCAATTCATGCCTGGTGCTGACCTTGCTCACCTCATGCTGAGGGCCCACATCTTCTGCTCCCTCACATGCTGACACATGCTCCTCAGTCATGGGATCTGCAGCTACAGATGAAGCTGAAGAAATGGCCTCCACCTCACCAGATGGCTCATCAGATGTGCTGGATGTGATGCTGACTGCCTCTGATGCAGCATCTTCCTCAGAGTCACATCCCCAGTCTTCCTCCACATTCTCCAGTGTTGAAGGGCAAGGACAGGAGGGCGGGTGCATGCCCTCATCTCTCACTGCATTGTCTCTGGCATCCAGCGTGCCCTCAGCAGTGCTGGCAGCACTGTCGCTGTCATCACTGGACTCTTCCAGTATAACTGACAGTCTAACAGTCCACTTTCTGGAGTCACCAGAGTCAAGAAACCCATCCCGTGATGTCGTGGGCCAGATACCTGGCGTGCCCTGAAGAGCGCCAACATTATTGAATGTGTCACCTCTTGCCTGGAGCCTTCGCTGCCTGGGGCTTCTCACATTCCTTGGCCAGGAAATATTCCAGTGTGACAACATCTGCTCGTTTCTGTCCTCCTCACGAATTCTCCGCATTGCTGGGATCATAGGAGAGTACCCAGAGGGCTCCCTGTTGATCTCGCTGGGATCTGGCAGTCTCCGTGCTTCTCCCAGACCTTGTCCGGAGGATTCAGGCATGGCCATAACTGATTCTTCTCTTTCTCCTCCCTCGGACATTGGCAAGGGGAGCGATACTGCATCAGTCTCCTCTGCAGAGCTTGCAGCCTCGGAAGAATCTGAGCTTTCTGCATCTTCCAGCACTGATGCAGGTAAAGGCTCAAGGTGCCCTGCAGGCCCTGGCTCAGCATCCAGAAGAGATGGTGAACACACAGTGCGTACCTCATCAGATGGGGCAAGAGATGCAACTTGCAGGGTGCCAGATGACTGTCCTGCCGTTTCTATCTCTGCAGCCTCTTCCAACTCTAGCTGCGAGTCCTGGACTATAACACCTCTGGCTGAGGAATCATCAGAAGCAGAAAACTGGCCCTCAGCCCTCGATGTCACACTGCAGACGCTCAGCGTGTCCTGAGCACTGTCAGCTGCACTGGCACTGTCTTCTGTTGCTTGGGGCCTTAGCAGCGGGGGCACGCTCATGCTATTTGGCCAGGAGATGTTCCAGTTGGACAGCATCTGGTCCTTCTTTGCCTCATCCCGGATTCTCTGGATTGCTGGGTGAACTGGAGGATATCCATATGCCTCCCCGTAGACCTCTCTGGGATCTTGCAACCTCTGTTCTTCTCCCAGAGACTGGTTGGAGAATTCAGGCATGGTGCTAGCCGTTTCTTCTTCTTCTCCCTCGCATGCTCTCCAGAAAAAAGGTGCTGCATTGGCCTCCTCTGGAAAGTATTCAGCCTTGGAAGAAGTTGAGTGTTCCCCATCTTCAGGACCTGTTACAGCCAAAGCCTCAAGGTGTCCTCCAGGCCCAGGGTCCGCAGCCAGAAGAGAAGCCGAAGGCATGCTGCCTGCCTCATCAGGTGAGGCAAGAGATGCGCTCCGCAGTTTGCCAGGTGAACATCCTGCGGATTCCCTCTCAGCAGTCTCTTCTAATTCTTGCAGCTCAACCTGCACTCCAGCATCCCTGGTTCGGGAACCACCAGAGGCAGGAATCTGAGCCTCAGCCCTCGATGTCGCGGAGCGTACGCCCAGGTTTCCCTGAGCAGTGTTGGCAGCACTGGGCCTGGGCACGCTCACAGAGTTTGCCCACCGTGTGTTGCAACTGGACAACATCTGCGGTGTGTGCTGAGGTCTCGGGGCAAGTACTGGGAGTCTGCTGCCTCTAATGGGTCTGGCATGCCGAGGCACGAGAACAGTTGAGGGGACTTCCAGGGCTGGACCCCGGCTCTCAGCCCCTGCTGTCCCGTCCTGGACATGCAAGGTTCCCGGAGGTCTCGGGGCAAGGACTGGGAGTCTGCTGCCCCTGATGCCCACGGCACGTGCTCTGCCACTTGGAGATGCTGTGGAAGAGGCTGCCGCTGGCAGAGCAGGCAGCTTGCAGACCCCAGAAGCTGCTGCTGCACGCCTGGGTGCTGCTGCCGGCAGCCCCGCCCGCCTTAAGCGAGGCAGCAAGGGTGGCTGAGGCTGTCTGCTTTGGCCACTGGCACCGCCGCCGGTCGCCGACTCCAGGAACTGCCGCCCGCCCGCCTGCAAGAGAAGCCGAGGAGAAAGGCCGAGTGAGCGCGGTCCTCGCCGCTCGCGCCGCACGCAGCACCGAGGGCAGCGCTCAGCCCGCGGGCGGCTGCCGCCCCGCTCCCCACAGCCGCACCGGCACAGGGCGGTCCCCACGCGGCGCGGGAAGACGTCCGGCCCCGCCTCCCTCGGGCTCCCTACCTGTGCGCGGCGGCTCCCGGAGGCCCGCGCGCTCTCCGGGCCGGGCAGCGGCGGCAGACGGACGCCGCGGAGGGACGAGCCCGGGCTCCGGCCGCCCGGCGGCACCACCTGCGGGGAGAAGGAGAACCGGGATGGAGGCGGCGAAGGCGCGGCCGGCGTCCCCCGCGGCGGCGACTTCGACGGCCGCCGGCGGCCCGGCCGAGCCCGAGCGCCTCCCTCCCCGGCCCGCACCTGTCGGCGGTCGCGCACGCGTGGCAGCCCCGCGTCGGGCTGGCGGTCGTCCTTCTTCTCCCGCTCCTCGCTCATCGCCGCGTCCTCGCGCAGACGCTCGGTCGCACGCACCCGGGGGAGCCGCGTCCTCCTCGCGGAGCCGCTCTCCCGAGAGTGAGCGGCACTCTCTCCGGGGGACTCCGGCCCCTCGCGGCGGCCCCGCGTCACAATGGCCTTGGGGCGCGACGCCGGCCCGCGTCACAGAGCCCCGGCGGGTTCCGCAGCGCACTGCGGCAGCCCTCCGCGCCCGCCTGGGCAGCCGGCTGCCCGGGGCTCGGCGTCGTCCTGATGACGGCGGGCCACTGGCGGCACGTCGCGGCAGCGTGTGGGGCACGGAGCGCTGCAGGCAGGGGCCGCTGCAGGCTCTCCCTGGGACGGTGGGCCTGGATACGGCGGGGCACGCAGTGCTGCCGGCCTCCGTGCTGCTTCGTGGCCGTCTGAGCTGGGTAGGCCCTCCCTGGGATGGCTTGCACGCCCTCGCTCTCTGCACTTGCTGCCACCACCGACACACGGATCCATTGCCCCGTGCTCTGAGCCCAGCACTCAACCAGGAGAGAATAAAGACAACACTGAATCAGAATTTTACATCTACAGGACTGAGTTTGTCATCCCTGGGAGCTGCCTGGTGTTTGCAGCTTCGTGCCTCTCCTCTCGCTGTCCCCCGATGCAGCTGCAGGTGCAAACCCTGCACAGAGCAGGGAGCCCACTCCTGATGACAGCTGGCATCCGGCGGCGAGCCGCTGTGTGTGGTGCGGCAGTGGTACCTGTGGGGGACAGAGAGCTGTAGGCAAGGGGCAGAGGCGAGGCCCTGCCTGCACTGTACACAGGTTTTCCCTGGGAAAATGAGCCTGCATATGGCAGGGCGCACACCGCTGCTGGCCTCCGTGCCAGTTGGTGGGACATTTGAGCTGGGCAGGCCCTCCCTGGGATGGCTTTCTGTCTGGGGACGTCCCTAGGCCATCCTCCGGTGCCTCTCTGAAGCACCTGGGGCTCTGTGCAGGTCCTCTGTCCTCTGCAGAAACCTTGGCAGCATGTGGTCTGGCAGCGGTTGCTATGGGAGACAGATAGCAATAGGCAAGGGGCAGGGTGGGCACCAGGCAAGGACCTGCGTGCTCCCCTAGCACAGCTTTTCCCTGGGAGGGAAAGCTGTCCTGGGCACAGCAGAATGGTGCGCATGGAGTGCTGCCAGCCTCCGAGCTGCTCACAGGGCTGATCAGGCTCAGCAGGCTCTCCATTTGGGGACATATCTGGGACATCTTCTGATGTCTCTCTGATACGACTGGAGTTCTGTGCACCTCCTCTGGCCTCTGCGGAAACCTGTGAGGGGAGAGCAAAACCAGCCCTGTAGGTTCCTTGCCAGCAATACTCCAAGTTCCAGGTTATCTTCTCCTGGTTTGTCAATCATGCCCCTCACATGAAGGTAAGCCGGGGGTTATGGATGTCCATCTTTCTGCATGGAGCTGGATGGAAAGAAGACAGTACCAGGCATCTCCCCACAGTGCACACTCCAGTACAGCTCCTGTCTTTGCCTTCATTTCACACTTGGTCCTGACCACATGGACTTCCCTCACCTTGTGCTTGAAATTGACTGTACTTTCTGCTCCTTTGCATGCAGATGAATGTCCCTCAGGTCTGGGTCCTGCAGCCACAGGGGAAGCTGAAGGCATGGTCTTCATCTCACCATATGAAGAACCAGAAATGCTTGGTGGCACACTGGCTGACTCAGCAGCTTCTTCCTCATGGCTGTCTTCCCATTCTTCTTCCACACCCTCCACAGTATCAGGGCAAAAACAGGAGAGTGTGGGCGTGCTCTCAGCCATCACTGCAGTGTTCCTGGTATCCATATCCAGCATGCCGTGATCAGTGCTGGCATCGCTGGCAGCACTGTCAATGGTCTCTTACTGTGTGTACTTAATTCTAATATCCTGGCTTTGGGAAGCACAAGATGCAGGGAAGTGGCCATCCACCCTCGATGTCATGTTGCAGAGGTCCAGCATGCCCCAAGCAGTGTCGGCAGCACTGGCCCCGTCATCTGCTGCTTGGAGCACGAGAAGCATGGGCGTGCCCACACTGTATGGCTCAGACACGATCCTTACAGTGGACTACAGGCATCTGGAGGCCAAGACTGCCCCTTCAGCAAAAGCTGCCCCAAATGTTTCAGAATTGATTACTGCCCTACAGGAACAGGCTCATCCCTTTCTGACTGCCATTGATGCCTAAGACAGCTGTTTTATGGTCCCCTTGAAGAAGGTGGAGGACAATCAATTTTGCATTTACTTGGAGGGAGTGCAATGCACAGTCACCTGATTACCCCAGGGGTACAGACACTCGCCCACTCTGGCGCTTGGAGCATAGGCACAGAAGCTGGAGAAGCTCACGTTGGACCACGGTGTCCGGATTTATCTGTATACTGATGATATCCTCATAAGGGGGAATGATGATGTCAATGTAGGGAATACCCAAGCCTTTGCAGTGAGACACCTGAGGAGCCCTGATCCAGCTGGGACACTCCTGGTCTCCTCTAGGTAGGTGTCTGGCCGTGCCACCCACCACCATGGAATTTCCCTGGGAGGACTGGCCTGGATATGGCAGCGCATGGAACGCTGTCAGCCTCCATGCCGCTTGGTGGGCCATCTGAGCTTGACAGGTCCCTCCCTGGGATTGTTTTCTGTCTGGGGACGTACCTGGGCCATCCTCCGGTGCATCTCTGAAGCACACGGAGCTCTGTGCACGTTCTTCAGCCTCTGCAGAAACCTGTGTGAAGAGAACAAAACCACACACCTGTAATACCACTGGCTGTTGATGGTGTGGGTGCCAGGGGTCCAGGGGAGGGATCCCCTTTCCAAGCCCTTTGATTGAAGGCAAGGCAGGAATAACAGAGAGGCTGTCCACCCTAATGCATGGAGCTGGTTGGAAAGGAGACAGCATCTCCAGGCATCTCCCCACAGCGCACACTCCAGGCACCACTCCTGCCTCTGCCTCCAATTCATGCCTGGTGCTGACCTTGCTCACCTCATGCTGAGGGCCCACATCTTCTGCTCCCTCACATGCTGACACATGCTCCTCAGTCATGGGATCTGCAGCTACAGATGAAGCTGAAGAAATGGCCTCCACCTCACCAGATGGCTCATCGGATGTGCTGGATGTGATGCTGACTGCCTCTGATGCAGCATCTTCCTCAGAGTCACATCCCCAGTCTTCCTCCACATTCTCCAGTGTTGAAGGGCAAGGACAGGAGGGCGGGTGCATGCCCTCATCTCTCACTGCATTGTCTCTGGCATCCAGCGTGCCCTCAGCAGTGCTGGCAGCACTGTCGCTGTCATCACTGGACTCTTCCAGTATAACTGGCAGTCTAACAGTCCACTTTCTGGAGTCACCAGAGTCAAGAAACCAGTTACCAGCCCGGGATGTCGTGGGCCAGATACCTGGCATGCCCTGACGAGCGCCAACATTATTGAATGCGTCACCTCTTGCCTGGAGCCTTCGCTGCCTGGGGATTCTCACATTCCTTGGCCAGGAAATATTCCAGTGTGACAACATCTGCTCGTTTCTGTCCTCCTCACGAATTCTCCGCATTGCTGGGATCATAGGAGAGTACCCAGAGGGCTCCCTGTTGATCTCGCTGGGATCTGGCAGTCTCCGTGCTTCTCCCAGACCTTGTCCAGAGGATTCAGGCATGGCTATAGCTGATTCTTCTCTTTCTCCTCCCTCGGACATTGGCAAGGGGAGCGATACTGCATCAGTCTCCTCTGCAGAGCTTGCAGCCTCGGAAGAATCTGAGCTTTCTGCATCTTCCAGCACTGAGGCAGGTAAAGGCTCAAGGTGCCCTGCAGGCCCTGGCTCAGCATCCAGAAGAGATGGTGAACACACAGTGCGTACCTCATCAGATGGGGCAAGAGATGCAACTTGCAGGGTGCCAGATGACTGTCCTGCCGTTTCTATCTCTGCAGCCTCTTCCAACTCTAGCTGCGAGTCCTGGACTATAACACCTCTGGCTGAGGAATCATCAGAAGCAGAAAACTGGCCCTCAGCCCTCGATGTCACACTGCAGACGCTCAGCGTGCCCTGAGCACTGTCAGCTGCACTGGCACTGTCTTCTGTTGCTTGGGGCCTTAGCAGCGGGGGCACGCTCATGCTATTTGGCCAGGAGATGTTCCAGTGTGGCAGCATCTGGTCCTTCTTCGCCTCATCCCGGATTCTCTGGATTGCTGGGTGAACTGGAGGATATCCATATGCCTCCCCGTAGACCTCTCTGGGATCTTGCAACCTCTGTTCTTCTCCCAGAGACTGGTTGGAGAATTCAGGCATGGTGGTAGCCGTTTCTTCTTCTTCTCCCTCGCATGCTCTCCAGAAAAAAGGTGCTGCATTGGCCTTCGGGAACCACCAGAGGCAGGAATCTGAGCCTCAGCCCTCGATGTCGCGGAGCGTACGCCCAGGTTTCCCTGAGCAGTGTTGGCAGCACTGGGCCTGGGCACGCTCACAGAGTTTGCCCACCGTGTGTTGCAACTGGACAACATCTGCGGTGTGTGCTGAGGTCTCGGGGCAAGTACTGGGAGTCTGCTGCCTCTAATGCCACGTCCTCCTCGCCGAGCCGCTCTCCCGAGAGTATGTAGATTTTCCTATTTAAACTTACACATTCACAGTCTAAATGCAAAGACTGACTGTGAAATATCACTTTGTTTAATTACCCTAAGTTTGCACATTGACTAGTGAGGCAAACAAAATGAAGCATTCCAAAACTGTGCTTATCAGAATGTTAAAATATCTTTCAAATTAAGATGGCGTATGAGAATTGGCCTTTTGATCTTTGAAACTACTCACCACTTACAAAGAAAAGGAAGCTATAACTGGAAAAACGGGTTATTTCTTTATCAAGGAGTTTAGATCCTCAAAAAGGCACCAAGTAGAGCTTTTTAATTAAGCTTGCTAAACAAATGCCTAATCTTTCTGTGCGAGTATTTGTTTTGCAGTAAGCAGCCCTTTTTGCCCTTCTTAAACATTGACTCATATCAGAGGCACTGCAAACACTGTATTTTAAGAAGATCATTAAGCCTGATTATTAAGACTGGGAGCAACACACAGAGCCACAGCAATTGTTGTAGCTGTTCCCAGGCTTCTTTGGAGAATCCTCGTGGCTGCTCTGGGTGATAGCTTGCTCCTGGCTGGCTGGAAGAGACTACACCTTTTATCCACAGATGGTACTAGTGGGTCTCAAACCCTCATTCAGCAATCAGCTGGTGAAGAGACAGACAACCAGGCAAATGAGGGCAGCAAGGAAAGACAGTGTGCAGCCTTCAGCAGTGCTTGCAGCGTGGCCACAGGGACACAGCAACTCTGCTGAAAGCTACACAGCATGAAGACGTGCTACGTGTTGTGACCGCCGTGGGCTGGAGAAACAGTATGCCTTTAGCACATAGTAGATTTTAACCCAGAAGCACCTCCCAAGAGAGGATGTGGTTGACCAGATGTTGTTTGAAGGGTATTTGGGGTGGCCTCATCTCAGGGAGTTGTGCTGTGGTCAGAGTGCAGAGGGACCACGTGAAGAAGCTGTAGGAAGTGGCAATCGCTGAGGAAGACAAACAAGGGTATGAACAGTCCATTTAGATACCTCACCCTCTGTTTCAAGGGAAGAGGAAAGCAGGAGACATATGACAGGCCGGCCCCTACAGACCGTGGGCACCACACGGAGCAGATCTCCATTGCAGCCATGAAGCAGCCCATGGTAGGCGCGGCCTGCAGGAGGCCGCAGCCATGTTGTGCCCACAGGAGCAGCCCCGGGCCGGAGCTGCGGCCATGGAGAAGGGCCGCGGTGGGGCAGGAGGGCTGGGCCAGCTGCTGCTCTTGAAGAGGAGAGTGTGGTGTTGAAGCTCTGGGGGAAGTGCTGCCCGTGGGGCAGTTTCTACAGGATGGACTCCGGGGTACGGAGCCACTTTAGAGTAGCGCTTGAAGAGCTGCAGTCTGTCAGAAGCCCGTGAGGGATTGGTTTAGAAAAGATGGCTGCCGTGAGAGGGACCCTGTGTGGTGCAACATCAGAGCTTTAGGGACCGACCATAGCCCCAGTTCCCTGCTCCACTTAAGGGGACAACTTGGAAGAGAATGAGTGAATGGGAAAATGTTTTTAGTTTGCTTCTAGTTCCTCAGTGCTCTAGTCTGCTATTAACAGACAGAAACTTACATTCGTCCCCTAACTTGAGTCTGTTTTGCACACGATGGTCCTTGGTGAGAGATCTCCCTGTCCTTATCTCAACTGAAGCTCTCCTTCATTGTATTTTCATCCCTGTTCCTTTAAGAAGGGAGAGTGAAAGAGCAGCATGGTGGAGTGCAGCCAGCCAGCCCCGTTAAGCATACACACGTCTCCTGAATAGCCATGGCACTAGAGTGAAAATCTTATTCAGTGTATAAATTGAGACCACCATGGCTGGTAGTTAAAATCCTGCCAGCACACTCTCTTGTGTTTTGGAAAAAAAGGCTGTTTTTTTTTTTCTCCTGGAAATTTGTTCAGATATATTACTTAAAAACTTATTTCATTTGAAACCTGCAATAGTTTCAGATGCCTATATTGGCATTTTTTCTATTAATAGGAAATATATTGTCACTGGACTATATAGGAAGTGGGAAATAGTGTCACTGGATTTTTGTCTTCTATAAAATGTAAATAGTAATTGTATATAAATGTAAATATATAATAGCATAATATGTGGAATAATGGAAATGTCTATAAAATGTAAATATTTATATGAAGATATAAATTTGGCAGCAAAGTAGACATGGCAGTAATTTTTTGAGAATTGTTTGCTCATACATCTACATAATACAACAAAAATGTTAGTGCTTGTATGACAGCAAATTTTAAGTCCAAATCTGGAAATTCACTTATTTGAAAAGATGGGATGGGGGAGAGAATCAGAAAAAAAATGATTTGGTTGAGATAAAAACTGTTTACTAAGGCAGAAAAATAAGAGAGAAATTACAGCAGTGCTAATAATACATGCATACGTATATATACTTACAAAACAAATGATTCACAAGCAATTATCATCTGCCAGTCTCTCCCAAAGCAGTGGCTGCCCATCTCAGTCAAACCCGTCAGTTTTGAGGTTTTTTTCACCATGTCATACGGTATGGATTACCCTTCTGGCCTGTTTCATTAGAAAATGAAAAGCATGATGCAGCTCCCTTACTAGGGGTTCTGAAGGAGCAGTTAAGGTATAAAGAAAATAGCGATACTGTCGCCCATAGTTTGCCTCAAGAAAAAATCTACCCTCTAGAAGGATTGAAAGAAATGAAGGCAAGGCTAGACAAATTAGAGGCCTCTCCAGCCCAGATGCACCCTTTGATAAAAACCGAATATGCATTCAATAACAGGGAGGATCTAGATCCTCAAATGAATGTTAAAGGAATTCCCTTCTCAGCCACTGAACTAGCAAAATTGAAAAAAGATTTCAGCCGCTCTCCAAAGGAGTCAGAAAATGAGTATGTATGGAGGGTTAGTCTCACTGGTGGAGACCAGATACAGCTAATGGAAAAGGAAGCGGAAGGTTACTGGGGACCAGGAGTATTTTTAACTACTGGCAACAATGGTGCTCCCTGGTCCTTAACACAGAGGGCTGCCTATTGGGCAGGTGGTCTCAATCCTTTAGAAAAGGGATACCCTCTTGCTATTACTGGAACAGTCGACCAGTTAGTAGAGAGCGTTCAAAAGGCTGCTTGTCTCCAAATGATGTATGATAGAAAGCTGCAGCCACACCACGAATCACCTATGATGATGCCTGTTGATCCTGAGAGAATGACTGCTTTAATTAGGGGGCTTCCAGAGTCATTGAAACCCATAGGCATACAACTGCAAGGAAAGATACAAGCTATGTGTCAGGGAGAGAGAACCCGGGCAGCGTTAGAAGGAACTGTAACATCTAACCATCTGCAGTCAGGGGACGTATGGGCGTGGAAGAAGGCTGTCCAAGAGTTAATCAACTATGGAAGAAAATATGGGTCAGTGATTTCTTCCGCCAGTAAATTTGAGCCAAGGGAAGTAAGACTTGCAGTGGTCAGCCTTGCCCCCAGGCCACCTAGCCCAAAGCTCAGTGGGACTGGAAGGGTTTCATTGTCAGTAAAAACAGATAGGTGGAATATTGATCATAAATGTAATTGTCTCTGGACACTGGGCTGGCAAAAGGGTGTCCTGTGAGATCTGATGAATGGATTACCCACTGTCAGGTTAGAGAAATTAGTTAAGTGGTGGCCAGAACAAAAGCTCAAGACCTGGAAAGCAAAACCTGAGCAGCTATCCAATAAAAAACTGATGTCTTCACCCCTCCCAAGTGACCGGGGTGGGGGCAGTGAAGGGTGGATGCATTAGAAAGCTTACCACAAAGGGAAACCAGATCCTCCATTTAACACCTTGTGTCTAAAGGCCTCACCACTGTTGCCAGTTACCCCTGTGAGTCATGATCCAGAGGCTGATAAGCCAGGGAAACACTCTTATCTCCCTGGCCAGCCTGTGCGATTGACTCAGGTAACGTGAGGCCAGTTCCCTAACCTTAACAGAATCCCTTACCAAATATCCTTGGAAGGCTAAAGACACCCCGAAAAAAGTAATATGAAATCAACACTTCCTCAATTGTTCCCTCATTTTTTAACCATATTTACAAAGCCCAAAAAGGGCAAGTTGGTTCTTGTTTTATTTTACAGAAGATCCCCGTGGGCACTTGACAGAAAGGCTAATTTTAAGGCTGATTTTAACCGTTTGTGTTTTGTGACAGAAATACTGAAGATTTGATCGTGCTAGAATACTGAATATACCTCTTAATTACATTTCTTTGGTTGCAATCATATTGTGTTTTGCATTGTTGTGAGTGTGGGTGGTGATTGATATCAGTCCTTGGATCTGTTAAATTTCACAACTGGGTTCAGAGTTCTTACAGGTCATCCTGGCTTACTGGTACTCCCTGCACAGTGATACCATTTCTTTTGACCCCTTCTTTCACCCCTTTTTTTCAAACTGATTATGATTTGCATGTGACTCCTCCACAGTGTTTCCAAATTCCTAACAAACTGGGAAATGAATCAAGAGGCCCATCTAATATCTGTTAGATGTGGGCACAAAAGAAATCTATTGTAAAGCCTTTTGCACTGATGCTTTTCAGTGTCACACGAGTCCAGGAGTTCCATCCAAAACATGGTTGTTGGAAAGTGTCTAAGTTTTGATAAGAGATGTGTATGTTTTTGGGATTACTCCTCTTGATGGTTTATACTGTGGACTATCCTGCACACACTATCCTGTGAAAAATTCTGTAGACTGTAGCAATACTTGAACTTGCCAAACTAAGATTTATATCTCTCAGCATTTGAATTGCTTTGGAAATGTTCAAGTGGAGAGTTCTCGTGATACTAAATCATCTTAGAAAACATTACATGGCAAGTCCACATATTGTCAAATTGGACTAGATACGCTTTTGATGAATTCACTGAAGTGTAATATTGTATGGGTGTTCATAAACACCACAACCTCTACTGAAGAATTCCCATCTGGATCTTGGCTTACACTGGCAGTTCCTGGGTGGGGAAAGCAGCTGACACAAATAGCTCTATTTGTTTTACTTACTGATTTAATATTATTGGCTATTGTTAAAGGTATGGTTATTGCCAAATGTACAGTTGTCTCTTTTCACTTTCTAATTTTTATTCATTATGGAACGTTCGTGTCACCACTCCTGAAGAGTCACAGGTGGTGTCTGTGGCAAATTGAATGACTCTAATTGTTGTCTAAAAATGGAATGATAATGAAAAAGTTGCTAAACAAATTGCCCACGGGAGAAACGTATCCTTTTTCGTGTGCTGTTGCAACTCTTATGTTTGTTTCTTGTATGGCTCCATGTTTGATTCAACTTTTATACAAGGAGTTGTATCCTCCATGTACTTTGTAACCACTTCAACTGATGATGAACAAGTCCAACAAATCAGGGCAACCTCTGTAACCAAGCCCAAGAAATTCTTCATAACAACTGTAACATTTAACCCCCCTTCTCTGAACAGTGTCGGTAGCACTGGCACTGTCATGTGCTGCTTGGGGTCTCAGCAGCCTGAGCATGCTCTCGTTGCTTGGCCAAGAGATGTTCCAGCTGGACAACATCTGCTCCTTCCTCGCCTCATCCCGAATTCTACGAATTGCTGGAAAATTGGAGAATATCCATAGGTCTCCCTGTAGAGCTCTCTGGGATCTTGCAGTCTTGATGGTTCTCCCATAGCTTGTTTGGACAATTCCAGCACAGGCATAGCTGCTTCTTCTCCCTCGGACACTGACAAGGATAGATGCTGCATCAGCATTCTCTGCAGAGCGTGCAGCCTCAGAAGAATCTGAGCTTTCTGCATCTTCCAGCACTGATGCTTGCAGAGGCTCAAGGTGTTCTGCAGGCCCAGGACCAGCGCCCAGAAGAGATGGTGAACACACTGTGTGTGCCTCATCAGACTGGGCAAGACATGCACTCTGCAGGTCACCAGATGACTGTCCTGCAGATTCTGTCTCAGCAATCTCTTCCGAATCATGCTGTTCATCCTGCACTCCAGCATCTCTGGATATGAACTCTCCTGGTGCAGGAATGGGGCCCTCCACCATCGATGTTGTGGTGCAGGTCTCCAGCATACTCTGAGCACTGTTGGTAGCACTGGCACTGTCATGTGCTGCTTGGGGTCTCAGCAGCCTGAGCATGCTCTCGTTGCTTGGCCAGGAGATGTTCCAGGTGGACAACATCTGCTCCCTCCTCGCCTCATTCCGAATTCTCCAGATTGCTGGGTGTACTGGAGAACATCCATAGGCCTCCTGGTTGACCCCTCTGAGATCTTGCAGTCTCAGTGCTGCTCCCAGAGCTTGTTTGAAGGCTTCAGGCATGGTGGTGGCAGTTATGTCTCTTTTTCCCCCCTCACACACTCTTGGGAACAGCGCTACATGATCGGCCTCCTCTGGAGAGTGTGCAGCCTTGGGAGAATCTAAGTCGCCTACATCTTCAGGCACTAATGCAGGCAGGGGCTCCTTGTCTTGCTCTTTGCCGCCTGCCTGCCCTTCTGGGCCCTTCTGAGCTGCTCTGGAAGATGGTGTAGTGGCAGCACGAGTGTCTCTGCTGCCCTCCTGAGCATCTCCCCAAGCTGCGTGGACCTTCCCAGCCTTGGTGGACAGCACCTGGGCCGTCCTTGCTGGTGGTCTCAGGGCGCCATGCACCCTGGAACTGCCAGCTGCACTCGGACGCTTGAGCTTGCGGCTGCAGCACAGCTCAGGGACACCACGCAGTTTTGTCTGGGTCTGGCATGGCGAGGCGGTCTGGCATGGCGAGGCCTGAGAACAGCTGAGACTTCCAGGGCTGGACCCTGGCTCTCAGGCCTTGCTGTCCCGTCCTGGACATGCAAGGTTCCCGGAGGTCTCGGGGCAAGGACTGGGAGTCTGCTGCCTCTAATGCCCATGGCACGTGCTCTGCCTCTTGGAGAAGATGTGGAAGAGGCTGCTGCTGGCAGAGCAGGCAGCTTACAGACCCCAGAAGCTGCTGCTGCATGCCGGGGTGCAGCTGTCAGCAACCCTGCCCGCCTTAAGCGAGGCAGCAAGGGTGGCTGAGGCTGTCTGCTTTGGCCACTGGCACCAACACTGGAAACTCCTGCCTGCCCGCCTGCAAGAGAAGCTGAGGAGAAAGGCTGAGTGAGCGCGGTCCTTCCCGCTCGCGTTGCACGGAGCATTGAGGGCAGCCCTCAGCCCACGGGCAGCTGAGTGCAGAGGAGCTGAAGCAGAGGAGGGCTGGTCCCCACATGGCAGCCCCCACGGCACGGCAGCCCATTGTGGCAGCTCTGCACGCATGCCTGGGCAGCTGGCTGGGGGCCACCAGCAACGAGTTTCAGAGTGTGGTGAGGCAGCGTGTGCAGGACAGAGAGCTGTAGGCCAGGGGCAGAGGCAAGGCCCTGCCTGCGCGCCACCACTCCAGGTCTTCCCTGGGATGGTGGGCCTGGGTACGGCAGGGCATGCAGTGCTGCCGGCCTCTGTGCCGCTTTGTGGGCCATCTGAGCTGGGAAGCCCTGCCTGGGATGGCTTTCTGCCCGGGGATGTACCCTGGCCATCCTCCTGTAGTCCTGTACTCAAGCACTTGGAGCTCTGTGCACCTCCTGTGGCCTTCGCAGGAATGTTGTGTGTGGTGTGGCAGCGGTACCTGTGGGGGCAGAGAGCTGTAGGCAAGGGGCAGGGCGGGCACCAGGCAAGGCCCTGCCTGCCACCAAGCACCGCAGCTTTCCCTGGGAGGGCTGGCCCGGGCACAGCAGGACTCTGTACATGGAGCTGCTCGCCGGGCCGCTCGGGCCCAGCAGGCCCTCCCTGGGACGGCTCTGCACTTGGAGACATAGATGGGCATGCTCAAGCTGTGTGGCCAGGATGTGGTCCTACTGGACAACATCTGCTCCTTCCTCGCCTCATCTCGGATTCTCCGGATCTCTGGGTGCACTGGAGGATATCCACATGCCACCCGTTGGTCTCTCTGGGATACGGCGATCTCGCGGCATCTCCCAGAGCTTGCGTGGACAATTTAGACACGGCCATAGCCGCTTGTTTCTTCTCCTTGTCCTCCCGCACACACTGACAGCAGGTATTCCTGCGTTGCACTGACCTCCTCCGGACAGTGTGCAGTCCCGAGAGGATCTGAGCTTTCTGCATACCGAGGCACTGATGCAGGCAAAGGCTCAGGGTGTCCTGCAGGCCCAGGTTCTGTGGCCAGAAGCGACGCTGAGCGCACGGCATCTGCCTCACACACGGCGGTGTGGAGAAGGAGGCGTGGGATGGAGGTGGCGAAGTCGCCAGCAGCGTGCCCAGCAGCAGCAGCGACTTCAAAGGCCGCCAGCGGCCCGGCCGAGCCCGGCCCTGCTGCTCTCCGCCCTCGGCCCTGGCAGTTAGTGCTGGCAGTTAGTGCTGACAGTTAGTGCAGGCAGTGCAGGCAGTTAGTGCTGGCAGTTCGTGCTGGTAGTTAGTGCTGGCAGTTAGTGCTGGCAGTTAGTGCAGGCAGTGCTGGCAGTTAGTGCTGGCAGTTAGTCCTGGTAGTTCGTGCTGGTAGTTAGTGCTGGCAGTGCAGGCAGTTAGTGCAGGCAGTGCTGGTAGTTAGTGCTGTAGGCGCAGGCAGTGCTGGCAATGCTGGCAGTGCAGGCCGTGCAGGCAGTTTCACCAGCAGAGGTTTAGGTTGGAACACAGGAAATCCTGTGTACAGAAGGGCGTGTTAAGCACTGGAACAGGCTCCCCAGGGCGGTGGTTGAGTCACCGTCCCTGAATGTGTTTAAAATCCATTTGGATGTGGTGCTCGGGGACATGATTCAGCGGTGGGTAGTTAGAGTGAGGGTAGGATGGTTAGGTTGTGGTTGGACTTGATGATCTTGAAGGCCTTTTCCAACCTGAGCAATTCCACGATTCTATGACCTGCGTAACCCGAATTGAGGGCTATACGCTTTTTAGAAGGGATAGGCAAGGTAGGAGAGGTTGGGAATTGCCGCCTACGACAAAAAGAGGACAGACTGCAAAGAGCTGCCTCTGAGAAATAGTCAGGCACACGTGGGGAGCCTGTGGGTTAAAACCAGGGACGAGACCAACAAAAGACAGCTGGTGGTCGGGGAATACTACAGGCCACCAAATCAAGGGGAGCCTGTAGGTGTGACCTTCTTCCTTCAGCTGCAGGAGCTGTTGTGCTCCCAGACTCTGATCCCTCTGGGGGATTTCAACCACCCAGATACCTGCTGGGAAATGAACATGGCGAGCTAGCTGCAAGTGATCCAGGAGACTCCTGGAGCCCAATAATGGTAACTTTCTGGTACCGGACTTGGACAGGTCAGGACCAGAGGGGACCAGCTGGTCACCAGTGGTTGCCGAGTTTGGTGCTCATCCGTGCAGAGGAGGTGGTCGAAGACGTTAAGATTGGAGGCAGCCTGAGCTGCAGCAACCATGCCCTGGTTGAGCTTGCGATCTCCAGGAACATGGGCCTGGCAAAGAGTGGAGTCAAGACACTGAACTTCAGGAGAGTGAACTTCAGTGACCTGTTTAAGGAATGGTTGAATGAGATCTCCTAGGAAACTGTCCTTAGGCACAAAGGAACGGAACACAGCTGGCAGCACAGTTAAGAACATGCTTCTGAGAGCACGAGAGCTCTCCATCCCCCAGAAAAAGAAATCAGGCAGGGGTGGCAGGAAACTCAGCTCAGCTGAGCACGGGGCTGCTGGGAAGGCTGAGGGAAAAGAAGGAAGCAGTGGAAGTGGGGATAGGTGGCCAGGGAGGAACAGAGGGATGTTGTTTGGATGTGCAGGGATGGCATCGGGAGGGCCAAGGCGCAGACAGTATAAAGTTCAACAAGGGATGTGGAAAGAAAAGAATAAAAAAAAAAAAAAAGTGTTTGTTGAAGTACATTATGAGTAGCTGGCGCCAAGCATGGAAGGAGGGATGGGCAATCCTAATAGCCCAGAGCATATTCTGAAAATGTTGAGGGACCTTGATTCTTCTCTTGCCCAGAACCAACAGGCAGTATGCAACTGGGTAGCAGACTTAAGGGCAGAATACAAATATCGCTGAAGAAGAGGGAAAGCAGTGGTTTGTGCAGTACTCGGGACACAGCTGGTCACACTCACAAGTACTATGGGCAGCCATGATTCTCAGGAGCCAGCATTATCTCCTCCTTGCAGGAGGAAGTAGGAAAATTATAAGAGCAGCTGGTTGAGGAGCAACAGCAGTGTCAGCAGGCAGAAGCACTGATGAAGTGCTTGGGGAGGGAAGAGGCCTTCTGCCTCTAGGCCAACTCTTAGACTACTGTAGGCAGCCCCGGCCCCACTTCCTTCCAAGACAACAAACATGAAGCCCAACCCACTCCCTTTAGGAGCTAAGGAAGGCACAGCCCCCCCTTGTAGCTGAACTATGCAATCAAGGGATTACAGCACCTGCAAACTCTCCTTGTAACTTTCCTGTATGGCCAGTGTGGGAGCCCTGTGGCAAATGGAGACTTAGAGTGGACTGCAGGCGTCTGGGTGCCGAGACTGCCCCTTCAGCAAAAGCGGCCCCAAATGTTTCAGAATTGATTACTGCCCTACGGGAACAGCCTCATCCCTTTCTGGCTGCCACTGATGCCTAAGACAGCTGTTTTATGGTCCCCTTGAGGAAGGTGGAGGACAATCAATTTGCATTTACTTGGAGGGAGTGCAATGCACAGTCACCCGATTACCCCAGGGGTACAGACACTCGCCCACTCTGGCGCTCGGAGCATTGGCACGGAGGCTGGAGAAGCTCACGTTGGACCACGGTGTCTGGGTTTGTCTGTATACTGATGACGTCCTCATATGGGGGAATGATGATGTCAACGTAGGGAATACCCAAGCCTGCGCAGTGAGACACCTGAGGAGCCCTGAGCCAGCCGGGACACTTTGGTCTCCTCTCAGTAGGTGCCTGGCTGTGCTCGCACCCCTACAGACACACCGGTGCTCTCCCACCAGGGCTGCCCCTTTCACAGCCCCTCACCCCGATCATCACAGCCCACCTCACACACACACCGGCTCAGCCAGCTCACACTTTGCAAGTCACAAATCACTCTCCCTTGCACGCCCACGCTCTCTGCACTTGCTGCCACCACCGACACATGGATCCATTGCCCCGTGCTCTGAGCCCAGTAGTCGCACTCAGAGACCAACCATGCACGAGTGCACAGATGAGACAGCACTCAGGCAGGATAGAATAAAGATAGCATTTAATCAGAATTCTATGTTGACAAGATGGAATCAGAATTCTGCATTGACAAGTTGGAATCAAAATTCTTCACTGACATGATGGAATCAGAATTCTACATTGACAGGATGGAATCAATCTCTGGGGAGCTGCCTGGTGTTTACAGCCTCGTGCCTCTCCTCTCGCTGTCCCCTGATGCAGCTGCAGGTGCAAACCCTGCGCAGAGCCCGGAGCACACTCCTGATGACAGCTGGCATCCGGCGGCGAGCTGCTGTGTGTGGTGCGGCTGTGGTACCTGTGGGGGACAGAGAGCTGTAGGCAAGGGGCAGAGGCGAGCTCCTGCCTGCCACCCACCACCATGGAATTTCCCTGGGAGGACTGGCCTGGATATGGCAGCGCATGGAACGCTGTCAGCCTCCATGCCACTTGGTGGGCCATCTGAGCTTGACAGGTCCCTCCCTGGGATTGTTTTCTGTCTGGGGACGTACCTGGGCCATCCTCCGGTGCATCTCTGAAGCACACGGAGCTCTGTGCACGTTCTTCAGCCTCTGCAGGAACCTGTGTGAAGAGAACAAAACCACACACCTGTAATACCACTGGCTGTTGATGGTGTGGGTGCCAGAGGTCCAGGGGAGGGATCCCCTTTCCAGGCCCCTTTGATTGAAGGCAAGGCAGGAATAACAGAGGGGCTGTCCACCCTAATGCATGGAGCTGGTTGGAAAGGAGACAGCATCTCCAGGCATCTCCCCACAGCGCACACTCCAGGCACCACTCCTGCCTCTGCCTCCAATTCATGCCTGGTGCTGACCTTGCTCACCTCATGCTGAGGGCCCACATCTTCTGCTCCCTCACATGCTGACACATGCTCCTCAGTCATGGGATCTGCAGCTACAGATGAAGCTGAAGAAATGGCCTCCACCTCACCAGATGGCTCATCGGATGTGCTGGATGTGATGCTGACTGCCTCTGATGCAGCATCTTCCTCAGAGTCACATCCCCAGTCTTCCTCCACATTCTCCAGTGTTGAAGGGCAAGGACAGGAGGGCGGGTGCATGCCCTCATCTCTCACTGCATTGTCTCTGGCATCCAGCGTGCCCTCAGCAGTGCTGGCAGCACTGTCGCTGTCATCACTGGACTCTTCCAGTATAACTGGCAGTCTAACAGTCCACTTTCTGGAGTCACCAGAGTCAAGAAACCCATCCCGTGATGTCGTGGGCCAGATACCTGGCGTGCCCTGAAGAGCGCCAACATTATTGAATGTGTCACCTCTTGCCTGGAGCCTTCGCTGCCTGGGGCTTCTCACATTCCTTGGCCAGGAAATATTCCAGTGTGACAACATCTGCTCGTTTCTGTCCTCCTCACGAATTCTCCGCATTGCTGGGATCATAGGAGAGTACCCAGAGGGCTCCCTGTTGATCTCGCTGGGATCTGGCAGTCTCCGTGCTTCTCCCAGACCTTGTCCGGAGGATTCAGGCATGGCCATAGCTGATTCTTCTCTTTCTCCTCCCTCGGACATTGGCAAGGGGAGCGATACTGCATCAGTCTCCTCTGCAGAGCTTGCAGCCTCGGAAGAATCTGAGCTTTCTGCATCTTCCAGCACTGAGGCAGGTAAAGGCTCAAGGTGCCCTGCAGGCCCTGGCTCAGCATCCAGAAGAGATGGTGAACACACAGTGCGTACCTCATCAGATGGGGCAAGAGATGCAACTTGCAGGGTGCCAGATGACTGTCCTGCCGTTTCTATCTCTGCAGCCTCTTCCAACTCTAGCTGCGAGTCCTGGACTATAACACCTCTGGCTGAGGAATCATCAGAAGCAGAAAACTGGCCCTCAGCCCTCGATGTCACACTGCAGACGCTCAGCGTGTCCTGAGCACTGTCAGCTGCACTGGCACTGTCTTCTGTTGCTTGGGGCCTTAGCAGCGGGGGCACGCTCATGCTATTTGGCCAGGAGATGTTCCAGTTGGACAGCATCTGGTCCTTCTTTGCCTCATCCCGGATTCTCTGGATTGCTGGGTGAACTGGAGGATATCCATATGCCTCCCCGTAGACCTCTCTGGGATCTTGCAACCTCTGTTCTTCTCCCAGAGGTCTCGGGGCAAGGACTGGGAGTCTGCTGCCCCTGATGCCCACGGCACGTGCTCTGCCACTTGGAGATGCTGTGGAAGAGGCTGCCGCTGGCAGAGCAGGCAGCTTGCAGACCCCAGAAGCTGCTGCTGCACGCCTGGGTGCTGCTGCCGGCAGCCCCGCCCGCCTTAAGCGAGGCAGCAAGGGTGGCTGAGGCTGTCTGCTTTGGCCACTGGCACCGCCGCCGGTCGCCGACTCCAGGAACTGCCGCCCGCCCGCCTGCAAGAGAAGCCGAGGAGAAAGGCCGAGTGAGCGCGGTCCTCGCCGCTCGCGCCGCACGCAGCACCGAGGGCAGCGCTCAGCCCGCGGGCGGCTGCCGCCCCGCTCCCCACAGCCGCACCGGCACAGGGCGGTCCCCACGCGGCGCGGGAAGACGTCCGGCCCCGCCTCCCTCGGGCTCCCTACCTGTGCGCGGCGGCTCCCGGAGGCCCGCGCGCTCTCCGGGCCGGGCAGCGGCGGCAGACGGACGCCGCGGAGGGACGAGCCCGGGCTCCGGCCGCCCGGCGGCACCACCTGCGGGGAGAAGGAGAACCGGGATGGAGGCGGCGAAGGCGCGGCCGGCGTCCCCCGCGGCGGCGACTTCGACGGCCGCCGGCGGCCCGGCCGAGCCCGAGCGCCTCCCTCCCCGGCCCGCACCTGTCGGCGGTCGCGCACGCGTGGCAGCCCCGCGTCGGGCTGGCGGTCGTCCTTCTTCTCCCGCTCCTCGCTCATCGCCGCGTCCTCGCGCAGACGCTCGGTCGCACGCACCCGGGGGAGCCGCGTCCTCCTCGCGGAGCCGCTCTCCCGAGAGTGAGCGGCACTCTCTCCGGGGGACTCCGGCCCCTCGCGGCGGCCCCGCGTCACAATGGCCTTGGGGCGCGACGCCGGCCCGCGTCACGGAGCCCCGGCGCCGGGCTCCCCTCTCCCCGCTCCCCTCGGCCGTCTCCGCGGCCGCCCCGCGCCTTTCCCGGCGGCGCCGTCGCCGTCGCCGTCGCCGTCGCCGTCGCCGTCGCTGACGGGCTCGCCCTCGGCCGCGCCGGGGCCGTCGAAGCGGCTGGAAGCGGCCGCGTCCGGCACGGAGCGGCCCCTGCCCTCGTCTCGTCGCCCAGCCCGGCCGAGTCCACCCGGCCCGAGCGGCCCGTCCGCACCTCGGCCCCGTCTTCGTGTTGCGGCTCTCCGGCCCCGCTTAGCGCTCGGATGTGCCGCGCTCTGTGGAGCAGCGTGCGGGACGCAGCTCAAGTCTCTGGAGATGAGCTCGCTGTGGAGCAAGAGTTGTGGTGGGAGCTGCATCTCATAATGAGACCCATGGTGGAGCAGTCTGTGACAGAATGACTTTAGTCCTTGGCTTGAATCCGGATTGGATTGATTCTTTATAAACTGCTGTCTTTGGGAAGTCCTCTCTGGATCACTTTGGGAAGGAGCACATCCCAGATGAGGGGCTTCGTGCTGGAGCTGGGCACAAGGCGAGGATGAACCGGCTGCAGAGGCGAAGCTTCATTATCTGTCCACAGTCCCTAATTCCCCAGCTCCAGCAATTGGTTTACTTCTTAAACATCTCCTGATTGCCACAAGGCACACATATTTCAGGATATATTTTGGAGTAGGCCTTTGTCTAATTAGCTGTTACGTATCAACTTGGAAACTAAAACAAATGTGAAGGTAATTTAATTGTATAGACTGCTATTGAATAAAAAAGTTATGAGCTAAATTTTGCCTCAATACTCAGAAACAGCTTCTCACAACAATTGCATTTTCACTGAATCACACAGAATCACAGAATGGCCCGGGTTGGAAGGGACTCCAAAGATCATGAATCTCCAACCCCCCTGCCACATGCAGGGCTACCAACTTCCACATTTAATACTAGACCAGGCTGCCCAGGGCCCCATTCAACCTGGCCTTGAACACCTCCAGGGATGGAGCATCCACAGCCTCTCTGGGCAACCTGTTCCAGCACCTCACCACTCTCACAGTAGAGAACTTCCCCCTGACATCCAACCTCAATCTTCCCTCCCTCGATTTAAAACCATTTCCCCTTCTCCTTTACTCCCCTCCTGTTTGTAGGTTCCCTTTAGGTATTGAAACGCTGCAATGAGTCGCCCCGCAGCCACCTTTTCTCCAGGCTGAACAAGCCCAGCTCCCTCAGCCTGTCTTCAAAGGAGAGGCGCTTCAGCCCTCCGCTCATCTTCGTGGCCCTCCTCTGGACCCTCTCCAACAGCTCTCTGTCGTTTTTGTACTGGGGGCTCCAGACCTGGACACAGTACTCCAGATGGGGCCTCACAAGAGCAGAGAGGGACAATCACCTCCCTGTCCCTGCTGGTAACCCCTCTTCTGATGGAGCCCAGGATACCATTTGCTTTACAAGCTGCAAGGGCACACTGCTGGCTCCTGTTAAGATTTTCATCCACCAGGACCCCCAGGTCCTTCTCTGCAGGTCTGCTCTCAAGGACTGCTCTTCGAGTCTGTAGGGATGCCTGGGATTCCTCGGCCCAAGTGCGAAACCTTGCACTTTTTTGTGTTGAAATTCATCAGGTTCATCCGGGCCCACCTTTCAAGTCCATCGAGGTCCCTCTGAGTGGCATCCCTTCCTTCCACCGTGTCAACCGCACCACTCAGCTCGGTGTCGTCAGCAAACTTGCTGAGGGTGCACTCGATTTTGTCGTCGATGTCACTGATAAAGATGTTAAAGAGCCCTGTCCCAAGACAGAGCCCTGGGGGACACCGCTTGTTACCAGCCTCCATCTGGACATAGAACCACTAATCACCAGTAGAACCATTAATCACGTATAGAACCATTAATCACCATTTTCATGGTATCTCAACTGATTCTTAGTTTCTTAGTTGCAGTTTTCAATTTTGAGCATGTCAGTGGTTTATGGGCCAGTTCAGCCTGGTTCCATGACTAATGGAGCAGGGGGCAACAGATCTACATCCTAGGAAAAAGGGAAGGGGAGAGGGGAAAAAGGGTGGGAAATGGGCCTGAAAACAGAACAGCAGCAACTATCTGAGGAGGAAAGTTAATTTACTAAATAGGATAGCGGAATGCAAGGTAACACAGTATAACACAGTATAAAAGGAATCGAAGCTAATAAATCAAATAAAGTGAGAGAGAGTGTGTTCAAAAAACTGAAGGCCTTACTCTACTGCTGAAGACCAGACGGCTAGGGAGTGCACACTGCCGAGATGAGCAGAAAGGGAAAAGGGCACATCTCATGGTCTATGAACAGTTTTATCTTTCCCTCTGAATGGAAAACAGAAACAGAACAGTGAACAGTCCTCTGGGATATGTCGTTCTTCTTCTCTTCTGAGACACGTATAGACGGAACTATCCACTACCCACGGAACTGGAGCATTAACTCTTTAACTCCCTGTGCACTACATGATTTTATGATGTGGAATACCTATAGCGAAAGTCATGAAACCATGATAGAGCAGAAAGTATTTCTTTCATACTGAAGTACATTAGGCATTCAGGTTCAGCTCAGCGGGTCTGTTTTTATCAGTGTGTATATTCTGCATGTTCTAGCAATGTTTTTGCAGTTCTGAGCTCCTTGGCAAAATTGTAGTGGGAGCAGTTACAGAGTTCTACTTAGTCCAGGGAATATTTTTAAGATAACCAATCTAGATCAAAATGAAGTCTGCTTCTATATTTTTTTCCAGGAAAATGACATTCACCGTGTTGTGATTTAAACCCTCAGGAAGCTCAGTGCAACACAGGTGTTTGCTCCCTGCTCCATCAGTGGGATGGAGAGATAAAAACTCTTTACTAAGACAGAAAAGATAGTGAAAAAAAATGATAGTAATAATAATATATATATATATAGTTATAAATGTTTTGAAAACAAGTGATGCACAACATAATTGCTCACCACCCATGGGCAATGCCCAGTCCATCCCCAAGCAGCGGTGGCCCTCTCAGCCAATTCCCCATGGTTTTATAGTTTTTTGACACGATGCCATATGGTATGGAATATCCCTTTGGCAGTTTAGATCGACTCTCCTGGTTCTGTTCCCTCTCAACTCCTTGTGCTCCTCCAGGGCCCTCGCTGGCAACAAAGGATGAGAAGCTGAGCAACCAAAATGTTTTGGCTCTGTGCAGCACTGCTCAGCAACAACTAAGGCGTTGGTGTGTTACCAACGTTGTTTTTTCTCCTAAAGCCAAAACATAGTACCAGATGATCTGAAGAAGATCATCTGTGATAAAAATAGGACACACAGATATATCTAATTGCTAAGCTCGGAAAAAGTTGTTTATAAGAAAAAGCAATAAAACATTATTAAAGTAACCTATGGTTGAATTAATGCACTATCTTGATTCTGCCATAGCTGAACAGATGTTTCAGAGAAAACTGCATGAATATTTTTTGATACCAGTCAGTACATAGTCAGCTACCACAGGGAAGCCTTCTTTACGTGTATAAGCAATTACTGCAGATTATCCCTTTCCAGAATAAAAGAATAGTATGAAGTCATACTACTAAATTTACTCTGTTTTCTCTTATTTTTGCTGTATAAGCTCTGATATTTTAGTACAGGAGCACTAGAAATATGTCTGCTCTGACAGAAGATGATAAATAACTTTTAGAGTCTTAAGTAGTGTCATTACAGACCTTTTCTTTTACTATAGGAGAGACAATGTTCCAGATTGTAAAGTGAGAATCTATATATGTTTACCAGAAACGTTTGAGATATTTCAGACCTAAAGATGTCCTTCTGTGTTATTTAAGCAGATGATCTCAACGTCTCTAGTTTTGCTGGTTTTCTTAGATTAACAGGAATAGTGAATATCAAGTGTGAAAATCTCGAGTTATAACAGAGTTATTTCAAAACTCTTAAGAATGTTCTCTTTCTTAATTTGAGCTAATGTTTTCTTTCTTTTTGACAGTTGTCACTTTTATATCACAGAAGATACCAACTAATTTTTTACATTGTGTAGTCTATTTTATTTTACTGTCAGGTACTCTTTGAAATAGAATTATTAAGAGTGTAACTAGTAACTGGCAAAGAATAAGAAGAATTTCTTTTCACATCCAACAACGAAATCCAGGGGAAGGCCCCTCTTTTCATTATTCTCCAGTATATACCTTTTCATGTAAGTTTTACTCAGCTTATCTGCATGCAACAAAAAGCTGGTGTGCAAGCACTCTCCCCTCTGATTTTTTAGCGATGACAAATGTCATCCTTTACCCAGTGACATACTGGATCTTCACACAAAATCATTTGGCATTATTTTTAAGACTCAACAAAAACTCAGCAAAGTGCTCTGAGACAAAAGTGGTTTGACATAATACACCTGCAGAATAATACGGAATATACTTTTAACAAATCCAGGTATGATCTGTAGGGAGAGCGAGTTTTGAAGACATTCAAATGAAAGTGGTGCAAGATTTCTACCTGACAAGTTTTGACAGCAGCATTCTTCATGGCATAAGAGATTTCAGTTGTCTGGAACTATTTAATGGCCACCCAGCTTGATTTATAAAGAGCAAATTGTTGTTAACGAACTGCTCTGGCTTCTGGATCATGTGAGAGTCTGTGAAAGTATGGCAGTATAACATGGGCATCAAATATAACCTGCAGTAAATAGGGCTTGCTTCTATGAAGATATTCAAAACTTCACATGATATTCATGACATTTTTGGGGAAGAAGGTTACACTGAGACACTCGTGTACTTGAATATGTACTGGCATATTCGCTAGGGAATATCACATTGCTTGATTCTTGTCTTGCGCCACTGGGCTCAGTTGGACAAGACATAACTGGCAGAACCAGCAGGCAGTATGCAACTGGGTACCAGACTTAAGGGCAGAATACAAATATTGCTGAAGGGAAAGCAGTGGTTTGTGCAGTACTCAGGACAGTGCTGGTCACACCCACAAGTGCTACGCACAGCAATGATTCTCAGGAGCCAGCATTATCTCCTCCTTGCAGGAGATAGTAGGAAAATTACAAGAGCAGCTGGTGAGGAGCAGCAGCAGTCTCAGCAGGCAGAAGCACTGATGAAGTGCTCAGGGAGGGAAGAGGAGCGGCCTTCTGCCCCCGCTCCTTCCCAGCACCAAACTAGCACAGGCACAGAGAAATTATTCTTGAGGATGGACCCTTCTTTCGACTGCTCCCTTGGAGCAGACCCTACAGTAAATCACAACCTCATCAATGCTAACTCCCTCAGAAGTTGACCCTCAGAAGAGTGAGTTAAGTTAGATCTAGGCACTGGAGTGAGAAACTGCCTTTCCCATCTCTGTTAAGCAACGGGGGAGATGGGACATGTGGGTATTTACTAACCCTTGTGTATGCGAACAGTTCCGTTGTGGATGATGGTGCTGTTTAGGCACTCTCCCCCCAGTTCCCCACTGGGCTAGTCCAGCTCTTAGACTACTGTAGGTAGCCCCGGCCCCACTTCCTTCCAAGACAACAAACATGAAGCCCAACCCTCTCCCTTTAGGAGCTAAGGAAGGCACAGCCCCCCTTGTAGCTGAACTATGCAATCAAGGGATTACAGCACCTGCAAACTCTCCTTGTAACTTTCCTGTATGGCCAGTGTGGGAGCCCTGTGGCAAATGGAGACTTAGAGTGGACTGCAGGCGTCTGGGTGCCGAGACTGCCCCTTCAGCAAAAGCGGCCCCAAATGTTTCAGAATTGATTACTGCCCTACGGGAACAGCCTCATCCCTTTCTGGCTGCCACTGATGCCTAAGACAGCTGTTTTATGGTCCCCTTGAGGAAGGTGGAGGACAATCAATTTGCATTTACTTGGAGGGAGTGCAATGCACAGTCACCCGATTACCCCAGGGGTACAGACACTCGCCCACTCTGGTGCTCGGAGCATAGGCACAGAAGCTGGAGAAGCTCACGCTGGACCACGGTGTCCGGATTTATCTGTATACTGCTGACGTCCTCATATGGGGGAATGACGATGTCAACGTAGGGAATACCCAAGCCTGCGCAGTGAGACGCCTGGTAGTTAGTGCTGGCAGCAGGCAGTGCTGGCAATGCTGGCAGTGCAGGCAGTGCGGGCAGTTTCACCAGCAGAGGTTTAGGTTGGAGCACAGGAAATCCTGTGTACAGAAGGGCGTGTTAAGCACTGGAACAGGCTCCCCAGGGCGGTGGTTGAGTCACCGTCCCTGAATGTGTTTAAAATCCATTTGGATGTGGTGCTCGGGGACATGATTCAGCGGTGGGTAGTTAGAGTGAGGGTAGGATGGTTAGGTTGTGGTTGGACTTGATGATCTTGAAGGCCTTTTCCAACCTGAGCAATTTAATGATTCTATGACCTGCGTAACCTATATAACCCCAGCATATCCTTAGAAATAGCTGATGTGAAAGGTATGAATACCATATACATGTTCGTAACGTATTTTAGAAACAGTTACTGAATTACGTGACAAATTATTTCTCACAAAGCTGCAATGGACTTTAAATGTTCTAAAGAATGTGGGTATAGTATTCTGAACTAGGAAACGCACTGTAAGGTTGTTCATTAGGCCAGCAGAAATGAAATGCATTTAACAGACTTTCAAGGAGTCAGAGCCTTTACACAAAGCAGAACTGTCCTACCCTGTGGGAACGTTAGGATGCCGTAGGCAGGCTCCAAGATACTCCCCTCTATCCTCCTTCCAAGCTTTTCTCTACGCAAGGACAGACGGATGACCAGAACAATGACCCAGTGTAAAAGGGCACAAATGCTAGGGGGTAATTGAACAATTAAGAGGCTATGCTTATGTTTATGTTGTAAAGCAGACATCGGAAAGTTACGGCCAAATGCTTGTTAAGAAAGCAATTGTTAGAAGGCAATTAACCAATTAAGATATTTGTGTTTGGGTGGTAAGAATTTGTGTTTACTTGGTATTTGCATGATTAGTGAAGTGATTTTTCTGCTAATATCATGTCTAGGGCGATCCTATTCTCCCAGGCCATCCTACTTGTAGCATCCAATTGCTCTGCAATTCCCTTTATTGCCTTCTTTGTATAGTTTATACATCTCTGTTGATTGTAATAGATGTAGTTTATCCAATCCACGTTCTTGTTAATCGTCACCCACCAGAATAGCGACTCAAATCCTGCAGCAATTTGATTTCTAGCCTTAAATTCATCAGGGGCACCTCTGGGCACCCCAATGGAATCTATATGTATTATATCACCATCAAATGGGACTCCTAAACCTCTTCTGTTCCTTTTGTGAATGTGAGATAGATCCTTCTCAAATGCCAGAGTGAACGGAATGGCCAGTTGAACAAGTGCACAGGTACCTCCCCAATTAGATGGGAGAGTGGACCATAAGATCTTCCCACCGCAGCACTACCAGAGATCCGCTCTAGGGATTCCCAGCCTTGAACAGTTCCCCGCTAAATCCGTTGTAACATCCACGGTTTCACTGCACAGTGAGAAATTCCCTATAAGCCTGGTAGCCTTCACACCCTGTCTTGAGAGACAAGCTGTATGGTACCTATGGCCTTAGAGAATGCAGGAGGGATTTTGGCATCCATCTCCAATATGGGGGGAAACAACAGGGACAGTGATTTACAGGCTTCATTTCCCCAGGCGGTTTTCTCCTGGTACAGGGCAATCATACATTGCATCCCTTGGGAATCCTTGGTCCACCCTAAAGGAAGGGATACGACCTGAGCTATAGGCCGTCCTGATGCACAAGCATAGCAGTTGCTATGGTTGAGACTCCGGACAGTCTACTTAATCCATTCTACCCAGGCATTCACATCCCTGTATCCCGTCTCAATTTCAAATGTTTGTCTGAGATCTTTTATTTCCGTAATTAGCAGAGTTGCAGGACTTTTAGAAGGAATTTTCTCTCCTTTTTTCTCATCCTGAACCTTTTGAGTATAGTCAGGTAATGAATCCCATACAGCTACTCTGAATCTAGCTACTGGGTCCTTTCCCCGAATGTTTATTCCAATGCCAAAAGTGATGCTAACAAGGCTATCGGCCTTGCTAATTGTTATTGTTACCGGATTACACTGCAAAGTCTGGCAGTCTGGTTGGACAATTCCCTTGAACGTACTAATCCGTTCTTTCAGGGTGTGTGATTGCAATGTATCAGATATCCCTGGGGTGTATGTCCAGCCTTGATAGACAGTCGTCCACCATACATTATTCCATCCCCCACAGGGGGATCTCTTGTTCATGCCTAATTCAGGACACAGATATTTCTCTTCATGACTCAATTGTCGTTGGGCACTTAAGCCCCCACAGGATATCGCATTGCAAGCATCAAATGTGACAGTCTGAGGCATTTCTTTCCTTGTTACATTTACCCACATCTTCACAGGGTATCCTCCCGCTCCCCTCTGCAGGTCATCCTTTTCCCAAGCAGTCAGTTGACTAAGGCATTTTTTGAAGGTGATTGCTGTCAAAATCAAAATTACTAATTGGTCTTTCCCCCACATCATTATTTACTCATAAATATTTGTACCGTTACTACAGTGAAGAACAGGATATACTCCACTAGAAATACAAATATATCCTAAATGCCTCTCTGTCTATATTAGTAATGGAAAAAAAGATTAGTTTATTTACAATTTCTTTCTAATTTTTATCTATAGAGGATCCTTCATGGCAACAGTTTCCCACACTTCAGGGTTAGTGGAGGGTTTTACTCGGGTGTAGTGAGTCCAACCTTTCTCGGCTGTCCTGATGGCTGTTTCTGTTATCAGAAGTACTTGGAACGGTCCTTCTCAGTCGGGTTGCAGCTTTGCCTCCTTCCAGGTCTGGATGAGGACCCAGTCTCCAGGTTGGAATGGATGAATCGGAAATTCCAGAGGTGATGTCTGTGCTAACAGTCCTTGGATTCTGAGAGACGATAGTGAGGAAGACAATCCGAGTATATAGTTCTTAAGAAACATACCTTTAGTTTCAAACTGCGGTACCTCATTTTTTATTCAGCTTTATTTTTAAAGGGGTTATTTTCAACCTCCCCCCCATTCCCTTCCTTTGCCCAGACCATGGGATCTATATCTTTCTCATCTGTCTCAGTTAACACATTCATTGATACTGTAATTCCCTCCTGACAGATTGTTATTTGTATTCCCAATTTCATCATAAGATCTCTCCCCAATAAATTAGTACCAGCATCATGTACATACAATAATTGTCCTGTTACTGTCTTACTCCCTAATCTCAATTCAGTGTTTTCAAAAAGTGGTACCGTCATCCCCTTTCTCTACCCCACTTGTACCCCGTTCCTGGTACCAGGATTATACAGTTACTTTCTGGTGTCTGTACCCCCCCATAAGTTTTATTATGTTCCCTTAGAACCAAATTCTATAAAATACTAAAGGGCACAAGAAGGTGTCCATCTGGATATACACCCATCTGTCAGCTTGCTCTCTTCCCTTCTAAATCATTAATTAGATTCCTATCCTCTTTAGAATACCTTATAGGCTCTGATTAAGGTTCAGATGTGTTAAGTTTACCGTCTGGAATTAAAGCCAGTTCACCAATTTCTTTTCCTTCAGCTGCCTGTTCTGCCAGCTGATCCACCATCATATTCCCAGTTTCCTGTACAGTGTCACTCTTCTGATGTCCTTCAGTGTATGCTGCTCTTTGGTAGATTTACATCACGCTGAATTTGTTTTCCTTGTGTGTAAGCAACCCTTGCTCTTTCCAGATGATACCACGAGTGGGTACCACCCCAAAGGCATATTTAGCATCTGTCCATATTTTTAAGTTTCTTGTTATTTCAGCCTTCTGAGCGGAAGTCCCCACAGCTAATGGTTTTGCTTCATTTACCTTGTCAGTAGCAGTTACTGCATATCCTGCCTTACAGTTTCCTTGTCTCACAAAACTGGTTCTGTCGATGAATCCAGGGGTCCTCAGCGTCGTCCAGTGGTTCCTCCTGCAGGTCTGACCAACTGGTATAGACAGCCTCATGCAGTCGCACACTGCTGGCTTGGAGGTAGCTCTTTGTTGGTGTTCTGGGTGTTCAGCAAATTGCTTCCTTCTTTTTGATCAGTTGTGCTTTCTGTTGAGAAACTTGATACCCATTTAAATCAAGAAATTCAGCAAACTCACAGTCCGTTGTACACAGTTCTCCTTTGATACTGTGGCATCCACGTACTGCAGTAAAGTTCCACCATGGAATAGAGGAACCCAAATCTCAGGCTCACAAGCTGACCAGTTCTCAAACATCATTGGGTTGTTCTCGCAACCCTGGGTCTCACTGTCCAGGTTAACTGAATTTTTGTTTTTGTGTACTTCAAATCCAGAATGGCAAACCCCACCAACTTATTCCTCAGCTTGGTTAATAAAGTGCATGGATTTACCACCATGGGTTGCATGTCTTCAACATTTCTATTAACTGCCCTCAAATCTTTTACCAAAGCATAGCTCTTGCCAATCCAAAAAGTTATTTATTATTTCTTTTATCCTCCTTCAATCTTGTATCCGAAAAGGGCATTGCTTTACCCTGGCTAGGCTGACTCCCATCTATAACTTAACTTTTATTGAGTTGCACTGTTTTTTTTGGTTTTTTTTTTGGCTCTGCCAGGCACTCCTGATGCCTGCAGTCCTGTGTATACCTGATTTAGGATTTACCTAACTTCTGGGGGTACAACATTGCTTTTGCCAGTTTGTGTTAAAGCCAGACCTAAAATTTTCAGTCAATTGGTCTTGCTTGACAATTAGCTCCAATTTTCTCTACTGAATTTAATCTCTACATTCAACTGTTCTAATACATCATGCCCAAGTAATGGTTTTGGAGAACCTGGTGTGTACAAGAATTTATGTATTCCTACTTGTTCTCCTAGCCTGTATTTAATTGGTCCCCCCAAAAAGTAACCTTCTCTTGCCAGTAGCTCCTACAACTATTTCAAAAATCATCTACGGGTAATAATTCTTGATGTAGCACAGGGTAAAAGCCACCCGTATCAGAAAGTAAACTCTTTACCCTGCTTCCCCAGCTGCCTTCGGTCCAGTGGGGGTGGAACTCTCCCTGAGCCCTTCCAGGCTCCCCCTTACCTCTTCTTCTAGGTAAGGACATCCCTGTTACACCTTGCTCAACTTTGCCTTCCTCAGCCTGTGTTTTTCCCAAACCCTTTTCACTTTCCAGACTTTCATCATTACTGAAATACAATGTTAGTAATTTCTGTTTCACTCCCTCCCCTCCCCAGGATTCCGGTGCTCACACTGGGACATCGGGTTTCCCGAGATCTCTGCAGATGACGGCTATTCTCACTCTCACTGTCCCGCCCCAACCCCATTCACAAGTCACACACCCTGCACAGTTACAGCGGGAAGCTCTCGCCCCCAGCTCTTTCTCTCACTCAGAGTTGTTCTTACAGACCGTGGGGGGGGGGGGGGGGGGGGGGCTAGTGCGGGGGATGTGTTCTCATGCAGACCCAAACTCTAATATCCCGAACTCACTGTTTTCCTTAACCTTTTTGCCGTTTTTTTTCGTTTGTTTTCCCCACAATTCCACTATTTGTACCCTCAGTTACATTTCCATGTACCATTAACAAATAGATTTCCACACAGCATCGAGACAGTTTCTACCACTCCCTTCAAAATCCACAAATCAAACAATACAGTTCTTCAATTTCCACAAACACCCAGCATTTGCTCTCATGATTAGAGTACTCAGTTATAAAACTGGTCTCATTCTTCCATTTATGTTCCTGGTTTCTTATCCAATATTCCCCCTGGCTCACCAGCAATATTTTTCCAGTGAGCCAAAATACAACCCAGGGAGGTCTTCTTGGTATCACTTTAGACACTCTCTGTTGCATAACAGCCTCATACATGACATGACATAACATAATTTAACACTTTCACGACATAAACATTTAACAATCACAAAGACAGTGACAATAATCAGTACAATTTATCCTCAGGATCCTTCCTCTCTCTGCCTCCCTCCAGGGCCCAACCTTCCCTCTGTATTCATTTCCCACACTTGCATAGCTGCCCACCTCCTTCTCCAATAAACAACACATCAATGATAAACATCATTTCCATCCATGAGTAGAAATTAGGCCCTAGAAATTGATCTAATTGTTCTGCGACACTTATTGGATCCTCAATTAAGGAATTCTTCTTGAAAATCCTGACTTTTCTTCTAGTAAAAACAGCAGGCATTAGCATACCCTATTTCCCTTTGAGCTAAGGACACTGCCCTAAAGGATAAAGTGAAGTATTAGTAAGGTTAGTGTTAGAGAAAGGAAGGCTCTCTAGGTCCCATTCACATTACTCCAACTCGCTCAGTTAATCGAGAGTGCATCCTCTCTGTCTCTTGCATTGCTTTAGAAATCTAAGGGGGGAAGTTATCTAAGGGATCCCATTTATGATCTTTCTGCTTCTCTTTCCTTTTTCTTCTGAAGTTTGACTCCTCCTTGTGAGGAAGATTTTATTTTATTTTTTTTACTTCTTGCATCCATTAAGCGAGATAAGCCAATCCTGTTTCAGAAAAAGGAGTCAGTTTACTGATTACATATAAATACAAAGGCAGACAGGCCCATCTTCGTCAGACCCCTACTTTGGTCAAAATCATGAGTTTTCCCTGTAGTGGCTCTCTAGGCTATGTCTGTATACAGTATTTAAACATCTTTTCCCTGTTCTTTTCCCTGGTCTGGGGATTATTTTCCAAGCTTCTTTCCCAACGGGCTATCTCTAGGCACGAATTTGGGGACCCTTTTCCCTGTTCTACGGAGCTCCTATTCCCCATCCCTCCGGAATCCGATTCTTGGATTTGGGGCCAATCCCCCCGGAGCACCTCGCTCCGATTCTCAGATTCAATAGGGGTGTGCTGCTGCCACTTCGTCAAGTGCACAGGTACCGCACACCAACAGCTCCCTGCCGAGACTCACCCGAGTCTCCACCGACCCCCAAGGCAAGAATTAAATTCCCTTACCTTGGTCCATGCATGAAGTTACCGGGTCTCCAGGGGTCAAAGCACATGCCTGCCTGCCCCTTGGCTTTCACAGAGCCCGGCCTGTCTTTAACAGTCTCGGTTTCTTATCGGCCGTCCCAAGGAGTCACCTCGCCACCCAGACAGAACCTCTGAAATCAGCAGGGTGCACCTATCCTGTCCAGGGCAGTAGGGAGACCCTCAAAGAGGCGATAATTATCCCAGATGAGCCCCCAAATTGTTGGAAATATCCAAATAATTTTTCAGGACGGTTTCTCTGATAAAGCAAATTTTATTCGCAATTGCAATAGCGGGCCTCCTGCAAGCAGGAGAGCACAGAGAAAACAGTGTTACATCTTTTATCCCTACTGCCTGACGCTTATCTCTTTCCCCCCTGCTTCCTCATTGGCTGAGTACTGCAGGTTCGCACTCTTTCGCGACGCTTCACTAATCATACAAATACCAAGTAAACACAAATCCTTACCACCCAAACGCAAATATCTTAATTGGTTAATTGCCTTCTAACAATTGCTTTCTTAACAAGCATTTGGTCGTAACTTTCCGATGTCTGTTTTTTACAACATAAACATAAGCATAGCCTCTTAATTGTTCAATTACCCCCCCTAACATTTGTGCCCATTTTACACAGGGTCATTGTTCTGGTCATCCGTCTGTCCTTGTGTAGAGATAAGCTCGGAAGGAGGATAGAGGGGAATATTTTGGAGCCTGCATACGGCTCCAGAGTAGGACTGATTTGTGTAAAGGCCCTGACTCCTTGAAAGTATGTTAAATGTATTTTGCTTCTGCCGGTCGAATGAACAACATTACAATGTGTTTCCTAGTTCACAATACTATATCCACACTGTCTAGAACGTTTAAAATCTACAGCAGTTTTGTAGGAAATAATTTGTTAGGTAATTCGGTAATTATGTTTCTAAAAATGTTACTCACATGTATATGGTATTCTTACTTTCCGCATCAGTTATTTCTAAGGATATGTTACAGCTTAATTTTTTAGATCAGGAAAGTTGCCCTCTACCCTCGATGTTGTGGTGCAGGTGTCCAGCATTCCCTGACCTGTGTCAGTAACGCTGGCACTGTCATGTGCTGCATGGGGTCTCAGCAGCCTGAGCATGCTCTCACTGCTTGGCCAGGAGATGTTCCAGATGGACAACCTCTGCTCCTTCCTCGCCTCATCCCGAATTCTACGAATTGCTGGGAAAATTGGAGAATATCCATAGGTCTCCCCGTAGAGCTCTCTGCAATCTGGCAGTTTTGGTGTTTCTCCCAGAGGTTCTTTGAACAATTCCAGCACAGGCATAGCTATCTCGTCTTCTCCTCCCTTGCATTGCTGACTGGAGGAGTGGTGCTGCATTGACCTCCTCTGGACAGTGCGTGGTCTCGTTTTCTGCATCTTCTGGCACAGATGCAGGCAATGGCTCAAGGTGTCCTGCAGGCCCAGGACCAGCGCCCAGAAGAGAAGCTGAACGCACAGTTTCTGCTTCATCACACAGGGCAAGACATGCATTCTGCAGCTCTCCAGATGACTGTGCTGCAGTTCCTGTCTCAGCAATCTCTTCCACATTATGCTGTTCATCCCGCACTCCAGCATCCCAGGATAGGAGCTCTCCTGCCGCAAAAAAGAGGCCCTCCACCATCGATGTTGTGGTGCGGGTGTCCAGCATACCCTGAGCAATGTCAATAGCACTGGCACAGGCATGTGCTGCTTGGGGTCTTAGCAGCCTGAGCATGCTCATGTTTGGCCAGGAGATGTTCCAGCTGGACAACATCTGCTCCTTCCTCGCCTCATCCTGAATTCTCCAGATTGCTGGGTGAACCGGAGAACATCTGTAGGCCTCCTGGTTGACCCCTCTGGCATCTTGCAGACTCAGTGCTGCTCCCAGAGCTTGTCTAGAGACTTCAGGCACGGTGGTAGCAGTTACTTCTCTTTCTTCCCCCTCACACACACTTGGGAACAGCACTGCATTATTGGCCACCTCTGGAGAGTGTGCAGCCTTGGGAGAATCTAGGTTACCTGCATCTTCAGGCACTAATGCAGGCAGGGGCTCCTTGTCTCGCTCTTTGCCACCTGCCTGCCCTTCTGGGCCCTTCTGAGCTGCTCTGGAAGATGGTGTAGTGGCAGCATGAGTGTCGCTGCTGCCCTCCTGAGCATCTCTCCAAGCTGCGTGGACCTTCCCAGCCTTGGTGGACAGCACCTGGGCCGTTCCTGCTGGTGGTCTCAGGGCGCCATGCACCCTGGAACTGCCAGCTGCACTTCGACGCTTGAGCTTGCGGCTGCAGCACAGCTCAGGGACACCACGCAGTTTTGTCTGGGTCTGGCATGGCGAGGCCTGAGAACAGCTGAGACTTCCAGGGCTGGACCCTGGCTCTCAGGCCTTGCTGTCCCGTCCTGGACATGCAAGGTTCCCGGAGGTCTCGGGGCAAGGACTGGGAGTCTGCTGCCTCTAATGCCCACGGCACGTGCTCTGCCACTTGGAGAAGATGTGGAAGAGGCTGCTGCTGGCAGAGCAGGCAGCTTACAGATCCCAGAAGCTGCTGCTGCACTCCGGGGTGCAGCTGTTGGCAACCCTGCCCTCCTTAAGCGAGGCAGCAAGGGTGGCTGAGGCTGTCTGCTTTGGCCACTGGCACCGCCGCAGGTCACCAACACTGGAAACTCCCGCCTGCCCGCCTGCAAGAGAAGCTGAGGAGAAAGGCCGAGTGAGCGAGGTCCTTCCCGCTCGCGTTGCACGGAGCATCGAGGGCAGCCCTCAGCCCACGGGCAGCTGAGTGCAGAGGAGCTGAAGCAGAGGAGGGCTGGTCCCCACATGGCAGCCCCCACGGCACGGCAGCCCATTGTGACAGCTCTGCACGCATGCCTGGGCAGCTGGCTGGGGGCCACCAGCAACGAGTTTCAGAGTGTGGTGAGGCAGCGTGTGCAGGACAGAGAGCTGTAGGCCAGGGGCAGAGGCAAGGCCCTGCCTGCGCGCCACCACTCCAGGTCTTCCCTGGGATGGTGGGCCTGGGTACGGCAGGGCATGCAGTGCTGCCGGCCTCTGTGCCGCTTCGTGGGCCATCTGAGCTGGGAAGCCCTCCCTGGGAAGGCTTTCTGCCCGGGGATGTACCCTGGCCATCCTCCTGTAGTCCTGTACTCAAGCACTTGGAGCTCTGTGCACCTCCTGTGGCCTTCGCAGGAATGTTGTGTGTGGTGTGGCAGCGGTACCTGTGGGGGCAGAGAGCTGTAGGCAAGGGGCAGGGCGGGCACCAGGCAAGGCCCTGCCTGCCACCAAGCACCGCAGCTTTCCCTGGGAGGGCTGGCCCGGGCACAGCAGGACTCTGTACATGGAGCTGCTCGCCGGGCCGCTCGGGCCCAGCAGGCCCTCCCTGGGACGGCTCTGCACTTGGAGACATAGATGGGCATGCTCAAGCTGTGTGGCCAGGATGTGGTCCTACTGGACAACATCTGCTCCTTCCTCGCCTCATCTCGGATTCTCCGGATCGCTGGGTGATCTGGAGGATATCCACACGCCACCTGTTGGTCTCTCTGGGATACGGCGATCTCGCTGCATCTCCCAGAGCTTGGGTGGACCATTCAGACACGGCCATAGCCGCTTGTTTCTTCTCCTTGTCCTCCCGCACACACTGACAGCAGGTATTCCTGCGTTGCACTGACCTCCTCCGGACAGTGTGCAGTCCCGAGAGGATCTGAGCTTTCTGCATACCGAGGCACTGATGCAGGCAAAGGCTCAGGGTGTCCTGCAGGCCCAGGTTCTGTGGCCAGAAGCGACGCTGAGCGCACGGCATCTGCCTCACAAACGGCGGTGTGGAGAAGGAGGCGTGGGATGGAGGTGGCGAAGTCGCCAGCAGCGTGCCCAGCAGCAGCAGCGACTTCAAAGGCCGCCAGCGGCCCGGCCGAGCCCGGCCCTGCTGCTCTCCGCCCTCGGCCCTGGCAGTTAGTGCTGGCAGTTAGTGCTGGCAGTTAGTGCAGGCAGTGCAGGCAGTTAGTGCTGGCAGTTAGTGCTGGTAGTTCGTGCTGGTAGTTAGTGCTGGCTGTGCTGGCAGTTCGTGCTGGCAGTTAGTGCTGGCAGTTAGTTCTGGCAGTGCTGGCAGTTAGTGCTGTAGGCGCAGGCAGTGCTGGCAATGCTGGCAGTGCAGGCCGTGCAGGCAGTTTCACCAGCAGAGGTTTAGGTTGGAACACAGGAAATCCTGTGTACAGAAGGGCGTGTTAAGCACTGGAACAGGCTCCCCAGGGCGGTGGTTGAGTCACCGTCCCTGAATGTGTTTAAAATCCATTTGGATGTGGTGCTCGGGGACATGATTCAGCGGTGGGTAGTTAGAGTGAGGGTAGGACGGTTAGGTTGTGGTTGGACTTGATGATCTTGAAGGCCTTTTCCAACCTGAGCAATTCCACGATTCTATGACCTGCGTAACCCGAATTGAGGGCTATACGCTTTTTAGAAGGGATAGGCAAGGTAGGAGAGGTTGGGAATTGCCGCCTACGACAAAAAGAGGACAGACTGCAAAGAGCTGCCTCTGAGAAATAGTCAGGCACACGTGGGGAGCCTGTGGGTTAAAACCAGGGACGAGACCAACAAAAGACAGCTGGTGGTCGGGGAATACTACAGGCCACCAAATCAAGGGGAGCCTGTAGGTGTGACCTTCTTCCTTCAGCTGCAGGAGCTGTTGTGCTCCCAGACTCTGATCCCTCTGGGGGATTTCAACCACCCAGATACCTGCTGGGAAATGAACATGGCGAGCTAGCTGCAAGTGATCCAGGAGACTCCTGGAGCCCAATAATGGTAACTTTCTGGTACCGGACTTGGACAGGTCAGGACCAGAGGGGACCAGCTGGTCACCAGTGGTTGCCGAGTTTGGTGCTCATCCGTGCAGAGGAGGTGGTCGAAGACGTTAAGATTGGAGGCAGCCTGAGCTGCAGCAACCATGCCCTGGTTGAGCTTGCGATCTCCAGGAACATGGGCCTGGCAAAGAGTGGAGTCAAGACACTGAACTTCAGGAGAGTGAACTTCAGTGACCTGTTTAAGGAATGGTTGAATGAGATCTCCTAGGAAACTGTCCTTAGGCACAAAGGAACGGAACACAGCTGGCAGCACAGTTAAGAACATGCTTCTGAGAGCACGAGAGCTCTCCATCCCCCAGAAAAAGAAATCAGGCAGGGGTGGCAGGAAACTCAGCTCAGCTGAGCACGGGTCTGCTGGGAAGGCTGAGGGAAAAGAAGGAAGCAGTGGAAGTGGGGATAGGTGGCCAGGGAGGAACAGAGGGATGTTGTTTGGATGTGCAGGGATGGCATCGGGAGGGCCAAGGCACAGACAGTATAAAGTTCAACAAGGGATGTGGAAAGAAGAAAATAAAAAAAAAAAAAAAAAAAAGTGTTTGTTGAAGTACATTATGAGTAGCTGGCGCCAAGCATGGAAGGAGGGATGGGCAATCCTAATAGCCCAGAGCATATTCTGAAAATGTTGAGGGACCTTGATTCTTCTCTTGCCCAGAACCAACAGGCAGTATGCAACTGGGTAGCAGACTTAAGGGCAGAATACAAATATCGCTGAAGAAAAGGGAAAGCAGTGGTTTGTGCAGTACTCGGGACACAGCTGGTCACACTCACAAGTACTATGGGCGGCCATGATTCTCAGGAGCCAGCATTATCTCCTCCTTGCAGGAGGAAGTAGGAAAATTATAAGAGCAGCTGGTTGAGGAGCAACAGCAGTGTCAGCAGGCAGAAGCACTGATGAAGTGCTTGGGGAGGGAAGAGAAGAGGCCTTCTGCCTCTAGGCCAACTCTTAGACTACTGTAGGCAGCCCCGGCCCCACTTCCTTCCAAGACAACAAACATGAAGCCCAACCCACTCCCTTTAGGAGCTAAGGAATGCACAGCCCCCCCTTGTAGCTGAACCATGCAATCAAGGGATTACAGCACCTGCAAACTCTCCTTGTAACTTTCCTGTATGGCCAGTGTGGGAGCCCTGTGGCAAATGGAGACTTAGAGTGGACTGCAGGCGTCTGGGTGCCGAGACTGCCCCTTCAGCAAAAGCTGCCCCAAATGTTTCAGAATTGATTACTGCCCTACGGGAACAGGCTCATGCCTTTCTGGCTGCCATTGATGCCTAAGACAGCTGTTTTATGGTCCCCTTGAGGAAGGTGGAGGACAATCAATTTTGCATTTACTTGGAGGGAGTGCAATGCACAGTCACCCGATTACCCCAGGGGTACAGACACTCGCCCACTCTGGCGCTCGGAGCATAGGCACAGAAGCTGGAGAAGCTCACGCTGGACCACGGTGTCCGGATTTATCTGTATACTGATGACGTCCTCATATGGGGGAATGATGATGTCAACGTAGGGAATACCCAAGCCTGCGCAGTGAGACACCTGAGGAGCCCTGAGCCAGCCGGGACACTTTGGTCTCCTCTCAGTAGGTGCCTGGCTGTGCTCGCACCCCTACAGACACACCAGTGCTCTCCCACCAGGGCTGCCCCTTTCACAGCCCCTCACGCCCTTCATCGCAGCCCACCTCACACACACACTGGCTCAGCCAGCTCACACTTTGCAAGTCACAAATCACTCTCCCTTGCACGCCCACGCTCTCTGCACTTGCTGCCACCACCGACACATGGATCCATTGCCCCGTGCTCTGAGCCCAGTAGTCGCACTCAGAGACCAACCATGCACGAGTGCACAGATGAGACAGCACTCAGGCAGGATAGAATAAAGATAGCATTTAATCAGAATTCTATGTTGACAAGATGGAATCAGAATTCTGCATTGACAAGTTGGAATCAAAATTCTTCACTGACATGATGGAATCAGAATTCTACATTGACAGGATGGAATCAATCTCTGGGGAGCTGCCTGGTGTTTGCAGCCTCGTGCCTCTCCTCTCGCTGTCCCCTGATGCAGCTGCAGGTGCAAACCCTGCGCAGAGCCCGGAGCACACTCCTGATGACAGCTGGCATCCGGCGGCGAGCTGCTGTGTGTGGTGCGGCTGTGGTACCTGTGGGGGACAGAGAGCTGTAGGCAAGGGGCAGAGGCGAGCTCCTGCCTGCCACCCACCACCATGGAATTTCCCTGGGAGGACTGGCCTGGATATGGCAGCGCATGGAACGCTGTCAGCCTCCATGCCACTTGGTGGGCCATCTGAGCTTGACAGGTCCCTCCCTGGGATTGTTTTCTGTCTGGGGATGTACCTGGGCCATCCTCCGGTGCATCTCTGAAGCACACGGAGCTCTGTGCACGTTCTTCAGCCTCTGCAGAAACCTGTGTGAAGAGAACAAAACCACACACCTGTAATACCACAGGCTGGTGATGGTGTGGGTGCCAGGGGTCCAGGGGAGGGATCCCCTTTCCAGGCCCCTTTGATTGAAGGCAAGGCAGGAATAACAGAGGGGCTGTCCACCCTAATGCATGGAGCTGGTTGGAAAGGAGACAGCATCTCCAGGCATCTCCCCACAGCGCACACTCCAGGCACCACTCCTGCCTCTGCCTCCAATTCATGCCTGGTGCTGACCTTGCTCACCTCATGCTGAGGGCCCACATCTTCTGCTCCCTCACATGCTGACACATGCTCCTCAGTCATGGGATCTGCAGCTACAGATGAAGCTGAAGAAATGGCCTCCACCTCACCAGATGGCTCATCGGATGTGCTGGATGTGATGCTGACTGCCTCTGATGCAGCATCTTCCTCAGAGTCACATCCCCAGTCTTCCTCCACATTCTCCAGTGTTGAAGGGCAAGGACAGGAGGGCGGGTGCATGCCCTCATCTCTCACTGCATTGTCTCTGGCATCCAGCGTGCCCTCAGCAGTGCTGGCAGCACTGTCGCTGTCATCACTGGACTCTTCCAGTATAACTGGCAGTCTAACAGTCCACTTTCTGGAGTCACCAGAGTCAAGAAACCCATCCCGTGATGTCGTGGGCCAGATACCTGGCGTGCCCTGAAGAGCGCCAACATTATTGAATGTGTCACCTCTTGCCTGGAGCCTTCGCTGCCTGGGGCTTCTCACATTCCTTGGCCAGGAAATATTCCAGTGTGACAACATCTGCTCGTTTCTGTCCTCCTCACGAATTCTCCGCATTGCTGGGATCATAGGAGAGTACCCAGAGGGCTCCCTGTTGATCTCGCTGGGATCTGGCAGTCTCCGTGCTTCTCCCAGACCTTGTCCGGAGGATTCAGGCATGGCCATAGCTGATTCTTCTCTTTCTCCTCCCTCGGACATTGGCAAGGGGAGCGATACTGCATCAGTCTCCTCTGCAGAGCTTGCAGCCTCGGAAGAATCTGAGCTTTCTGCATCTTCCAGCACTGAGGCAGGTAAAGGCTCAAGGTGCCCTGCAGGCCCTGGCTCAGCATCCAGAAGAGATGGTGAACACACAGCGTGTACCTCATCAGACGGGGCAAGAGATGCAACTTGCAGGGTGCCAGATGACTGTCCTGCCGTTTCTATCTCTGCAGCCTCTTCCAACTCTAGCTGCGAGTCCTGGACTATAACACCTCTGGCTGAGGAATCATCAGAAGCAGAAAACTGGCCCTCAGCCCTCGATGTCACACTGCAGACGCTCAGCGTGTCCTGAGCACTGTCAGCTGCACTGGCACTGTCTTCTGTTGCTTGGGGCCTTAGCAGCGGGGGCACGCTCATGCTATTTGGCCAGGAGATGTTCCAGTTGGACAGCATCTGGTCCTTCTTTGCCTCATCCCGGATTCTCTGGATTGCTGGGTGAACTGGAGGATATCCATATGCCTCCCCGTAGACCTCTCTGGGATCTTGCAACCTCTGTTCTTCTCCCAGAGACTGGTTGGAGAATTCAGGCATGGTGCTAGCCGTTTCTTCTTCTTCTCCCTCGCATGCTCTCCAGAAAAAAGGTGCTGCATTGGCCTCCTCTGGAAAGTATTCAGCCTTGGAAGAAGTTGAGTGTTCCCCATCTTCAGGACCTGTTACAGCCAAAGCCTCAAGGTGTCCTCCAGGCCCAGGGTCCGCAGCCAGAAGAGAAGCCGAAGGCATGCTGCCTGCCTCATCAGGTGAGGCAAGAGATGCGCTCCGCAGTTTGCCAGGTGAACATCCTGCGGATTCCCTCTCAGCAGTCTCTTCTAATTCTTGCAGCTCAACCTGCACTCCAGCATCCCTGGTTCGGGAACCACCAGAGGCAGGAATCTGAGCCTCAGCCCTCGATGTCGCGGAGCGTACGCCCAGGTTTCCCTGAGCAGTGTTGGCAGCACTGGGCCTGGGCACGCTCACAGAGTTTGCCCACCGTGTGTTGCAACTGGACAACATCTGCGGTGTGTGCTGAGGTCTCGGGGCAAGTACTGGGAGTCTGCTGCCTCTAATGGGTCTGGCATGCCGAGGCACGAGAACAGTTGAGGGGACTTCCAGGGCTGGACCCCGGCTCTCAGCCCCTGCTGTCCCGTCCTGGACATGCAAGGTTCCCGGAGGTCTCGGGGCAAGGACTGGGAGTCTGCTGCCCCTGATGCCCACGGCACGTGCTCTGCCACTTGGAGATGCTGTGGAAGAGGCTGCCGCTGGCAGAGCAGGCAGCTTGCAGACCCCAGAAGCTGCTGCTGCACGCCTGGGTGCTGCTGCCGGCAGCCCCGCCCGCCTTAAGCGAGGCAGCAAGGGTGGCTGAGGCTGTCTGCTTTGGCCACTGGCACCGCCGCCGGTCGCCGACTCCAGGAACTGCCGCCCGCCCGCCTGCAAGAGAAGCCGAGGAGAAAGGCCGAGTGAGCGCGGTCCTCGCCGCTCGCGCCGCACGCAGCACCGAGGGCAGCGCTCAGCCCGCGGGCGGCTGCCGCCCCGCTCCCCACAGCCGCACCGGCACAGGGCGGTCCCCACGCGGCGCGGGAAGACGTCCGGCCCCGCCTCCCTCGGGCTCCCTACCTGTGCGCGGCGGCTCCCGGAGGCCCGCGCGCTCTCCGGGCCGGGCAGCGGCGGCAGACGGACGCCGCGGAGGGACGAGCCCGGGCTCCGGCCGCCCGGCGGCACCACCTGCGGGGAGAAGGAGAACCGGGATGGAGGCGGCGAAGGCGCGGCCGGCGTCCCCCGCGGCGGCGACTTCGACGGCCGCCGGCGGCCCGGCCGAGCCCGAGCGCCTCCCTCCCCGGCCCGCACCTGTCGGCGGTCGCGCACGCGTGGCAGCCCCGCGTCGGGCTGGCGGTCGTCCTTCTTCTCCCGCTCCTCGCTCATCGCCGCGTCCTCGCGCAGACGCTCGGTCGCACGCACCCGGGGGAGCCGCGTCCTCCTCGCGGAGCCGCTCTCCCGAGAGTGAGCGGCACTCTCTCCGGGGGACTCCGGCCCCTCGCGGCGGCCCCGCGTCACAATGGCCTTGGGGCGCGACGCCGGCCCGCGTCACAGAGCCCCGGCGGGTTCCGCAGCGCACTGCGGCAGCCCTCCGCGCCCGCCTGGGCAGCCGGCTGCCCGGGGCTCGGCGTCGTCCTGATGACGGCGGGCCATTGGCGGCACGTCGCGGCAGCGTGTGGGGCACGGAGCGCTGCAGGCAGGGGCCGCTGCAGGCTCTCCCTGGGACGGTGGGCCTGGATACGGCGGGGCACGCAGTGCTGCCGGCCTCCGTGCTGCTTCGTGGCCGTCTGAGCTGGGTAGGCCCTCCCTGGGATGGCTTGCACGCCCTCGCTCTCTGCACTTGCTGCCACCACCGACACACGGATCCATTGCCCCGTGCTCTGAGCCCAGCACTCAACCAGGAGAGAATAAAGACAACACTGAATCAGAATTTTACATCTACAGGACTGAGTTTGTCATCCCTGGGAGCTGCCTGGTGTTTGCAGCTTCGTGCCTCTCCTCTCGCTGTCCCCCGATGCAGCTGCAGGTGCAAACCCTGCACAGAGCAGGGAGCCCACTCCTGATGACAGCTGGCATCCGGCGGCGAGCCGCTGTGTGTGGTGCGGCAGTGGTACCTGTGGGGGACAGAGAGCTGTAGGCAAGGGGCAGAGGCGAGGCCCTGCCTGCACTGTACACAGGTTTTCCCTGGGAAAATGAGCCTGCATATGGCAGGGCGCACACCGCTGCTGGCCTCCGTGCCAGTTGGTGGGACATTTGAGCTGGGCAGGCCCTCCCTGGGATGGCTTTCTGTCTGGGGACGTCCCTAGGCCATCCTCCGGTGCCTCTCTGAAGCACCTGGGGCTCTGTGCAGGTCCTCTGTCCTCTGCAGAAACCTTGGCAGCATGTGGTCTGGCAGCGGTTGCTATGGGAGACAGATAGCAATAGGCAAGGGGCAGGGTGGGCACCAGGCAAGGACCTGCGTGCTCCCCTAGCACAGCTTTTCCCTGGGAGGGAAAGCTGTCCTGGGCACAGCAGAATGGTGCGCATGGAGTGCTGCCAGCCTCCGAGCTGCTCACAAGGCTGATCAGGCTCAGCAGGCTCTCCATTTGGGGACATATCTGGGACATCTTCTGATGTCTCTCTGATACGACTGGAGTTCTGTGCACCTCCTCTGGCCTCTGCGGAAACCTGTGAGGGGAGAGCAAAACCAGCCCTGTAGGTTCCTTGCCAGCAATACTCCAAGTTCCAGGTTATCTTCTCCTGGTTTGTCAATCATGCCCCTCACATGAAGGTAAGCCGGGGGTTATGGATGTCCATCTTTCTGCATGGAGCTGGATGGAAAGAAGACAGTACCAGGCATCTCCCCACAGTGCACACTCCAGTACAGCTCCTGTCTTTGCCTTCATTTCACACTTGGTCCTGACCACATGGACTTCCCTCACCTTGTGCTTGAAATTGACTGTACTTTCTGCTCCTTTGCATGCAGATGAATGTCCCTCAGGTCTGGGTCCTGCAGCCACAGGGGAAGCTGAAGGCATGGTCTTCATCTCACCATATGAAGAACCAGAAATGCTTGGTGGCACACTGGCTGCCTCAGCAGCTTCTTCCTCATGGCTGTCTTCCCATTCTTCTTCCACACCCTCCACAGTATCAGGGCAAAAACAGGAGAGTGTGGGCGTGCTCTCAGCCATCACTGCAGTGTTCCTGGTATCCATATCCAGCATGCCGTGATCAGTGCTGGCATCGCTGGCAGCACTGTCAATGGTCTCTTACTGTGTGTACTTAATTCTAATATCCTGGCTTTGGGAAGCACAAGATGCAGGGAAGTGGCCATCCACCCTCGATGTCATGTTGCAGAGGTCCAGCATGCCCCAAGCAGTGTCGGCAGCACTGGCCCCGTCATCTGCTGCTTGGAGCACGAGAAGCCTGGGCGTGCCCACACTGTGTGGCTCAGACACGTTCCTTACAGTGGACTACAGGCATCTGGAGGCCAAGACTGCCCCTTCAGCAAAAGCTGCCCCAAATGTTTCAGAATTGATTACTGCCCTACAGGAACAGGCTCATCCCTTTCTGGCTGCCATTGATGCCTAAGACAGCTGTTTTATGGTCCCCTTGAAGAAGGTGGAGGACAATCAATTTTGCATTTACTTGGAGGGAGTGCAATGCACAGTCACCTGATTACCCCAGGGGTACAGACACTCGCCCACTCTGGCGCTTGGAGCATAGGCACAGAAGCTGGAGAAGCTCACGTTGGACCACGGTGTCCGGATTTATCTGTATACTGATGATATCCTCATAAGGGGGAATGATGATGTCAATGTAGGGAATACCCAAGCCTTTGCAGTGAGACACCTGAGGAGCCCTGATCCAGCTGGGACACTCCTGGTCTCCTCTAGGTAGGTGTCTGGCCGTGCCACCCACCACCATGGAATTTCCCTGGGAGGACTGGCCTGGATATGGCAGCGCATGGAACGCTGTCAGCCTCCATGCCGCTTGGTGGGCCATCTGAGCTTGACAGGTCCCTCCCTGGGATTGTTTTCTGTCTGGGGATGTACCTGGGCCATCCTCCGGTGCATCTCTGAAGCACACGGAGCTCTGTGCACGTTCTTCAGCCTCTGCAGAAACCTGTGTGAAGAGAACAAAACCACACACTTGTAATACCACTGGCTGTTGATGGTGTGGGTGCCAGGGGTCCAGGGGAGGGATCCCCTTTCCAAGCCCTTTGATTGAAGGCAAGGCAGGAATAACAGAGGGGCTGTCCACCCTAATGCATGGAGCTGGTTGGAAAGGAGACAGCATCTCCAGGCATCTCCCCACAGCGCACACTCCAGGCACCACTCCTGCCTCTGCCTCCAATTCATGCCTGGTGCTGACCTTGCTCACCTCATGCTGAGGGCCCACATCTTCTGCTCCCTCACATGCTGACACATGCTCCTCAGTCATGGGATCTGCAGCTACAGATGAAGCTGAAGAAATGGCCTCCACCTCACCAGATGGCTCATCGGATGTGCTGGATGTGATGCTGACTGCCTCTGATGCAGCATCTTCCTCAGAGTCACATCCCCAGTCTTCCTCCACATTCTCCAGTGTTGAAGGGCAAGGACAGGAGGGCGGGTGCATGCCCTCATCTCTCACTGCATTGTCTCTGGCATCCAGCGTGCCCTCAGCAGTGCTGGCAGCACTGTCGCTGTCATCACTGGACTCTTCCAGTATAACTGACAGTCTAACAGTCCACTTTCTAGAGTCACCAGAGTAAAGAAACCGGTTACCAGCCCGTGATGTCGTGGGCCAGATACCTGGCATGCCCTGACGAGCGCCAACATTATTGAATGCGTCACCTCTTGCCTGGAGCCTTCGCTGCCTGGGGCTTCTCACATTCCTTGGCCAGGAAATATTCCAGTGTGACAACATCTGCTCGTTTCTGTCCTCCTCACGAATTCTCCGCATTGCTGGGATCATAGGAGAGTACCCAGAGGGCTCCCTGTTGATCTCGCTGGGATCTGGCAGTCTCCGTGCTTCTCCCAGACCTTGTCCGGAGGATTCAGGCATGGCCATAGCTGATTCTTCTCTTTCTCCTCCCTCGGACATTGGCAAGGGGAGCGATACTGCATCAGTCTCCTCTGCAGAGCTTGCAGCCTCGGAAGAATCTGAGCTTTCTGCATCTTCCAGCACTGAGGCAGGTAAAGGCTCAAGGTGCCCTGCAGGCCCTGGCTCAGCATCCAGAAGAGATGGTGAACACACAGCGTGTACCTCATCAGATGGGGCAAGAGATGCAACTTGCAGGGTGCCAGATGACTGTCCTGCCGTTTCTATCTCTGCAGCCTCTTCCAACTCTAGCTGCGAGTCCTGGACTATAACACCTCTGGCTGAGGAATCATCAGAAGCAGAAAACTGGCCCTCAGCCCTCGATGTCACACTGCAGACGCTCAGCGTGCCCTGAGCACTGTCAGCTGCACTGGCACTGTCTTCTGTTGCTTGGGGCCTTAGCAGCGGGGGCACGCTCATGCTATTTGGCCAGGAGATGTTCCAGTGTGGCAGCATCTGGTCCTTCTTTGCCTCATCCCGGATTCTCTGGATTGCTGGGTGAACTGGAGGATATCCATATGCCTCCCCGTAGACCTCTCTGGGATCTTGCAACCTCTGTTCTTCTCCCAGAGACTGGTTGGAGAATTCAGGCATGGTGGTAGCCGTTTCTTCTTCTTCTCCCTCGCATGCTCTCCAGAAAAAAGGTGCTGCATTGGCCTTCGGGAACCACCAGAGGCAGGAATCTGAGCCTCAGCCCTCGATGTCGCGGAGCGTACGCCCAGGTTTCCCTGAGCAGTGTTGGCAGCACTGGGCCTGGGCACTCTCACAGAGTTTGCCCACCGTGTGTTGCAACTGGACAACATCTGCGGTGTGTGCTGAGGTCTCGGGGCAAGTACTGGGAGTCTGCTGCCTCTAATGCCACGTCCTCCTCGCCGAGCCGCTCTCCCGAGAGTATGTAGATTTTCCTATTTAAACTTACACATTCACAGTCTAAATGCAAAGACTGACTGTGAAATATCACTTTGTTTAATTACCCTAAGTTTGCACATTGACTAGTGAGGCAAACAAAATGAAGCATTCCAAAACTGTGCTTATCAGAATGTTAAAATATCTTTCAAATTAAGATGGCGTATGAGAATTGGCCTTTTGATCTTTGAAACTACTCACCACTTACAAAGAAAAGGAAGCTATAACTGGAAAAACGGGTTATTTCTTTATCAAGGAGTTTAGATCCTCAAAAAGGCACCAAGTAGAGCTTTTTAATTAAGCTTGCTAAACAAATGCCTAATCTTTCTGTGCGAGTATTTGTTTTGCAGTAAGCAGCCCTTTTTGCCCTTCTTAAACATTGACTCATATCAGAGGCACTGCAAACACTGTATTTTAAGAAGATCATTAAGCCTGATTATTAAGACTGGGAGCAACACACAGAGCCACAGCAATTGTTGTAGCTGTTCCCAGGCTTCTTTGGAGAATCCTCGTGGCTGCTCTGGGTGATAGCTTGCTCCTGGCTGGCTGGAAGAGACTACACCTTTTATCCACAGATGGTACTAGTGGGTCTCAAACCCTCATTCAGCAATCAGCTGGTGAAGAGACAGACAACCAGGCAAATGAGGGCAGCAAGGAAAGACAGTGTGCAGCCTTCAGCAGTGCTTGCAGCGTGGCCACAGGGACACAGCAACTCTGCTGAAAGCTACACAGCATGAAGATGTGCTACGTGTTGTGACCGCCGTGGGCTGGAGAAACAGTATGCCTTTAGCACATAGTAGATTTTAACCCAGAAGCACATCCCAAGAGAGGATGTGGTTGACCAGATGTTGTTTGAAGGGTATTTGGGGTGGCCTCATCTCAGGGAGTTGTGCTGTGGTCAGAGTGCAGAGGGACCACGTGAAGAAGCTGTAGGAAGTGGCAATCGCTGAGGAAGACAAACAAGGGTATGAACAGTCCATTTAGATACCTCACCCTCTGTTTCAAGGGAAGAGGAAAGCAGGAGACATATGACAGGCCGGCCCCTACAGACCGTGGGCACCACACGGAGCAGATCTCCATTGCAGCCATGAAGCAGCCCATGGTAGGCGCGGCCTGCAGGAGGCCGCAGCCATGTTGTGCCCACAGGAGCAGCCCCGGGCCGGAGCTGCGGCCATGGAGAAGGGCCGCGGTGGGGCAGGAGGGCTGGGCCAGCTGCTGCTCTTGAAGAGGAGAGTGTGGTGTTGAAGCTCTGGGGAAGTGCTGCCCGTGGGGCAGTTTCTACAGGATGGACTCCGGGGTACGGAGCCACTTTAGAGTAGCGCTTGAAGAGCTGCAGTCTGTCAGAAGCCCGTGAGGGATTGGTTTAGAAAAGATGGCTGCCGTGAGAGGGACCCTGTGTGGTGCAACATCAGAGCTTTAGGGACCGACCATAGCCCCAGTTCCCTGCTCCACTTAAGGGGACAACTTGGAAGAGAATGAGTGAATGGGAAAATGTTTTTAGTTTGCTTCTAGTTCCTCAGTGCTCTAGTCTGCTATTAACAGACAGAAACTTACATTCGTCCCCTAACTTGAGTCTGTTTTGCACACGATGGTCCTTGGTGAGAGATCTCCCTGTCCTTATCTCAACTGAAGCTCTCCTTCATTGTATTTTCATCCCTGTTCCTTTAAGAAGGGAGAGTGAAAGAGCAGCATGGTGGAGTGCAGCCAGCCAGCCCCGTTAAGCATACACACGTCTCCTGAATAGCCATGGCACTAGAGTGAAAATCTTATTCAGTGTATAAATTGAGACCACCATGGCTGGTAGTTAAAATCCTGCCAGCACACTCTCTTGTGTTTTGGAAAAAAAGGCTGTTTTTTTTTTTCTCCTGGAAATTTGTTCAGATATATTACTTAAAAACTTATTTCATTTGAAACCTGCAATAGTTTCAGATGCCTATATTGGCATTTTTTCTATTAATAGGAAATATATTGTCACTGGACTATATAGGAAGTGGGAAATAGTGTCACTGGATTTTTGTCTTCTATAAAATGTAAATAGTAATTGTATATAAATGTAAATATATAATAGCATAATATGTGGAATAATGGAAATGTCTATAAAATGTAAATATTTATATGAAGATATAAATTTGGCAGCAAAGTAGACATGGCAGTAATTTTTTGAGAATTGTTTGCTCATACATCTACATAATACAACAAAAATGTTAGTGCTTGTATGACAGCAAATTTTAAGTCCAAATCTGGAAATTCACTTATTTGAAAAGATGGGATGGGGGAGAGAATCAGAAAAAAAATGATTTGGTTGAGATAAAAACTGTTTACTAAGGCAGAAAAATAAGAGAGAAATTACAGCAGTGCTAATAATACATGCATACGTATATATACTTACAAAACAAATGATTCACAAGCAATTATCATCTGCCAGTCTCTCCCAAAGCAGTGGCTGCCCATCTCAGTCAAACCCGTCAGTTTTGAGGTTTTTTTCACCATGTCATACGGTATGGATTACCCTTGTGGCCTGTTTCATTAGAAAATGAAAAGCATGATGCAGCTCCCTTACTAGGGGTTCTGAAGGAGCAGTTAAGGTATAAAGAAAATAGCGATACTGTCGCCCATAGTTTGCCTCAAGAAAAAATCTACCCTCTAGAAGGATTGAAAGAAATGAAGGCAAGGCTAGACAAATTAGAGGCCTCTCCAGCCCAGATGCACCCTTTGATAAAAACCGAATATGCATTCAATAACAGGGAGGATCTAGATCCTCAAATGAATGTTAAAGGAATTCCCTTCTCAGCCACTGAACTAGCAAAATTGAAAAAAGATTTCAGCCGCTCTCCAAAGGAGTCAGAAAATGAGTATGTATGGAGGGTTAGTCTCACTGGTGGAGACCAGATACAGCTAATGGAAAAGGAAGCGGAAGGTTACTGGGGACCAGGAGTATTTTTAACTACTGGCAACAATGGTGCTCCCTGGTCCTTAACACAGAGGGCTGCCTATTGGGCAGGTGGTCTCAATCCTTTAGAAAAGGGATACCCTCTTGCTATTACTGGAACAGTCGACCAGTTAGTAGAGAGCGTTCAAAAGGCTGCTTGTCTCCAAATGATGTATGATAGAAAGCTGCAGCCACACCACGAATCACCTATGATGATGCCTGTTGATCCTGAGAGAATGACTGCTTTAATTAGGGGGCTTCCAGAGTCATTGAAACCCATAGGCATACAACTGCAAGGAAAGATACAAGCTATGTGTCAGGGAGAGAGAACCCGGGCAGCGTTAGAAGGAACTGTAACATCTAACCATCTGCAGTCAGGGGACGTATGGGCGTGGAAGAAGGCTGTCCAAGAGTTAATCAACTATGGAAGAAAATATGGGTCAGTGATTTCTTCCGCCAGTAAATTTGAGCCAAGGGAAGTAAGACTTGCAGTGGTCAGCCTTGCCCCCAGGCCACCTAGCCCAAAGCTCAGTGGGACTGGAAGGGTTTCATTGTCAGTAAAAACAGATAGGTGGAATATTGATCATAAATGTAATTGTCTCTGGACACTGGGCTGGCAAAAGGGTGTCCTGTGAGATCTGATGAATGGATTACCCACTGTCAGGTTAGAGAAATTAGTTAAGTGGTGGCCAGAACAAAAGCTCAAGACCTGGAAAGCAAAACCTGAGCAGCTATCCAATAAAAAACTGATGTCTTCACCCCTCCCAAGTGACCGGGGTGGGGGCAGTGAAGGGTGGATGCATTAGAAAGCTTACCACAAAGGGAAACCAGATCCTCCATTTAACACCTTGTGTCTAAAGGCCTCACCACTGTTGCCAGTTACCCCTGTGAGTCATGATCCAGAGGCTGATAAGCCAGGGAAACACTCTTATCTCCCTGGCCAGCCTGTGCGATTGACTCAGCTAACGTGAGGCCAGTTCCCTAACCTTAACAGAATCCCTTACCAAATATCCTTGGAAGGCTAAAGACACCCCGAAAAAAGTAATATGAAATCAACACTTCCCTCAATTGTTCCCTCATTTTTTAACCATATTTACAAAGCCCAAAAAGGGCAAGTTGGTTCTTGTTTTATTTTACAGAAGATCCCCGTGGGCACTTGACAGAAAGGCTAATTTTAAGGCTGATTTTAACCGTTTGTGTTTTGTGACAGAAATACTGAAGATTTGATCGTGCTAGAATACTGAATATACCTCTTAATTACATTTCTTTGGTTGCAATCATATTGTGTTTTGCATTGTTGTGAGTGTGGGTGGTGACTGATATCAGTCCTTGGATCTGTTAAATTTCACAACTGGGTTCAGAGTTCTTACAGGTCATCCTGGCTTACTGGTACTCCCTGCACAGTGATACCATTTCTTTTGACCCCTTCTTTCACCCCTTTTTTTCAAACTGATTATGATTTGCATGTGACTCCTCCACAGTGTTTCCAAATTCCTAACAAACTGGGAAATGAATCAAGAGGCCCATCTAATATCTGTTAGATGTGGGCACAAAAGAAATCTATTGTAAAGCCTTTTGCACTGATGCTTTTCAGTGTCACACGAGTCCAGGAGTTCCATCCAAAACATGGTTGTTGGAAAGTGTCTAAGTTTTGATAAGAGATGTGTATGTTTTTGGGATTACTCCTCTTGATGGTTTATACTGTGGACTATCCTGCACACACTATCCTGTGAAAAATTCTGTAGACTGTAGCAATACTTGAACTTGCCAAACTAAGATTTATATCTCTCAGCATTTGAATTGCTTTGGAAATGTTCAAGTGGAGAGTTCTCGTGATACTAAATCATCTTAGAAAACATTACATGGCAAGTCCACATATTGTCAAATTGGACTAGATACGCTTTTGATGAATTCACTGAAGTGTAATATTGTATGGGTGTTCATAAACACCACAACCTCTACTGAAGAATTCCCATCTGGATCTTGGCTTACACTGGCAGTTCCTGGGTGGGGAAAGCAGCTGACACAAATAGCTCTATTTGTTTTACTTACTGATTTAATATTATTGGCTATTGTTAAAGGTATGGTTATTGCCAAATGTACAGTTGTCTCTTTTCACTTTCTAATTTTTATTCATTATGGAACGTTCGTGTCACCACTCCTGAAGAGTCACAGGTGGTGTCTGTGGCAAATTGAATGACTCTAATTGTTGTCTAAAAATGGAATGATAATGAAAAAGTTGCTAAACAAATTGCCCACGGGAGAAACGTATCCTTTTTCGTGTGCTGTTGCAACTCTTATGTTTGTTTCTTGTATGGCTCCATGTTTGATTCAACTTTTATACAAGGAGTTGTATCCTCCATGTACTTTGTAACCACTTCAACTGATGATGAACAAGTCCAACAAATCAGGGCAACCTCTGTAACCAAGCCCAAGAAATTCTTCATAACAACTGTAACATTTAACCCCCCTTCTCTGAACAGTGTCGGTAGCACTGGCACTGTCATGTGCTGCTTGGGGTCTCAGCAGCCTGAGCATGCTCTCGTTGCTTGGCCAAGAGATGTTCCAGCTGGACAACATCTGCTCCTTCCTCGCCTCATCCCGAATTCTACGAATTGCTGGAAAATTGGAGAATATCCATAGGTCTCCCTGTAGAGCTCTCTGGGATCTTGCAGTCTTGATGGTTCTCCCATAGCTTGTTTGGACAATTCCAGCACAGGCATAGCTGCTTCTTCTCCCTCGGACACTGACAAGGATAGATGCTGCATCAGCATTCTCTGCAGAGCGTGCAGCCTCAGAAGAATCTGAGCTTTCTGCATCTTCCAGCACTGATGCTTGCAGAGGCTCAAGGTGTTCTGCAGGCCCAGGACCAGCGCCCAGAAGAGATGGTGAACACACTGTGTGTGCCTCATCAGACTGGGCAAGACATGCACTCTGCAGGTCACCAGATGACTGTCCTGCAGATTCTGTCTCAGCAATCTCTTCCGAATCATGCTGTTCATCCTGCACTCCAGCATCTCCGGATATGAACTCTCCTGGTGCAGGAATGGGGCCCTCCACCATCGATGTTGTGGTGCAGGTCTCCAGCATACTCTGAGCACTGTTGGTAGCACTGGCACTGTCATGTGCTGCTTGGGGTCTCAGCAGCCTGAGCATGCTCTCGTTGCTTGGCCAGGAGATGTTCCAGGTGGACAACATCTGCTCCCTCCTCGCCTCATTCCGAATTCTCCAGATTGCTGGGTGTACTGGAGAACATCCATAGGCCTCCTGGTTGACCCCTCTGAGATCTTGCAGTCTCAGTGCTGCTCCCAGAGCTTGTTTGAAGGCTTCAGGCATGGTGGTGGCAGTTATGTCTCTTTTTCCCCCCTCACACACTCTTGGGAACAGCGCTACATGATCGGCCTCCTCTGGAGAGTGTGCAGCCTTGGGAGAATCTAAGTCGCCTACATCTTCAGGCACTAATGCAGGCAGGGGCTCCTTGTCTTGCTCTTTGCCGCCTGCCTGCCCTTCTGGGCCCTTCTGAGCTGCTCTGGAAGATGGTGTAGTGGCAGCACGAGTGTCTCTGCTGCCCTCCTGAGCATCTCCCCAAGCTGCGTGGACCTTCCCAGCCTTGGTGGACAGCACCTGGGCCGTCCTTGCTGGTGGTCTCAGGGCGCCATGCACCCTGGAACTGCCAGCTGCACTCGGACGCTTGAGCTTGCGGCTGCAGCACAGCTCAGGGACACCACGCAGTTTTGTCTGGGTCTGGCATGGCGAGGCGGTCTGGCATGGCGAGGCCTGAGAACAGCTGAGACTTCCAGGGCTGGACCCTGGCTCTCAGGCCTTGCTGTCCCGTCCTGGACATGCAAGGTTCCCGGAGGTCTCGGGGCAAGGACTGGGAGTCTGCTGCCTCTAATGCCCATGGCACGTGCTCTGCCTCTTGGAGAAGATGTGGAAGAGGCTGCTGCTGGCAGAGCAGGCAGCTTACAGACCCCAGAAGCTGCTGCTGCATGCCGGGGTGCAGCTGTCAGCAACCCTGCCCTCCTTAAGCGAGGCAGCAAGGGTGGCTGAGGCTGTCTGCTTTGGCCACTGGCACCAACACTGGAAACTCCTGCCTGCCCGCCTGCAAGAGAAGCTGAGGAGAAAGGCTGAGTGAGCGAGGTCCTTCCCGCTCGCGTTGCACGGAGCATCGAGGGCAGCCCTCAGCCCACGGGCAGCTGAGTGCAGAGGAGCTGAAGCAGAGGAGGGCTGGTCCCCACATGGCAGCCCCCACGGCACGGCAGCCCATTGTGGCAGCTCTGCACGCATGCCTGGGCAGCTGGCTGGGGGCCACCAGCAACGAGTTTCAGAGTGTGGTGAGGCAGCGTGTGCAGGACAGAGAGCTGTAGGCCAGGGGCAGAGGCAAGGCCCTGCCTGCGCGCCACCACTCCAGGTCTTCCCTGGGATGGTGGGCCTGGGTACGGCAGGGCATGCAGTGCTGCCGGCCTCTGTGCCGCTTCGTGGGCCATCTGAGCTGGGAAGCCCTCCCTGGGAAGGCTTTCTGCCCGGGGATGTACCCTGGCCATCCTCCTGTAGTCCTGTACTCAAGCACTTGGAGCTCTGTGCACCTCCTGTGGCCTTCGCAGGAATGTTGTGTGTGGTGTGGCAGCGGTACCTGTGGGGGCAGAGAGCTGTAGGCAAGGGGCAGGGCGGGCACCAGGCAAGGCCCTGCCTGCCACCAAGCACCGCAGCTTTCCCTGGGAGGGCTGGCCCGGGCACAGCAGGACTCTGTACATGGAGCTGCTCACCGGGCCGCTCGGGCCCAGCAGGCCCTCCCTGGGACGGCTCTGCACTTGGAGACATAGATGGGCATGCTCAAGCTGTGTGGCCAGGATGTGGTCCTACTGGACAACATCTGCTCCTTCCTCGCCTCATCTCGGATTCTCCGGATCTCTGGGTGCACTGGAGGATATCCACATGCCACCCGTTGGTCTCTCTGGGATACGGCGATCTCGCGGCATCTCCCAGAGCTTGCGTGGACAATTTAGACACGGCCATAGCCGCTTGTTTCTTCTCCTTGTCCTCCCGCACACACTGACAGCAGGTATTCCTGCGTTGCACTGACCTCCTCCGGACAGTGTGCAGTCCCGAGAGGATCTGAGCTTTCTGCATACCGAGGCACTGATGCAGGCAAAGGCTCAGGGTGTCCTGCAGGCCCAGGTTCTGTGGCCAGAAGCGACGCTGAGCGCACGACATCTGCCTCACACACGGCGGTGTGGAGAAGGAGGCGTGGGATGGAGGTGGCGAAGTCGCCAGCAGCGTGCCCAGCAGCAGCAGCGACTTCAAAGGCCGCCAGCGGCCCGGCCGAGCCCGGCCCTGCTGCTCTCCGCCCTCGGCCCTGGCAGTTAGTGCTGGCAGTTAGTGCTGGCAGTTAGTGCAGGCAGTGCAGGCAGTTAGTGCTGGCAGTTCGTGCTGGTAGTTAGTGCTGGCAGTTAGTGCTGGCAGTTAGTGCAGGCAGTGCTGGCAGTTAGTGCTGGCAGTTAGTCCTGGTAGTTCGTGCTGGTAGTTAGTGCTGGCAGTGCAGGCAGTTAGTGCAGGCAGTGCTGGTAGTTAGTGCTGTAGGCGCAGGCAGTGCTGGCAATGCTGGCAGTGCAGGCCGTGCAGGCAGTTTCACCAGCAGAGGTTTAGGTTGGAACACAGGAAATCCTGTGTACAGAAGGGCGTGTTAAGCACTGGAACAGGCTCCCCAGGGCGGTGGTTGAGTCACCGTCCCTGAATGTGTTTAAAATCCATTTGGATGTGGTGCTCGGGGACATGATTCAGCGGTGGGTAGTTAGAGTGAGGGTAGGATGGTTAGGTTGTGGTTGGACTTGATGATCTTGAAGGCCTTTTCCAACCTGAGCAATTCCACGATTCTATGACCTGCGTAACCCGAATTGAGGGCTATACGCTTTTTAGAAGGGATAGGCCAGGTAGGAGAGGTTGGGAATTGCCGCCTACGACAAAAAGAGGACAGACTGCAAAGAGCTGCCTCTGAGAAATAGTCAGGCACACGTGGGGAGCCTGTGGGTTAAAACCAGGGACGAGACCAACAAAAGACAGCTGGTGGTCGGGGAATACTACAGGCCACCAAATCAAGGGGAGCCTGTAGGTGTGACCTTCTTCCTTCAGCTGCAGGAGCTGTTGTGCTCCCAGGCTCTGATCCCTCTGGGGGATTTCAACCACCCAGATACCTGCTGGGAAATGAACATGGCGAGCTAGCTGCAAGTGATCCAGGAGACTCCTGGAGCCCAATAATGGTAACTTTCTGGTACCGGACTTGGACAGGTCAGGACCAGAGGGGACCAGCTGGTCACCAGTGGTTGCCGAGTTTGGTGCTCATCCGTGCAGAGGAGGTGGTCGAAGACGTTAAGATTGGAGGCAGCCTGAGCTGCAGCAACCATGCCCTGGTTGAGCTTGCGATCTCCAGGAACATGGGCCTGGCAAAGAGTGGAGTCAAGACACTGAACTTCAGGAGAGTGAACTTCAGTGACCTGTTTAAGGAATGGTTGAATGAGATCTCCTAGGAAACTGTCCTTAGGCACAAAGGAACGGAACACAGCTGGCAGCACAGTTAAGAACATGCTTCTGAGAGCACGAGAGCTCTCCATCCCCCAGAAAAAGAAATCAGGCAGGGGTGGCAGGAAACTCAGCTCAGCTGAGCACGGGGCTGCTGGGAAGGCTGAGGGAAAAGAAGGAAGCAGTGGAAGTGGGGATAGGTGGCCAGGGAGGAACAGAGGGATGTTGTTTGGATGTGCAGGGATGGCATCGGGAGGGCCAAGGCGCAGACAGTATAAAGTTCAACAAGGGATGTGGAAAGAAAAAAATAATAATAAAAAAAAAGTGTTTGTTGAAGTACATTATGAGTAGCTGGCGCCAAGCATGGAAGGAGGGATGGGCAATCCTAATAGCCCAGAGCATATTCTGAAAACGTTGAGGGACCTTGATTCTTCTCTTGCCCAGAACCAACAGGCAGTATGCGACTGGGTAGCAGACTTAAGGGCAGAATACAAGTATCGCTGAAGAAGAGGGAAAGCAGTGGTTTGTGCAGTACTCGGGACACAGCTGGTCACACTCACAAGTACTATGGGCAGCCATGATTCTCAGGAGCCAGCATTATCTCCTCCTTGCAGGAGGAAGTAGGAAAATTATAAGAGCAGCTGGTTGAGGAGCAACAGCAGTGTCAGCAGGCAGAAGCACTGATGAAGTGCTTGGGGAGGGAAGAGGCCTTCTGCCTCTAGGCCAACTCTTAGACTACTGTAGGCAGCCCCGGCCCCACTTCCTTCCAAGACAACAAACATGAAGCCCAACCCACTCCCTTTAGGAGCTAAGGAAGGCACAGCCCCCCCTTGTAGCTGAACTATGCAATCAAGGGATTACAGCACCTGCAAACTCTCCTTGTAACTTTCCTGTATGGCCAGTGTGGGAGCCCTGTGGCAAATGGAGACTTAGAGTGGACTGCAGGCGTCTGGGTGCCGAGACTGCCCCTTCAGCAAAAGCGGCCCCAAATGTTTCAGAATTGATTACTGCCCTACGGGAACAGGCTCATGCCTTTCTGGCTGCCACTGATGCCTAAGACAGCTGTTTTATGGTCCCCTTGAGGAAGGTGGAGGACAATCAATTTGCATTTACTTGGAGGGAGTGCAATGCACAGTCACCCGATTACCCCAGGGGTACAGACACTCGCCCACTCTGGCGCTCGGAGCATTGGCACGGAGGCTGGAGAAGCTCACGTTGGACCACGGTGTCTGGGTTTGTCTGTATACCGATGACATCCTCATATGGGGGAATGATGATGTCAACGTAGGGAATACCCAAGCCTGCGCAGTGAGACACCTGAGGAGCCCTGAGCCAGCCGGGACACTTTGGTCTCCTCTCAGTAGGTGCCTGGCTGTGCTCGCACCCCTACAGACACACCGGTGCTCTCCCACCAGGGCTGCCCCTTTCACAGCCCCTCACCCCGATCATCACAGCCCACCTCACACACACACCGGCTCAGCCAGCTCACACTTTGCAAGTCACAAATCACTCTCCCTTGCACGCCCACGCTCTCTGCACTTGCTGCCACCACCGACACATGGATCCATTGCCCCGTGCTCTGAGCCCAGTAGTCGCACTCAGAGACCAACCATGCACGAGTGCACAGATGAGACAGCACTCAGGCAGGATAGAATAAAGATAGCATTTAATCAGAATTCTATGTTGACAAGATGGAATCAGAATTCTGCATTGACAAGTTGGAATCAAAATTCTTCACTGACATGATGGAATCAGAATTCTACATTGACAGGATGGAATCAATCTCTGGGGAGCTGCCTGGTGTTTACAGCCTCGTGCCTCTCCTCTCGCTGTCCCCTGATGCAGCTGCAGGTGCAAACCCTGCGCAGAGCCCGGAGCACACTCCTGATGACAGCTGGCATCCGGCGGCGAGCTGCTGTGTGTGGTGCAGCTGTGGTACCTGTGGGGGACAGAGAGCTGTAGGCAAGGGGCAGAGGCGAGCTCCTGCCTGCCACCCACCACCATGGAATTTCCCTGGGAGGACTGGCCTGGATATGGCAGCGCATGGAACGCTGTCAGCCTCCATGCCACTTGGTGGGCCATCTGAGCTTGACAGGTCCCTCCCTGGGATTGTTTTCTGTCTGGGGACGTACCTGGGCCATCCTCCGGTGCATCTCTGAAGCACACGGAGCTCTGTGCACGTTCTTCAGCCTCTGCAGGAACCTGTGTGAAGAGAACAAAACCACACACCTGTAATACCACTGGCTGTTGATGGTGTGGGTGCCAGAGGTCCAGGGGAGGGATCCCCTTTCCAGGCCCCTTTGATTGAAGGCAAGGCAGGAATAACAGAGGGGCTGTCCACCCTAATGCATGGAGCTGGTTGGAAAGGAGACAGCATCTCCAGGCATCTCCCCACAGCGCACACTCCAGGCACCACTCCTGCCTCTGCCTCCAATTCATGCCTGGTGCTGACCTTGCTCACCTCATGCTGAGGGCCCACATCTTCTGCTCCCTCACATGCTGACACATGCTCCTCAGTCATGGGATCTGCAGCTACAGATGAAGCTGAAGAAATGGCCTCCACCTCACCAGATGGCTCATCGGATGTGCTGGATGTGATGCTGACTGCCTCTGATGCAGCATCTTCCTCAGAGTCACATCCCCAGTCTTCCTCCACATTCTCCAGTGTTGAAGGGCAAGGACAGGAGGGCGGGTGCATGCCCTCATCTCTCACTGCATTGTCTCTGGCATCCAGCGTGCCCTCAGCAGTGCTGGCAGCACTGTCGCTGTCATCACTGGACTCTTCCAGTATAACTGGCAGTCTAACAGTCCACTTTCTGGAGTCACCAGAGTCAAGAAACCCATCCCGTGATGTCGTGGGCCAGATACCTGGCGTGCCCTGAAGAGCGCCAACATTATTGAATGTGTCACCTCTTGCCTGGAGCCTTCGCTGCCTGGGGCTTCTCACATTCCTTGGCCAGGAAATATTCCAGTGTGACAACATCTGCTCGTTTCTGTCCTCCTCACGAATTCTCCGCATTGCTGGGATCATAGGAGAGTACCCAGAGGGCTCCCTGTTGATCTCGCTGGGATCTGGCAGTCTCCGTGCTTCTCCCAGACCTTGTCCGGAGGATTCAGGCATGGCCATAACTGATTCTTCTCTTTCTCCTCCCTCGGACATTGGCAAGGGGAGCGATACTGCATCAGTCTCCTCTGCAGAGCTTGCAGCCTCGGAAGAATCTGAGCTTTCTGCATCTTCCAGCACTGATGCAGGTAAAGGCTCAAGGTGCCCTGCAGGCCCTGGCTCAGCATCCAGAAGAGATGGTGAACACACAGTGCGTACCTCATCAGATGGGGCAAGAGATGCAACTTGCAGGGTGCCAGATGACTGTCCTGCCGTTTCTATCTCTGCAGCCTCTTCCAACTCTAGCTGCGAGTCCTGGACTATAACACCTCTGGCTGAGGAATCATCAGAAGCAGAAAACTGGCCCTCAGCCCTCGATGTCACACTGCAGACGCTCAGCGTGTCCTGAGCACTGTCAGCTGCACTGGCACTGTCTTCTGTTGCTTGGGGCCTTAGCAGCGGGGGCACGCTCATGCTATTTGGCCAGGAGATGTTCCAGTTGGACAGCATCTGGTCCTTCTTTGCCTCATCCCGGATTCTCTGGATTGCTGGGTGAACTGGAGGATATCCATATGCCTCCCCGTAGACCTCTCTGGGATCTTGCAACCTCTGTTCTTCTCCCAGAGGTCTCGGGGCAAGGACTGGGAGTCTGCTGCCCCTGATGCCCACGGCACGTGCTCTGCCACTTGGAGATGCTGTGGAAGAGGCTGCCGCTGGCAGAGCAGGCAGCTTGCAGACCCCAGAAGCTGCTGCTGCACGCCTGGGTGCTGCTGCCGGCAGCCCCGCCCGCCTTAAGCGAGGCAGCAAGGGTGGCTGAGGCTGTCTGCTTTGGCCACTGGCACCGCCGCCGGTCGCCGACTCCAGGAACTGCCGCCCGCCCGCCTGCAAGAGAAGCCGAGGAGAAAGGCCGAGTGAGCGCGGTCCTCGCCGCTCGCGCCGCACGCAGCACCGAGGGCAGCGCTCAGCCCGCGGGCGGCTGCCGCCCCGCTCCCCACAGCCGCACCGGCACAGGGCGGTCCCCACGCGGCGCGGGAAGACGTCCGGCCCCGCCTCCCTCGGGCTCCCTACCTGTGCGCGGCGGCTCCCGGAGGCCCGCGCGCTCTCCGGGCCGGGCAGCGGCGGCAGACGGACGCCGCGGAGGGACGAGCCCGGGCTCCGGCCGCCCGGCGGCACCACCTGCGGGGAGAAGGAGAACCGGGATGGAGGCGGCGAAGGCGCGGCCGGCGTCCCCCGCGGCGGCGACTTCGACGGCCGCCGGCGGCCCGGCCGAGCCCGAGCGCCTCCCTCCCCGGCCCGCACCTGTCGGCGGTCGCGCACGCGTGGCAGCCCCGCGTCGGGCTGGCGGTCGTCCTTCTTCTCCCGCTCCTCGCTCATCGCCGCGTCCTCGCGCAGACGCTCGGTCGCACGCACCCGGGGGAGCCGCGTCCTCCTCGCGGAGCCGCTCTCCCGAGAGTGAGCGGCACTCTCTCCGGGGGACTCCGGCCCCTCGCGGCGGCCCCGCGTCACAATGGCCTTGGGGCGCGACGCCGGCCCGCGTCACGGAGCCCCGGCGCCGGGCTCCCCTCTCCCCGCTCCCCTCGGCCGTCTCCGCGGCCGCCCCGCGCCTTTCCCGGCGGCGCCGTCGCCGTCGCCGTCGCCGTCGCCGTCGCCGTCGCTGACGGGCTCGCCCTCGGCCGCGCCGGGGCCGTCGAAGCGGCTGGAAGCGGCCGCGTCCGGCACGGAGCGGCCCCTGCCCTCGTCTCGTCGCCCAGCCCGGCCGAGTCCACCCGGCCCGAGCGGCCCGTCCGCACCTCGGCCCCGTCTTCGTGTTGCGGCTCTCCGGCCCCGCTTAGCGCTCGGATGTGCCGCGCTCTGTGGAGCAGCGTGCGGGACGCAGCTCAAGTCTCTGGAGATGAGCTCGCTGTGGAGCAAGAGTTGTGGTGGGAGCTGCATCTCATAATGAGACCCATGGTGGAGCAGTCTGTGACAGAATGACTTTAGTCCTTGGCTTGAATCCGGATTGGATTGATTCTTTATAAACTGCTGTCTTTGGGAAGTCCTCTCTGGATCACTTTGGGAAGGAGCACATCCCAGATGAGGGGCTTCGTGCTGGAGCTGGGCACAAGGCGAGGATGAACCGGCTGCAGAGGCGAAGCTTCATTATCTGTCCACAGTCCCTAATTCCCCAGCTCCAGCAATTGGTTTACTTCTTAAACATCTCCTGATTGCCACAAGGCACACATATTTCAGGATATATTTTGGAGTAGGCCTTTGTCTAATTAGCTGTTACGTATCAACTTGGAAACTAAAACAAATGTGAAGGTAATTTAATTGTATAGACTGCTATTGAATAAAAAAGTTATGAGCTAAATTTTGCCTCAATACTCAGAAACAGCTTCTCACAACAATTGCATTTTCACTGAATCACACAGAATCACAGAATGGCCCGGGTTGGAAGGGACTCCAAAGATCATGAATCTCCAACCCCCCTGCCACATGCAGGGCTACCAACTTCCACATTTAATACTAGACCAGGCTGCCCAGGGCCCCATTCAACCTGGCCTTGAACACCTCCAGGGATGGAGCATCCACAGCCTCTCTGGGCAACCTGTTCCAGCACCTCACCACTCTCACAGTAGAGAACTTCCCCCTGACATCCAACCTCAATCTTCCCTCCCTCGATTTAAAACCATTTCCCCTTCTCCTTTACTCCCCTCCTGTTTGTAGGTTCCCTTTAGGTATTGAAACGCTGCAATGAGTCGCCCCGCAGCCACCTTTTCTCCAGGCTGAACAAGCCCTGCTCCCTCAGCCTGTCTTCAAAGGAGAGGCGCTTCAGCCCTCCGCTCATCTTCGTGGCCCTCCTCTGGACCCTCTCCAACAGCTCTCTGTCGTTTTTGTACTGGGGGCTCCAGACCTGGACACAGTACTCCAGATGGGGCCTCACAAGAGCAGAGAGGGACAATCACCTCCCTGTCCCTGCTGGTAACCCCTCTTCTGATGGAGCCCAGGATACCATTTGCTTTACAAGCTGCAAGGGCACACTGCTGGCTCATGTTAAGATTTTCATCCACCAGGACCCCCAGGTCCTTCTCTGCAGGTCTGCTCTCAAGGACTGCTCTTCGAGTCTGTAGGGATGCCTGGGATTCCTCGGCCCAAGTGCGAAACCTTGCACTTTTTTGTGTTGAAATTCATCAGGTTCATCCGGGCCCACCTTTCAAGTCCATCGAGGTCCCTCTGAGTGGCATCCCTTCCTTCCACCGTGTCAACCGCACCACTCAGCTCGGTGTCGTCAGCAAACTTGCTGAGGGTGCACTCGATTTTGTCGTCGATGTCACTGATAAAGATGTTAAAGAGCCCTGTCCCAAGACAGAGCCCTGGGGGACACCGCTTGTTACCAGCCTCCATCTGGACATAGAACCACTAATCACCAGTAGAACCATTAATCACGTATAGAACCATTAATCACCATTTTCATGGTATCTCAACTGATTCTTAGTTTCTTAGTTGCAGTTTTCAATTTTGAGCATGTCAGTGGTTTATGGGCCAGTTCAGCCTGGTTCCATGACTAATGGAGCAGGGGGCAACAGATCTACATCCTAGGAAAAAGGGAAGGGGAGAGGGGAAAAAGGGTGGGAAATGGGCCTGAAAACAGAACAGCAGCAACTATCTGAGGAGGAAAGTTAATTTACTAAATAGGATAGCGGAATGCAAGGTAACACAGTATAACACAGTATAAAAGGAATCGAAGCTAATAAATCAAATAAAGTGAGAGAGAGTGTGTTCAAAAAACTGAAGGCCTTACTCTACTGCTGAAGACCAGACGGCTAGGGAGTGCACACTGCCGAGATGAGCAGAAAGGGAAAAGGGCACATCTCATGGTCTATGAACAGTTTTATCTTTCCCTCTGAATGGAAAACAGAAACAGAACAGTGAACAGTCCTCTGGGATATGTCGTTCTTCTTCTCTTCTGAGACACGTATAGACGGAACTATCCACTACCCACGGAACTGGAGCATTAACTCTTTAACTCCCCGTGCACTACATGATTTTATGATGTGGAATACCTATAGCGAAAGTCATGAAACCATGATAGAGCAGAAAGTATTTCTTTCATACTGAAGTACATTAGGCATTCAGGTTCAGCTCAGCGGGTCTGTTTTTATCAGTGTGTATATTCTGCATGTTCTAGCAATGTTTTTGCAGTTCTGAGCTCCTTGGCAAAATTGTAGTGGGAGCAGTTACAGAGTTCTACTTAGTCCAGGGAATATTTTTAAGATAACCAATCTAGATCAAAATGAAGTCTGCTTCTATATTTTTTTCCAGGAAAATGACATTCACCGTGTTGTGATTTAAACCCTCAGGAAGCTCAGTGCAACACAGGTGTTTGCTCCCTGCTCCATCAGTGGGATGGAGAGATAAAAACTCTTTACTAAGACAGAAAAGATAGTGAAAAAAAATGATAGTAATAATAATATATATATATATAGTTATAAATGTTTTGAAAACAAGTGATGCACAACATAATTGCTCACCACCCATGGGCAATGCCCAGTCCATCCCCAAGCAGCGGTGGCCCTCTCAGCCAATTCCCCATGGTTTTATAGTTTTTTGACACGATGCCATATGGTATGGAATATCCCTTTGGCAGTTTAGATCGACTCTCCTGGTTCTGTTCCCTCTCAACTCCTTGTGCTCCTCCAGGGCCCTCGCTGGCAACAAAGGATGAGAAGCTGAGCAACCAAAATGTTTTGGCTCTGTGCAGCACTGCTCAGCAACAACTAAGGCGTTGGTGTGTTACCAACGTTGTTTTTTCTCCTAAAGCCAAAACATAGTACCAGATGATCTGAAGAAGATCATCTGTGATAAAAATAGGACACACAGATATATCTAATTGCTAAGCTCGGAAAAAGTTGTTTATAAGAAAAAGCAATAAAACATTATTAAAGTAACCTATGGTTGAATTAATGCACTATCTTGATTCTGCCATAGCTGAACAGATGTTTCAGAGAAAACTGCATGAATATTTTTTGATACCAGTCAGTACATAGTCAGCTACCACAGGGAAGCCTTCTTTACGTGTATAAGCAATTACTGCAGATTATCCCTTTCCAGAATAAAAGAATAGTATGAAGTCATACTACTAAATTTACTCTGTTTTCTCTTATTTTTGCTGTATAAGCTCTGATATTTTAGTACAGGAGCACTAGAAATATGTCTGCTCTGACAGAAGATGATAAATAACTTTTAGAGTCTTAAGTAGTGTCATTACAGACCTTTTCTTTTACTATAGGAGAGACAATGTTCCAGATTGTAAAGTGAGAATCTATATATGTTTACCAGAAACGTTTGAGATATTTCAGACCTAAAGATGTCCTTCTGTGTTATTTAAGCAGATGATCTCAACGTCTCTAGTTTTGCTGGTTTTCTTAGATTAACAGGAATAGTGAATATCAAGTGTGAAAATCTCGAGTTATAACAGAGTTATTTCAAAACTCTTAAGAATGTTCTCTTTCTTAATTTGAGTTAATGTTTTCTTTCTTTTTGACAGTTGTCACTTTTATATCACAGAAGATACCAACTAATTTTTTACATTGTGTAGTCTATTTTATTTTACTGTCAGGTACTCTTTGAAATAGAATTATTAAGAGTGTAACTAGTAACTGGCAAAGAATAAGAAGAATTTCTTTTCACATCCAACAACGAAATCCAGGGGAAGGCCCCTCTTTTCATTATTCTCCAGTATATACCTTTTCATGTAAGTTTTACTCAGCTTATCTGCATGCAACAAAAAGCTGGTGTGCAAGCACTCTCCCCTCTGATTTTTTAGCGATGACAAATGTCATCCTTTACCCAGTGACATACTGGATCTTCACACAAAATCATTTGGCATTATTTTTAAGACTCAACAAAAACTCAGCAAAGTGCTCTGAGACAAAAGTGGTTTGACATAATACACCTGCAGAATAATACGGAATATACTTTTAACAAATCCAGGTATGATCTGTAGGGAGAGCGAGTTTTGAAGACATTCAAATGAAAGTGGTGCAAGATTTCTACCTGACAAGTTTTGACAGCAGCATTCTTCATGGCATAAGAGATTTCAGTTGTCTGGAACTATTTAATGGCCACCCAGCTTGATTTATAAAGAGCAAATTGTTGTTAACGAACTGCTCTGGCTTCTGGATCATGTGAGAGTCTGTGAAAGTATGGCAGTATAACATGGGCATCAAATATAACCTGCAGTAAATAGGGCTTGCTTCTATGAAGATATTCAAAACTTCACATGATATTCATGACATTTTTGGGGAAGAAGGTTACACTGAGACACTCGTGTACTTGAATATGTACTGGCATATTCGCTAGGGAATATCACATTGCTTGATTCTTGTCTTGCGCCACTGGGCTCAGTTGGACAAGACATAACTGGCAGAACCAGCAGGCAGTATGCAACTGGGTACCAGACTTAAGGGCAGAATACAAATATTGCTGAAGGGAAAGCAGTGGTTTGTGCAGTACTCAGGACAGTGCTGGTCACACCCACAAGTGCTACGCACAGCAATGATTCTCAGGAGCCAGCATTATCTCCTCCTTGCAGGAGATAGTAGGAAAATTACAAGAGCAGCTGGTGAGGAGCAGCAGCAGTCTCAGCAGGCAGAAGCACTGATGAAGTGCTCAGGGAGGGAAGAGGAGCGGCCTTCTGCCCCCGCTCCTTCCCAGCACCAAACTAGCACAGGCACAGAGAAATTATTCTTGAGGATGGACCCTTCTTTCGACTGCTCCCTTGGAGCAGACCCTACAGTAAATCACAACCTCATCAATGCTAACTCCCTCAGAAGTTGACCCTCAGAAGAGTGAGTTAAGTTAGATCTAGGCACTGGAGTGAGAAACTGCCTTTCCCATCTCTGTTAAGCAACGGGGGAGATGGGACATGTGGGTATTTACTAACCCTTGTGTATGCGAACAGTTCCGTTGTGGATGATGGTGCTGTTTAGGCACTCTCCCCCCAGTTCCCCACTGGGCTAGTCCAGCTCTTAGACTACTGTAGGTAGCCCCGGCCCCACTTCCTTCCAAGACAACAAACATGAAGCCCAACCCTCTCCCTTTAGGAGCTAAGGAAGGCACAGCCCCCCTTGTAGCTGAACTATGCAATCAAGGGATTACAGCACCTGCAAACTCTCCTTGTAACTTTCCTGTATGGCCAGTGTGGGAGCCCTGTGGCAAATGGAGACTTAGAGTGGACTGCAGGCGTCTGGGTGCCGAGACTGCCCCTTCAGCAAAAGCGGCCCCAAATGTTTCAGAATTGATTACTGCCCTACGGGAACAGCCTCATCCCTTTCTGGCTGCCACTGATGCCTAAGACAGCTGTTTTATGGTCCCCTTGAGGAAGGTGGAGGACAATCAATTTGCATTTACTTGGAGGGAGTGCAATGCACAGTCACCCGATTACCCCAGGGGTACAGACACTCGCCCACTCTGGCGCTCGGAGCATAGGCACAGAAGCTGGAGAAGCTCACGCTGGACCACGGTGTCCGGATTTATCTGTATACTGCTGACGTCCTCATATGGGGGAATGACGATGTCAACGTAGGGAATACCCAAGCCTGCGCAGTGAGACGCCTGGTAGTTAGTGCTGGCAGCAGGCAGTGCTGGCAATGCTGGCAGTGCAGGCAGTGCGGGCAGTTTCACCAGCAGAGGTTTAGGTTGGAGCACAGGAAATCCTGTGTACAGAAGGGCGTGTTAAGCACTGGAACAGGCTCCCCAGGGCGGTGGTTGAGTCACCGTCCCTGAATGTGTTTAAAATCCATTTGGATGTGGTGCTCGGGGACATGATTCAGCGGTGGGTAGTTAGAGTGAGGGTAGGATGGTTAGGTTGTGGTTGGACTTGATGATCTTGAAGGCCTTTTCCAACCTGAGCAATTTAATGATTCTATGACCTGCGTAACCTATATAACCCCAGCATATCCTTAGAAATAGCTGATGTGAAAGGTATGAATACCATATACATGTTCGTAACGTATTTTAGAAACAGTTACTGAATTACGTGACAAATTATTTCTCACAAAGCTGCAATGGACTTTAAATGTTCTAAAGAATGTGGGTATAGTATTCTGAACTAGGAAACGCACTGTAAGGTTGTTCATTAGGCCAGCAGAAATGAAATGCATTTAACAGACTTTCAAGGAGTCAGAGCCTTTACACAAAGCAGAACTGTCCTACCCTGTGGGAACGTTAGGATGCCGTAGGCAGGCTCCAAGATACTCCCCTCTATCCTCCTTCCAAGCTTTTCTCTACGCAAGGACAGACGGATGACCAGAACAATGACCCAGTGTAAAAGGGCACAAATGCTAGGGGGTAATTGAACAATTAAGAGGCTATGCTTATGTTTATGTTGTAAAGCAGACATCGGAAAGTTACGGCCAAATGCTTGTTAAGAAAGCAATTGTTAGAAGGCAATTAACCAATTAAGGTATTTGTGTTTGGGTGGTAAGAATTTGTGTTTACTTGGTATTTGCATGATTAGTGAAGCGATTTTTCTGCTAATATCATGTCTAGGGCGATCCTATTCTCCCAGGCCATCCTACTTGTAGCATCCAATTGCTCTGCAATTCCCTTTATTGCCTTCTTTGTATAGTTTATACATCTCTGTTGATTGTAATAGATGTAGTTTATCCAATCCACGTTCTTGTTAATCGTCACCCACCAGAATAGCGACTCAAATCCTGCAGCAATTTGATTTCTAGCCTTAAATTCATCAGGGGCACCTCTGGGCACCCCAATGGAATCTATATGTATTATATCACCATCAAATGGGACTCCTAAACCTCTTCTGTTCCTTTTGTGAATGTGAGATAGATCCTTCTCAAATGCCAGAGTGAACGGAATGGCCAGTTGAACAAGTGCACAGGTACCTCCCCAATTAGATGGGAGAGTGGACCATAAGATCTTCCCACCGCAGCACTACCAGAGATCCGCTCTAGGGATTCCCAGCCTTGAACAGTTCCCCGCTAAATCCGTTGTAACATCCACGGTTTCACTGCACAGTGAGAAATTCCCTATAAGCCTGGTAGCCTTCACACCCTGTCTTGAGAGACAAGCTGTATGGTACCTATGGCCTTAGAGAATGCAGGAGGGATTTTGGCATCCATCTCCAATATGGGGGGAAACAACAGGGACAGTGATTTACAGGCTTCATTTCCCCAGGCGGTTTTCTCCTGGTACAGGGCAATCATACATTGCATCCCTTGGGAATCCTTGGTCCACCCTAAAGGAAGGGATACGACCTGAGCTATAGGCCGTCCTGATGCACAAGCATAGCAGTTGCTATGGTTGAGACTCCGGACAGTCTACTTAATCCATTCTACCCAGGCATTCACATCCCTGTATCCCATCTCAATTTCAAATGTTTGTCTGAGATCTTTTATTTCCGTAATTAGCAGAGTTGCAGGACTTTTAGAAGGAATTTTCTCTCCTTTTTTCTCATCCTGAACCTTTTGAGTATAGTCAGGTAATGAATCCCATACAGCTACTCTGAATCTAGCTACTGGGTCCTTTCCCCGAATGTTTATTCCAATGCCAAAAGTGATGCTAACAAGGCTATCGGCCTTGCTAATTGTTATTGTTACCGGATTACACTGCAAAGTCTGGCAGTCTGGTTGGACAATTCCCTTGAACGTACTAATCCGTTCTTTCAGGGTGTGTGATTGCAATGTATCAGATATCCCTGGGGTGTATGTCCAGCCTTGATAGACAGTCGTCCACCATACATTATTCCATCCCCCACAGGGGGATCTCTTGTTCATGCCTAATTCAGGACACAGATATTTCTCTTCATGACTCAATTGTCGTTGGGCACTTAAGCCCCCACAGGATATCGCATTGCAAGCATCAAATGTGACAGTCTGAGGCATTTCTTTCCTTGTTACATTTACCCACATCTTCACAGGGTATCCTCCCGCTCCCCTCTGCAGGTCATCCTTTTCCCAAGCAGTCAGTTGACTAAGGCATTTTTTGAAGGTGATTGCTGTCAAAATCAAAATTACTAATTGGTCTTTCCCCCACATCATTATTTACTCATAAATATTTGTACCGTTACTACAGTGAAGAACAGGATATACTCCACTAGAAATACAAATATATCCTAAATGCCTCTCTGTCTATATTAGTAATGGAAAAAAAGATTAGTTTATTTACAATTTCTTTCTAATTTTTATCTATAGAGGATCCTTCATGGCAACAGTTTCCCACACTTCAGGGTTAGTGGAGGGTTTTACTCGGGTGTAGTGAGTCCAACCTTTCTCGGCTGTCCTGATGGCTGTTTCTGTTATCAGAAGTACTTGGAACGGTCCTTCTCAGTCGGGTTGCAGCTTTGCCTCCTTCCAGGTCTGGATGAGGACCCAGTCTCCAGGTTGGAATGGATGAATCGGAAATTCCAGAGGTGATGTCTGTGCTAACAGTCCTTGGATTCTGAGAGACGATAGTGAGGAAGACAATCCGAGTATATAGTTCTTAAGAAACATACCTTTAGTTTCAAACTGCGGTACCTCATTTTTTATTCAGCTTTATTTTTAAAGGGGTTATTTTCAACCTCCCCCCCATTCCCTTCCTTTGCCCAGACCATGGGATCTATATCTTTCTCATCTGTCTCAGTTAACACATTCATTGATACTGTAATTCCCTCCTGACAGATTGTTATTTGTATTCCCAATTTCATCATAAGATCTCTCCCCAATAAATTAGTACCAGCATCATGTACATACAATAATTGTCCTGTTACTGTCTTACTCCCTAATCTCAATTCAGTGTTTTCAAAAAGTGGTACCGTCATCCCCTTTCTCTACCCCACTTGTACCCCGTTCCTGGTACCAGGATTATACAGTTACTTTCTGGTGTCTGTACCCCCCCATAAGTTTTATTATGTTCCCTTAGAACCAAATTCTATAAAATACTAAAGGGCACAAGAAGGTGTCCATCTGGATATACACCCATCTGTCAGCTTGCTCTCTTCCCTTCTAAATCATTAATTAGATTCCTATCCTCTTTAGAATACCTTATAGGCTCTGATTAAGGTTCAGATGTGTTAAGTTTACCGTCTGGAATTAAAGCCAGTTCACCAATTTCTTTTCCTTCAGCTGCCTGTTCTGCCAGCTGATCCACCATCATATTCCCAGTTTCCTGTACAGTGTCACTCTTCTGATGTCCTTCAGTGTATGCTGCTCTTTGGTAGATTTACATCACGCTGAATTTGTTTTCCTTGTGTGTAAGCAACCCTTGCTCTTTCCAGATGATACCACGAGTGGGTACCACCCCAAAGGCATATTTAGCATCTGTCCATATTTTTAAGTTTCTTGTTATTTCAGCCTTCTGAGCGGAAGTCCCCACAGCTAATGGTTTTGCTTCATTTACCTTGTCAGTAGCAGTTACTGCATATCCTGCCTTACAGTTTCCTTGTCTCACAAAACTGGTTCTGTCGATGAATCCAGGGGTCCTCAGCGTCGTCCAGTGGTTCCTCCTGCAGGTCTGACCAACTGGTATAGACAGCCTCATGCAGTCGCACACTGCTGGCTTGGAGGTAGCTCTTTGTTGGTGTTCTGGGTGTTCAGCAAATTGCTTCCTTCTTTTTGATCAGTTGTGCTTTCTGTTGAGAAACTTGATACCCATTTAAATCAAGAAATTCAGCAAACTCACAGTCCGTTGTACACAGTTCTCCTTTGATACTGTGGCATCCACGTACTGCAGTAAAGTTCCACCATGGAATAGAGGAACCCAAATCTCAGGCTCACAAGCTGACCAGTTCTCAAACATCATTGGGTTGTTCTCGCAACCCTGGGTCTCACTGTCCAGGTTAACTGAATTTTTGTTTTTGTGTACTTCAAATCCAGAATGGCAAACCCCACCAACTTATTCCTCAGCTTGGTTAATAAAGTGCATGGATTTACCACCATGGGTTGCATGTCTTCAACATTTCTATCAACTGCCCTCAAATCTTTTACCAAAGCATAGCTCTTGCCAATCCAAAAAGTTATTTATTATTTCTTTTATCCTCCTTCAATCTTGTATCCGAAAAGGGCATTGCTTTACCCTGGCTAGGCTGACTCCCATCTATAACTTAACTTTTATTGAGTTGCACTGTTTTTTTGGTTTTTTTTTTGGCTCTGCCAGGCACTCCTGATGCCTGCAGTCCTGTGTATACCTGATTTAGGATTTACCTAACTTCTGGGGGTACAACATTGCTTTTGCCAGTTTGTGTTAAAGCCAGACCTAAAATTTTCAGTCAATTGGTCTTGCTTGACAATTAGCTCCAATTTTCTCTACTGAATTTAATCTCTACATTCAACTGTTCTAATACATCATGCCCAAGTAATGGTTTTGGAGAACCTGGTGTGTACAAGAATTTATGTATTCCTACTTGTTCTCCTAGCCTGTATTTAATTGGTCCCCCCAAAAAGTAACCTTCTCTTGCCAGTAGCTCCTACAACTATTTCAAAAATCATCTACGGGTAATAATTCTTGATGTAGCACAGGGTAAAAGCCACCCGTATCAGAAAGTAAACTCTTTACCCTGCTTCCCCAGCTGCCTTCGGTCCAGTGGGGGTGGAACTCTCCCTGAGCCCTTCCAGGCTCCCCCTTACCTCTTCTTCTAGGTAAGGACATCCCTGTTACACCTTGCTCAACTTTGCCTTCCTCAGCCTGTGTTTTTCCCAAACCCTTTTCACTTTCCAGACTTTCATCATTACTGAAATACAATGTTAGTAATTTCTGTTTCACTCCCTCCCCTCCCCAGGATTCCGGTGCTCACACTGGGACATCGGGTTTCCCGAGATCTCTGCAGATGACGGCTATTCTCACTCTCACTGTCCCGCCCCATCCCCATTCACAAGTCACACACCCTGCACAGTTACAGCGGGAAGCTCTCGCCCCCAGCTCTTTCTCTCACTCAGAGTTGTTCTTACAGACCGTGGGGGGGGGGGGGGGGGGGGGGGGGGCTAGTGCGGGGGATGTGTTCTCATGCAGACCCAAACTCTAATATCCCGAACTCACTGTTTTCCTTAACCTTTTTGCCGTTTTTTTTTGTTTGTTTTCCCCACAATTCCACTATTTGTACCCTCAGTTACATTTCCATGTACCATTAACAAATAGATTTCCACACAGCATCGAGACAGTTTCTACCACTCCCTTCAAAATCCACAAATCAAACAATACAGTTCTTCAATTTCCACAAACACCCAGCATTTGCTCTCATGATTAGAGTACTCAGTTATAAAACTGGTCTCATTCTTCCATTTATGTTCCTGGTTTCTTATCCAATATTCCCCCTGGCTCACCAGCAATATTTTTCCAGTGAGCCAAAATACAGCCCAGGGAGGTCTTCTTGGTATCACTTTAGACACTCTCTGTTGCATAACAGCCTCATACATGACATGACATAACATAATTTAACACTTTCACGACATAAACATTTAACAATCACAAAGACAGTGACAATAATCAGTACAATTTATCCTCAGGATCCTTCCTCTCTCTGCCTCCCTCCAGGGCCCAACCTTCCCTCTGTATTCATTTCCCACACTTGCATAGCTGCCCACCTCCTTCTCCAATAAACAACACATCAATGATAAACATCATTTCCATCCATGAGTAGAAATTAGGCCCTAGAAATTGATCTAATTGTTCTGCGACACTTATTGGATCCTCAATTAAGGAATTCTTCTTGAAAATCCTGACTTTTCTTCTAGTAAAAACAGCAGGCATTAGCATACCCTATTTCCCTTTGAGCTAAGGACACTGCCCTAAAGGATAAAGTGAAGTATTAGTAAGGTTAGTGTTAGAGAAAGGAAGGCTCTCTAGGTCCCATTCACATTACTCCAACTCGCTCAGTTAATCGAGAGTGCATCCTCTCTGTCTCTTGCATTGCTTTAGAAATCTAAGGGGGGAAGTTATCTAAGGGATCCCATTTATGATCTTTCTGCTTCTCTTTCCTTTTTCTTCTGAAGTTTGACTCCTCCTTGTGAGGAAGATTTTATTTTATTTTTTTTACTTCTTGCATCCATTAAGCGAGATAAGCCAATCCTGTTTCAGAAAAAGGAGTCAGTTTACTGATTACATATAAATACAAAGGCAGACAGGCCCATCTTCGTCAGACCCCTACTTTGGTCAAAATCATGAGTTTTCCCTGTAGTGGCTCTCTAGGCTATGTCTGTATACAGTATTTAAACATCTTTTCCCTGTTCTTTTCCCTGGTCTGGGGATTATTTTCCAAGCTTCTTTCCCAACGGGCTATCTCTAGGCACGAATTTGGGGACCCTTTTCCCTGTTCTACGGAGCTCCTATTCCCCATCCCTCCGGAATCCGATTCTTGGATTTGGGGCCAATCCCCCCGGAGCACCTCGCTCCGATTCTCAGATTCAATAGGGGTGTGCTGCTGCCACTTCGTCAAGTGCACAGGTACCGCACACCAACAGCTCCCTGCCGAGACTCACCCGAGTCTCCACCGACCCCCAAGGCAAGAATTAAATTCCCTTACCTTGGTCCATGCATGAAGTTACCGGGTCTCCAGGGGTCAAAGCACATGCCTGCCTGCCCCTTGGCTTTCACAGAGCCCGGCCTGTCTTTAACAGTCTCGGTTTCTTATCGGCCGTCCCAAGGAGTCACCTCGCCACCCAGACAGAACCTCTGAAATCAGCAGGGTGCACCTATCCTGTCCAGGGCAGTAGGGAGACCCTCAAAGAGGCGATAATTATCCCAGATGAGCCCCCAAATTGTTGGAAATATCCAAATAATTTTTCAGGACGGTTTCTCTGATAAAGCAAATTTTATTCGCAATTGCAATAGCGGGCCTCCTGCAAGCAGGAGAGCACAGAGAAAACAGTGTTACATCTTTTATCCCTACTGCCTGACGCTTATCTCTTTCCCCCCTGCTTCCTCATTGGCTGAGTACTGCAGGTTCGCACTCTTTCGCGACGCTTCACTAATCATACAAATACCAAGTAAACACAAATCCTTACCACCCAAACGCAAATATCTTAATTGGTTAATTGCCTTCTAACAATTGCTTTCTTAACAAGCATTTGGTCGTAACTTTCCGATGTCTGTTTTTTACAACATAAACATAAGCATAGCCTCTTAATTGTTCAATTACCCCCCCTAACATTTGTGCCCATTTTACACAGGGTCATTGTTCTGGTCATCCGTCTGTCCTTGTGTAGAGATAAGCTCGGAAGGAGGATAGAGGGGAATATTTTGGAGCCTGCATACGGCTCCAGAGTAGGACTGATTTGTGTAAAGGCCCTGACTCCTTGAAAGTATGTTAAATGTATTTTGCTTCTGCCGGTCGAATGAACAACATTACAATGTGTTTCCTAGTTCACAATACTATATCCACACTGTCTAGAACGTTTAAAATCTACAGCAGTTTTGTAGGAAATAATTTGTTAGGTAATTCGGTAATTATGTTTCTAAAAATGTTACTCACATGTATATGGTATTCTTACTTTCCGCATCAGTTATTTCTAAGGATATGTTACAGCTTAATTTTTTAGATCAGGAAAGTTGCCCTCTACCCTCGATGTTGTGGTGCAGGTGTCCAGCATTCCCTGACCTGTGTCAGTAACGCTGGCACTGTCATGTGCTGCATGGGGTCTCAGCAGCCTGAGCATGCTCTCACTGCTTGGCCAGGAGATGTTCCAGATGGACAACCTCTGCTCCTTCCTCGCCTCATCCCGAATTCTACGAATTGCTGGGAAAATTGGAGAATATCCATAGGTCTCCCCGTAGAGCTCTCTGCAATCTGGCAGTTTTGGTGTTTCTCCCAGAGGTTCTTTGAACAATTCCAGCACAGGCATAGCTATCTCGTCTTCTCCTCCCTTGCATTGCTGACTGGAGGAGTGGTGCTGCATTGACCTCCTCTGGACAGTGCGTGGTCTCGTTTTCTGCATCTTCTGGCACAGATGCAGGCAATGGCTCAAGGTGTCCTGCAGGCCCAGGACCAGCGCCCAGAAGAGAAGCTGAACGCACAGTTTCTGCTTCATCACACAGGGCAAGACATGCATTCTGCAGCTCTCCAGATGACTGTGCTGCAGTTCCTGTCTCAGCAATCTCTTCCACATTATGCTGTTCATCCCGCACTCCAGCATCCCAGGATAGGAGCTCTCCTGCCGCAGGAAAGAGGCCCTCCACCATCGATGTTGTGGTGCGGGTGTCCAGCATACCCTGAGCAATGTCAATAGCACTGGCACAGGCATGTGCTGCTTGGGGTCTTAGCAGCCTGAGCATGCTCATGTTTGGCCAGGAGATGGTCCAGCTGGACAACATCTGCTCCTTCCTCGCCTCATCCTGAATTCTCCAGATTGCTGGGTGAACCGGAGAACATCTGTAGGCCTCCTGGTTGACCCCTCTGGCATCTTGCAGACTCAGTGCTGCTCCCAGAGCTTGTCTAGAGACTTCAGGCACGGTGGTAGCAGTTACTTCTCTTTCTTCCCCCTCACACACTCTTGGGAACAGCACTGCATTATTGGCCACCTCTGGAGAGTGTGCAGCCTTGGGAGAATCTAGGTTACCTGCATCTTCAGGCACTAATGCAGGCAGGGGCTCCTTGTCTCGCTCTTTGCCACCTGCCTGCCCTTCTGGGCCCTTCTGAGCTGCTCTGGAAGATGGTGTAGTGGCAGCATGAGTGTCGCTGCTGCCCTCCTGAGCATCTCTCCAAGCTGCGTGGACCTTCCCAGCCTTGGTGGACAGCACCTGGGCCGTTCCTGCTGGTGGTCTCAGGGCGCCATGCACCCTGGAACTGCCAGCTGCACTTCGACGCTTGAGCTTGCGGCTGCAGCACAGCTCAGGGACACCACGCAGTTTTGTCTGGATCTGGCATGGCGAGGCCTGAGAACAGCTGAGACTTCCAGGGCTGGACCCTGGCTCCCAGGCCTTGCTGTCCCGTCCTGGACATGCAAGGTTCCCGGAGGTCTCGGGGCAAGGACTGGGAGTCTGCTGCCTCTAATGCCCACGGCACGTGCTCTGCCACTTGGAGAAGATGTGGAAGAGGCTGCTGCTGGCAGAGCAGGCAGCTTACAGATCCCAGAAGCTGCTGCTGCACGCCGGGGTGCAGCTGTTGGCAACCCTGCCCTCCTTAAGCGAGGCAGCAAGGGTGGCTGAGGCTGTCTGCTTTGGCCACTGGCACCGCCGCAGGTCACCAACACTGGAAACTCCCGCCTGCCCGCCTGCAAGAGAAGCTGAGGAGAAAGGCCGAGTGAGCGAGGTCCTTCCCGCTCGCGTTGCACGGAGCATCGAGGGCAGCCCTCAGCCCACGGGCAGCTGAGTGCAGAGGAGCTGAAGCAGAGGAGGGCTGGTCCCCACATGGCAGCCCCCACGGCACGGCAGCCCATTGTGGCAGCTCTGCACGCATGCCTGGGCAGCTGGCTGGGGGCCACCAGCAACGAGTTTCAGAGTGTGGTGAGGCAGCGTGTGCAGGACAGAGAGCTGTAGGCCAGGGGCAGAGGCAAGGCCCTGCCTGCGCGCCACCACTCCAGGTCTTCCCTGGGATGGTGGGCCTGGGTACGGCAGGGCATGCAGTGCTGCCGGCCTCTGTGCCGCTTCGTGGGCCATCTGAGCTGGGAAGCCCTCCCTGGGAAGGCTTTCTGCCCGGGGATGTACCCTGGCCATCCTCCTGTAGTCCTGTACTCAAGCACTTGGAGCTCTGTGCACCTCCTGTGGCCTTCGCAGGAATGTTGTGTGTGGTGTGGCAGCGGTACCTGTGGGGGCAGAGAGCTGTAGGCAAGGGGCAGGGCGGGCACCAGGCAAGGCCCTGCCTGCCACCAAGCACCGCAGCTTTCCCTGGGAGGGCTGGCCCGGGCACAGCAGGACTCTGTACATGGAGCTGCTCGCCGGGCCGCTCGGGCCCAGCAGGCCCTCCCTGGGACGGCTCTGCACTTGGAGACATAGATGGGCATGCTCAAGCTGTGTGGCCAGGATGTGGTCCTACTGGACAACATCTGCTCCTTCCTCGCCTCATCTCGGATTCTCCGGATCTCTGGGTGCACTGGAGGATATCCACATGCCACCCGTTGGTCTCTCTGGGATACGGCGATCTCGCGGCATCTCCCAGAGCTTGCGTGGACAATTTAGACACGGCCATAGCCGCTTGTTTCTTCTCCTTGTCCTCCCGCACACACTGACAGCAGGTATTCCTGCGTTGCACTGACCTCCTCCGGACAGTGTGCAGTCCCGAGAGGATCTGAGCTTTCTGCATACCGAGGCACTGATGCAGGCAAAGGCTCAGGGTGTCCTGCAGGCCCAGGTTCTGTGGCCAGAAGCGACGCTGAGCGCACGGCATCTGCCTCACACACGGCGGTGTGGAGAAGGAGGCGTGGGATGGAGGTGGCGAAGTCGCCAGCAGCGTGCCCAGCAGCAGCAGCGACTTCAAAGGCCGCCAGCGGCCCGGCCGAGCCCGGCCCTGCTGCTCTCCGCCCTCGGCCCTGGCAGTTAGTGCTGGCAGTTAGTGCTGGCAGTTAGTCCTGGTAGTTCATGCTGGCAGTTAGTGCTGGTAGTTAGTGCTGGCTGTGCTGGCAGTTAGTGCTGGCAGTTAGTTCTGGCAGTGCTGGCAGTTAGTGCTGTAGGCGCAGGCAGTGCTGGCAATGCTGGCAGTGCAGGCCGTGCAGGCAGTTTCACCAGCAGAGGTTTAGGTTGGAACACAGGAAATCCTGTGTACAGAAGGGCGTGTTAAGCACTGGAACAGGCTCCCCAGGGCGGTGGTTGAGTCACCGTCCCTGAATGTGTTTAAAATCCATTTGGATGTGGTGCTCGGGGACATGATTCAGCGGTGGGTAGTTAGAGTGAGGGTAGGATGGTTAGGTTGTGGTTGGACTTGATGATCTTGAAGGCCTTTTCCAACCTGAGCAATTCCACGATTCTATGACCTGCGTAACCCGAATTGAGGGCTATACGCTTTTTAGAAGGGATAGGCCAGGTAGGAGAGGTTGGGAATTGCCGCCTACGACAAAAAGAGGACAGACTGCAAAGAGCTGCCTCTGAGAAATAGTCAGGCACACGTGGGGAGCCTGTGGGTTAAAACCAGGGACGAGACCAACAAAAGACAGCTGGTGGTCGGGGAATACTACAGGCCACCAAATCAAGGGGAGCCTGTAGGTGTGACCTTCTTCCTTCAGCTGCAGGAGCTGTTGTGCTCCCAGACTCTGATCCCTCTGGGGGATTTCAACCACCCAGATACCTGCTGGGAAATGAACATGGCGAGCTAGCTGCAAGTGATCCAGGAGACTCCTGGAGCCCAATAATGGTAACTTTCTGGTACCGGACTTGGACAGGTCAGGACCAGAGGGGACCAGCTGGTCACCAGTGGTTGCCGAGTTTGGTGCTCATCCGTGCAGAGGAGGTGGTCGAAGACGTTAAGATTGGAGGCAGCCTGAGCTGCAGCAACCATGCCCTGGTTGAGCTTGCGATCTCCAGGAACATGGGCCTGGCAAAGAGTGGAGTCAAGACACTGAACTTCAGGAGAGTGAACTTCAGTGACCTGTTTAAGGAATGGTTGAATGAGATCTCCTAGGAAACTGTCCTTAGGCACAAAGGAACGGAACACAGCTGGCAGCACAGTTAAGAACATGCTTCTGAGAGCACGAGAGCTCTCCATCCCCCAGAAAAAGAAATCAGGCAGGGGTGGCAGGAAACTCAGCTCAGCTGAGCACGGGTCTGCTGGGAAGGCTGAGGGAAAAGAAGGAAGCAGTGGAAGTGGGGATAGGTGGCCAGGGAGGAACAGAGGGATGTTGTTTGGATGTGCAGGGATGGCATCGGGAGGGCCAAGGCGCAGACAGTATAAAGTTCAACAAGGGATGTGGAAAGAAAAAAATAATAATAAAAAAAAAGTGTTTGTTGAAGTACATTATGAGTAGCTGGCGCCAAGCATGGAAGGAGGGATGGGCAATCCTAATAGCCCAGAGCATATTCTGAAAACGTTGAGGGACCTTGATTCTTCTCTTGCCCAGAACCAACAGGCAGTATGCAACTGGGTAGCAGACTTAAGGGCAGAATACAAGTATCGCTGAAGAAGAGGGAAAGCAGTGGTTTGTGCAGTACTCGGGACACAGCTGGTCACACTCACAAGTACTATGGGCAGCCATGATTCTCAGGAGCCAGCATTATCTCCTCCTTGCAGGAGGAAGTAGGAAAATTATAAGAGCAGCTGGTTGAGGAGCAACAGCAGTGTCAGCAGGCAGAAGCACTGATGAAGTGCTTGGGGAGGGAAGAGGCCTTCTGCCTCTAGGCCAACTCTTAGACTACTGTAGGCAGCCCCGGCCCCACTTCCTTCCAAGACAACAAACATGAAGCCCAACCCACTCCCTTTAGGAGCTAAGGAAGGCACAGCCCCCCCTTGTAGCTGAACTATGCAATCAAGGGATTACAGCACCTGCAAACTCTCCTTGTAACTTTCCTGTATGGCCAGTGTGGGAGCCCTGTGGCAAATGGAGACTTAGAGTGGACTGCAGGCGTCTGGGTGCCGAGACTGCCCCTTCAGCAAAAGCGGCCCCAAATGTTTCAGAATTGATTACTGCCCTACGGGAACAGCCTCATCCCTTTCTGGCTGCCACTGATGCCTAAGACAGCTGTTTTATGGTCCCCTTGAGGAAGGTGGAGGACAATCAATTTGCATTTACTTGGAGGGAGTGCAATGCACAGTCACCCGATTACCCCAGGGGTACAGACACTCGCCCACTCTGGCGCTCGGAGCATTGGCACGGAGGCTGGAGAAGCTCACGTTGGACCACGGTGTCTGGGTTTGTCTGTATACCGATGACATCCTCATATGGGGGAATGATGATGTCAACGTAGGGAATACCCAAGCCTGCGCAGTGAGACACCTGAGGAGCCCTGAGCCAGCCGGGACACTTTGGTCTCCTCTCAGTAGGTGCCTGGCTGTGCTCGCACCCCTACAGACACACCGGTGCTCTCCCACCAGGGCTGCCCCTTTCACAGCCCCTCACCCCGATCATCACAGCCCACCTCACACACACACCGGCTCAGCCAGCTCACACTTTGCAAGTCACAAATCACTCTCCCTTGCACGCCCACGCTCTCTGCACTTGCTGCCACCACCGACACATGGATCCATTGCCCCGTGCTCTGAGCCCAGTAGTCGCACTCAGAGACCAACCATGCACGAGTGCACAGATGAGACAGCACTCAGGCAGGATAGAATAAAGATAGCATTTAATCAGAATTCTATGTTGACAAGATGGAATCAGAATTCTGCATTGACAAGTTGGAATCAAAATTCTTCACTGACATGATGGAATCAGAATTCTACATTGACAGGATGGAATCAATCTCTGGGGAGCTGCCTGGTGTTTACAGCCTCGTGCCTCTCCTCTCGCTGTCCCCTGATGCAGCTGCAGGTGCAAACCCTGCGCAGAGCCCGGAGCACACTCCTGATGACAGCTGGCATCCGGCGGCGAGCTGCTGTGTGTGGTGCGGCTGTGGTACCTGTGGGGGACAGAGAGCTGTAGGCAAGGGGCAGAGGCGAGCTCCTGCCTGCCACCCACCACCATGGAATTTCCCTGGGAGGACTGGCCTGGATATGGCAGCGCATGGAACGCTGTCAGCCTCCATGCCACTTGGTGGGCCATCTGAGCTTGACAGGTCCCTCCCTGGGATTGTTTTCTGTCTGGGGACGTACCTGGGCCATCCTCCGGTGCATCTCTGAAGCACACGGAGCTCTGTGCACGTTCTTCAGCCTCTGCAGAAACCTGTGTGAAGAGAACAAAACCACACACCTGTAATACCACTGGCTGTTGATGGTGTGGGTGCCAGGGGTCCAGGGGAGGGATCCCCTTTCCAGGCCCCTTTGATTGAAGGCAAGGCAGGAATAACAGAGGGGCTGTCCACCCTAATGCATGGAGCTGGTTGGAAAGGAGACAGCATCTCCAGGCATCTCCCCACAGCGCACACTCCAGGCACCACTCCTGCCTCTGCCTCCAATTCATGCCTGGTGCTGACCTTGCTCACCTCATGCTGAGGGCCCACATCTTCTGCTCCCTCACATGCTGACACATGCTCCTCAGTCATGGGATCTGCAGCTACAGATGAAGCTGAAGAAATGGCCTCCACCTCACCAGATGGCTCATCAGATGTGCTGGATGTGATGCTGACTGCCTCTGATGCAGCATCTTCCTCAGAGTCACATCCCCAGTCTTCCTCCACATTCTCCAGTGTTGAAGGGCAAGGACAGGAGGGCGGGTGCATGCCCTCATCTCTCACTGCATTGTCTCTGGCATCCAGCGTGCCCTCAGCAGTGCTGGCAGCACTGTCGCTGTCATCACTGGACTCTTCCAGTATAACTGACAGTCTAACAGTCCACTTTCTGGAGTCACCAGAGTCAAGAAACCCATCCCGTGATGTCGTGGGCCAGATACCTGGCGTGCCCTGAAGAGCGCCAACATTATTGAATGTGTCACCTCTTGCCTGGAGCCTTCGCTGCCTGGGGCTTCTCACATTCCTTGGCCAGGAAATATTCCAGTGTGACAACATCTGCTCGTTTCTGTCCTCCTCACGAATTCTCCGCATTGCTGGGATCATAGGAGAGTACCCAGAGGGCTCCCTGTTGATCTCGCTGGGATCTGGCAGTCTCCGTGCTTCTCCCAGACCTTGTCCGGAGGATTCAGGCATGGCCATAGCTGATTCTTCTCTTTCTCCTCCCTCGGACATTGGCAAGGGGAGCGATACTGCATCAGTCTCCTCTGCAGAGCTTGCAGCCTCGGAAGAATCTGAGCTTTCTGCATCTTCCAGCACTGATGCAGGTAAAGGCTCAAGGTGCCCTGCAGGCCCTGGCTCAGCATCCAGAAGAGATGGTGAACACACAGTGCGTACCTCATCAGATGGGGCAAGAGATGCAACTTGCAGGGTGCCAGATGACTGTCCTGCCGTTTCTATCTCTGCAGCCTCTTCCAACTCTAGCTGCGAGTCCTGGACTATAACACCTCTGGCTGAGGAATCATCAGAAGCAGAAAACTGGCCCTCAGCCCTCGATGTCACACTGCAGACGCTCAGCGTGTCCTGAGCACTGTCAGCTGCACTGGCACTGTCTTCTGTTGCTTGGGGCCTTAGCAGCGGGGGCACGCTCATGCTATTTGGCCAGGAGATGTTCCAGTGTGGCAGCATCTGGTCCTTCTTTGCCTCATCCCGGATTCTCTGGATTGCTGGGTGAACTGGAGGATATCCATATGCCTCCCCGTAGACCTCTCTGGGATCTTGCAACCTCTGTTCTTCTCCCAGAGACTGGTTGGAGAATTCAGGCATGGTGCTAGCCGTTTCTTCTTCTTCTCCCTCGCATGCTCTCCAGAAAAAAGGTGCTGCATTGGCCTCCTCTGGAAAGTATTCAGCCTTGGAAGAAGTTGAGTGTTCCCCATCTTCAGGACCTGTTACAGCCAAAGCCTCAAGGTGTCCTCCAGGCCCAGGGTCCGCAGCCAGAAGAGAAGCCGAAGGCATGCTGCCTGCCTCATCAGGTGAGGCAAGAGATGCGCTCCGCAGTTTGCCAGGTGAACATCCTGCGGATTCCCTCTCAGCAGTCTCTTCTAATTCTTGCAGCTCAACCTGCACTCCAGCATCCCTGGTTCGGGAACCACCAGAGGCAGGAATCTGAGCCTCAGCCCTCGATGTCGCGGAGCGTACGCCCAGGTTTCCCTGAGCAGTGTTGGCAGCACTGGGCCTGGGCACGCTCACAGAGTTTGCCCACCGTGTGTTGCAACTGGACAACATCTGCGGTGTGTGCTGAGGTCTCGGGGCAAGTACTGGGAGTCTGCTGCCTCTAATGGGTCTGGCATGCCGAGGCACGAGAACAGTTGAGGGGACTTCCAGGGCTGGACCCCGGCTCTCAGCCCCTGCTGTCCCGTCCTGGACATGCAAGGTTCCCGGAGGTCTCGGGGCAAGGACTGGGAGTCTGCTGCCCCTGATGCCCACGGCACGTGCTCTGCCACTTGGAGATGCTGTGGAAGAGGCTGCCGCTGGCAGAGCAGGCAGCTTGCAGACCCCAGAAGCTGCTGCTGCACGCCTGGGTGCTGCTGCCGGCAGCCCCGCCCGCCTTAAGCGAGGCAGCAAGGGTGGCTGAGGCTGTCTGCTTTGGCCACTGGCACCGCCGCCGGTCGCCGACTCCAGGAACTGCCGCCCGCCCGCCTGCAAGAGAAGCCGAGGAGAAAGGCCGAGTGAGCGCGGTCCTCGCCGCTCGCGCCGCACGCAGCACCGAGGGCAGCGCTCAGCCCGCGGGCGGCTGCCGCCCCGCTCCCCACAGCCGCACCGGCACAGGGCGGTCCCCACGCGGCGCGGGAAGACGTCCGGCCCCGCCTCCCTCGGGCTCCCTACCTGTGCGCGGCGGCTCCCGGAGGCCCGCGCGCTCTCCGGGCCGGGCAGCGGCGGCAGACGGACGCCGCGGAGGGACGAGCCCGGGCTCCGGCCGCCCGGCGGCACCACCTGCGGGGAGAAGGAGAACCGGGATGGAGGCGGCGAAGGCGCGGCCGGCGTCCCCCGCGGCGGCGACTTCGACGGCCGCCGGCGGCCCGGCCGAGCCCGAGCGCCTCCCTCCCCGGCCCGCACCTGTCGGCGGTCGCGCACGCGTGGCAGCCCCGCGTCGGGCTGGCGGTCGTCCTTCTTCTCCCGCTCCTCGCTCATCGCCGCGTCCTCGCGCAGACGCTCGGTCGCACGCACCCGGGGGAGCCGCGTCCTCCTCGCGGAGCCGCTCTCCCGAGAGTGAGCGGCACTCTCTCCGGGGGACTCCGGCCCCTCGCGGCGGCCCCGCGTCACAATGGCCTTGGGGCGCGACGCCGGCCCGCGTCACAGAGCCCCGGCGGGTTCCGCAGCGCACTGCGGCAGCCCTCCGCGCCCGCCTGGGCAGCCGGCTGCCCGGGGCTCGGCGTCGTCCTGATGACGGCGGGCCACTGGCGGCACGTCGCGGCAGCGTGTGGGGCACGGAGCGCTGCAGGCAGGGGCCGCTGCAGGCTCTCCCTGGGACGGTGGGCCTGGATACGGCGGGGCACGCAGTGCTGCCGGCCTCCGTGCTGCTTCGTGGCCGTCTGAGCTGGGTAGGCCCTCCCTGGGATGGCTTGCACGCCCTCGCTCTCTGCACTTGCTGCCACCACCGACACACGGATCCATTGCCCCGTGCTCTGAGCCCAGCACTCAACCAGGAGAGAATAAAGACAACACTGAATCAGAATTTTACATCTACAGGACTGAGTTTGTCATCCCTGGGAGCTGCCTGGTGTTTGCAGCTTCGTGCCTCTCCTCTCGCTGTCCCCCGATGCAGCTGCAGGTGCAAACCCTGCACAGAGCAGGGAGCCCACTCCTGATGACAGCTGGCATCCGGCGGCGAGCCGCTGTGTGTGGTGCGGCAGTGGTACCTGTGGGGGACAGAGAGCTGTAGGCAAGGGGCAGAGGCGAGGCCCTGCCTGCACTGTACACAGGTTTTCCCTGGGAAAATGAGCCTGCATATGGCAGGGCGCACACCGCTGCTGGCCTCCGTGCCAGTTGGTGGGACATTTGAGCTGGGCAGGCCCTCCCTGGGATGGCTTTCTGTCTGGGGACGTCCCTAGGCCATCCTCCGGTGCCTCTCTGAAGCACCTGGGGCTCTGTGCAGGTCCTCTGTCCTCTGCAGAAACCTTGGCAGCATGTGGTCTGGCAGCGGTTGCTATGGGAGACAGATAGCAATAGGCAAGGGGCAGGGTGGGCACCAGGCAAGGACCTGCGTGCTCCCCTAGCACAGCTTTTCCCTGGGAGGGAAAGCTGTCCTGGGCACAGCAGAATGGTGCGCATGGAGTGCTGCCAGCCTCCGAGCTGCTCACAAGGCTGATCAGGCTCAGCAGGCTCTCCATTTGGGGACATATCTGGGACATCTTCTGATGTCTCTCTGATACGACTGGAGTTCTGTGCACCTCCTCTGGCCTCTGCGGAAACCTGTGAGGGGAGAGCAAAACCAGCCCTGTAGGTTCCTTGCCAGCAATACTCCAAGTTCCAGGTTATCTTCTCCTGGTTTGTCAATCATGCCCCTCACATGAAGGTAAGCCGGGGGTTATGGATGTCCATCTTTCTGCATGGAGCTGGATGGAAAGAAGACAGTACCAGGCATCTCCCCACAGTGCACACTCCAGTACAGCTCCTGTCTTTGCCTTCATTTCACACTTGGTCCTGACCACATGGACTTCCCTCACCTTGTGCTTGAAATTGACTGTACTTTCTGCTCCTTTGCATGCAGATGAATGTCCCTCAGGTCTGGGTCCTGCAGCCACAGGGGAAGCTGAAGGCATGGTCTTCATCTCACCATATGAAGAACCAGAAATGCTTGGTGGCACACTGGCTGCCTCAGCAGCTTCTTCCTCATGGCTGTCTTCCCATTCTTCTTCCACACCCTCCACAGTATCAGGGCAAAAACAGGAGAGTGTGGGCGTGCTCTCAGCCATCACTGCAGTGTTCCTGGTATCCATATCCAGCATGCCGTGATCAGTGCTGGCATCGCTGGCAGCACTGTCAATGGTCTCTTACTGTGTGTACTTAATTCTAATATCCTGGCTTTGGGAAGCACAAGATGCAGGGAAGTGGCCATCCACCCTCGATGTCATGTTGCAGAGGTCCAGCATGCCCCAAGCAGTGTCGGCAGCACTGGCCCCGTCATCTGCTGCTTGGAGCACGAGAAGCATGGGCGTGCCCACACTGTATGGCTCAGACACGATCCTTACAGTGGACTACAGGCATCTGGAGGCCAAGACTGCCCCTTCAGCAAAAGCTGCCCCAAATGTTTCAGAATTGATTACTGCCCTACAGGAACAGGCTCATCCCTTTCTGACTGCCATTGATGCCTAAGACAGCTGTTTTATGGTCCCCTTGAAGAAGGTGGAGGACAATCAATTTTGCATTTACTTGGAGGGAGTGCAATGCACAGTCACCTGATTACCCCAGGGGTACAGACACTCGCCCACTCTGGCGCTTGGAGCATAGGCACAGAAGCTGGAGAAGCTCACGTTGGACCACGGTGTCCGGATTTATCTGTATACTGATGATATCCTCATAAGGGGGAATGATGATGTCAATGTAGGGAATACCCAAGCCTTTGCAGTGAGACACCTGAGGAGCCCTGATCCAGCTGGGACACTCCTGGTCTCCTCTAGGTAGGTGTCTGGCCGTGCCACCCACCACCATGGAATTTCCCTGGGAGGACTGGCCTGGATATGGCAGCGCATGGAACGCTGTCAGCCTCCATGCCACTTGGTGGGCCATCTGAGCTTGACAGGTCCCTCCCTGGGATTGTTTTCTGTCTGGGGATGTACCTGGGCCATCCTCCGGTGCATCTCTGAAGCACACGGAGCTCTGTGCACGTTCTTCAGCCTCTGCAGAAACCTGTGTGAAGAGAACAAAACCACACACCTGTATGCCACTGGCTGGTGATGGTGTGGGTGCCAGGGGTCCAGGGGAGGGATCCCCTTTCCAGGCCCTTTGATTGAAGGCAAGGCAGGAATAACAGAGAGGCTGTCCACCCTAATGCATGGAGCTGGTTGGAAAGGAGACAGCATCTCCAGGCATCTCCCCACAGCGCACACTCCAGGCACCACTCCTGCCTCTGCCTCCAATTCATGCCTGGTGCTGACCTTGCTCACCTCATGCTGAGGGCCCACATCTTCTGCTCCCTCACATGCTGACACATGCTCCTCAGTCATGGGATCTGCAGCTACAGATGAAGCTGAAGAAATGGCCTCCACCTCACCAGATGGCTCATCGGATGTGCTGGATGTGATGCTGACTGCCTCTGATGCAGCATCTTCCTCAGAGTCACATCCCCAGTCTTCCTCCACATTCTCCAGTGTTGAAGGGCAAGGACAGGAGGGCGGGTGCATGCCCTCATCTCTCACTGCATTGTCTCTGGCATCCAGCGTGCCCTCAGCAGTGCTGGCAGCACTGTCGCTGTCATCACTGGACTCTTCCAGTATAACTGGCAGTCTAACAGTCCACTTTCTGGAGTCACCAGAGTCAAGAAACCAGTTACCAGCCCGGGATGTCGTGGGCCAGATACCTGGCATGCCCTGACGAGCGCCAACATTATTGAATGCGTCACCTCTTGCCTGGAGCCTTCGCTGCCTGGGGATTCTCACATTCCTTGGCCAGGAAATATTCCAGTGTGACAACATCTGCTCGTTTCTGTCCTCCTCACGAATTCTCCGCATTGCTGGGATCATAGGAGAGTACCCAGAGGGCTCCCTGTTGATCTCGCTGGGATCTGGCAGTCTCCGTGCTTCTCCCAGACCTTGTCCGGAGGATTCAGGCATGGCTATAGCTGATTCTTCTCTTTCTCCTCCCTCGGACATTGGCAAGGGGAGCGATACTGCATCAGTCTCCTCTGCAGAGCTTGCAGCCTCGGAAGAATCTGAGCTTTCTGCATCTTCCAGCACTGAGGCAGGTAAAGGCTCAAGGTGCCCTGCAGGCCCTGGCTCAGCATCCAGAAGAGATGGTGAACACACAGTGTGTACCTCATCAGATGGGGCAAGAGATGCAACTTGCAGGGTGCCAGATGACTGTCCTGCCGTTTCTATCTCTGCAGCCTCTTCCAACTCTAGCTGCGAGTCCTGGACTATAACACCTCTGGCTGAGGAATCATCAGAAGCAGAAAACTGGCCCTCAGCCCTCGATGTCACACTGCAGACGCTCAGCGTGCCCTGAGCACTGTCAGCTGCACTGGCACTGTCTTCTGTTGCTTGGGGCCTTAGCAGCGGGGGCACGCTCATGCTATTTGGCCAGGAGATGTTCCAGTGTGGCAGCATCTGGTCCTTCTTCGCCTCATCCCGGATTCTCTGGATTGCTGGGTGAACTGGAGGATATCCATATGCCTCCCCGTAGACCTCTCTGGGATCTTGCAACCTCTGTTCTTCTCCCAGAGACTGGTTGGAGAATTCAGGCATGGTGCTAGCCGTTTCTTCTTCTTCTCCCTCGCATGCTCTCCAGAAAAAAGGTGCTGCATTGGCCTTCGGGAACCACCAGAGGCAGGAATCTGAGCCTCAGCCCTCGATGTCGCGGAGCGTACGCCCAGGTTTCCCTGAGCAGTGTTGGCAGCACTGGGCCTGGGCACTCTCACAGAGTTTGCCCACCGTGTGTTGCAACTGGACAACATCTGCGGTGTGTGCTGAGGTCTCGGGGCAAGTACTGGGAGTCTGCTGCCTCTAATGCCACGTCCTCCTCGCCGAGCCACTCTCCCGAGAGTATGTAGATTTTCCTATTTAAACTTACACATTCACAGTCTAAATGCAAAGACTGACTGTGAAATATCACTTTGTTTAATTACCCTAAGTTTGCACATTGACTAGTGAGGCAAACAAAATGAAGCATTCCAAAACTGTGCTTATCAGAATGTTAAAATATCTTTCAAATTAAGATGGCGTATGAGAATTGGCCTTTTGATCTTTGAAACTACTCACCACTTACAAAGAAAAGGAAGCTATAACTGGAAAAACGGGTTATTTCTTTATCAAGGAGTTTAGATCCTCAAAAAGGCACCAAGTAGAGCTTTTTAATTAAGCTTGCTAAACAAATGCCTAATCTTTCTGTGCGAGTATTTGTTTTGCAGTAAGCAGCCCTTTTTGCCCTTCTTAAACATTGACTCATATCAGAGGGACTGCAAACACTGTATTTTAAGAAGATCATTAAGCCTGATTATTAAGACTGGGAGCAACACACAGAGCCACAGCAATTGTTGTAGCTGTTCCCAGGCTTCTTTGGAGAATCCTCGTGGCTGCTCTGGGTGATAGCTTGCTCCTGGCTGGCTGGAAGAGACTACACCTTTTATCCACAGATGGTACTAGTGGGTCTCAAACCCTCATTCAGCAATCAGCTGGTGAAGAGACAGACAACCAGGCAAATGAGGGCAGCAAGGAAAGACAGTGTGCAGCCTTCAGCAGTGCTTGCAGCGTGGCCACAGGGACACAGCAACTCTGCTGAAAGCTACACAGCATGAAGACGTGCTACGTGTTGTGACCGCCGTGGGCTGGAGAAACAGTATGCCTTTAGCACATAGTAGATTTTAACCCAGAAGCACCTCCCAAGAGAGGATGTGGTTGACCAGATGTTGTTTGAAGGGTATTTGGGGTGGCCTCATCTCAGGGAGTTGTGCTGTGGTCAGAGTGCAGAGGGACCACGTGAAGAAGCTGTAGGAAGTGGCAATCGCTGAGGAAGACAAACAAGGGTATGAACAGTCCATTTAGATACCTCACCCTCTGTTTCAAGGGAAGAGGAAAGCAGGAGACATATGACAGGCCGGCCCCTACAGACCGTGGGCACCACACGGAGCAGATCTCCATTGCAGCCATGAAGCAGCCCATGGTAGGCGCGGCCTGCAGGAGGCCGCAGCCATGTTGTGCCCACAGGAGCAGCCCCGGGCCGGAGCTGCGGCCATGGAGAAGGGCCGCGGTGGGGCAGGAGGGCTGGGCCAGCTGCTGCTCTTGAAGAGGAGAGTGTGGTGTTGAAGCTCTGGGGGAAGTGCTGCCCGTGGGGCAGTTTCTACAGGATGGACTCCGGGGTACGGAGCCACTTTAGAGTAGCGCTTGAAGAGCTGCAGTCTGTCAGAAGCCCGTGAGGGATTGGTTTAGAAAAGATGGCTGCCGTGAGAGGGACCCTGTGTGGTGCAACATCAGAGCTTTAGGGACCGACCATAGCCCCAGTTCCCTGCTCCACTTAAGGGGACGACTTGGAAGAGAATGAGTGAATGGGAAAATGTTTTTAGTTTGCTTCTAGTTCCTCAGTGCTCTAGTCTGCTATTAACAGACAGAAACTTACATTCGTCCCCTAACTTGAGTCTGTTTTGCACACGATGGTCCTTGGTGAGAGATCTCCCTGTCCTTATCTCAACTGAAGCTCTCCTTCATTGTATTTTCATCCCTGTTCCTTTAAGAAGGGAGAGTGAAAGAGCAGCATGGTGGAGTGCAGCCAGCCAGCCCCGTTAAGCATACACACGTCTCCTGAATAGCCATGGCACTAGAGTGAAAATCTTATTCAGTGTATAAATTGAGACCACCATGGCTGGTAGTTAAAATCCTGCCAGCACACTCTCTTGTGTTTTGGAAAAAAAGGCTGTTTTTTTTTTTCTCCTGGAAATTTGTTCAGATATATTACTTAAAAACTTATTTCATTTGAAACCTGCAATAGTTTCAGATGCCTATATTGGCATTTTTTCTATTAATAGGAAATATATTGTCACTGGACTATATAGGAAGTGGGAAATAGTGTCACTGGATTTTTGTCTTCTATAAAATGTAAATAGTAATTGTATATAAATGTAAATATATAATAGCATAATATGTGGAATAATGGAAATGTCTATAAAATGTAAATATTTATATGAAGATATAAATTTGGCAGCAAAGTAGACATGGCAGTAATTTTTTGAGAATTGTTTGCTCATACATCTACATAATACAACAAAAATGTTAGTGCTTGTATGACAGCAAATTTTAAGTCCAAATCTGGAAATTCACTTATTTGAAAAGATGGGATGGGGGAGAGAATCAGAAAAAAAATGATTTGGTTGAGATAAAAACTGTTTACTAAGGCAGAAAAATAAGAGAGAAATTACAGCAGTGCTAATAATACATGCATACGTATATATACTTACAAAACAAATGATTCACAAGCAATTATCATCTGCCAGTCTCTCCCAAAGCAGTGGCTGCCCATCTCAGTCAAACCCGTCAGTTTTGAGGTTTTTTTCACCATGTCATACGGTATGGATTACCCTTGTGGCCTGTTTCATTAGAAAATGAAAAGCATGATGCAGCTCCCTTACTAGGGGTTCTGAAGGAGCAGTTAAGGTATAAAGAAAATAGCGATACTGTCGCCCATAGTTTGCCTCAAGAAAAAATCTACCCTCTAGAAGGATTGAAAGAAATGAAGGCAAGGCTAGACAAATTAGAGGCCTCTCCAGCCCAGATGCACCCTTTGATAAAAACCGAATATGCATTCAATAACAGGGAGGATCTAGATCCTCAAATGAATGTTAAAGGAATTCCCTTCTCAGCCACTGAACTAGCAAAATTGAAAAAAGATTTCAGCCGCTCTCCAAAGGAGTCAGAAAATGAGTATGTATGGAGGGTTAGTCTCACTGGTGGAGACCAGATACAGCTAATGGAAAAGGAAGCGGAAGGTTACTGGGGACCAGGAGTATTTTTAACTACTGGCAACAATGGTGCTCCCTGGTCCTTAACACAGAGGGCTGCCTATTGGGCAGGTGGTCTCAATCCTTTAGAAAAGGGATACCCTCTTGCTATTACTGGAACAGTCGACCAGTTAGTAGAGAGCGTTCAAAAGGCTGCTTGTCTCCAAATGATGTATGATAGAAAGCTGCAGCCACACCACGAATCACCTATGATGATGCCTGTTGATCCTGAGAGAATGACTGCTTTAATTAGGGGGCTTCCAGAGTCATTGAAACCCATAGGCATACAACTGCAAGGAAAGATACAAGCTATGTGTCAGGGAGAGAGAACCCGGGCAGCGTTAGAAGGAACTGTAACATCTAACCATCTGCAGTCAGGGGACGTATGGGCGTGGAAGAAGGCTGTCCAAGAGTTAATCAACTATGGAAGAAAATATGGGTCAGTGATTTCTTCCGCCAGTAAATTTGAGCCAAGGGAAGTAAGACTTGCAGTGGTCAGCCTTGCCCCCAGGCCACCTAGCCCAAAGCTCAGTGGGACTGGAAGGGTTTCATTGTCAGTAAAAACAGATAGGTGGAATATTGATCATAAATGTAATTGTCTCTGGACACTGGGCTGGCAAAAGGGTGTCCTGTGAGATCTGATGAATGGATTACCCACTGTCAGGTTAGAGAAATTAGTTAAGTGGTGGCCAGAACAAAAGCTCAAGACCTGGAAAGCAAAACCTGAGCAGCTATCCAATAAAAAACTGATGTCTTCACCCCTCCCAAGTGACCGGGGTGGGGGCAGTGAAGGGTGGATGCATTAGAAAGCTTACCACAAAGGGAAACCAGATCCTCCATTTAACACCTTGTGTCTAAAGGCCTCACCACTGTTGCCAGTTACCCCTGTGAGTCATGATCCAGAGGCTGATAAGCCAGGGAAACACTCTTATCTCCCTGGCCAGCCTGTGCGATTGACTCAGGTAACGTGAGGCCAGTTCCCTAACCTTAACAGAATCCCTTACCAAATATCCTTGGAAGGCTAAAGACACCCCGAAAAAAGTAATATGAAATCAACACTTCCTCAATTGTTCCCTCATTTTTTAACCATATTTACAAAGCCCAAAAAGGGCAAGTTGGTTCTTGTTTTATTTTACAGAAGATCCCCGTGGGCACTTGACAGAAAGGCTAATTTTAAGGCTGATTTTAACCGTTTGTGTTTTGTGACAGAAATACTGAAGATTTGATCGTGCTAGAATACTGAATATACCTCTTAATTACATTTCTTTGGTTGCAATCATATTGTGTTTTGCATTGTTGTGAGTGTGGGTGGTGATTGATATCAGTCCTTGGATCTGTTAAATTTCACAACTGGGTTCAGAGTTCTTACAGGTCATCCTGGCTTACTGGTACTCCCTGCACAGTGATACCATTTCTTTTGACCCCTTCTTTCACCCCTTTTTTTCAAACTGATTATGATTTGCATGTGACTCCTCCACAGTGTTTCCAAATTCCTAACAAACTGGGAAATGAATCAAGAGGCCCATCTAATATCTGTTAGATGTGGGCACAAAAGAAATCTATTGTAAAGCCTTTTGCACTGATGCTTTTCAGTGTCACACGAGTCCAGGAGTTCCATCCAAAACATGGTTGTTGGAAAGTGTCTAAGTTTTGATAAGAGATGTGTATGTTTTTGGGATTACTCCTCTTGATGGTTTATACTGTGGACTATCCTGCACACACTATCCTGTGAAAAATTCTGTAGACTGTAGCAATACTTGAACTTGCCAAACTAAGATTTATATCTCTCAGCATTTGAATTGCTTTGGAAATGTTCAAGTGGAGAGTTCTCGTGATACTAAATCATCTTAGAAAACATTACATGGCAAGTCCACATATTGTCAAATTGGACTAGATACGCTTTTGATGAATTCACTGAAGTGTAATATTGTATGGGTGTTCATAAACACCACAACCTCTACTGAAGAATTCCCATCTGGATCTTGGCTTACACTGGCAGTTCCTGGGTGGGGAAAGCAGCTGACACAAATAGCTCTATTTGTTTTACTTACTGATTTAATATTATTGGCTATTGTTAAAGGTATGGTTATTGCCAAATGTACAGTTGTCTCTTTTCACTTTCTAATTTTTATTCATTATGGAACGTTCGTGTCACCACTCCTGAAGAGTCACAGGTGGTGTCTGTGGCAAATTGAATGACTCTAATTGTTGTCTAAAAATGGAATGATAATGAAAAAGTTGCTAAACAAATTGCCCACGGGAGAAACGTATCCTTTTTCGTGTGCTGTTGCAACTCTTATGTTTGTTTCTTGTATGGCTCCATGTTTGATTCAACTTTTATACAAGGAGTTGTATCCTCCATGTACTTTGTAACCACTTCAACTGATGATGAACAAGTCCAACAAATCAGGGCAACCTCTGTAACCAAGCCCAAGAAATTCTTCATAACAACTGTAACATTTAACCCCCCTTCTCTGAACAGTGTCGGTAGCACTGGCACTGTCATGTGCTGCTTGGGGTCTCAGCAGCCTGAGCATGCTCTCGTTGCTTGGCCAAGAGATGTTCCAGCTGGACAACATCTGCTCCTTCCTCGCCTCATCCCGAATTCTACGAATTGCTGGAAAATTGGAGAATATCCATAGGTCTCCCTGTAGAGCTCTCTGGGATCTTGCAGTCTTGATGGTTCTCCCATAGCTTGTTTGGACAATTCCAGCACAGGCATAGCTGCTTCTTCTCCCTCGGACACTGACAAGGATAGATGCTGCATCAGCATTCTCTGCAGAGCGTGCAGCCTCAGAAGAATCTGAGCTTTCTGCATCTTCCAGCACTGATGCTTGCAGAGGCTCAAGGTGTTCTGCAGGCCCAGGACCAGCGCCCAGAAGAGATGGTGAACACACTGTGTGTGCCTCATCAGACTGGGCAAGACATGCACTCTGCAGGTCACCAGATGACTGTCCTGCAGATTCTGTCTCAGCAATCTCTTCCGAATCATGCTGTTCATCCTGCACTCCAGCATCTCTGGATATGAACTCTCCTGGTGCAGGAATGGGGCCCTCCACCATCGATGTTGTGGTGCAGGTCTCCAGCATACTCTGAGCACTGTTGGTAGCACTGGCACTGTCATGTGCTGCTTGGGGTCTCAGCAGCCTGAGCATGCTCTCGTTGCTTGGCCAGGAGATGTTCCAGGTGGACAACATCTGCTCCCTCCTCGCCTCATTCCGAATTCTCCAGATTGCTGGGTGTACTGGAGAACATCCATAGGCCTCCTGGTTGACCCCTCTGAGATCTTGCAGTCTCAGTGCTGCTCCCAGAGCTTGTTTGAAGGCTTCAGGCATGGTGGTGGCAGTTATGTCTCTTTTTCCCCCCTCACACACTCTTGGGAACAGCGCTACATGATCGGCCTCCTCTGGAGAGTGTGCAGCCTTGGGAGAATCTAAGTCGCCTACATCTTCAGGCACTAATGCAGGCAGGGGCTCCTTGTCTTGCTCTTTGCTGCCTGCCTGCCCTTCTGGGCCCTTCTGAGCTGCTCTGGAAGATGGTGTAGTGGCAGCACGAGTGTCTCTGCTGCCCTCCTGAGCATCTCCCCAAGCTGCGTGGACCTTCCCAGCCTTGGTGGACAGCACCTGGGCCGTCCTTGCTGGTGGTCTCAGGGCGCCATGCACCCTGGAACTGCCAGCTGCACTCGGACGCTTGAGCTTGCGGCTGCAGCACAGCTCAGGGACACCACGCAGTTTTGTCTGGGTCTGGCATGGCGAGGCGGTCTGGCATGGCGAGGCCTGAGAACAGCTGAGACTTCCAGGGCTGGACCCTGGCTCTCAGGCCTTGCTGTCCCGTCCTGGACATGCAAGGTTCCCGGAGGTCTCGGGGCAAGGACTGGGAGTCTGCTGCCTCTAATGCCCATGGCACGTGCTCTGCCTCTTGGAGAAGATGTGGAAGAGGCTGCTGCTGGCAGAGCAGGCAGCTTACAGACCCCAGAAGCTGCTGCTGCATGCCGGGGTGCAGCTGTCAGCAACCCTGCCCGCCTTAAGCGAGGCAGCAAGGGTGGCTGAGGCTGTCTGCTTTGGCCACTGGCACCAACACTGGAAACTCCTGCCTGCCCGCCTGCAAGAGAAGCTGAGGAGAAAGGCTGAGTGAGCGCGGTCCTTCCCGCTCGCGTTGCACGGAGCATTGAGGGCAGCCCTCAGCCCACGGGCAGCTGAGTGCAGAGGAGCTGAAGCAGAGGAGGGCTGGTCCCCACATGGCAGCCCCCACGGCACGGCAGCCCATTGTGGCAGCTCTGCACGCATGCCTGGGCAGCTGGCTGGGGGCCACCAGCAACGAGTTTCAGAGTGTGGTGAGGCAGCGTGTGCAGGACAGAGAGCTGTAGGCCAGGGGCAGAGGCAAGGCCCTGCCTGCGCGCCACCACTCCAGGTCTTCCCTGGGATGGTGGGCCTGGGTACGGCAGGGCATGCAGTGCTGCCGGCCTCTGTGCCGCTTCGTGGGCCATCTGAGCTGGGAAGCCCTCCCTGGGATGGCTTTCTGCCCGGGGATGTACCCTGGCCATCCTCCTGTAGTCCTGTACTCAAGCACTTGGAGCTCTGTGCACCTCCTGTGGCCTTCGCAGGAATGTTGTGTGTGGTGTGGCAGCGGTACCTGTGGGGGCAGAGAGCTGTAGGCAAGGGGCAGGGCGGGCACCAGGCAAGGCCCTGCCTGCCACCAAGCACCGCAGCTTTCCCTGGGAGGGCTGGCCCGGGCACAGCAGGACTCTGTACATGGAGCTGCTCGCCGGGCCGCTCGGGCCCAGCAGGCCCTCCCTGGGACGGCTCTGCACTTGGAGACATAGATGGGCATGCTCAAGCTGTGTGGCCAGGATGTGGTCCTACTGGACAACATCTGCTCCTTCCTCGCCTCATCTCGGATTCTCCGGATCTCTGGGTGCACTGGAGGATATCCACATGCCACCCGTTGGTCTCTCTGGGATACGGCGATCTCGCGGCATCTCCCAGAGCTTGCGTGGACAATTTAGACACGGCCATAGCCGCTTGTTTCTTCTCCTTGTCCTCCCGCACACACTGACAGCAGGTATTCCTGCGTTGCACTGACCTCCTCCGGACACTGTGCAGTCCCGAGAGGATCTGAGCTTTCTGCATACCGAGGCACTGATGCAGGCAAAGGCTCAGGGTGTCCTGCAGGCCCAGGTTCTGTGGCCAGAAGCGACGCTGAGCGCACGGCATCTGCCTCACACACGACGGTGTGGAGAAGGAGGCGTGGGATGGAGGTGGCGAAGTCGCCAGCAGCGTGCCCAGCAGCAGCAGCGACTTCAAAGGCCGCCAGCGGCCCGGCCGAGCCCGGCCCTGCTGCTCTCAGCCCTCGGCCCTGGCAGTTAGTGCTGGCAGTTAGTGCTGGCAGTTAGTGCAGGCAGTTAGTGCTGGCAGTTAGTGCTGGCAGTTCGTGCTGGTAGTTAGTGCTGGCAGTGCAGGCAGTTAGTGCTGGCAGTTAGTGCTGACAGTTAGTGCAGGCAGTGCAGGCAGTTAGTGCTGGCAGTTCGTGCTGGTAGTTAGTGCTGGCAGTTAGTGCTGGCAGTTAGTGCAGGCAGTGCTGGCAGTTAGTGCTGGCAGTTAGTCCTGGTAGTTCGTGCTGGTAGTTAGTGCTGGCAGTGCAGGCAGTTAGTGCAGGCAGTGCTGGTAGTTAGTGCTGTAGGCGCAGGCAGTGCTGGCAATGCTGGCAGTGCAGGCCGTGCAGGCAGTTTCACCAGCAGAGGTTTAGGTTGGAACACAGGAAATCCTGTGTACAGAAGGGCGTGTTAAGCACTGGAACAGGCTCCCCAGGGCGGTGGTTGAGTCACCGTCCCTGAATGTGTTTAAAATCCATTTGGATGTGGTGCTCGGGGACATGATTCAGCGGTGGGTAGTTAGAGTGAGGGTAGGATGGTTAGGTTGTGGTTGGACTTGATGATCTTGAAGGCCTTTTCCAACCTGAGCAATTCCACGATTCTATGACCTGCGTAACCCGAATTGAGGGCTATACGCTTTTTAGAAGGGATAGGCAAGGTAGGAGAGGTTGGGAATTGCCGCCTACGACAAAAAGAGGACAGACTGCAAAGAGCTGCCTCTGAGAAATAGTCAGGCACACGTGGGGAGCCTGTGGGTTAAAACCAGGGACGAGACCAACAAAAGACAGCTGGTGGTCGGGGAATACTACAGGCCACCAAATCAAGGGGAGCCTGTAGGTGTGACCTTCTTCCTTCAGCTGCAGGAGCTGTTGTGCTCCCAGACTCTGATCCCTCTGGGGGATTTCAACCACCCAGATACCTGCTGGGAAATGAACATGGCGAGCTAGCTGCAAGTGATCCAGGAGACTCCTGGAGCCCAATAATGGTAACTTTCTGGTACCGGACTTGGACAGGTCAGGACCAGAGGGGACCAGCTGGTCACCAGTGGTTGCCGAGTTTGGTGCTCATCCGTGCAGAGGAGGTGGTCGAAGACGTTAAGATTGGAGGCAGCCTGAGCTGCAGCAACCATGCCCTGGTTGAGCTTGCGATCTCCAGGAACATGGGCCTGGCAAAGAGTGGAGTCAAGACACTGAACTTCAGGAGAGTGAACTTCAGTGACCTGTTTAAGGAATGGTTGAATGAGATCTCCTAGGAAACTGTCCTTAGGCACAAAGGAACGGAACACAGCTGGCAGCACAGTTAAGAACATGCTTCTGAGAGCACGAGAGCTCTCCATCCCCCAGAAAAAGAAATCAGGCAGGGGTGGCAGGAAACTCAGCTCAGCTGAGCACGGGGCTGCTGGGAAGGCTGAGGGAAAAGAAGGAAGCAGTGGAAGTGGGGATAGGTGGCCAGGGAGGAACAGAGGGATGTTGTTTGGATGTGCAGGGATGGCATCGGGAGGGCCAAGGCGCAGACAGTATAAAGTTCAACAAGGGATGTGGAAAGAAAAGAATAAAAAAAAAAAAAAGTGTTTGTTGAAGTACATTATGAGTAGCTGGCGCCAAGCATGGAAGGAGGGATGGGCAATCCTAATAGCCCAGAGCATATTCTGAAAATGTTGAGGGACCTTGATTCTTCTCTTGCCCAGAACCAACAGGCAGTATGCAACTGGGTAGCAGACTTAAGGGCAGAATACAAATATCGCTGAAGAAGAGGGAAAGCAGTGGTTTGTGCAGTACTCGGGACACAGCTGGTCACACTCACAAGTACTATGGGCAGCCATGATTCTCAGGAGCCAGCATTATCTCCTCCTTGCAGGAGGAAGTAGGAAAATTATAAGAGCAGCTGGTTGAGGAGCAACAGCAGTGTCAGCAGGCAGAAGCACTGATGAAGTGCTTGGGGAGGGAAGAGGCCTTCTGCCTCTAGGCCAACTCTTAGACTACTGTAGGCAGCCCCGGCCCCACTTCCTTCCAAGACAACAAACATGAAGCCCAACCCACTCCCTTTAGGAGCTAAGGAAGGCACAGCCCCCCCTTGTAGCTGAACTATGCAATCAAGGGATTACAGCACCTGCAAACTCTCCTTGTAACTTTCCTGTATGGCCAGTGTGGGAGCCCTGTGGCAAATGGAGACTTAGAGTGGACTGCAGGCGTCTGGGTGCCGAGACTGCCCCTTCAGCAAAAGCGGCCCCAAATGTTTCAGAATTGATTACTGCCCTACGGGAACAGCCTCATGCCTTTCTGGCTGCCACTGATGCCTAAGACAGCTGTTTTATGGTCCCCTTGAGGAAGGTGGAGGACAATCAATTTGCATTTACTTGGAGGGAGTGCAATGCACAGTCACCCGATTACCCCAGGGGTACAGACACTCGCCCACTCTGGCGCTCGGAGCATTGGCACGGAGGCTGGAGAAGCTCACGTTGGACCACGGTGTCTGGGTTTGTCTGTATACCGATGACGTCCTCATATGGGGGAATGATGATGTCAACGTAGGGAATACCCAAGCCTGCGCAGTGAGACACCTGAGGAGCCCTGAGCCAGCCGGGACACTTTGGTCTCCTCTCAGTAGGTGCCTGGCTGTGCTCGCACCCCTACAGACACACCGGTGCTCTCCCACCAGGGCTGCCCCTTTCACAGCCCCTCACCCCGATCATCACAGCCCACCTCACACACACACCGGCTCAGCCAGCTCACACTTTGCAAGTCACAAATCACTCTCCCTTGCACGCCCACGCTCTCTGCACTTGCTGCCACCACCGACACATGGATCCATTGCCCCGTGCTCTGAGCCCAGTAGTCGCACTCAGAGACCAACCATGCACGAGTGCACAGATGAGACAGCACTCAGGCAGGATAGAATAAAGATAGCATTTAATCAGAATTCTATGTTGACAAGATGGAATCAGAATTCTGCATTGACAAGTTGGAATCAAAATTCTTCACTGACATGATGGAATCAGAATTCTACATTGACAGGATGGAATCAATCTCTGGGGAGCTGCCTGGTGTTTACAGCCTCGTGCCTCTCCTCTCGCTGTCCCCTGATGCAGCTGCAGGTGCAAACCCTGCGCAGAGCCCGGAGCACACTCCTGATGACAGCTGGCATCCGGCGGCGAGCTGCTGTGTGTGGTGCGGCTGTGGTACCTGTGGGGGACAGAGAGCTGTAGGCAAGGGGCAGAGGCGAGCTCCTGCCTGCCACCCACCACCATGGAATTTCCCTGGGAGGACTGGCCTGGATATGGCAGCGCATGGAACGCTGTCAGCCTCCATGCCACTTGGTGGGCCATCTGAGCTTGACAGGTCCCTCCCTGGGATTGTTTTCTGTCTGGGGACGTACCTGGGCCATCCTCCGGTGCATCTCTGAAGCACACGGAGCTCTGTGCACGTTCTTCAGCCTCTGCAGGAACCTGTGTGAAGAGAACAAAACCACACACCTGTAATACCACTGGCTGTTGATGGTGTGGGTGCCAGAGGTCCAGGGGAGGGATCCCCTTTCCAGGCCCCTTTGATTGAAGGCAAGGCAGGAATAACAGAGGGGCTGTCCACCCTAATGCATGGAGCTGGTTGGAAAGGAGACAGCATCTCCAGGCATCTCCCCACAGCGCACACTCCAGGCACCACTCCTGCCTCTGCCTCCAATTCATGCCTGGTGCTGACCTTGCTCACCTCATGCTGAGGGCCCACATCTTCTGCTCCCTCACATGCTGACACATGCTCCTCAGTCATGGGATCTGCAGCTACAGATGAAGCTGAAGAAATGGCCTCCACCTCACCAGATGGCTCATCGGATGTGCTGGATGTGATGCTGACTGCCTCTGATGCAGCATCTTCCTCAGAGTCACATCCCCAGTCTTCCTCCACATTCTCCAGTGTTGAAGGGCAAGGACAGGAGGGCGGGTGCATGCCCTCATCTCTCACTGCATTGTCTCTGGCATCCAGCGTGCCCTCAGCAGTGCTGGCAGCACTGTCGCTGTCATCACTGGACTCTTCCAGTATAACTGGCAGTCTAACAGTCCACTTTCTGGAGTCACCAGAGTCAAGAAACCCATCCCGTGATGTCGTGGGCCAGATACCTGGCGTGCCCTGAAGAGCGCCAACATTATTGAATGTGTCACCTCTTGCCTGGAGCCTTCGCTGCCTGGGGCTTCTCACATTCCTTGGCCAGGAAATATTCCAGTGTGACAACATCTGCTCGTTTCTGTCCTCCTCACGAATTCTCCGCATTGCTGGGATCATAGGAGAGTACCCAGAGGGCTCCCTGTTGATCTCGCTGGGATCTGGCAGTCTCCGTGCTTCTCCCAGACCGTGTCCGGAGGATTCAGGCATGGCCATAGCTGATTCTTCTCTTTCTCCTCCCTCGGACATTGGCAAGGGGAGCGATACTGCATCAGTCTCCTCTGCAGAGCTTGCAGCCTCGGAAGAATCTGAGCTTTCTGCATCTTCCAGCACTGATGCAGGTAAAGGCTCAAGGTGCCCTGCAGGCCCTGGCTCAGCATCCAGAAGAGATGGTGAACACACAGTGCGTACCTCATCAGATGGGGCAAGAGATGCAACTTGCAGGGTGCCAGATGACTGTCCTGCCGTTTCTATCTCTGCAGCCTCTTCCAACTCTAGCTGCGAGTCCTGGACTATAACACCTCTGGCTGAGGAATCATCAGAAGCAGAAAACTGGCCCTCAGCCCTCGATGTCACACTGCAGACGCTCAGCGTGTCCTGAGCACTGTCAGCTGCACTGGCACTGTCTTCTGTTGCTTGGGGCCTTAGCAGCGGGGGCACGCTCATGCTATTTGGCCAGGAGATGTTCCAGTTGGACAGCATCTGGTCCTTCTTTGCCTCATCCCGGATTCTCTGGATTGCTGGGTGAACTGGAGGATATCCATATGCCTCCCCGTAGACCTCTCTGGGATCTTGCAACCTCTGTTCTTCTCCCAGAGGTCTCGGGGCAAGGACTGGGAGTCTGCTGCCCCTGATGCCCACGGCACGTGCTCTGCCACTTGGAGATGCTGTGGAAGAGGCTGCCGCTGGCAGAGCAGGCAGCTTGCAGACCCCAGAAGCTGCTGCTGCACGCCTGGGTGCTGCTGCCGGCAGCCCCGCCCGCCTTAAGCGAGGCAGCAAGGGTGGCTGAGGCTGTCTGCTTTGGCCACTGGCACCGCCGCCGGTCGCCGACTCCAGGAACTGCCGCCCGCCCGCCTGCAAGAGAAGCCGAGGAGAAAGGCCGAGTGAGCGCGGTCCTCGCCGCTCGCGCCGCACGCAGCACCGAGGGCAGCGCTCAGCCCGCGGGCGGCTGCCGCCCCGCTCCCCACAGCCGCACCGGCACAGGGCGGTCCCCACGCGGCGCGGGAAGACGTCCGGCCCCGCCTCCCTCGGGCTCCCTACCTGTGCGCGGCGGCTCCCGGAGGCCCGCGCGCTCTCCGGGCCGGGCAGCGGCGGCAGACGGACGCCGCGGAGGGACGAGCCCGGGCTCCGGCCGCCCGGCGGCACCACCTGCGGGGAGAAGGAGAACCGGGATGGAGGCGGCGAAGGCGCGGCCGGCGTCCCCCGCGGCGGCGACTTCGACGGCCGCCGGCGGCCCGGCCGAGCCCGAGCGCCTCCCTCCCCGGCCCGCACCTGTCGGCGGTCGCGCACGCGTGGCAGCCCCGCGTCGGGCTGGCGGTCGTCCTTCTTCTCCCGCTCCTCGCTCATCGCCGCGTCCTCGCGCAGACGCTCGGTCGCACGCACCCGGGGGAGCCGCGTCCTCCTCGCGGAGCCGCTCTCCCGAGAGTGAGCGGCACTCTCTCCGGGGGACTCCGGCCCCTCGCGGCGGCCCCGCGTCACAATGGCCTTGGGGCGCGACGCCGGCCCGCGTCACGGAGCCCCGGCGCCGGGCTCCCCTCTCCCCGCTCCCCTCGGCCGTCTCCGCGGCCGCCCCGCGCCTTTCCCGGCGGCGCCGTCGCCGTCGCCGTCGCCGTCGCCGTCGCTGACGGGCTCGCCCTCGGCCGCGCCGGGGCCGTCGAAGCGGCTGGAAGCGGCCGCGTCCGGCACGGAGCGGCCCCTGCCCTCGTCTCGTCGCCCAGCCCGGCCGAGTCCACCCGGCCCGAGCGGCCCGTCCGCACCTCGGCCCCGTCTTCGTGTTGCGGCTCTCCGGCCCCGCTTAGCGCTCGGATGTGCCGCGCTCTGTGGAGCAGCGTGCGGGACGCAGCTCAAGTCTCTGGAGATGAGCTCGCTGTGGAGCAAGAGTTGTGGTGGGAGCTGCATCTCATAATGAGACCCATGGTGGAGCAGTCTGTGACAGAATGACTTTAGTCCTTGGCTTGAATCCGGATTGGATTGATTCTTTATAAACTGCTGTCTTTGGGAAGTCCTCTCTGGATCACTTTGGGAAGGAGCACATCCCAGATGAGGGGCTTCGTGCTGGAGCTGGGCACAAGGCGAGGATGAACCGGCTGCAGAGGCGAAGCTTCATTATCTGTCCACAGTCCCTAATTCCCCAGCTCCAGCAATTGGTTTACTTCTTAAACATCTCCTGATTGCCACAAGGCACACATATTTCAGGATATATTTTGGAGTAGGCCTTTGTCTAATTAGCTGTTACGTATCAACTTGGAAACTAAAACAAATGTGAAGGTAATTTAATTGTATAGACTGCTATTGAATAAAAAAGTTATGAGCTAAATTTTGCCTCAATACTCAGAAACAGCTTCTCACAACAATTGCATTTTCACTGAATCACACAGAATCACAGAATGGCCCGGGTTGGAAGGGACTCCAAAGATCATGAATCTCCAACCCCCCTGCCACATGCAGGGCTACCAACTTCCACATTTAATACTAGACCAGGCTGCCCAGGGCCCCATTCAACCTGGCCTTGAACACCTCCAGGGATGGAGCATCCACAGCCTCTCTGGGCAACCTGTTCCAGCACCTCACCACTCTCACAGTAGAGAACTTCCCCCTGACATCCAACCTCAATCTTCCCTCCCTCGATTTAAAACCATTTCCCCTTCTCCTTTACTCCCCTCCTGTTTGTAGGTTCCCTTTAGGTATTGAAACGCTGCAATGAGTCGCCCCGCAGCCACCTTTTCTCCAGGCTGAACAAGCCCAGCTCCCTCAGCCTGTCTTCAAAGGAGAGGCGCTTCAGCCCTCCGCTCATCTTCGTGGCCCTCCTCTGGACCCTCTCCAACAGCTCTCTGTCGTTTTTGTACTGGGGGCTCCAGACCTGGACACAGTACTCCAGATGGGGCCTCACAAGAGCAGAGAGGGACAATCACCTCCCTGTCCCTGCTGGTAACCCCTCTTCTGATGGAGCCCAGGATACCATTTGCTTTACAAGCTGCAAGGGCACACTGCTGGCTCATGTTAAGATTTTCATCCACCAGGACCCCCAGGTCCTTCTCTGCAGGTCTGCTCTCAAGGACTGCTCTTCGAGTCTGTAGGGATGCCTGGGATTCCTCGGCCCAAGTGCGAAACCTTGCACTTTTTTGTGTTGAAATTCATCAGGTTCATCCGGGCCCACCTTTCAAGTCCATCGAGGTCCCTCTGAGTGGCATCCCTTCCTTCCACCGTGTCAACCGCACCACTCAGCTCGGTGTCGTCAGCAAACTTGCTGAGGGTGCACTCGATTTTGTCGTCGATGTCACTGATAAAGATGTTAAAGAGCCCTGTCCCAAGACAGAGCCCTGGGGGACACCGCTTGTTACCAGCCTCCATCTGGACATAGAACCACTAATCACCAGTAGAACCATTAATCACGTATAGAACCATTAATCACCATTTTCATGGTATCTCAACTGATTCTTAGTTTCTTAGTTGCAGTTTTCAATTTTGAGCATGTCAGTGGTTTATGGGCCAGTTCAGCCTGGTTCCATGACTAATGGAGCAGGGGGCAACAGATCTACATCCTAGGAAAAAGGGAAGGGGAGAGGGGAAAAAGGGTGGGAAATGGGCCTGAAAACAGAACAGCAGCAACTATCTGAGGAGGAAAGTTAATTTACTAAATAGGATAGCGGAATGCAAGGTAACACAGTATAACACAGTATAAAAGGAATCGAAGCTAATAAATCAAATAAAGTGAGAGAGAGTGTGTTCAAAAAACTGAAGGCCTTACTCTACTGCTGAAGACCAGACGGCTAGGGAGTGCACACTGCCGAGATGAGCAGAAAGGGAAAAGGGCACATCTCATGGTCTATGAACAGTTTTATCTTTCCCTCTGAATGGAAAACAGAAACAGAACAGTGAACAGTCCTCTGGGATATGTCGTTCTTCTTCTCTTCTGAGACACGTATAGACGGAACTATCCACTACCCACGGAACTGGAGCATTAACTCTTTAACTCCCTGTGCACTACATGATTTTATGATGTGGAATACCTATAGCGAAAGTCATGAAACCATGATAGAGCAGAAAGTATTTCTTTCATACTGAAGTACATTAGGCATTCAGGTTCAGCTCAGCGGGTCTGTTTTTATCAGTGTGTATATTCTGCATGTTCTAGCAATGTTTTTGCAGTTCTGAGCTCCTTGGCAAAATTGTAGTGGGAGCAGTTACAGAGTTCTACTTAGTCCAGGGAATATTTTTAAGATAACCAATCTAGATCAAAATGAAGTCTGCTTCTATATTTTTTTCCAGGAAAATGACATTCACCGTGTTGTGATTTAAACCCTCAGGAAGCTCAGTGCAACACAGGTGTTTGCTCCCTGCTCCATCAGTGGGATGGAGAGATAAAAACTCTTTACTAAGACAGAAAAGATAGTGAAAAAAAATGATAGTAATAATAATATATATATATATAGTTATAAATGTTTTGAAAACAAGTGATGCACAACATAATTGCTCACCACCCATGGGCAATGCCCAGTCCATCCCCAAGCAGCGGTGGCCCTCTCAGCCAATTCCCCATGGTTTTATAGTTTTTTGACACGATGCCATATGGTATGGAATATCCCTTTGACAGTTTAGATCGACTCTCCTGGTTCTGTTCCCTCTCAACTCCTTGTGCTCCTCCAGGGCCCTCGCTGGCAACAAAGGATGAGAAGCTGAGCAACCAAAATGTTTTGGCTCTGTGCAGCACTGCTCAGCAACAACTAAGGCGTTGGTGTGTTACCAACGTTGTTTTTTCTCCTAAAGCCAAAACATAGTACCAGATGATCTGAAGAAGATCATCTGTGATAAAAATAGGACACACAGATATATCTAATTGCTAAGCTCGGAAAAAGTTGTTTATAAGAAAAAGCAATAAAACATTATTAAAGTAACCTATGGTTGAATTAATGCACTATCTTGATTCTGCCATAGCTGAACAGATGTTTCAGAGAAAACTGCATGAATATTTTTTGATACCAGTCAGTACATAGTCAGCTACCACAGGGAAGCCTTCTTTACGTGTATAAGCAATTACTGCAGATTATCCCTTTCCAGAATAAAAGAATAGTATGAAGTCATACTACTAAATTTACTCTGTTTTCTCTTATTTTTGCTGTATAAGCTCTGATATTTTAGTACAGGAGCACTAGAAATATGTCTGCTCTGACAGAAGATGATAAATAACTTTTAGAGTCTTAAGTAGTGTCATTACAGACCTTTTCTTTTACTATAGGAGAGACAATGTTCCAGATTGTAAAGTGAGAATCTATATATGTTTACCAGAAACGTTTGAGATATTTCAGACCTAAAGATGTCCTTCTGTGTTATTTAAGCAGATGATCTCAACGTCTCTAGTTTTGCTGGTTTTCTTAGATTAACAGGAATAGTGAATATCAAGTGTGAAAATCTCGAGTTATAACAGAGTTATTTCAAAACTCTTAAGAATGTTCTCTTTCTTAATTTGAGCTAATGTTTTCTTTCTTTTTGACAGTTGTCACTTTTATATCACAGAAGATACCAACTAATTTTTTACATTGTGTAGTCTATTTTATTTTACTGTCAGGTACTCTTTGAAATAGAATTATTAAGAGTGTAACTAGTAACTGGCAAAGAATAAGAAGAATTTCTTTTCACATCCAACAACGAAATCCAGGGAAAGGCCCCTCTTTTCATTATTCTCCAGTATATACCTTTTCATGTAAGTTTTACTCAGCTTATCTGCATGCAACAAAAAGCTGGTGTGCAAGCACTCTCCCCTCTGATTTTTTAGCGATGACAAATGTCATCCTTTACCCAGTGACATACTGGATCTTCACACAAAATCATTTGGCATTATTTTTAAGACTCAACAAAAACTCAGCAAAGTGCTCTGAGACAAAAGTGGTTTGACATAATACACCTGCAGAATAATACGGAATATACTTTTAACAAATCCAGGTATGATCTGTAGGGAGAGCGAGTTTTGAAGACATTCAAATGAAAGTGGTGCAAGATTTCTACCTGACAAGTTTTGACAGCAGCATTCTTCATGGCATAAGAGATTTCAGTTGTCTGGAACTATTTAATGGCCACCCAGCTTGATTTATAAAGAGCAAATTGTTGTTAACGAACTGCTCTGGCTTCTGGATCATGTGAGAGTCTGTGAAAGTATGGCAGTATAACATGGGCATCAAATATAACCTGCAGTAAATAGGGCTTGCTTCTATGAAGATATTCAAAACTTCACATGATATTCATGACATTTTTGGGGAAGAAGGTTACACTGAGACACTCGTGTACTTGAATATGTACTGGCATATTCGCTAGGGAATATCACATTGCTTGATTCTTGTCTTGCGCCACTGGGCTCAGTTGGACAAGACATAACTGGCAGAACCAGCAGGCAGTATGCAACTGGGTACCAGACTTAAGGGCAGAATACAAATATTGCTGAAGGGAAAGCAGTGGTTTGTGCAGTACTCAGGACAGTGCTGGTCACACCCACAAGTGCTACGCACAGCAATGATTCTCAGGAGCCAGCATTATCTCCTCCTTGCAGGAGATAGTAGGAAAATTACAAGAGCAGCTGGTGAGGAGCAGCAGCAGTCTCAGCAGGCAGAAGCACTGATGAAGTGCTCAGGGAGGGAAGAGGAGCGGCCTTCTGCCCCCGCTCCTTCCCAGCACCAAACTAGCACAGGCACAGAGAAATTATTCTTGAGGATGGACCCTTCTTTCGACTGCTCCCTTGGAGCAGACCCTACAGTAAATCACAACCTCATCAATGCTAACTCCCTCAGAAGTTGACCCTCAGAAGAGTGAGTTAAGTTAGATCTAGGCACTGGAGTGAGAAACTGCCTTTCCCATCTCTGTTAAGCAACGGGGGAGATGGGACATGTGGGTATTTACTAACCCTTGTGTATGCGAACAGTTCCGTTGTGGATGATGGTGCTGTTTAGGCACTCTCCCCCCAGTTCCCCACTGGGCTAGTCCAGCTCTTAGACTACTGTAGGCAGCCCCGGCCCCACTTCCTTCCAAGACAACAAACATGAAGCCCAACCCTCTCCCTTTAGGAGCTAAGGAAGGCACAGCCCCCCCTTGTAGCTGAACTATGCAATCAAGGGATTACAGCACCTGCAAACTCTCCTTGTAACTTTCCTGTATGGCCAGTGTGGGAGCCCTGTGGCAAATGGAGACTTAGAGTGGACTGCAGGCGTCTGGGTGCCGAGACTGCCCCTTCAGCAAAAGCGGCCCCAAATGTTTCAGAATTGATTACTGCCCTACGGGAACAGCCTCATCCCTTTCTGGCTGCCACTGATGCCTAAGACAGCTGTTTTATGGTCCCCTTGAGGAAGGTGGAGGACAATCAATTTGCATTTACTTGGAGGGAGTGCAATGCACAGTCACCCGATTACCCCAGGGGTACAGACACTCGCCCACTCTGGCGCTCGGAGCATAGGCACAGAAGCTGGAGAAGCTCACGCTGGACCACGGTGTCCGGATTTATCTGTATACTGCTGACGTCCTCATATGGGGGAATGACGATGTCAACGTAGGGAATACCCAAGCCTGCGCAGTGAGACGCCTGGTAGTTAGTGCTGGCAGCAGGCAGTGCTGGCAATGCTGGCAGTGCAGGCAGTGCGGGCAGTTTCACCAGCAGAGGTTTAGGTTGGAGCACAGGAAATCCTGTGTACAGAAGGGCGTGTTAAGCACTGGAACAGGCTCCCCAGGGCGGTGGTTGAGTCACCGTCCCTGAATGTGTTTAAAATCCATTTGGATGTGGTGCTCGGGGACATGATTCAGCGGTGGGTAGTTAGAGTGAGGGTAGGATGGTTAGGTTGTGGTTGGACTTGATGATCTTGAAGGCCTTTTCCAACCTGAGCAATTTAATGATTCTATGACCTGCGTAACCTATATAACCCCAGCATATCCTTAGAAATAGCTGATGTGAAAGGTATGAATACCATATACATGTTCGTAACGTATTTTAGAAACAGTTACTGAATTACGTGACAAATTATTTCTCACAAAGCTGCAATGGACTTTAAATGTTCTAAAGAATGTGGGTATAGTATTCTGAACTAGGAAACGCACTGTAAGGTTGTTCATTAGGCCAGCAGAAATGAAATGCATTTAACAGACTTTCAAGGAGTCAGAGCCTTTACACAAAGCAGAACTGTCCTACCCTGTGGGAACGTTAGGATGCCGTAGGCAGGCTCCAAGATACTCCCCTCTATCCTCCTTCCAAGCTTTTCTCTACGCAAGGACAGACGGATGACCAGAACAATGACCCAGTGTAAAAGGGCACAAATGCTAGGGGGTAATTGAACAATTAAGAGGCTATGCTTATGTTTATGTTGTAAAGCAGACATCGGAAAGTTACGGCCAAATGCTTGTTAAGAAAGCAATTGTTAGAAGGCAATTAACCAATTAAGGTATTTGTGTTTGGGTGGTAAGAATTTGTGTTTACTTGGTATTTGCATGATTAGTGAAGCGATTTTTCTGCTAATATCATGTCTAGGGCGATCCTATTCTCCCAGGCCATCCTACTTGTAGCATCCAATTGCTCTGCAATTCCCTTTATTGCCTTCTTTGTATAGTTTATACATCTCTGTTGATTGTAATAGATGTAGTTTATCCAATCCACGTTCTTGTTAATCGTCACCCACCAGAATAGCGACTCAAATCCTGCAGCAATTTGATTTCTAGCCTTAAATTCATCAGGGGCACCTCTGGGCACCCCAATGGAATCTATATGTATTATATCACCATCAAATGGGACTCCTAAACCTCTTCTGTTCCTTTTGTGAATGTGAGATAGATCCTTCTCAAATGCCAGAGTGAACGGAATGGCCAGTTGAACAAGTGCACAGGTACCTCCCCAATTAGATGGGAGAGTGGACCATAAGATCTTCCCACCGCAGCACTACCAGAGATCCGCTCTAGGGATTCCCAGCCTTGAACAGTTCCCCGCTAAATCCGTTGTAACATCCACGGTTTCACTGCACAGTGAGAAATTCCCTATAAGCCTGGTAGCCTTCACACCCTGTCTTGAGAGACAAGCTGTATGGTACCTATGGCCTTAGAGAATGCAGGAGGGATTTTGGCATCCATCTCCAATATGGGGGGAAACAACAGGGACAGTGATTTACAGGCTTCATTTCCCCAGGCGGTTTTCTCCTGGTACAGGGCAATCATACATTGCATCCCTTGGGAATCCTTGGTCCACCCTAAAGGAAGGGATACGACCTGAGCTATAGGCCGTCCTGATGCACAAGCATAGCAGTTGCTATGGTTGAGACTCCGGACAGTCTACTTAATCCATTCTACCCAGGCATTCACATCCCTGTATCCCGTCTCAATTTCAAATGTTTGTCTGAGATCTTTTATTTCCGTAATTAGCAGAGTTGCAGGACTTTTAGAAGGAATTTTCTCTCCTTTTTTCTCATCCTGAACCTTTTGAGTATAGTCAGGTAATGAATCCCATACAGCTACTCTGAATCTAGCTACTGGGTCCTTTCCCCGAATGTTTATTCCAATGCCAAAAGTGATGCTAACAAGGCTATCGGCCTTGCTAATTGTTATTGTTACCGGATTACACTGCAAAGTCTGGCAGTCTGGTTGGACAATTCCCTTGAACGTACTAATCCGTTCTTTCAGGGTGTGTGATTGCAATGTATCAGATATCCCTGGGGTGTATGTCCAGCCTTGATAGACAGTCGTCCACCATACATTATTCCATCCCCCACAGGGGGATCTCTTGTTCATGCCTAATTCAGGACACAGATATTTCTCTTCATGACTCAATTGTCGTTGGGCACTTAAGCCCCCACAGGATATCGCATTGCAAGCATCAAATGTGACAGTCTGAGGCATTTCTTTCCTTGTTACATTTACCCACATCTTCACAGGGTATCCTCCCGCTCCCCTCTGCAGGTCATCCTTTTCCCAAGCAGTCAGTTGACTAAGGCATTTTTTGAAGGTGATTGCTGTCAAAATCAAAATTACTAATTGGTCTTTCCCCCACATCATTATTTACTCATAAATATTTGTACCGTTACTACAGTGAAGAACAGGATATACTCCACTAGAAATACAAATATATCCTAAATGCCTCTCTGTCTATATTAGTAATGGAAAAAAAGATTAGTTTATTTACAATTTCTTTCTAATTTTTATCTATAGAGGATCCTTCATGGCAACAGTTTCCCACACTTCAGGGTTAGTGGAGGGTTTTACTCGGGTGTAGTGAGTCCAACCTTTCTCGGCTGTCCTGATGGCTGTTTCTGTTATCAGAAGTACTTGGAACGGTCCTTCTCAGTCGGGTTGCAGCTTTGCCTCCTTCCAGGTCTGGATGAGGACCCAGTCTCCAGGTTGGAATGGATGAATCGGAAATTCCAGAGGTGATGTCTGTGCTAACAGTCCTTGGATTCTGAGAGACGATAGTGAGGAAGACAATCCGAGTATATAGTTCTTAAGAAACATACCTTTAGTTTCAAACTGCGGTACCTCATTTTTTATTCAGCTTTATTTTTAAAGGGGTTATTTTCAACCTCCCCCCCATTCCCTTCCTTTGCCCAGACCATGGGATCTATATCTTTCTCATCTGTCTCAGTTAACACATTCATTGATACTGTAATTCCCTCCTGACAGATTGTTATTTGTATTCCCAATTTCATCATAAGATCTCTCCCCAATAAATTAGTACCAGCATCATGTACATACAATAATTGTCCTGTTACTGTCTTACTCCCTAATCTCAATTCAGTGTTTTCAAAAAGTGGTACCGTCATCCCCTTTCTCTACCCCACTTGTACCCCGTTCCTGGTACCAGGATTATACAGTTACTTTCTGGTGTCTGTACCCCCCCATAAGTTTTATTATGTTCCCTTAGAACCAAATTCTATAAAATACTAAAGGGCACAAGAAGGTGTCCATCTGGATATACACCCATCTGTCAGCTTGCTCTCTTCCCTTCTAAATCATTAATTAGATTCCTATCCTCTTTAGAATACCTTATAGGCTCTGATTAAGGTTCAGATGTGTTAAGTTTACCGTCTGGAATTAAAGCCAGTTCACCAATTTCTTTTCCTTCAGCTGCCTGTTCTGCCAGCTGATCCACCATCATATTCCCAGTTTCCTGTACAGTGTCACTCTTCTGATGTCCTTCAGTGTATGCTGCTCTTTGGTAGATTTACATCACGCTGAATTTGTTTTCCTTGTGTGTAAGCAACCCTTGCTCTTTCCAGATGATACCACGAGTGGGTACCACCCCAAAGGCATATTTAGCATCTGTCCATATTTTTAAGTTTCTTGTTATTTCAGCCTTCTGAGCGGAAGTCCCCACAGCTAATGGTTTTGCTTCATTTACCTTGTCAGTAGCAGTTACTGCATATCCTGCCTTACAGTTTCCTTGTCTCACAAAACTGGTTCTGTCGATGAATCCAGGGGTCCTCAGCGTCGTCCAGTGGTTCCTCCTGCAGGTCTGACCAACTGGTATAGACAGCCTCATGCAGTCGCACACTGCTGGCTTGGAGGTAGCTCTTTGTTGGTGTTCTGGGTGTTCAGCAAATTGCTTCCTTCTTTTTGATCAGTTGTGCTTTCTGTTGAGAAACTTGATACCCATTTAAATCAAGAAATTCAGCAAACTCACAGTCCGTTGTACACAGTTCTCCTTTGATACTGTGGCATCCACGTACTGCAGTAAAGTTCCACCATGGAATAGAGGAACCCAAATCTCAGGCTCACAAGCTGACCAGTTCTCAAACATCATTGGGTTGTTCTCGCAACCCTGGGTCTCACTGTCCAGGTTAACTGAATTTTTGTTTTTGTGTACTTCAAATCCAGAATGGCAAACCCCACCAACTTATTCCTCAGCTTGGTTAATAAAGTGCATGGATTTACCACCATGGGTTGCATGTCTTCAACATTTCTATCAACTGCCCTCAAATCTTTTACCAAAGCATAGCTCTTGCCAATCCAAAAAGTTATTTATTATTTCTTTTATCCTCCTTCAATCTTGTATCCGAAAAGGGCATTGCTTTACCCTGGCTAGGCTGACTCCCATCTATAACTTAACTTTTATTGAGTTGCACTGTTTTTTTGGTTTTTTTTTTGGCTCTGCCAGGCACTCCTGATGCCTGCAGTCCTGTGTATACCTGATTTAGGATTTACCTAACTTCTGGGGGTACAACATTGCTTTTGCCAGTTTGTGTTAAAGCCAGACCTAAAATTTTCAGTCAATTGGTCTTGCTTGACAATTAGCTCCAATTTTCTCTACTGAATTTAATCTCTACATTCAACTGTTCTAATACATCATGCCCAAGTAATGGTTTTGGAGAACCTGGTGTGTACAAGAATTTATGTATTCCTACTTGTTCTCCTAGCCTGTATTTAATTGGTCCCCCCAAAAAGTAACCTTCTCTTGCCAGTAGCTCCTACAACTATTTCAAAAATCATCTACGGGTAATAATTCTTGATGTAGCACAGGGTAAAAGCCACCCGTATCAGAAAGTAAACTCTTTACCCTGCTTCCCCAGCTGCCTTCGGTCCAGTGGGGGTGGAACTCTCCCTGAGCCCTTCCAGGCTCCCCCTTACCTCTTCTTCTAGGTAAGGACATCCCTGTTACACCTTGCTCAACTTTGCCTTCCTCAGCCTGTGTTTTTCCCAAACCCTTTTCACTTTCCAGACTTTCATCATTACTGAAATACAATGTTAGTAATTTCTGTTTCACTCCCTCCCCTCCCCAGGATTCCGGTGCTCACACTGGGACATCGGGTTTCCCGAGATCTCTGCAGATGACGGCTATTCTCACTCTCACTGTCCCGCCCCATCCCCATTCACAAGTCACACACCCTGCACAGTTACAGCGGGAAGCTCTCGCCCCCAGCTCTTTCTCTCACTCAGAGTTGTTCTTACAGACCGTGGGGGGGGGGGGGGGGGGGGGGGGCTAGTGCGGGGGATGTGTTCTCATGCAGACCCAAACTCTAATATCCCGAACTCACTGTTTTCCTTAACCTTTTTGCCGTTTTTTTTCGTTTGTTTTCCCCACAATTCCACTATTTGTACCCTCAGTTACATTTCCATGTACCATTAACAAATAGATTTCCACACAGCATCGAGACAGTTTCTACCACTCCCTTCAAAATCCACAAATCAAACAATACAGTTCTTCAATTTCCACAAACACCCAGCATTTGCTCTCATGATTAGAGTACTCAGTTATAAAACTGGTCTCATTCTTCCATTTATGTTCCTGGTTTCTTATCCAATATTCCCCCTGGCTCACCAGCAATATTTTTCCAGTGAGTCAAAATACAACCCAGGGAGGTCTTCTTGGTATCACTTTAGACACTCTCTGTTGCATAACAGCCTCATACATGACATGACATAACATAATTTAACACTTTCACGACATAAACATTTAACAATCACAAAGACAGTGACAATAATCAGTACAATTTATCCTCAGGATCCTTCCTCTCTCTGCCTCCCTCCAGGGCCCAACCTTCCCTCTGTATTCATTTCCCACACTTGCATAGCTGCCCACCTCCTTCTCCAATAAACAACACATCAATGATAAACATCATTTCCATCCATGAGTAGAAATTAGGCCCTAGAAATTGATCTAATTGTTCTGCGACACTTATTGGATCCTCAATTAAGGAATTCTTCTTGAAAATCCTGACTTTTCTTCTAGTAAAAACAGCAGGCATTAGCATACCCTATTTCCCTTTGAGCTAAGGACACTGCCCTAAAGGATAAAGTGAAGTATTAGTAAGGTTAGTGTTAGAGAAAGGAAGGCTCTCTAGGTCCCATTCACATTACTCCAACTCGCTCAGTTAATCGAGAGTGCATCCTCTCTGTCTCTTGCATTGCTTTAGAAATCTAAGGGGGGAAGTTATCTAAGGGATCCCATTTATGATCTTTCTGCTTCTCTTTCCTTTTTCTTCTGAAGTTTGACTCCTCCTTGTGAGGAAGATTTTATTTTATTTTTTTTACTTCTTGCATCCATTAAGCGAGATAAGCCAATCCTGTTTCAGAAAAAGGAGTCAGTTTACTGATTACATATAAATACAAAGGCAGACAGGCCCATCTTCGTCAGACCCCTACTTTGGTCAAAATCATGAGTTTTCCCTGTAGTGGCTCTCTAGGCTATGTCTGTATACAGTATTTAAACATCTTTTCCCTGTTCTTTTCCCTGGTCTGGGGATTATTTTCCAAGCTTCTTTCCCAACGGGCTATCTCTAGGCACGAATTTGGGGACCCTTTTCCCTGTTCTACGGAGCTCCTATTCCCCATCCCTCCGGAATCCGATTCTTGGATTTGGGGCCAATCCCCCCGGAGCACCTCGCTCCGATTCTCAGATTCAATAGGGGTGTGCTGCTGCCACTTCGTCAAGTGCACAGGTACCGCACACCAACAGCTCCCTGCCGAGACTCACCCGAGTCTCCACCGACCCCCAAGGCAAGAATTAAATTCCCTTACCTTGGTCCATGCATGAAGTTACCGGGTCTCCAGGGGTCAAAGCACATGCCTGCCTGCCCCTTGGCTTTCACAGAGCCCGGCCTGTCTTTAACAGTCTCGGTTTCTTATCGGCCGTCCCAAGGAGTCACCTCGCCACCCAGACAGAACCTCTGAAATCAGCAGGGTGCACCTATCCTGTCCAGGGCAGTAGGGAGACCCTCAAAGAGGCGATAATTATCCCAGATGAGCCCCCAAATTGTTGGAAATATCCAAATAATTTTTCAGGACGGTTTCTCTGATAAAGCAAATTTTATTCGCAATTGCAATAGCGGGCCTCCTGCAAGCAGGAGAGCACAGAGAAAACAGTGTTACATCTTTTATCCCTACTGCCTGACGCTTATCTCTTTCCCCCCTGCTTCCTCATTGGCTGAGTACTGCAGGTTCGCACTCTTTCGCGACGCTTCACTAATCATACAAATACCAAGTAAACACAAATCCTTACCACCCAAACGCAAATATCTTAATTGGTTAATTGCCTTCTAACAATTGCTTTCTTAACAAGCATTTGGTCGTAACTTTCCGATGTCTGTTTTTTACAACATAAACATAAGCATAGCCTCTTAATTGTTCAATTACCCCCCCTAACATTTGTGCCCATTTTACACAGGGTCATTGTTCTGGTCATCCGTCTGTCCTTGTGTAGAGATAAGCTCGGAAGGAGGATAGAGGGGAATATTTTGGAGCCTGCATACGGCTCCAGAGTAGGACTGATTTGTGTAAAGGCCCTGACTCCTTGAAAGTATGTTAAATGTATTTTGCTTCTGCCGGTCGAATGAACAACATTACAATGTGTTTCCTAGTTCACAATACTATATCCACACTGTCTAGAACGTTTAAAATCTACAGCAGTTTTGTAGGAAATAATTTGTTAGGTAATTCGGTAATTATGTTTCTAAAAATGTTACTCACATGTATATGGTATTCTTACTTTCCGCATCAGTTATTTCTAAGGATATGTTACAGCTTAATTTTTTAGATCAGGAAAGTTGCCCTCTACCCTCGATGTTGTGGTGCAGGTGTCCAGCATTCCCTGACCTGTGTCAGTAACGCTGGCACTGTCATGTGCTGCATGGGGTCTCAGCAGCCTGAGCATGCTCTCACTGCTTGGCCAGGAGATGTTCCAGATGGACAACCTCTGCTCCTTCCTCGCCTCATCCCGAATTCTACGAATTGCTGGGAAAATTGGAGAATATCCATAGGTCTCCCCGTAGAGCTCTCTGCAATCTGGCAGTTTTGGTGTTTCTCCCAGAGGTTCTTTGAACAATTCCAGCACAGGCATAGCTATCTCGTCTTCTCCTCCCTTGCATTGCTGACTGGAGGAGTGGTGCTGCATTGACCTCCTCTGGACAGTGCGTGGTCTCGTTTTCTGCATCTTCTGGCACAGATGCAGGCAATGGCTCAAGGTGTCCTGCAGGCCCAGGACCAGCGCCCAGAAGAGAAGCTGAACGCACAGTTTCTGCTTCATCACACAGGGCAAGACATGCATTCTGCAGCTCTCCAGATGACTGTGCTGCAGTTCCTGTCTCAGCAATCTCTTCCACATTATGCTGTTCATCCCGCACTCCAGCATCCCAGGATAGGAGCTCTCCTGCCGCAAAAAAGAGGCCCTCCACCATCGATGTTGTGGTGCGGGTGTCCAGCATACCCTGAGCAATGTCAATAGCACTGGCACAGGCATGTGCTGCTTGGGGTCTTAGCAGCCTGAGCATGCTCATGTTTGGCCAGGAGATGTTCCAGCTGGACAACATCTGCTCCTTCCTCGCCTCATCCTGAATTCTCCAGATTGCTGGGTGAACCGGAGAACATCTGTAGGCCTCCTGGTTGACCCCTCTGGCATCTTGCAGACTCAGTGCTGCTCCCAGAGCTTGTCTAGAGACTTCAGGCACGGTGGTAGCAGTTACTTCTCTTTCTTCCCCCTCACACACACTTGGGAACAGCACTGCATTATTGGCCACCTCTGGAGAGTGTGCAGCCTTGGGAGAATCTAGGTTACCTGCATCTTCAGGCACTAATGCAGGCAGGGGCTCCTTGTCTCGCTCTTTGCCACCTGCCTGCCCTTCTGGGCCCTTCTGAGCTGCTCTGGAAGATGGTGTAGTGGCAGCATGAGTGTCGCTGCTGCCCTCCTGAGCATCTCTCCAAGCTGCGTGGACCTTCCCAGCCTTGGTGGACAGCACCTGGGCCGTTCCTGCTGGTGGTCTCAGGGCGCCATGCACCCTGGAACTGCCAGCTGCACTTCGACGCTTGAGCTTGCGGCTGCAGCACAGCTCAGGGACACCACGCAGTTTTGTCTGGGTCTGGCATGGCGAGGCCTGAGAACAGCTGAGACTTCCAGGGCTGGACCCTGGCTCTCAGGCCTTGCTGTCCCGTCCTGGACATGCAAGGTTCCCGGAGGTCTCGGGGCAAGGACTGGGAGTCTGCTGCCTCTAATGCCCACGGCACGTGCTCTGCCACTTGGAGAAGATGTGGAAGAGGCTGCTGCTGGCAGAGCAGGCAGCTTACAGATCCCAGAAGCTGCTGCTGCACGCCGGGGTGCAGCTGTTGGCAACCCTGCCCTCCTTAAGCGAGGCAGCAAGGGTGGCTGAGGCTGTCTGCTTTGGCCACTGGCACCGCCGCAGGTCACCAACACTGGAAACTCCCGCCTGCCCGCCTGCAAGAGAAGCTGAGGAGAAAGGCCGAGTGAGCGAGGTCCTTCCCGCTCGCGTTGCACGGAGCATCGAGGGCAGCCCTCAGCCCACGGGCAGCTGAGTGCAGAGGAGCTGAAGCAGAGGAGGGCTGGTCCCCACATGGCAGCCCCCACAGCACAGCAGCCCATTGTGGCAGCTCTGCACGCATGCCTGGGCAGCTGGCTGGGGGCCACCAGCGGCGAGTTTCAGCGTGTGGTGTGGCAGCGTGTGCAGGACAGAGAGCTGTAGGCCAGGGGCAGAGGCAAGGCCCTGCCTGCGCGCCACCACTCCAGGTCTTCCCTGGGATGGTGGGCCTGGGTACGGCAGGGCATGCAGTGCTGCCGGCCTCTGTGCCGCTTCGTGGGCCATCTGAGCTGGGAAGCCCTCCCTGGGAAGGCTTTCTGCCCGGGGATGTACCCTGGCCATCCTCCTGTAGTCCTGTACTCAAGCACTTGGAGCTCTGTGCACCTCCTGTGGCCTTCGCAGGAATGTTGTGTGTGGTGTGGCAGCGGTACCTGTGGGGGCAGAGAGCTGTAGGCAAGGGGCAGGGCGGGCACCAGGCAAGGCCCTGCCTGCCACCAAGCACCGCAGCTTTCCCTGGGAGGGCTGGCCCGGGCACAGCAGGACTCTGTACATGGAGCTGCTCGCCGGGCCGCTCGGGCCCAGCAGGCCCTCCCTGGGACGGCTCTGCACTTGGAGACATAGATGGGCATGCTCAAGCTGTGTGGCCAGGATGTGGTCCTACTGGACAACATCTGCTCCTTCCTCGCCTCATCTCGGATTCTCCGGATCTCTGGGTGCACTGGAGGATATCCACACGCCACCTGTTGGTCTCTCTGGGATACGGCGATCTCGCTGCATCTCCCAGAGCTTGGGTGGACCATTCAGACACGGCCATAGCCGCTTGTTTCTTCTCCTTGTCCTCCTGCACACACTGACAGCAGGTATTCCTGCGTTGCACTGACCTCCTCCGGACAGTGTGCAGTCCCGAGAGGATCTGAGCTTTCTGCATACCGAGGCACTGATGCAGGCAAAGGCTCAGGGTGTCCTGCAGGCCCAGGTTCTGTGGCCAGAAGCGACGCTGAGCGCACGGCATCTGCCTCACACACGGCGGTGTGGAGAAGGAGGCGTGGGATGGAGGTGGCGAAGTCGCCAGCAGCGTGCCCAGCAGCAGCAGCGACTTCAAAGGCCGCCAGCGGCCCGGCCGAGCCCGGCCCTGCTGCTCTCCGCCCTCGGCCCTGGCAGTTAGTGCTGGCAGTTAGTGCTGGCAGTTAGTGCAGGCAGTGCAGGCAGTTAGTGCTGGCAGTTCGTGCTGGTAGTTAGTGCTGGCAGTTAGTGCTGGCAGTTAGTGCAGGCAGTGCTGGCAGTTAGTGCTGGCAGTTAGTTCTGGCAGTGCTGGCAGTTAGTGCTGTAGGCGCAGGCAGTGCTGGCAATGCTGGCAGTGCAGGCCGTGCAGGCAGTTTCACCAGCAGAGGTTTAGGTTGGAACACAGGAAATCCTGTGTACAGAAGGGCGTGTTAAGCACTGGAACAGGCTCCCCAGGGCGGTGGTTGAGTCACCGTCCCTGAATGTGTTTAAAATCCATTTGGATGTGGTGCTCGGGGACATGATTCAGCGGTGGGTAGTTAGAGTGAGGGTAGGATGGTTAGGTTGTGGTTGGACTTGATGATCTTGAAGGCCTTTTCCAACCTGAGCAATTCCACGATTCTATGACCTGCGTAACCCGAATTGAGGGCTATACGCTTTTTAGAAGGGATAGGCAAGGTAGGAGAGGTTGGGAATTGCCGCCTACGACAAAAAGAGGACAGACTGCAAAGAGCTGCCTCTGAGAAATAGTCAGGCACACGTGGGGAGCCTGTGGGTTAAAACCAGGGACGAGACCAACAAAAGACAGCTGGTGGTCGGGGAATACTACAGGCCACCAAATCAAGGGGAGCCTGTAGGTGTGACCTTCTTCCTTCAGCTGCAGGAGCTGTTGTGCTCCCAGACTCTGATCCCTCTGGGGGATTTCAACCACCCAGATACCTGCTGGGAAATGAACATGGCGAGCTAGCTGCAAGTGATCCAGGAGACTCCTGGAGCCCAATAATGGTAACTTTCTGGTACCGGACTTGGACAGGTCAGGACCAGAGGGGACCAGCTGGTCACCAGTGGTTGCCGAGTTTGGTGCTCATCCGTGCAGAGGAGGTGGTCGAAGACGTTAAGATTGGAGGCAGCCTGAGCTGCAGCAACCATGCCCTGGTTGAGCTTGCGATCTCCAGGAACATGGGCCTGGCAAAGAGTGGAGTCAAGACACTGAACTTCAGGAGAGTGAACTTCAGTGACCTGTTTAAGGAATGGTTGAATGAGATCTCCTAGGAAACTGTCCTTAGGCACAAAGGAACGGAACACAGCTGGCAGCACAGTTAAGAACATGCTTCTGAGAGCACGAGAGCTCTCCATCCCCCAGAAAAAGAAATCAGGCAGGGGTGGCAGGAAACTCAGCTCAGCTGAGCACGGGTCTGCTGGGAAGGCTGAGGGAAAAGAAGGAAGCAGTGGAAGTGGGGATAGGTGGCCAGGGAGGAACAGAGGGATGTTGTTTGGATGTGCAGGGATGGCATCGGGAGGGCCAAGGCACAGACAGTATAAAGTTCAACAAGGGATGTGGAAAGAAGAAAATAAAAAAAAAAAAAAAAAAGTGTTTGTTGAAGTACATTATGAGTAGCTGGCGCCAAGCATGGAAGGAGGGATGGGCAATCCTAATAGCCCAGAGCATATTCTGAAAATGTTGAGGGACCTTGATTCTTCTCTTGCCCAGAACCAACAGGCAGTATGCAACTGGGTAGCAGACTTAAGGGCAGAATACAAATATCGCTGAAGAAAAGGGAAAGCAGTGGTTTGTGCAGTACTCGGGACACAGCTGGTCACACTCACAAGTACTATGGGCGGCCATGATTCTCAGGAGCCAGCATTATCTCCTCCTTGCAGGAGGAAGTAGGAAAATTATAAGAGCAGCTGGTTGAGGAGCAACAGCAGTGTCAGCAGGCAGAAGCACTGATGAAGTGCTTGGGGAGGGAAGAGAAGAGGCCTTCTGCCTCTAGGCCAACTCTTAGACTACTGTAGGCAGCCCCGGCCCCACTTCCTTCCAAGACAACAAACATGAAGCCCAACCCACTCCCTTTAGGAGCTAAGGAATGCACAGCCCCCCCTTGTAGCTGAACTATGCAATCAAGGGATTACAGCACCTGCAAACTCTCCTTGTAACTTTCCTGTATGGCCAGTGTGGGAGCCCTGTGGCAAATGGAGACTTAGAGTGGACTGCAGGCGTCTGGGTGCCGAGACTGCCCCTTCAGCAAAAGCTGCCCAAAATGTTTCAGAATTGATTACTGCCCTACGGGAACAGGCTCATGCCTTTCTGGCTGCCATTGATGCCTAAGACAGCTGTTTTATGGTCCCCTTGAGGAAGGTGGAGGACAATCAATTTGCATTTACTTGGAGGGAGTGCAATGCACAGTCACCCGATTACCCCAGGGGTACAGACACTCGCCCACTCTGGCGCTCGGAGCATAGGCACAGAAGCTGGAGAAGCTCACGCTGGACCACGGTGTCCGGATTTATCTGTATACTGATGACGTCCTCATATGGGGGAATGATGATGTCAACGTAGGGAATACCCAAGCCTGCGCAGTGAGACACCTGAGGAGCCCTGAGCCAGCCGGGACACTTTGGTCTCCTCTCAGTAGGTGCCTGGCTGTGCTCGCACCCCTACAGACACACCAGTGCTCTCCCACCAGGGCTGCCCCTTTCACAGCCCCTCACGCCCTTCATCGCAGCCCACCTCACACACACACTGGCTCAGCCAGCTCACACTTTGCAAGTCACAAATCACTCTCCCTTGCACGCCCACGCTCTCTGCACTTGCTGCCACCACCGACACATGGATCCATTGCCCCGTGCTCTGAGCCCAGTAGTCGCACTCAGAGACCAACCATGCACGAGTGCACAGATGAGACAGCACTCAGGCAGGATAGAATAAAGATAGCATTTAATCAGAATTCTATGTTGACAAGATGGAATCAGAATTCTGCATTGACAAGTTGGAATCAAAATTCTTCACTGACATGATGGAATCAGAATTCTACATTGACAGGATGGAATCAATCTCTGGGGAGCTGCCTGGTGTTTGCAGCCTCGTGCCTCTCCTCTCGCTGTCCCCTGATGCAGCTGCAGGTGCAAACCCTGCGCAGAGCCCGGAGCACACTCCTGATGACAGCTGGCATCCGGCGGCGAGCTGCTGTGTGTGGTGCGGCTGTGGTACCTGTGGGGGACAGAGAGCTGTAGGCAAGGGGCAGAGGCGAGCTCCTGCCTGCCACCCACCACCATGGAATTTCCCTGGGAGGACTGGCCTGGATATGGCAGCGCATGGAACGCTGTCAGCCTCCATGCCACTTGGTGGGCCATCTGAGCTTGACAGGTCCCTCCCTGGGATTGTTTTCTGTCTGGGGACGTACCTGGGCCATCCTCCGGTGCATCTCTGAAGCACACGGAGCTCTGTGCACGTTCTTCAGCCTCTGCAGAAACCTGTGTGAAGAGAACAAAACCACACACCTGTAATACCACTGGCTGTTGATGGTGTGGGTGCCAGGGGTCCAGGGGAGGGATCCCCTTTCCAGGCCCCTTTGATTGAAGGCAAGGCAGGAATAACAGAGGGGCTGTCCACCCTAATGCATGGAGCTGGTTGGAAAGGAGACAGCATCTCCAGGCATCTCCCCACAGCGCACACTCCAGGCACCACTCCTGCCTCTGCCTCCAATTCATGCCTGGTGCTGACCTTGCTCACCTCATGCTGAGGGCCCACATCTTCTGCTCCCTCACATGCTGACACATGCTCCTCAGTCATGGGATCTGCAGCTACAGATGAAGCTGAAGAAATGGCCTCCACCTCACCAGATGGCTCATCGGATGTGCTGGATGTGATGCTGACTGCCTCTGATGCAGCATCTTCCTCAGAGTCACATCCCCAGTCTTCCTCCACATTCTCCAGTGTTGAAGGGCAAGGACAGGAGGGCGGGTGCATGCCCTCATCTCTCACTGCATTGTCTCTGGCATCCAGCGTGCCCTCAGCAGTGCTGGCAGCACTGTCGCTGTCATCACTGGACTCTTCCAGTATAACTGGCAGTCTAACAGTCCACTTTCTGGAGTCACCAGAGTCAAGAAACCCATCCCGTGATGTCGTGGGCCAGATACCTGGCGTGCCCTGAAGAGCGCCAACATTATTGAATGTGTCACCTCTTGCCTGGAGCCTTCGCTGCCTGGGGCTTCTCACATTCCTTGGCCAGGAAATATTCCAGTGTGACAACATCTGCTCGTTTCTGTCCTCCTCACGAATTCTCCGCATTGCTGGGATCATAGGAGAGTACCCAGAGGGCTCCCTGTTGATCTCGCTGGGATCTGGCAGTCTCCGTGCTTCTCCCAGACCTTGTCCGGAGGATTCAGGCATGGCCATAGCTGATTCTTCTCTTTCTCCTCCCTCGGACATTGGCAAGGGGAGCGATACTGCATCAGTCTCCTCTGCAGAGCTTGCAGCCTCGGAAGAATCTGAGCTTTCTGCATCTTCCAGCACTGAGGCAGGTAAAGGCTCAAGGTGCCCTGCAGGCCCTGGCTCAGCATCCAGAAGAGATGGTGAACACACAGCGTGTACCTCATCAGACGGGGCAAGAGATGCAACTTGCAGGGTGCCAGATGACTGTCCTGCCGTTTCTATCTCTGCAGCCTCTTCCAACTCTAGCTGCGAGTCCTGGACTATAACACCTCTGGCTGAGGAATCATCAGAAGCAGAAAACTGGCCCTCAGCCCTCGATGTCACACTGCAGACGCTCAGCGTGTCCTGAGCACTGTCAGCTGCACTGGCACTGTCTTCTGTTGCTTGGGGCCTTAGCAGCGGGGGCACGCTCATGCTATTCGGCCAGGAGATGTTCCAGTTGGACAGCATCTGGTCCTTCTTTGCCTCATCCCGGATTCTCTGGATTGCTGGGTGAACTGGAGGATATCCATATGCCTCCCCGTAGACCTCTCTGGGATCTTGCAACCTCTGTTCTTCTCCCAGAGACTGGTTGGAGAATTCAGGCATGGTGCTAGCCGTTTCTTCTTCTTCTCCCTCGCATGCTCTCCAGAAAAAAGGTGCTGCATTGGCCTCCTCTGGAAAGTATTCAGCCTTGGAAGAAGTTGAGTGTTCCCCATCTTCAGGACCTGTTACAGCCAAAGCCTCAAGGTGTCCTCCAGGCCCAGGGTCCGCAGCCAGAAGAGAAGCCGAAGGCATGCTGCCTGCCTCATCAGGTGAGGCAAGAGATGCGCTCCGCAGTTTGCCAGGTGAACATCCTGCGGATTCCCTCTCAGCAGTCTCTTCTAATTCTTGCAGCTCAACCTGCACTCCAGCATCCCTGGTTCGGGAACCACCAGAGGCAGGAATCTGAGCCTCAGCCCTCGATGTCGCGGAGCGTACGCCCAGGTTTCCCTGAGCAGTGTTGGCAGCACTGGGCCTGGGCACGCTCACAGAGTTTGCCCACCGTGTGTTGCAACTGGACAACATCTGCGGTGTGTGCTGAGGTCTCGGGGCAAGTACTGGGAGTCTGCTGCCTCTAATGGGTCTGGCATGCCGAGGCACGAGAACAGTTGAGGGGACTTCCAGGGCTGGACCCCGGCTCTCAGCCCCTGCTGTCCCGTCCTGGACATGCAAGGTTCCCGGAGGTCTCGGGGCAAGGACTGGGAGTCTGCTGCCCCTGATGCCCACGGCACGTGCTCTGCCACTTGGAGATGCTGTGGAAGAGGCTGCCGCTGGCAGAGCAGGCAGCTTGCAGACCCCAGAAGCTGCTGCTGCACGCCTGGGTGCTGCTGCCGGCAGCCCCGCCCGCCTTAAGCGAGGCAGCAAGGGTGGCTGAGGCTGTCTGCTTTGGCCACTGGCACCGCCGCCGGTCGCCGACTCCAGGAACTGCCGCCCGCCCGCCTGCAAGAGAAGCCGAGGAGAAAGGCCGAGTGAGCGCGGTCCTCGCCGCTCGCGCCGCACGCAGCACCGAGGGCAGCGCTCAGCCCGCGGGCGGCTGCCGCCCCGCTCCCCACAGCCGCACCGGCACAGGGCGGTCCCCACGCGGCGCGGGAAGACGTCCGGCCCCGCCTCCCTCGGGCTCCCTACCTGTGCGCGGCGGCTCCCGGAGGCCCGCGCGCTCTCCGGGCCGGGCAGCGGCGGCAGACGGACGCCGCGGAGGGACGAGCCCGGGCTCCGGCCGCCCGGCGGCACCACCTGCGGGGAGAAGGAGAACCGGGATGGAGGCGGCGAAGGCGCGGCCGGCGTCCCCCGCGGCGGCGACTTCGACGGCCGCCGGCGGCCCGGCCGAGCCCGTGCGCCTCCCTCCCCGGCCCGCACCTGTCGGCGGTCGCGCACGCGTGGCAGCCCCGCGTCGGGCTGGCGGTCGTCCTTCTTCTCCCGCTCCTCGCTCATCGCCGCGTCCTCGCGCAGACGCTCGGTCGCACGCACCCGGGGGAGCCGCGTCCTCCTCGCGGAGCCGCTCTCCCGAGAGTGAGCGGCACTCTCTCCGGGGGACTCCGGCCCCTCGCGGCGGCCCCGCGTCACAATGGCCTTGGGGCGCGACGCCGGCCCGCGTCACAGAGCCCCGGCGGGTTCCGCAGCGCACTGCGGCAGCCCTCCGCGCCCGCCTGGGCAGCCGGCTGCCCGGGGCTCGGCGTCGTCCTGATGACGGCGGGCCACTGGCGGCACGTCGCGGCAGCGTGTGGGGCACGGAGCGCTGCAGGCAGGGGCCGCTGCAGGCTCTCCCTGGGACGGTGGGCCTGGATACGGCGGGGCACGCAGTGCTGCCGGCCTCCGTGCTGCTTCGTGGCCGTCTGAGCTGGGTAGGCCCTCCCTGGGATGGCTTGCACGCCCTCGCTCTCTGCACTTGCTGCCACCACCGACACACGGATCCATTGCCCCGTGCTCTGAGCCCAGCACTCAACCAGGAGAGAATAAAGACAACACTGAATCAGAATTTTACATCTACAGGACTGAGTTTGTCATCCCTGGGAGCTGCCTGGTGTTTGCAGCTTCGTGCCTCTCCTCTCGCTGTCCCCCGATGCAGCTGCAGGTGCAAACCCTGCACAGAGCAGGGAGCCCACTCCTGATGACAGCTGGCATCCGGCGGCGAGCCGCTGTGTGTGGTGCGGCAGTGGTACCTGTGGGGGACAGAGAGCTGTAGGCAAGGGGCAGAGGCGAGGCCCTGCCTGCACTGTACACAGGTTTTCCCTGGGAAAATGAGCCTGCATATGGCAGGGCGCACACCGCTGCTGGCCTCCGTGCCAGTTGGTGGGACATTTGAGCTGGGCAGGCCCTCCCTGGGATGGCTTTCTGTCTGGGGACGTCCCTAGGCCATCCTCCGGTGCCTCTCTGAAGCACCTGGGGCTCTGTGCAGGTCCTCTGTCCTCTGCAGAAACCTTGGCAGCATGTGGTCTGGCAGCGGTTGCTATGGGAGACAGATAGCAATAGGCAAGGGGCAGGGTGGGCACCAGGCAAGGACCTGCGTGCTCCCCTAGCACAGCTTTTCCCTGGGAGGGAAAGCTGTCCTGGGCACAGCAGAATGGTGCGCATGGAGTGCTGCCAGCCTCCGAGCTGCTCACAAGGCTGATCAGGCTCAGCAGGCTCTCCATTTGGGGACATATCTGGGACATCTTCTGATGTCTCTCTGATACGACTGGAGTTCTGTGCACCTCCTCTGGCCTCTGCGGAAACCTGTGAGGGGAGAGCAAAACCAGCCCTGTAGGTTCCTTGCCAGCAATACTCCAAGTTCCAGGTTATCTTCTCCTGGTTTGTCAATCATGCCCCTCACATGAAGGTAAGCCGGGGGTTATGGATGTCCATCTTTCTGCATGGAGCTGGATGGAAAGAAGACAGTACCAGGCATCTCCCCACAGTGCACACTCCAGTACAGCTCCTGTCTTTGCCTTCATTTCACACTTGGTCCTGACCACATGGACTTCCCTCACCTTGTGCTTGAAATTGACTGTACTTTCTGCTCCTTTGCATGCAGATGAATGTCCCTCAGGTCTGGGTCCTGCAGCCACAGGGGAAGCTGAAGGCATGGTCTTCATCTCACCATATGAAGAACCAGAAATGCTTGGTGGCACACTGGCTGCCTCAGCAGCTTCTTCCTCATGGCTGTCTTCCCATTCTTCTTCCACACCCTCCACAGTATCAGGGCAAAAACAGGAGAGTGTGGGCGTGCTCTCAGCCATCACTGCAGTGTTCCTGGTATCCATATCCAGCATGCCGTGATCAGTGCTGGCATCGCTGGCAGCACTGTCAATGGTCTCTTACTGTGTGTACTTAATTCTAATATCCTGGCTTTGGGAAGCACAAGATGCAGGGAAGTGGCCATCCACCCTCGATGTCATGTTGCAGAGGTCCAGCATGCCCCAAGCAGTGTCGGCAGCACTGGCCCCGTCATCTGCTGCTTGGAGCACGAGAAGCCTGGGCGTGCCCACACTGTGTGGCTCAGACACGTTCCTTACAGTGGACAACAGGCATCTGGAGGCCAAGACTGCCCCTTCAGCAAAAGCTGCCCCAAATGTTTCAGAATTGATTACTGCCCTACAGGAACAGGCTCATCCCTTTCTGGCTGCCATTGATGCCTAAGACAGCTGTTTTATGGTCCCCTTGAAGAAGGTGGAGGACAATCAATTTTGCATTTACTTGGAGGGAGTGCAATGCACAGTCACCTGATTACCCCAGGGGTACAGACACTCGCCCACTCTGGCGCTTGGAGCATAGGCACAGAAGCTGGAGAAGCTCACGTTGGACCACGGTGTCCGGATTTATCTGTATACTGATGATATCCTCATAAGGGGGAATGATGATGTCAATGTAGGGAATACCCAAGCCTTTGCAGTGAGACACCTGAGGAGCCCTGATCCAGCTGGGACACTCCTGGTCTCCTCTAGGTAGGTGTCTGGCCGTGCCACCCACCACCATGGAATTTCCCTGGGAGGACTGGCCTGGATATGGCAGCGCATGGAACGCTGTCAGCCTCCATGCCGCTTGGTGGGCCATCTGAGCTTGACAGGTCCCTCCCTGGGATTGTTTTCTGTCTGGGGATGTACCTGGGCCATCCTCCGGTGCATCTCTGAAGCACACGGAGCTCTGTGCACGTTCTTCAGCCTCTGCAGAAACCTGTGTGAAGAGAACAAAACCACACACCTGTAATACCACTGGCTGTTGATGGTGTGGGTGCCAGGGGTCCAGGGGAGGGATCCCCTTTCCAGGCCCTTTGATTGAAGGCAAGGCAGGAATAACAGAGAGGCTGTCCACCCTAATGCATGGAGCTGGTTGGAAAGGAGACAGCATCTCCAGGCATCTCCCCACAGCGCACACTCCAGGCACCACTCCTGCCTCTGCCTCCAATTCATGCCTGGTGCTGACCTTGCTCACCTCATGCTGAGGGCCCACATCTTCTGCTCCCTCACATGCTGACACATGCTCCTCAGTCATGGGATCTGCAGCTACAGATGAAGCTGAAGAAATGGCCTCCACCTCACCAGATGGCTCATCGGATGTGCTGGATGTGATGCTGACTGCCTCTGATGCAGCATCTTCCTCAGAGTCACATCCCCAGTCTTCCTCCACATTCTCCAGTGTTGAAGGGCAAGGACAGGAGGGCGGGTGCATGCCCTCATCTCTCACTGCATTGTCTCTGGCATCCAGCGTGCCCTCAGCAGTGCTGGCAGCACTGTCGCTGTCATCACTGGACTCTTCCAGTATAACTGACAGTCTAACAGTCCACTTTCTGGAGTCACCAGAGTAAAGAAACCGGTTACCAGCCCGTGATGTCGTGGGCCAGATACCTGGCGTGCCCTGACGAGCGCCAACATTATTGAATGCGTCACCTCTTGCCTGGAGCCTTCGCTGCCTGGGGCTTCTCACATTCCTTGGCCAGGAAATATTCCAGTGTGACAACATCTGCTCGTTTCTGTCCTCCTCACGAATTCTCCGCATTGCTGGGATCATAGGAGAGTACCCAGAGGGCTCCCTGTTGATCTCGCTGGGATCTGGCAGTCTCCGTGCTTCTCCCAGACCTTGTCCGGAGGATTCAGGCATGGCCATAGCTGATTCTTCTCTTTCTCCTCCCTCGGACATTGGCAAGGGGAGCGATACTGCATCAGTCTCCTCTGCAGAGCTTGCAGCCTCGGAAGAATCTGAGCTTTCTGCATCTTCCAGCACTGAGGCAGGTAAAGGCTCAAGGTGCCCTGCAGGCCCTGGCTCAGCATCCAGAAGAGATGGTGAACACACAGCGTGTACCTCATCAGATGGGGCAAGAGATGCAACTTGCAGGGTGCCAGATGACTGTCCTGCCGTTTCTATCTCTGCAGCCTCTTCCAACTCTAGCTGCGAGTCCTGGACTATAACACCTCTGGCTGAGGAATCATCAGAAGCAGAAAACTGGCCCTCAGCCCTCGATGTCACACTGCAGACGCTCAGCGTGCCCTGAGCACTGTCAGCTGCACTGGCACTGTCTTTTGTTGCTTGGGGCCTTAGCAGCGGGGGCACGCTCATGCTATTTGGCCAGGAGATGTTCCAGTGTGGCAGCATCTGGTCCTTCTTTGCCTCATCCCGGATTCTCTGGATTGCTGGGTGAACTGGAGGATATCCATATGCCTCCCCGTAGACCTCTCTGGGATCTTGCAACCTCTGTTCTTCTCCCAGAGACTGGTTGGAGAATTCAGGCATGGTGCTAGCCGTTTCTTCTTCTTCTCCCTCGCATGCTCTCCAGAAAAAAGGTGCTGCATTGGCCTTCGGGAACCACCAGAGGCAGGAATCTGAGCCTCAGCCCTCGATGTCGCGGAGCGTACGCCCAGGTTTCCCTGAGCAGTGTTGGCAGCACTGGGCCTGGGCACGCTCACAGAGTTTGCCCACCGTGTGTTGCAACTGGACAACATCTGCGGTGTGTGCTGAGGTCTCGGGGCAAGTACTGGGAGTCTGCTGCCTCTAATGCCACGTCCTCCTCGCCGAGCCGCTCTCCCGAGAGTATGTAGATTTTCCTATTTAAACTTACACATTCACAGTCTAAATGCAAAGACTGACTGTGAAATATCACTTTGTTTAATTACCCTAAGTTTGCACATTGACTAGTGAGGCAAACAAAATGAAGCATTCCAAAACTGTGCTTATCAGAATGTTAAAATATCTTTCAAATTAAGATGGCGTATGAGAATTGGCCTTTTGATCTTTGAAACTACTCACCACTTACAAAGAAAAGGAAGCTATAACTGGAAAAACGGGTTATTTCTTTATCAAGGAGTTTAGATCCTCAAAAAGGCACCAAGTAGAGCTTTTTAATTAAGCTTGCTAAACAAATGCCTAATCTTTCTGTGCGAGTATTTGTTTTGCAGTAAGCAGCCCTTTTTGCCCTTCTTAAACATTGACTCATATCAGAGGCACTGCAAACACTGTATTTTAAGAAGATCATTAAGCCTGATTATTAAGACTGGGAGCAACACACAGAGCCACAGCAATTGTTGTAGCTGTTCCCAGGCTTCTTTGGAGAATCCTCGTGGCTGCTCTGGGTGATAGCTTGCTCCTGGCTGGCTGGAAGAGACTACACCTTTTATCCACAGATGGTACTAGTGGGTCTCAAACCCTCATTCAGCAATCAGCTGGTGAAGAGACAGACAACCAGGCAAATGAGGGCAGCAAGGAAAGACAGTGTGCAGCCTTCAGCAGTGCTTGCAGCGTGGCCACAGGGACACAGCAACTCTGCTGAAAGCTACACAGCATGAAGACGTGCTACGTGTTGTGACCGCCGTGGGCTGGAGAAACAGTATGCCTTTAGCACATAGTAGATTTTAACCCAGAAGCACCTCCCAAGAGAGGATGTGGTTGACCAGATGTTGTTTGAAGGGTATTTGGGGTGGCCTCATCTCAGGGAGTTGTGCTGTGGTCAGAGTGCAGAGGGACCACGTGAAGAAGCTGTAGGAAGTGGCAATCGCTGAGGAAGACAAACAAGGGTATGAACAGTCCATTTAGATACCTCACCCTCTGTTTCAAGGGAAGAGGAAAGCAGGAGACATATGACAGGCCGGCCCCTACAGACCGTGGGCACCACACGGAGCAGATCTCCATTGCAGCCATGAAGCAGCCCATGGTAGGCGCGGCCTGCAGGAGGCCGCAGCCATGTTGTGCCCACAGGAGCAGCCCCGGGCCGGAGCTGCGGCCATGGAGAAGGGCCGCGGTGGGGCAGGAGGGCTGGGCCAGCTGCTGCTCTTGAAGAGGAGAGTGTGGTGTTGAAGCTCTGGGGAAGTGCTGCCCGTGGGGCAGTTTCTACAGGATGGACTCCGGGGTACGGAGCCACTTTAGAGTAGCGCTTGAAGAGCTGCAGTCTGTCAGAAGCCCGTGAGGGATTGGTTTAGAAAAGATGGCTGCCGTGAGAGGGACCCTGTGTGGTGCAACATCAGAGCTTTAGGGACCGACCATAGCCCCAGTTCCCTGCTCCACTTAAGGGGACGACTTGGAAGAGAATGAGTGAATGGGAAAATGTTTTTAGTTTGCTTCTAGTTCCTCAGTGCTCTAGTCTGCTATTAACAGACAGAAACTTACATTCGTCCCCTAACTTGAGTCTGTTTTGCACACGATGGTCCTTGGTGAGAGATCTCCCTGTCCTTATCTCAACTGAAGCTCTCCTTCATTGTATTTTCATCCCTGTTCCTTTAAGAAGGGAGAGTGAAAGAGCAGCATGGTGGAGTGCAGCCAGCCAGCCCCGTTAAGCATACACACGTCTCCTGAATAGCCATGGCACTAGAGTGAAAATCTTATTCAGTGTATAAATTGAGACCACCATGGCTGGTAGTTAAAATCCTGCCAGCACACTCTCTTGTGTTTTGGAAAAAAAGGCTGTTTTTTTTTTTCTCCTGGAAATTTGTTCAGATATATTACTTAAAAACTTATTTCATTTGAAACCTGCAATAGTTTCAGATGCCTATATTGGCATTTTTTCTATTAATAGGAAATATATTGTCACTGGACTATATAGGAAGTGGGAAATAGTGTCACTGGATTTTTGTCTTCTATAAAATGTAAATAGTAATTGTATATAAATGTAAATATATAATAGCATAATATGTGGAATAATGGAAATGTCTATAAAATGTAAATATTTATATGAAGATATAAATTTGGCAGCAAAGTAGACATGGCAGTAATTTTTTGAGAATTGTTTGCTCATACATCTACATAATACAACAAAAATGTTAGTGCTTGTATGACAGCAAATTTTAAGTCCAAATCTGGAAATTCACTTATTTGAAAAGATGGGATGGGGGAGAGAATCAGAAAAAAAATGATTTGGTTGAGATAAAAACTGTTTACTAAGGCAGAAAAATAAGAGAGAAATTACAGCAGTGCTAATAATACATGCATACGTATATATACTTACAAAACAAATGATTCACAAGCAATTATCATCTGCCAGTCTCTCCCAAAGCAGTGGCTGCCCATCTCAGTCAAACCCGTCAGTTTTGAGGTTTTTTTCACCATGTCATACGGTATGGATTACCCTTGTGGCCTGTTTCATTAGAAAATGAAAAGCATGATGCAGCTCCCTTACTAGGGGTTCTGAAGGAGCAGTTAAGGTATAAAGAAAATAGCGATACTGTCGCCCATAGTTTGCCTCAAGAAAAAATCTACCCTCTAGAAGGATTGAAAGAAATGAAGGCAAGGCTAGACAAATTAGAGGCCTCTCCAGCCCAGATGCACCCTTTGATAAAAACCGAATATGCATTCAATAACAGGGAGGATCTAGATCCTCAAATGAATGTTAAAGGAATTCCCTTCTCAGCCACTGAACTAGCAAAATTGAAAAAAGATTTCAGCCGCTCTCCAAAGGAGTCAGAAAATGAGTATGTATGGAGGGTTAGTCTCACTGGTGGAGACCAGATACAGCTAATGGAAAAGGAAGCGGAAGGTTACTGGGGACCAGGAGTATTTTTAACTACTGGCAACAATGGTGCTCCCTGGTCCTTAACACAGAGGGCTGCCTATTGGGCAGGTGGTCTCAATCCTTTAGAAAAGGGATACCCTCTTGCTATTACTGGAACAGTCGACCAGTTAGTAGAGAGCGTTCAAAAGGCTGCTTGTCTCCAAATGATGTATGATAGAAAGCTGCAGCCACACCACGAATCACCTATGATGATGCCTGTTGATCCTGAGAGAATGACTGCTTTAATTAGGGGGCTTCCAGAGTCATTGAAACCCATAGGCATACAACTGCAAGGAAAGATACAAGCTATGTGTCAGGGAGAGAGAACCCGGGCAGCGTTAGAAGGAACTGTAACATCTAACCATCTGCAGTCAGGGGACGTATGGGCGTGGAAGAAGGCTGTCCAAGAGTTAATCAACTATGGAAGAAAATATGGGTCAGTGATTTCTTCCGCCAGTAAATTTGAGCCAAGGGAAGTAAGACTTGCAGTGGTCAGCCTTGCCCCCAGGCCACCTAGCCCAAAGCTCAGTGGGACTGGAAGGGTTTCATTGTCAGTAAAAACAGATAGGTGGAATATTGATCATAAATGTAATTGTCTCTGGACACTGGGCTGGCAAAAGGGTGTCCTGTGAGATCTGATGAATGGATTACCCACTGTCAGGTTAGAGAAATTAGTTAAGTGGTGGCCAGAACAAAAGCTCAAGACCTGGAAAGCAAAACCTGAGCAGCTATCCAATAAAAAACTGATGTCTTCACCCCTCCCAAGTGACCGGGGTGGGGGCAGTGAAGGGTGGATGCATTAGAAAGCTTACCACAAAGGGAAACCAGATCCTCCATTTAACACCTTGTGTCTAAAGGCCTCACCACTGTTGCCAGTTACCCCTGTGAGTCATGATCCAGAGGCTGATAAGCCAGGGAAACACTCTTATCTCCCTGGCCAGCCTGTGCGATTGACTCAGGTAACGTGAGGCCAGTTCCCTAACCTTAACAGAATCCCTTACCAAATATCCTTGGAAGGCTAAAGACACCCCGAAAAAAGTAATATGAAATCAACACTTCCTCAATTGTTCCCTCATTTTTTAACCATATTTACAAAGCCCAAAAAGGGCAAGTTGGTTCTTGTTTTATTTTACAGAAGATCCCCGTGGGCACTTGACAGAAAGGCTAATTTTAAGGCTGATTTTAACCGTTTGTGTTTTGTGACAGAAATACTGAAGATTTGATCGTGCTAGAATACTGAATATACCTCTTAATTACATTTCTTTGGTTGCAATCATATTGTGTTTTGCATTGTTGTGAGTGTGGGTGGTGATTGATATCAGTCCTTGGATCTGTTAAATTTCACAACTGGGTTCAGAGTTCTTACAGGTCATCCTGGCTTACTGGTACTCCCTGCACAGTGATACCATTTCTTTTGACCCCTTCTTTCACCCCTTTTTTTCAAACTGATTATGATTTGCATGTGACTCCTCCACAGTGTTTCCAAATTCCTAACAAACTGGGAAATGAATCAAGAGGCCCATCTAATATCTGTTAGATGTGGGCACAAAAGAAATCTATTGTAAAGCCTTTTGCACTGATGCTTTTCAGTGTCACACGAGTCCAGGAGTTCCATCCAAAACATGGTTGTTGGAAAGTGTCTAAGTTTTGATAAGAGATGTGTATGTTTTTGGGATTACTCCTCTTGATGGTTTATACTGTGGACTATCCTGCACACACTATCCTGTGAAAAATTCTGTAGACTGTAGCAATACTTGAACTTGCCAAACTAAGATTTATATCTCTCAGCATTTGAATTGCTTTGGAAATGTTCAAGTGGAGAGTTCTCGTGATACTAAATCATCTTAGAAAACATTACATGGCAAGTCCACATATTGTCAAATTGGACTAGATACGCTTTTGATGAATTCACTGAAGTGTAATATTGTATGGGTGTTCATAAACACCACAACCTCTACTGAAGAATTCCCATCTGGATCTTGGCTTACACTGGCAGTTCCTGGGTGGGGAAAGCAGCTGACACAAATAGCTCTATTTGTTTTACTTACTGATTTAATATTATTGGCTATTGTTAAAGGTATGGTTATTGCCAAATGTACAGTTGTCTCTTTTCACTTTCTAATTTTTATTCATTATGGAACGTTCGTGTCACCACTCCTGAAGAGTCACAGGTGGTGTCTGTGGCAAATTGAATGACTCTAATTGTTGTCTAAAAATGGAATGATAATGAAAAAGTTGCTAAACAAATTGCCCACGGGAGAAACGTATCCTTTTTCGTGTGCTGTTGCAACTCTTATGTTTGTTTCTTGTATGGCTCCATGTTTGATTCAACTTTTATACAAGGAGTTGTATCCTCCATGTACTTTGTAACCACTTCAACTGATGATGAACAAGTCCAACAAATCAGGGCAACCTCTGTAACCAAGCCCAAGAAATTCTTCATAACAACTGTAACATTTAACCCCCCTTCTCTGAACAGTGTCGGTAGCACTGGCACTGTCATGTGCTGCTTGGGGTCTCAGCAGCCTGAGCATGCTCTCGTTGCTTGGCCAAGAGATGTTCCAGCTGGACAACATCTGCTCCTTCCTCGCCTCATCCCGAATTCTACGAATTGCTGGAAAATTGGAGAATATCCATAGGTCTCCCTGTAGAGCTCTCTGGGATCTTGCAGTCTTGATGGTTCTCCCATAGCTTGTTTGGACAATTCCAGCACAGGCATAGCTGCTTCTTCTCCCTCGGACACTGACAAGGATAGATGCTGCATCAGCATTCTCTGCAGAGCGTGCAGCCTCAGAAGAATCTGAGCTTTCTGCATCTTCCAGCACTGATGCTTGCAGAGGCTCAAGGTGTTCTGCAGGCCCAGGACCAGCGCCCAGAAGAGATGGTGAACACACTGTGTGTGCCTCATCAGACTGGGCAAGACATGCACTCTGCAGGTCACCAGATGACTGTCCTGCAGATTCTGTCTCAGCAATCTCTTCCGAATCATGCTGTTCATCCTGCACTCCAGCATCTCTGGATATGAACTCTCCTGGTGCAGGAATGGGGCCCTCCACCATCGATGTTGTGGTGCAGGTCTCCAGCATACTCTGAGCACTGTTGGTAGCACTGGCACTGTCATGTGCTGCTTGGGGTCTCAGCAGCCTGAGCATGCTCTCGTTGCTTGGCCAGGAGATGTTCCAGGTGGACAACATCTGCTCCCTCCTCGCCTCATTCCGAATTCTCCAGATTGCTGGGTGTACTGGAGAACATCCATAGGCCTCCTGGTTGACCCCTCTGAGATCTTGCAGTCTCAGTGCTGCTCCCAGAGCTTGTTTGAAGGCTTCAGGCATGGTGGTGGCAGTTATGTCTCTTTTTCCCCCCTCACACACTCTTGGGAACAGCGCTACATGATCGGCCTCCTCTGGAGAGTGTGCAGCCTTGGGAGAATCTAAGTCGCCTACATCTTCAGGCACTAATGCAGGCAGGGGCTCCTTGTCTTGCTCTTTGCCGCCTGCCTGCCCTTCTGGGCCCTTCTGAGCTGCTCTGGAAGATGGTGTAGTGGCAGCACGAGTGTCTCTGCTGCCCTCCTGAGCATCTCCCCAAGCTGCGTGGACCTTCCCAGCCTTGGTGGACAGCACCTGGGCCGTCCTTGCTGGTGGTCTCAGGGCGCCATGCACCCTGGAACTGCCAGCTGCACTCGGACGCTTGAGCTTGCGGCTGCAGCACAGCTCAGGGACACCACGCAGTTTTGTCTGGGTCTGGCATGGCGAGGCGGTCTGGCATGGCGAGGCCTGAGAACAGCTGAGACTTCCAGGGCTGGACCCTGGCTCTCAGGCCTTGCTGTCCCGTCCTGGACATGCAAGGTTCCCGGAGGTCTCGGGGCAAGGACTGGGAGTCTGCTGCCTCTAATGCCCATGGCACGTGCTCTGCCTCTTGGAGAAGATGTGGAAGAGGCTGCTGCTGGCAGAGCAGGCAGCTTACAGACCCCAGAAGCTGCTGCTGCATGCCGGGGTGCAGCTGTCAGCAACCCTGCCCTCCTTAAGCGAGGCAGCAAGGGTGGCTGAGGCTGTCTGCTTTGGCCACTGGCACCAACACTGGAAACTCCTGCCTGCCCGCCTGCAAGAGAAGCTGAGGAGAAAGGCTGAGTGAGCGCGGTCCTTCCCACTCGCGTTGCACGGAGCATCGAGGGCAGCCCTCAGCCCACGGGCAGCTGAGTGCAGAGGAGCTGAAGCAGAGGAGGGCTGGTCCCCACATGGCAGCCCCCACGGCACGGCAGCCCATTGTGGCAGCTCTGCACGCATGCCTGGGCAGCTGGCTGGGGGCCACCAGCAACGAGTTTCAGAGTGTGGTGAGGCAGCGTGTGCAGGACAGAGAGCTGTAGGCCAGGGGCAGAGGCAAGGCCCTGCCTGCGCGCCACCACTCCAGGTCTTCCCTGGGATGGTGGGCCTGGGTACGGCAGGGCATGCAGTGCTGCCGGCCTCTGTGCCGCTTTGTGGGCCATCTGAGCTGGGAAGCCCTGCCTGGGATGGCTTTCTGCCCGGGGATGTACCCTGGCCATCCTCCTGTAGTCCTGTACTCAAGCACTTGGAGCTCTGTGCACCTCCTGTGGCCTTCGCAGGAATGTTGTGTGTGGTGTGGCAGCGGTACCTGTGGGGGCAGAGAGCTGTAGGCAAGGGGCAGGGCGGGCACCAGGCAAGGCCCTGCCTGCCACCAAGCACCGCAGCTTTCCCTGGGAGGGCTGGCCCGGGCACAGCAGGACTCTGTACATGGAGCTGCTCACCGGGCCGCTCGGGCCCAGCAGGCCCTCCCTGGGACGGCTCTGCACTTGGAGACATAGATGGGCATGCTCAAGCTGTGTGGCCAGGATGTGGTCCTACTGGACAACATCTGCTCCTTCCTCGCCTCATCTCGGATTCTCCGGATCTCTGGGTGCACTGGAGGATATCCACATGCCACCCGTTGGTCTCTCTGGGATACGGCGATCTCGCGGCATCTCCCAGAGCTTGCGTGGACAATTTAGACACGGCCATAGCCGCTTGTTTCTTCTCCTTGTCCTCCCGCACACACTGACAGCAGGTATTCCTGCGTTGCACTGACCTCCTCCGGACACTGTGCAGTCCCGAGAGGATCTGAGCTTTCTGCATACCGAGGCACTGATGCAGGCAAAGGCTCAGGGTGTCCTGCAGGCCCAGGTTCTGTGGCCAGAAGCGACGCTGAGCGCACGACATCTGCCTCACACACGGCGGTGTGGAGAAGGAGGCGTGGGATGGAGGTGGCGAAGTCGCCAGCAGCGTGCCCAGCAGCAGCAGCGACTTCAAAGGCCGCCAGCGGCCCGGCCGAGCCCGGCCCTGCTGCTCTCCGCCCTCGGCCCTGGCAGTTAGTGCTGGCAGTTAGTGCTGACAGTTAGTGCAGGCAGTGCAGGCAGTTAGTGCTGGCAGTTCGTGCTGGTAGTTAGTGCTGGCAGTTAGTGCTGGCAGTTAGTGCAGGCAGTGCTGGCAGTTAGTGCTGGCAGTTAGTCCTGGTAGGTCGTGCTGCTAGTTAGTGCTGGCAGTGCAGGCAGTTAGTGCAGGCAGTGCTGGTAGTTAGTGCTGTAGGCGCAGGCAGTGCTGGCAATGCTGGCAGTGCAGGCCGTGCAGGCAGTTTCACCAGCAGAGGTTTAGGTTGGAACACAGGAAATCCTGTGTACAGAAGGGCGTGTTAAGCACTGGAACAGGCTCCCGAGGGCGGTGGTTGAGTCACCGTCCCTGAATGTGTTTAAAATCCATTTGGATGTGGTGCTCGGGGACATGATTCAGCGGTGGGTAGTTAGAGTGAGGGTAGGATGGTTAGGTTGTGGTTGGACTTGATGATCTTGAAGGCCTTTTCCAACCTGAGCAATTCCACAATTCTATGACCTGCGTAACCCGAATTGAGGGCTATACGCTTTTTAGAAGGGATAGGCAAGGTAGGAGAGGTTGGGAATTGCCGCCTACGACAAAAAGAGGACAGACTGCAAAGAGCTGCCTCAGAGAAATAGTCAGGCACACGTGGGGAGCCTGTGGGTTAAAACCAGGGACGAGACCAACAAAAGACAGCTGGTGGTCGGGGAATACTACAGGCCACCAAATCAAGGGGAGCCTGTAGGTGTGACCTTCTTCCTTCAGCTGCAGGAGCTGTTGTGCTCCCAGGCTCTGATCCCTCTGGGGGATTTCAACCACCCAGATACCTGCTGGGAAATGAACATGGCGAGCTAGCTGCAAGTGATCCAGGAGACTCCTGGAGCCCAATAATGGTAACTTTCTGGTACCGGTCTTGGACAGGTCAGGACCAGAGGGGACCAGCTGGTCACCAGTGGTTGCCGAGTTTGGTGCTCATCCGTGCAGAGGAGGTGGTCGAAGACGTTAAGATTGGAGGCAGCCTGAGCTGCAGCAACCATGCCCTGGTTGAGCTTGCGATCTCCAGGAACATGGGCCTGGCAAAGAGTGGAGTCAAGACACTGAACTTCAGGAGAGTGAACTTCAGTGACCTGTTTAAGGAATGGTTGAATGAGATCTCCTAGGAAACTGTCCTTAGGCACAAAGGAACGGAACACAGCTGGCAGCACAGTTAAGAACATGCTTCTGAGAGCACGAGAGCTCTCCATCCCCCAGAAAAAGAAATCAGGCAGGGGTGGCAGGAAACTCAGCTCAGCTGAGCACGGGGCTGCTGGGAAGGCTGAGGGAAAAGAAGGAAGCAGTGGAAGTGGGGATAGGTGGCCAGGGAGGAACAGAGGGATGTTGTTTGGATGTGCAGGGATGGCATCGGGAGGGCCAAGGCGCAGACAGTATAAAGTTCAACAAGGGATGTGGAAAGAAAAAAATAATAATAAAAAAACAGTGTTTGTTGAAGTACATTATGAGTAGCTGGCGCCAAGCATGGAAGGAGGGATGGGCAATCCTAATAGCCCAGAGCATATTCTGAAAACGTTGAGGGACCTTGATTCTTCTCTTGCCCAGAACCAACAGGCAGTATGCAACTGGGTAGCAGACTTAAGGGCAGAATACAAGTATCGCTGAAGAAGAGGGAAAGCAGTGGTTTGTGCAGTACTCGGGACACAGCTGGTCACACTCACAAGTACTATGGGCAGCCATGATTCTCAGGAGCCAGCATTATCTCCTCCTTGCAGGAGGAAGTAGGAAAATTATAAGAGCAGCTGGTTGAGGAGCAACAGCAGTGTCAGCAGGCAGAAGCACTGATGAAGTGCTTGGGGAGGGAAGAGAAGAGGCCTTCTGCCTCTAGGCCAACTCTTAGACTACTGTAGGTAGCCCCGGCCCCACTTCCTTCCAAGACAACAAACATGAAGCCCAACCCTCTCTCTTTAGGAGCTAAGGAAGGCACAGCCCCCCCTTGTAGCTGAACTATGCAATCAAGGGATTATAGCACCTGCAAACTCTCCTTGTAACTTTCCTGTATGGCCAGTGTGGGAGCCCTGTGGCAAATGGAGACTTAGAGTGGACTGCAGGCGTCTGGGTGCCGAGACTGCCCCTTCAGCAAAAGCTGCCCAAAATGTTTCAGAATTGATTACTGCCCTACGGGAACAGGCTCATGCCTTTCTGGCTGCCATTGATGCCTAAGACAGCTGTTTTATGGTCCCCTTGAGGAAGGTGGAGGACAATCAATTTGCATTTACTTGGAGGGAGTGCAATGCACAGTCACCCGATTACCCCAGGGGTACAGACACTCGCCCACTCTGGCGCTCGGAGCATTGGCACGGAGGCTGGAGAAGCTCACGTTGGACCACGGTGTCTGGGTTTGTCTGTATACCGATGACATCCTCATATGGGGGAATGATGATGTCAACGTAGGGAATACCCAAGCCTTTGCAGTGAGACACCTGAGGAGCCCTGAGCCAGCCGGGACACTTTGGTCTCCTCTCAGTAGGTGCCTGGCCGTGCTCGCACCCCTACAGACACACCGGTGCTCTCCCACCAGGGCTGCCCCTTTCACAGCCCCTCACCCCGATCATCACAGCCCACCTCACACACACACCGGCTCAGCCAGCTCACACTTTGCAAGTCACAAATCACTCTCCCTTGCACGCCCACGCTCTCTGCACTTGCTGCCACCACCGACACATGGATCCATTGCCCCGTGCTCTGAGCCCAGTAGTCGCACTCAGAGACCAACCATGCACGAGTGCACAGATGAGACAGCACTCAGGCAGGATAGAATAAAGATAGCATTTAATCAGAATTCTATGTTGACAAGATGGAATCAGAATTCTGCATTGACAAGTTGGAATCAAAATTCTTCACTGACATGATGGAATCAGAATTCTACATTGACAGGATGGAATCAATCTCTGGGGAGCTGCCTGGTGTTTGCAGCCTCGTGCCTCTCCTCTCGCTGTCCCCTGATGCAGCTGCAGGTGCAAACCCTGCGCAGAGCCCGGAGCACACTCCTGATGACAGCTGGCATCCGGCGGCGAGCTGCTGTGTGTGGTGCGGCTGTGGTACCTGTGGGGGACAGAGAGCTGTAGGCAAGGGGCAGAGGCGAGCTCCTGCCTGCCACCCACCACCATGGAATTTCCCTGGGAGGACTGGCCTGGATATGGCAGCGCATGGAACGCTGTCAGCCTCCATGCCACTTGGTGGGCCATCTGAGCTTGACAGGTCCCTCCCTGGGATTGTTTTCTGTCTGGGGACGTACCTGGGCCATCCTCCGGTGCATCTCTGAAGCACACGGAGCTCTGTGCACGTTCTTCAGCCTCTGCAGAAACCTGTGTGAAGAGAACAAAACCACACACCTGTAATACCACAGGCTGGTGATGGTGTGGGTGCCAGGGGTCCAGGGGAGGGATCCCCTTTCCAGGCCCCTTTGATTGAAGGCAAGGCAGGAATAACAGAGGGGCTGTCCACCCTAATGCATGGAGCTGGTTGGAAAGGAGACAGCATCTCCAGGCATCTCCCCACAGCGCACACTCCAGGCACCACTCCTGCCTCTGCCTCCAATTCATGCCTGGTGCTGACCTTGCTCACCTCATGCTGAGGGCCCACATCTTCTGCTCCCTCACATGCTGACACATGCTCCTCAGTCATGGGATCTGCAGCTACAGATGAAGCTGAAGAAATGGCCTCCACCTCACCAGATGGCTCATCGGATGTGCTGGATGTGATGCTGACTGCCTCTGATGCAGCATCTTCCTCAGAGTCACATCCCCAGTCTTCCTCCACATTCTCCAGTGTTGAAGGGCAAGGACAGGAGGGCGGGTGCATGCCCTCATCTCTCACTGCATTGTCTCTGGCATCCAGCGTGCCCTCAGCAGTGCTGGCAGCACTGTCGCTGTCATCACTGGACTCTTCCAGTATAACTGGCAGTCTAACAGTCCACTTTCTGGAGTCACCAGAGTCAAGAAACCCATCCCGTGATGTCGTGGGCCAGATACCTGGCGTGCCCTGAAGAGCGCCAACATTATTGAATGTGTCACCTCTTGCCTGGAGCCTTCGCTGCCTGGGGCTTCTCACATTCCTTGGCCAGGAAATATTCCAGTGTGACAACATCTGCTCCTTTCTGTCCTCCTCACGAATTCTCCGCATTGCTGGGATCATAGGAGAGTACCCAGAGGGCTCCCTGTTGATCTCGCTGGGATCTGGCAGTCTCCGTGCTTCTCCCAGACCTTGTCCGGAGGATTCAGGCATGGCCATAGCTGATTCTTCTCTTTCTCCTCCCTCGGACATTGGCAAGGGGAGCGATACTGCATCAGTCTCCTCTGCAGAGCTTGCAGCCTCGGAAGAATCTGAGCTTTCTGCATCTTCCAGCACTGATGCAGGTAAAGGCTCAAGGTGCCCTGCAGGCCCTGGCTCAGCATCCAGAAGAGATGGTGAACACACAGTGCGTACCTCATCAGATGGGGCAAGAGATGCAACTTGCAGGGTGCCAGATGACTGTCCTGCCGTTTCTATCTCTGCAGCCTCTTCCAACTCTAGCTGCGAGTCCTGGACTATAACACCTCTGGCTGAGGAATCATCAGAAGCAGAAAACTGGCCCTCAGCCCTCGATGTCACACTGCAGACGCTCAGCGTGTCCTGAGCACTGTCAGCTGCACTGGCACTGTCTTCTGTTGCTTGGGGCCTTAGCAGCGGGGGCACGCTCATGCTATTTGGCCAGGAGATGTTCCAGTGTGGCAGCATCTGGTCCTTCTTTGCCTCATCCCGGATTCTCTGGATTGCTGGGTGAACTGGAGGATATCCATATGCCTCCCCGTAGACCTCTCTGGGATCTTGCAACCTCTGTTCTTCTCCCAGAGGTCTCGGGGCAAGGACTGGGAGTCTGCTGCCCCTGATGCCCACGGCACGTGCTCTGCCACTTGGAGATGCTGTGGAAGAGGCTGCCGCTGGCAGAGCAGGCAGCTTGCAGACCCCAGAAGCTGCTGCTGCACGCCTGGGTGCTGCTGCCGGCAGCCCCGCCCGCCTTAAGCGAGGCAGCAAGGGTGGCTGAGGCTGTCTGCTTTGGCCACTGGCACCGCCGCCGGTCGCCGACTCCAGGAACTGCCGCCCGCCCGCCTGCAAGAGAAGCCGAGGAGAAAGGCCGAGTGAGCGCGGTCCTCGCCGCTCGCGCCGCACGCAGCACCGAGGGCAGCGCTCAGCCCGCGGGCGGCTGCCGCCCCGCTCCCCACAGCCGCACCGGCACAGGGCGGTCCCCACGCGGCGCGGGAAGACGTCCGGCCCCGCCTCCCTCGGGCTCCCTACCTGTGCGCGGCGGCTCCCGGAGGCCCGCGCGCTCTCCGGGCCGGGCAGCGGCGGCAGACGGACGCCGCGGAGGGACGAGCCCGGGCTCCGGCCGCCCGGCGGCACCACCTGCGGGGAGAAGGAGAACCGGGATGGAGGCGGCGAAGGCGCGGCCGGCGTCCCCCGCGGCGGCGACTTCGACGGCCGCCGGCGGCCCGGCCGAGCCCGAGCGCCTCCCTCCCCGGCCCGCACCTGTCGGCGGTCGCGCACGCGTGGCAGCCCCGCGTCGGGCTGGCGGTCGTCCTTCTTCTCCCGCTCCTCGCTCATCGCCGCGTCCTCGCGCAGACGCTCGGTCGCACGCACCCGGGGGAGCCGCGTCCTCCTCGCGGAGCCGCTCTCCCGAGAGTGAGCGGCACTCTCTCCGGGGGACTCCGGCCCCTCGCGGCGGCCCCGCGTCACAATGGCCTTGGGGCGCGACGCCGGCCCGCGTCACGGAGCCCCGGCGCCGGGCTCCCCTCTCCCCGCTCCCCTCGGCCGTCTCCGCGGCCGCCCCGCGCCTTTCCCGGCGGCGCCGTCGCCGTCGCCGTCGCCGTCGCCGTCGCTGACGGGCTCGCCCTCGGCCGCGCCGGGGCCGTCGAAGCGGCTGGAAGCGGCCGCGTCCGGCACGGAGCGGCCCCTGCCCTCGTCTGGTCGCCCAGCCCGGCCGAGTCCACCCGGCCCGAGCGGCCCGTCCGCACCTCGGCCCCGTCTTCGTGTTGCGGCTCTCCGGCCCCGCTTAGCGCTCGGATGTGCCGCGCTCTGTGGAGCAGCGTGCGGGACGCAGCTCAAGTCTCTGGAGATGAGCTCGCTGTGGAGCAAGAGTTGTGGTGGGAGCTGCATCTCATAATGAGACCCATGGTGGAGCAGTCTGTGACAGAATGACTTTAGTCCTTGGCTTGAATCCGGATTGGATTGATTCTTTATAAACTGCTGTCTTTGGGAAGTCCTCTCTGGATCACTTTGGGAAGGAGCACATCCCAGATGAGGGGCTTCGTGCTGGAGCTGGGCACAAGGCGAGGATGAACCGGCTGCAGAGGCGAAGCTTCATTATCTGTCCACAGTCCCTAATTCCCCAGCTCCAGCAATTGGTTTACTTCTTAAACATCTCCTGATTGCCACAAGGCACACATATTTCAGGATATATTTTGGAGTAGGCCTTTGTCTAATTAGCTGTTACGTATCAACTTGGAAACTAAAACAAATGTGAAGGTAATTTAATTGTATAGACTGCTATTGAATAAAAAAGTTATGAGCTAAATTTTGCCTCAATACTCAGAAACAGCTTCTCACAACAATTGCATTTTCACTGAATCACACAGAATCACAGAATGGCCCGGGTTGGAAGGGACTCCAAAGATCATGAATCTCCAACCCCCCTGCCACATGCAGGGCTACCAACTTCCACATTTAATACTAGACCAGGCTGCCCAGGGCCCCATTCAACCTGGCCTTGAACACCTCCAGGGATGGAGCATCCACAGCCTCTCTGGGCAACCTGTTCCAGCACCTCACCACTCTCACAGTAGAGAACTTCCCCCTGACATCCAACCTCAATCTTCCCTCCCTCGATTTAAAACCATTTCCCCTTCTCCTTTACTCCCCTCCTGTTTGTAGGTTCCCTTTAGGTATTGAAACGCTGCAATGAGTCGCCCCGCAGCCACCTTTTCTCCAGGCTGAACAAGCCCTGCTCCCTCAGCCTGTCTTCAAAGGAGAGGCGCTTCAGCCCTCCGCTCATCTTCGTGGCCCTCCTCTGGACCCTCTCCAACAGCTCTCTGTCGTTTTTGTACTGGGGGCTCCAGACCTGGACACAGTACTCCAGATGGGGCCTCACAAGAGCAGAGAGGGACAATCACCTCCCTGTCCCTGCTGGTAACCCCTCTTCTGATGGAGCCCAGGATACCATTTGCTTTACAAGCTGCAAGGGCACACTGCTGGCTCATGTTAAGATTTTCATCCACCAGGACCCCCAGGTCCTTCTCTGCAGGTCTGCTCTCAAGGACTGCTCTTCGAGTCTGTAGGGATGCCTGGGATTCCTCGGCCCAAGTGCGAAACCTTGCACTTTTTTGTGTTGAAATTCATCAGGTTCATCCGGGCCCACCTTTCAAGTCCATCGAGGTCCCTCTGAGTGGCATCCCTTCCTTCCACCGTGTCAACCGCACCACTCAGCTCGGTGTCGTCAGCAAACTTGCTGAGGGTGCACTCGATTTTGTCGTCGATGTCACTGATAAAGATGTTAAAGAGCCCTGTCCCAAGACAGAGCCCTGGGGGACACCGCTTGTTACCAGCCTCCATCTGGACATAGAACCACTAATCACCAGTAGAACCATTAATCACGTATAGAACCATTAATCACCATTTTCATGGTATCTCAACTGATTCTTAGTTTCTTAGTTGCAGTTTTCAATTTTGAGCATGTCAGTGGTTTATGGGCCAGTTCAGCCTGGTTCCATGACTAATGGAGCAGGGGGCAACAGATCTACATCCTAGGAAAAAGGGAAGGGGAGAGGGGAAAAAGGGTGGGAAATGGGCCTGAAAACAGAACAGCAGCAACTATCTGAGGAGGAAAGTTAATTTACTAAATAGGATAGCGGAATGCAAGGTAACACAGTATAACACAGTATAAAAGGAATCGAAGCTAATAAATCAAATAAAGTGAGAGAGAGTGTGTTCAAAAAACTGAAGGCCTTACTCTACTGCTGAAGACCAGACGGCTAGGGAGTGCACACTGCCGAGATGAGCAGAAAGGGAAAAGGGCACATCTCATGGTCTATGAACAGTTTTATCTTTCCCTCTGAATGGAAAACAGAAACAGAACAGTGAACAGTCCTCTGGGATATGTCGTTCTTCTTCTCTTCTGAGACACGTATAGACGGAACTATCCACTACCCACGGAACTGGAGCATTAACTCTTTAACTCCCCGTGCACTACATGATTTTATGATGTGGAATACCTATAGCGAAAGTCATGAAACCATGATAGAGCAGAAAGTATTTCTTTCATACTGAAGTACATTAGGCATTCAGGTTCAGCTCAGCGGGTCTGTTTTTATCAGTGTGTATATTCTGCATGTTCTAGCAATGTTTTTGCAGTTCTGAGCTCCTTGGCAAAATTGTAGTGGGAGCAGTTACAGAGTTCTACTTAGTCCAGGGAATATTTTTAAGATAACCAATCTAGATCAAAATGAAGTCTGCTTCTATATTTTTTTCCAGGAAAATGACATTCACCGTGTTGTGATTTAAACCCTCAGGAAGCTCAGTGCAACACAGGTGTTTGCTCCCTGCTCCATCAGTGGGATGGAGAGATAAAAACTCTTTACTAAGACAGAAAAGATAGTGAAAAAAAATGATAGTAATAATAATATATATATATATAGTTATAAATGTTTTGAAAACAAGTGATGCACAACATAATTGCTCACCACCCATGGGCAATGCCCAGTCCATCCCCAAGCAGCGGTGGCCCTCTCAGCCAATTCCCCATGGTTTTATAGTTTTTTGACACGATGCCATATGGTATGGAATATCCCTTTGACAGTTTAGATCGACTCTCCTGGTTCTGTTCCCTCTCAACTCCTTGTGCTCCTCCAGGGCCCTCGCTGGCAACAAAGGATGAGAAGCTGAGCAACCAAAATGTTTTGGCTCTGTGCAGCACTGCTCAGCAACAACTAAGGCGTTGGTGTGTTACCAACGTTGTTTTTTCTCCTAAAGCCAAAACATAGTACCAGATGATCTGAAGAAGATCATCTGTGATAAAAATAGGACACACAGATATATCTAATTGCTAAGCTCGGAAAAAGTTGTTTATAAGAAAAAGCAATAAAACATTATTAAAGTAACCTATGGTTGAATTAATGCACTATCTTGATTCTGCCATAGCTGAACAGATGTTTCAGAGAAAACTGCATGAATATTTTTTGATACCAGTCAGTACATAGTCAGCTACCACAGGGAAGCCTTCTTTACGTGTATAAGCAATTACTGCAGATTATCCCTTTCCAGAATAAAAGAATAGTATGAAGTCATACTACTAAATTTACTCTGTTTTCTCTTATTTTTGCTGTATAAGCTCTGATATTTTAGTACAGGAGCACTAGAAATATGTCTGCTCTGACAGAAGATGATAAATAACTTTTAGAGTCTTAAGTAGTGTCATTACAGACCTTTTCTTTTACTATAGGAGAGACAATGTTCCAGATTGTAAAGTGAGAATCTATATATGTTTACCAGAAACGTTTGAGATATTTCAGACCTAAAGATGTCCTTCTGTGTTATTTAAGCAGATGATCTCAACGTCTCTAGTTTTGCTGGTTTTCTTAGATTAACAGGAATAGTGAATATCAAGTGTGAAAATCTCGAGTTATAACAGAGTTATTTCAAAACTCTTAAGAATGTTCTCTTTCTTAATTTGAGCTAATGTTTTCTTTCTTTTTGACAGTTGTCACTTTTATATCACAGAAGATACCAACTAATTTTTTACATTGTGTAGTCTATTTTATTTTACTGTCAGGTACTCTTTGAAATAGAATTATTAAGAGTGTAACTAGTAACTGGCAAAGAATAAGAAGAATTTCTTTTCACATCCAACAACGAAATCCAGGGGAAGGCCCCTCTTTTCATTATTCTCCAGTATATACCTTTTCATGTAAGTTTTACTCAGCTTATCTGCATGCAACAAAAAGCTGGTGTGCAAGCACTCTCCCCTCTGATTTTTTAGCGATGACAAATGTCATCCTTTACCCAGTGACATACTGGATCTTCACACAAAATCATTTGGCATTATTTTTAAGACTCAACAAAAACTCAGCAAAGTGCTCTGAGACAAAAGTGGTTTGACATAATACACCTGCAGAATAATACGGAATATACTTTTAACAAATCCAGGTATGATCTGTAGGGAGAGCGAGTTTTGAAGACATTCAAATGAAAGTGGTGCAAGATTTCTACCTGACAAGTTTTGACAGCAGCATTCTTCATGGCATAAGAGATTTCAGTTGTCTGGAACTATTTAATGGCCACCCAGCTTGATTTATAAAGAGCAAATTGTTGTTAACGAACTGCTCTGGCTTCTGGATCATGTGAGAGTCTGTGAAAGTATGGCAGTATAACATGGGCATCAAATATAACCTGCAGTAAATAGGGCTTGCTTCTATGAAGATATTCAAAACTTCACATGATATTCATGACATTTTTGGGGAAGAAGGTTACACTGAGACACTCGTGTACTTGAATATGTACTGGCATATTCGCTAGGGAATATCACATTGCTTGATTCTTGTCTTGCGCCACTGGGCTCAGTTGGACAAGACATAACTGGCAGAACCAGCAGGCAGTATGCAACTGGGTACCAGACTTAAGGGCAGAATACAAATATTGCTGAAGGGAAAGCAGTGGTTTGTGCAGTACTCAGGACAGTGCTGGTCACACCCACAAGTGCTACGCACAGCAATGATTCTCAGGAGCCAGCATTATCTCCTCCTTGCAGGAGATAGTAGGAAAATTACAAGAGCAGCTGGTGAGGAGCAGCAGCAGTCTCAGCAGGCAGAAGCACTGATGAAGTGCTCAGGGAGGGAAGAGGAGCGGCCTTCTGCCCCCGCTCCTTCCCAGCACCAAACTAGCACAGGCACAGAGAAATTATTCTTGAGGATGGACCCTTCTTTCGACTGCTCCCTTGGAGCAGACCCTACAGTAAATCACAACCTCATCAATGCTAACTCCCTCAGAAGTTGACCCTCAGAAGAGTGAGTTAAGTTAGATCTAGGCACTGGAGTGAGAAACTGCCTTTCCCATCTCTGTTAAGCAACGGGGGAGATGGGACATGTGGGTATTTACTAACCCTTGTGTATGCGAACAGTTCCGTTGTGGATGATGGTGCTGTTTAGGCACTCTCCCCCCAGTTCCCCACTGGGCTAGTCCAGCTCTTAGACTACTGTAGGTAGCCCCGGCCCCACTTCCTTCCAAGACAACAAACATGAAGCCCAACCCTCTCCCTTTAGGAGCTAAGGAAGGCACAGCCCCCCTTGTAGCTGAACTATGCAATCAAGGGATTACAGCACCTGCAAACTCTCCTTGTAACTTTCCTGTATGGCCAGTGTGGGAGCCCTGTGGCAAATGGAGACTTAGAGTGGACTGCAGGCGTCTGGGTGCCGAGACTGCCCCTTCAGCAAAAGCGGCCCCAAATGTTTCAGAATTGATTACTGCCCTACGGGAACAGCCTCATCCCTTTCTGGCTGCCACTGATGCCTAAGACAGCTGTTTTATGGTCCCCTTGAGGAAGGTGGAGGACAATCAATTTGCATTTACTTGGAGGGAGTGCAATGCACAGTCACCCGATTACCCCAGGGGTACAGACACTCGCCCACTCTGGCGCTCGGAGCATAGGCACAGAAGCTGGAGAAGCTCACGCTGGACCACGGTGTCCGGATTTATCTGTATACTGCTGACGTCCTCATATGGGGGAATGACGATGTCAATGTAGGGAATACCCAAGCCTGCGCAGTGAGACGCCTGGTAGTTAGTGCTGGCAGCAGGCAGTGCTGGCAATGCTGGCAGTGCAGGCAGTGCGGGCAGTTTCACCAGCAGAGGTTTAGGTTGGAGCACAGGAAATCCTGTGTACAGAAGGGCGTGTTAAGCACTGGAACAGGCTCCCCAGGGCGGTGGTTGAGTCACCGTCCCTGAATGTGTTTAAAATCCATTTGGATGTGGTGCTCGGGGACATGATTCAGCGGTGGGTAGTTAGAGTGAGGGTAGGATGGTTAGGTTGTGGTTGGACTTGATGATCTTGAAGGCCTTTTCCAACCTGAGCAATTTAATGATTCTATGACCTGCGTAACCTATATAACCCCAGCATATCCTTAGAAATAGCTGATGTGAAAGGTATGAATACCATATACATGTTCGTAACGTATTTTAGAAACAGTTACTGAATTACGTGACAAATTATTTCTCACAAAGCTGCAATGGACTTTAAATGTTCTAAAGAATGTGGGTATAGTATTCTGAACTAGGAAACGCACTGTAAGGTTGTTCATTAGGCCAGCAGAAATGAAATGCATTTAACAGACTTTCAAGGAGTCAGAGCCTTTACACAAAGCAGAACTGTCCTACCCTGTGGGAACGTTAGGATGCCGTAGGCAGGCTCCAAGATACTCCCCTCTATCCTCCTTCCAAGCTTTTCTCTACGCAAGGACAGACGGATGACCAGAACAATGACCCAGTGTAAAAGGGCACAAATGCTAGGGGGTAATTGAACAATTAAGAGGCTATGCTTATGTTTATGTTGTAAAGCAGACATCGGAAAGTTACGGCCAAATGCTTGTTAAGAAAGCAATTGTTAGAAGGCAATTAACCAATTAAGGTATTTGTGTTTGGGTGGTAAGAATTTGTGTTTACTTGGTATTTGCATGATTAGTGAAGCGATTTTTCTGCTAATATCATGTCTAGGGCGATCCTATTACAGAATCACAGAATTGCCAGGGTTGGAAGGGACCTCAAGGATCATGAATCTCCAACCCCCCTGCCACATGCAGGGCCACCACCATTCCACCTAATGCTAGACCAGACTGCCCAGGGCCCCATCCAATCTGGCTTTGAACACCTCCAGGGACGGGGCATCCACAACCTCCCTGGGCAGCCTGTTCCAGTACCTCACCACTCTCTCCGTAAAGAATTTCCCCCTGACATCCAACCTATATCTCCCTTCCCTCAGCTTAAAACCATTTCCCCTTGTCCTGCTGTCACTCACCCTTTCAAAGAGTTGATTCCCCTCCTCTTTGTAGGCTCCCTTTAGGTACTGAAAGGCTGCAATGAGGTCACCCCGCAGCCTTCTTTTCTCCAGGCTGAACAAGCCCAGCTCCCTCAGCCTGTCCTCATAGGGGAGGTGCTCCAGTCCCCTGATCATCTTTGTGGCCCTCCTCTGGACCCTCTCCAACAGCTCCCTGTCTTTCTTGTACTGGGGGCTCCAGACCTGGACGCAGTATTCCAGATGGGGCCTCACAAGAGCAGAGTAGAGGGGAACAATCACCTCTCTGTCCCTGCTGGCCACCCCTCTTCTGATGGAGCCCAGGATCCCATTTGCCTTCCGAGCCGCAAGGGCACACTGCTGGCTCATGTTAAGTTTTTCGTCTACCAAGACCCCCAGGTCCTTCTCCACAGGGCTGCTCTCAAGGACTGCTCCTTCCAGTCTGTAGGGATGCCTGGGATTCCTCCGGCCCAAGTGCAAAACTCTGCACTTTGCAGTGTTGAACCTCATCAGGTTCACCCGGGCCCACCTTTCTAGCCTCTCGAGGTCCCTCTGAATGGCATCCCGTCCTTCAACTGTGTCAACCACACCACTCAGCTTGGTGTCGTCAGCAAACTTGCTGAGGGTGCACTCAATTCCGTCGTCAATGTCATTGATAAAGATGTTAAAGAGCACCGGTCCCAAGACAGATCCCTGGGGGACGCCGCTCGTTACCAGCCTCCACCTGGACATAGAGCCATTGATGATCACCCTCTGTCTGCGGCCTTTCAACCAGTTTCTTATCCATCGAGTGGTCCACCCATCAAATCCACATCCCTCCAGTTTGGAGAGAAGGATGTGGTGGGGGACCATGTCAAAGGCCTTGCTCAAGTCCAGGTAATTCTCCCAGGCCATCCTACTTGTAGCATCCAATTGCTCTGCAATTCCCTTTATTGCCTTCTTTGTATAGTTTATACATCTCTGTTGATTGTAATAGATGTAGTTTATCCAATCCACGTTCTTGTTAATCGTCACCCACCAGAATAGCGACTCAAATCCTGCAGCAATTTGATTTCTAGCCTTAAATTCATCAGGGGCACCTCTGGGCACCCCAATGGAATCTATATGTATTATATCACCATCAAATGGGACTCCTAAACCTCTTCTGTTCCTTTTGTGAATGTGAGATAGATCCTTCTCAAATGCCAGAGTGAACGGAATGGCCAGTTGAACAAGTGCACAGGTACCTCCCCAATTAGATGGGAGAGTGGACCATAAGATCTTCCCACCGCAGCACTACCAGAGATCCGCTCTAGGGATTCCCAGCCTTGAACAGTTCCCCGCTAAATCCGTTGTAACATCCACGGTTTCACTGCACAGTGAGAAATTCCCTATAAGCCTGGTAGCCTTCACACCCTGTCTTGAGAGACAAGCTGTATGGTACCTATGGCCTTAGAGAATGCAGGAGGGATTTTGGCATCCATCTCCAATATGGGGGGAAACAACAGGGACAGTGATTTACAGGCTTCATTTCCCCAGGCGGTTTTCTCCTGGTACAGGGCAATCATACATTGCATCCCTTGGGAATCCTTGGTCCACCCTAAAGGAAGGGATACGACCTGAGCTATAGGCCGTCCTGATGCACAAGCATAGCAGTTGCTATGGTTGAGACTCCGGACAGTCTACTTAATCCATTCTACCCAGGCATTCACATCCCTGTATCCCGTCTCAATTTCAAATGTTTGTCTGAGATCTTTTATTTCCGTAATTAGCAGAGTTGCAGGACTTTTAGAAGGAATTTTCTCTCCTTTTTTCTCATCCTGAACCTTTTGAGTATAGTCAGGTAATGAATCCCATACAGCTACTCTGAATCTAGCTACTGGGTCCTTTCCCCGAATGTTTATTCCAATGCCAAAAGTGATGCTAACAAGGCTATCGGCCTTGCTAATTGTTATTGTTACCGGATTACACTGCAAAGTCTGGCAGTCTGGTTGGACAATTCCCTTGAACGTACTAATCCGTTCTTTCAGGGTGTGTGATTGCAATGTATCAGATATCCCTGGGGTGTATGTCCAGCCTTGATAGACAGTCGTCCACCATACATTATTCCATCCCCCACAGGGGGATCTCTTGTTCATGCCTAATTCAGGACACAGATATTTCTCTTCATGACTCAATTGTCGTTGGGCACTTAAGCCCCCACAGGATATCGCATTGCAAGCATCAAATGTGACAGTCTGAGGCATTTCTTTCCTTGTTACATTTACCCACATCTTCACAGGGTATCCTCCCGCTCCCCTCTGCAGGTCATCCTTTTCCCAAGCAGTCAGTTGACTAAGGCATTTTTTGAAGGTGATTGCTGTCAAAATCAAAATTACTAATTGGTCTTTCCCCCACATCATTATTTACTCATAAATATTTGTACCGTTACTACAGTGAAGAACAGGATATACTCCACTAGAAATACAAATATATCCTAAATGCCTCTCTGTCTATATTAGTAATGGAAAAAAAGATTAGTTTATTTACAATTTCTTTCTAATTTTTATCTATAGAGGATCCTTCATGGCAACAGTTTCCCACACTTCAGGGTTAGTGGAGGGTTTTACTCGGGTGTAGTGAGTCCAACCTTTCTCGGCTGTCCTGATGGCTGTTTCTGTTATCAGAAGTACTTGGAACGGTCCTTCTCAGTCGGGTTGCAGCTTTGCCTCCTTCCAGGTCTGGATGAGGACCCAGTCTCCAGGTTGGAATGGATGAATCGGAAATTCCAGAGGTGATGTCTGTGCTAACAGTCCTTGGATTCTGAGAGACGATAGTGAGGAAGACAATCCGAGTATATAGTTCTTAAGAAACATACCTTTAGTTTCAAACTGCGGTACCTCATTTTTTATTCAGCTTTATTTTTAAAGGGGTTGTTTTCAACCTCCCCCCCATTCCCTTCCTTTGCCCAGACCATGGGATCTATATCTTTCTCATCTGTCTCAGTTAACACATTCATTGATACTGTAATTCCCTCCTGACAGATTGTTATTTGTATTCCCAATTTCATCATAAGATCTCTCCCCAATAAATTAGTACCAGCATCATGTACATACAATAATTGTCCTGTTACTGTCTTACTCCCTAATCTCAATTCAGTGTTTTCAAAAAGTGGTACCGTCATCCCCTTTCTCTACCCCACTTGTACCCCGTTCCTGGTACCAGGATTATACAGTTACTTTCTGGTGTCTGTACCCCCCCATAAGTTTTATTATGTTCCCTTAGAACCAAATTCTATAAAATACTAAAGGGCACAAGAAGGTGTCCATCTGGATATACACCCATCTGTCAGCTTGCTCTCTTCCCTTCTAAATCATTAATTAGATTCCTATCCTCTTTAGAATACCTTATAGGCTCTGATTAAGGTTCAGATGTGTTAAGTTTACCGTCTGGAATTAAAGCCAGTTCACCAATTTCTTTTCCTTCAGCTGCCTGTTCTGCCAGCTGATCCACCATCATATTCCCAGTTTCCTGTACAGTGTCACTCTTCTGATGTCCTTCAGTGTATGCTGCTCTTTGGTAGATTTACATCACGCTGAATTTGTTTTCCTTGTGTGTAAGCAACCCTTGCTCTTTCCAGATGATACCACGAGTGGGTACCATATACACATGCATATTTAGCATCTGTCCATATTTTTAAGTTTCTTGTTATTTCAGCCTTCTGAGCGGAAGTCCCCACAGCTAATGGTTTTGCTTCATTTACCTTGTCAGTAGCAGTTACTGCATATCCTGCCTTACAGTTTCCTTGTCTCACAAAACTGGTTCTGTCGATGAATCCAGGGGTCCTCAGCGTCGTCCAGTGGTTCCTCCTGCAGGTCTGACCAACTGGTATAGACAGCCTCATGCAGTCGCACACTGCTGGCTTGGAGGTAGCTCTTTGTTGGTGTTCTGGGTGTTCAGCAAATTGCTTCCTTCTTTTTGATCAGTTGTGCTTTCTGTTGAGAAACTTGATACCCATTTAAATCAAGAAATTCAGCAAACTCACAGTCCGTTGTACACAGTTCTCCTTTGATACTGTGGCATCCACGTACTGCAGTAAAGTTCCACCATGGAATAGAGGAACCCAAATCTCAGGCTCACAAGCTGACCAGTTCTCAAACATCATTGGGTTGTTCTCGCAACCCTGGGTCTCACTGTCCAGGTTAACTGAATTTTTGTTTTTGTGTACTTCAAATCCAGAATGGCAAACCCCACCAACTTATTCCTCAGCTTGGTTAATAAAGTGCATGGATTTACCACCATGGGTTGCATGTCTTCAACATTTCTATTAACTGCCCTCAAATCTTTTACCAAAGCATAGCTCTTGCCAATCCAAAAAGTTATTTATTATTTCTTTTATCCTCCTTCAATCTTGTATCCGAAAAGGGCATTGCTTTACCCTGGCTAGGCTGACTCCCATCTATAACTTAACTTTTATTGAGTTGCACTGTTTTTTTGGTTTTTTTTTTGGCTCTGCCAGGCACTCCTGATGCCTGCAGTCCTGTGTATACCTGATTTAGGATTTACCTAACTTCTGGGGGTACAACATTGCTTTTGCCAGTTTGTGTTAAAGCCAGACCTAAAATTTTCAGTCAATTGGTCTTGCTTGACAATTAGCTCCAATTTTCTCTACTGAATTTAATCTCTACATTCAACTGTTCTAATACATCATGCCCAAGTAATGGTTTTGGAGAACCTGGTGTGTACAAGAATTTATGTATTCCTACTTGTTCTCCTAGCCTGTATTTAATTGGTCCCCCCAAAAAGTAACCTTCTCTTGCCAGTAGCTCCTACAACTATTTCAAAAATCATCTACGGGTAATAATTCTTGATGTAGCACAGGGTAAAAGCCACCCGTATCAGAAAGTAAACTCTTTACCCTGCTTCCCCAGCTGCCTTCGGTCCAGTGGGGGTGGAACTCTCCCTGAGCCCTTCCAGGCTCCCCCTTACCTCTTCTTCTAGGTAAGGACATCCCTGTTACAGCTTGCTCAACTTTGCCTTCCTCAGCCTGTGTTTTTCCCAAACCCTTTTCACTTTCCAGACTTTCATCATTACTGAAATACAATGTTAGTAATTTCTGTTTCACTCCCTCCCCTCCCCAGGATTCCGGTGCTCACACTGGGACATCGGGTTTCCCGAGATCTCTGCAGATGACGGCTATTCTCACTCTCACTGTCCCGCCCCATCCCCATTCACAAGTCACACACCCTGCACAGTTACAGCGGGAAGCTCTCGCCCCCAGCTCTTTCTCTCACTCAGAGTTGTTCTTACAGACCGTGGGGGGGGGGGGGGGGGGGGGGCTAGTGCGGGGGATGTGTTCTCATGCAGACCCAAACTCTAATATCCCGAACTCACTGTTTTCCTTAACCTTTTTGCCGTTTTTTTTTGTTTGTTTTCCCCACAATTCCACTATTTGTACCCTCAGTTACATTTCCATGTACCATTAACAAATAGATTTCCACACAGCATCGAGACAGTTTCTACCACTCCCTTCAAAATCCACAAATCAAACAATACAGTTCTTCAATTTCCACAAACACCCAGCATTTGCTCTCATGATTAGAGTACTCAGTTATAAAACTGGTCTCATTCTTCCATTTATGTTCCTGGTTTCTTATCCAATATTCCCCCTGGCTCACCAGCAATATTTTTCCAGTGAGCCAAAATACAACCCAGGGAGGTCTTCTTGGTATCACTTTAGACACTCTCTGTTGCATAACAGCCTCATACATGACATGACATAACATAATTTAACACTTTCACGACATAAACATTTAACAATCACAAAGACAGTGACAATAATCAGTACAATTTATCCTCAGGATCCTTCCTCTCTCTGCCTCCCTCCAGGGCCCAACCTTCCCTCTGTATTCATTTCCCACACTTGCATAGCTGCCCACCTCCTTCTCCAATAAACAACACATCAATGATAAACATCATTTCCATCCATGAGTAGAAATTAGGCCCTAGAAATTGATCTAATTGTTCTGCGACACTTATTGGATCCTCAATTAAGGAATTCTTCTTGAAAATCCTGACTTTTCTTCTAGTAAAAACAGCAGGCATTAGCATACCCTATTTCCCTTTGAGCTAAGGACACTGCCCTAAAGGATAAAGTGAAGTATTAGTAAGGTTAGTGTTAGAGAAAGGAAGGCTCTCTAGGTCCCATTCACATTACTCCAACTCGCTCAGTTAATCGAGAGTGCATCCTCTCTGTCTCTTGCATTGCTTTAGAAATCTAAGGGGGGAAGTTATCTAAGGGATCCCATTTATGATCTTTCTGCTTCTCTTTCCTTTTTCTTCTGAAGTTTGACTCCTCCTTGTGAGGAAGATTTTATTTTATTTTTTTTACTTCTTGCATCCATTAAGCGAGATAAGCCAATCCTGTTTCAGAAAAAGGAGTCAGTTTACTGATTACATATAAATACAAAGGCAGACAGGCCCATCTTCGTCAGACCCCTACTTTGGTCAAAATCATGAGTTTTCCCTGTAGTGGCTCTCTAGGCTATGTCTGTATACAGTATTTAAACATCTTTTCCCTGTTCTTTTCCCTGGTCTGGGGATTATTTTCCAAGCTTCTTTCCCAACGGGCTATCTCTAGGCACGAATTTGGGGACCCTTTTCCCTGTTCTACGGAGCTCCTATTCCCCATCCCTCCGGAATCCGATTCTTGGATTTGGGGCCAATCCCCCCGGAGCACCTCGCTCCGATTCTCAGATTCAATAGGGGTGTGCTGCTGCCACTTCGTCAAGTGCACAGGTACCGCACACCAACAGCTCCCTGCCGAGACTCACCCGAGTCTCCACCGACCCCCAAGGCAAGAATTAAATTCCCTTACCTTGGTCCATGCATGAAGTTACCGGGTCTCCAGGGGTCAAAGCACATGCCTGCCTGCCCCTTGGCTTTCACAGAGCCCGGCCTGTCTTTAACAGTCTCGGTTTCTTATCGGCCGTCCCAAGGAGTCACCTCGCCACCCAGACAGAACCTCTGAAATCAGCAGGGTGCACCTATCCTGTCCAGGGCAGTAGGGAGACCCTCAAAGAGGCGATAATTATCCCAGATGAGCCCCCAAATTGTTGGAAATATCCAAATAATTTTTCAGGACGGTTTCTCTGATAAAGCAAATTTTATTCGCAATTGCAATAGCGGGCCTCCTGCAAGCAGGAGAGCACAGAGAAAACAGTGTTACATCTTTTATCCCTACTGCCTGACGCTTATCTCTTTCCCCCCTGCTTCCTCATTGGCTGAGTACTGCAGGTTCGCACTCTTTCGCGACGCTTCACTAATCATACAAATACCAAGTAAACACAAATCCTTACCACCCAAACGCAAATATCTTAATTGGTTAATTGCCTTCTAACAATTGCTTTCTTAACAAGCATTTGGTCGTAACTTTCCGATGTCTGTTTTTTACAACATAAACATAAGCATAGCCTCTTAATTGTTCAATTACCCCCCCTAACATTTGTGCCCATTTTACACAGGGTCATTGTTCTGGTCATCCGTCTGTCCTTGTGTAGAGATAAGCTCGGAAGGAGGATAGAGGGGAATATTTTGGAGCCTGCATACGGCTCCAGAGTAGGACTGATTTGTGTAAAGGCCCTGACTCCTTGAAAGTATGTTAAATGTATTTTGCTTCTGCCGGTCGAATGAACAACATTACAATGTGTTTCCTAGTTCACAATACTATATCCACACTGTCTAGAACGTTTAAAATCTACAGCAGTTTTGTAGGAAATAATTTGTTAGGTAATTCGGTAATTATGTTTCTAAAAATGTTACTCACATGTATATGGTATTCTTACTTTCCGCATCAGTTATTTCTAAGGATATGTTACAGCTTAATTTTTTAGATCAGGAAAGTTGCCCTCTACCCTCGATGTTGTGGTGCAGGTGTCCAGCATTCCCTGACCTGTGTCAGTAACGCTGGCACTGTCATGTGCTGCATGGGGTCTCAGCAGCCTGAGCATGCTCTCACTGCTTGGCCAGGAGATGTTCCAGATGGACAACCTCTGCTCCTTCCTCGCCTCATCCCGAATTCTACGAATTGCTGGGAAAATTGGAGAATATCCATAGGTCTCCCCGTAGAGCTCTCTGCAATCTGGCAGTTTTGGTGTTTCTCCCAGAGGTTCTTTGAACAATTCCAGCACAGGCATAGCTATCTCGTCTTCTCCTCCCTTGCATTGCTGACTGGAGGAGTGGTGCTGCATTGACCTCCTCTGGACAGTGCGTGGTCTCGTTTTCTGCATCTTCTGGCACAGATGCAGGCAATGGCTCAAGGTGTCCTGCAGGCCCAGGACCAGCGCCCAGAAGAGAAGCTGAACGCACAGTTTCTGCTTCATCACACAGGGCAAGACATGCATTCTGCAGCTCTCCAGATGACTGTGCTGCAGTTCCTGTCTCAGCAATCTCTTCCACATTATGCTGTTCATCCCGCACTCCAGCATCCCAGGATAGGAGCTCTCCTGCCGCAGGAAAGAGGCCCTCCACCATCGATGTTGTGGTGCGGGTGTCCAGCATACCCTGAGCAATGTCAATAGCACTGGCACAGGCATGTGCTGCTTGGGGTCTTAGCAGCCTGAGCATGCTCATGTTTGGCCAGGAGATGTTCCAGCTGGACAACATCTGCTCCTTCCTCGCCTCATCCTGAATTCTCCAGATTGCTGGGTGAACCGGAGAACATCTGTAGGCCTCCTGGTTGACCCCTCTGGCATCTTGCAGACTCAGTGCTGCTCCCAGAGCTTGTCTAGAGACTTCAGGCACGGTGGTAGCAGTTACTTCTCTTTCTTCCCCCTCACACACTCTTGGGAACAGCACTGCATTATTGGCCACCTCTGGAGAGTGTGCAGCCTTGGGAGAATCTAGGTTACCTGCATCTTCAGGCACTAATGCAGGCAGGGGCTCCTTGTCTCGCTCTTTGCCACCTGCCTGCCCTTCTGGGCCCTTCTGAGCTGCTCTGGAAGATGGTGTAGTGGCAGCATGAGTGTCGCTGCTGCCCTCCTGAGCATCTCTCCAAGCTGCGTGGACCTTCCCAGCCTTGGTGGACAGCACCTGGGCCGTTCCTGCTGGTGGTCTCAGGGCGCCATGCACCCTGGAACTGCCAGCTGCACTTCGACGCTTGAGCTTGCGGCTGCAGCACAGCTCAGGGACACCACGCAGTTTTGTCTGGATCTGGCATGGCGAGGCCTGAGAACAGCTGAGACTTCCAGGGCTGGACCCTGGCTCCCAGGCCTTGCTGTCCCGTCCTGGACATGCAAGGTTCCCGGAGGTCTCGGGGCAAGGACTGGGAGTCTGCTGCCTCTAATGCCCACGGCACGTGCTCTGCCACTTGGAGAAGATGTGGAAGAGGCTGCTGCTGGCAGAGCAGGCAGCTTACAGATCCCAGAAGCTGCTGCTGCACGCCGGGGTGCAGCTGTTGGCAACCCTGCCCTCCTTAAGCGAGGCAGCAAGGGTGGCTGAGGCTGTCTGCTTTGGCCACTGGCACCGCCGCAGGTCACCAACACTGGAAACTCCCGCCTGCCCGCCTGCAAGAGAAGCTGAGGAGAAAGGCCGAGTGAGCGAGGTCCTTCCCGCTCGCGTTGCACGGAGCATCGAGGGCAGCCCTCAGCCCACGGGCAGCTGAGTGCAGAGGAGCTGAAGCAGAGGAGGGCTGGTCCCCACATGGCAGCCCCCACGGCACGGCAGCCCATTGTGGCAGCTCTGCACGCATGCCTGGGCAGCTGGCTGGGGGCCACCAGCAACGAGTTTCAGAGTGTGGTGAGGCAGCGTGTGCAGGACAGAGAGCTGTAGGCCAGGGGCAGAGGCAAGGCCCTGCCTGCGCGCCACCACTCCAGGTCTTCCCTGGGATGGTGGGCCTGGGTACGGCAGGGCATGCAGTGCTGCCGGCCTCTGTGCCGCTTCGTGGGCCATCTGAGCTGGGAAGCCCTGCCTGGGATGGCTTTCTGCCCGGGGATGTACCCTGGCCATCCTCCTGTAGTCCTGTACTCAAGCACTTGGAGCTCTGTGCACCTCCTGTGGCCTTCGCAGGAATGTTGTGTGTGGTGTGGCAGCGGTACCTGTGGGGGCAGAGAGCTGTAGGCAAGGGGCAGGGCGGGCACCAGGCAAGGCCCTGCCTGCCACCAAGCACCGCAGCTTTCCCTGGGAGGGCTGGCCCGGGCACAGCAGGACTCTGTACATGGAGCTGCTCGCCGGGCCGCTCGGGCCCAGCAGGCCCTCCCTGGGACGGCTCTGCACTTGGAGACATAGATGGGCATGCTCAAGCTGTGTGGCCAGGATGTGGTCCTACTGGACAACATCTGCTCCTTCCTCGCCTCATCTCGGATTCTCCGGATCGCTGGGTGATCTGGAGGATATCCACATGCCACCTGTTGGTCTCTCTGGGATACGGCGATCTCGCGGCATCTCCCAGAGCTTGCGTGGACAATTCAGACACGGCCATAGCCGCTTGTTTCTTCTCCTTGTCCTCCCGCACACACTGACAGCAGGTATTCCTGCGTTGCACTGACCTCCTCCGGACACTGTGCAGTCCCGAGAGGATCTGAGCTTTCTGCATACCGAGGCACTGATGCAGGCAAAGGCTCAGGGTGTCCTGCAGGCCCAGGTTCTGTGGCCAGAAGCGACGCTGAGCGCACGGCATCTGCCTCACACACGGCGGTGTGGAGAAGGAGGCGTGGGATGGAGGTGGCGAAGTCGCCAGCAGCGTGCCCAGCAGCAGCAGCGACTTCAAAGGCCGCCAGCGGCCCGGCCGAGCCCGGCCCTGCTGCTCTCCGCCCTCGGCCCTGGCAGTTAGTGCTGGCAGTTAGTGCTGGCAGTTAGTCCTGGTAGTTCATGCTGGCAGTTAGTGCTGGTAGTTAGTGCTGGCTGTGCTGGCAGTGCTGGCAGTTAGTTCTGGCAGTGCTGGCAATTAGTGCTGTAGGCGCAGGCAGTGCTGGCAATGCTGGCAGTGCAGGCCGTGCAGGCAGTTTCACCAGCAGAGGTTTAGGTTGGAACACAGGAAATCCTGTGTACAGAAGGGCGTGTTAAGCACTGGAACAGGCTCCCCAGGGCGGTGGTTGAGTCACCGTCCCTGAATGTGTTTAAAATCCATTTGGATGTGGTGCTCGGGGACATGATTCAGCGGTGGGTAGTTAGAGTGAGGGTAGGATGGTTAGGTTGTGGTTGGACTTGATGATCTTGAAGGCCTTTTCCAACCTGAGCAATTCCACGATTCTATGACCTGCGTAACCCGAATTGAGGGCTATACGCTTTTTAGAAGGGATAGGCAAGGTAGGAGAGGTTGGGAATTGCCGCCTACGACAAAAAGAGGACAGACTGCAAAGAGCTGCCTCTGAGAAATAGTCAGGCACACGTGGGGAGCCTGTGGGTTAAAACCAGGGACGAGACCAACAAAAGACAGCTGGTGGTCGGGGAATACTACAGGCCACCAAATCAAGGGGAGCCTGTAGGTGTGACCTTCTTCCTTCAGCTGCAGGAGCTGTTGTGCTCCCAGACTCTGATCCCTCTGGGGGATTTCAACCACCCAGATACCTGCTGGGAAATGAACATGGCGAGCTAGCTGCAAGTGATCCAGGAGACTCCTGGAGCCCAATAATGGTAACTTTCTGGTACCGGACTTGGACAGGTCAGGACCAGAGGGGACCAGCTGGTCACCAGTGGTTGCCGAGTTTGGTGCTCATCCGTGCAGAGGAGGTGGTCGAAGACGTTAAGATTGGAGGCAGCCTGAGCTGCAGCAACCATGCCCTGGTTGAGCTTGCGATCTCCAGGAACATGGGCCTGGCAAAGAGTGGAGTCAAGACACTGAACTTCAGGAGAGTGAACTTCAGTGACCTGTTTAAGGAATGGTTGAATGAGATCTCCTAGGAAACTGTCCTTAGGCACAAAGGAACGGAACACAGCTGGCAGCACAGTTAAGAACATGCTTCTGAGAGCACGAGAGCTCTCCATCCCCCAGAAAAAGAAATCAGGCAGGGGTGGCAGGAAACTCAGCTCAGCTGAGCACGGGGCTGCTGGGAAGGCTGAGGGAAAAGAAGGAAGCAGTGGAAGTGGGGATAGGTGGCCAGGGAGGAACAGAGGGATGTTGTTTGGATGTGCAGGGATGGCATCGGGAGGGCCAAGGCGCAGACAGTATAAAGTTCAACAAGGGATGTGGAAAGAAAAGAATAAAAAAAAAAAAAAAAAAGTGTTTGTTGAAGTACATTATGAGTAGCTGGCGCCAAGCATGGAAGGAGGGATGGGCAATCCTAATAGCCCAGAGCATATTCTGAAAATGTTGAGGGACCTTGATTCTTCTCTTGCCCAGAACCAACAGGCAGTATGCAACTGGGTAGCAGACTTAAGGGCTGCTTATATTAAAGAATACAAATATCGCTGAAGAAGAGGGAAAGCAGTGGTTTGTGCAGTACTCGGGACACAGCTGGTCACACTCACAAGTACTATGGGCAGCCATGATTCTCAGGAGCCAGCATTATCTCCTCCTTGCAGGAGGAAGTAGGAAAATTATAAGAGCAGCTGGTTGAGGAGCAACAGCAGTGTCAGCAGGCAGAAGCACTGATGAAGTGCTTGGGGAGGGAAGAGGCCTTCTGCCTCTAGGCCAACTCTTAGACTACTGTAGGCAGCCCCGGCCCCACTTCCTTCCAAGACAACAAACATGAAGCCCAACCCACTCCCTTTAGGAGCTAAGGAAGGCACAGCCCCCCCTTGTAGCTGAACTATGCAATCAAGGGATTACAGCACCTGCAAACTCTCCTTGTAACTTTCCTGTATGGCCAGTGTGGGAGCCCTGTGGCAAATGGAGACTTAGAGTGGACTGCAGGCGTCTGGGTGCCGAGACTGCCCCTTCAGCAAAAGCGGCCCCAAATGTTTCAGAATTGATTACTGCCCTACGGGAACAGCCTCATCCCTTTCTGGCTGCCACTGATGCCTAAGACAGCTGTTTTATGGTCCCCTTGAGGAAGGTGGAGGACAATCAATTTGCATTTACTTGGAGGGAGTGCAATGCACAGTCACCCGATTACCCCAGGGGTACAGACACTCGCCCACTCTGGCGCTCGGAGCATTGGCACGGAGGCTGGAGAAGCTCACGTTGGACCACGGTGTCTGGGTTTGTCTGTATACCGATGACATCCTCATATGGGGGAATGATGATGTCAACGTAGGGAATACCCAAGCCTGCGCAGTGAGACACCTGAGGAGCCCTGAGCCAGCCGGGACACTTTGGTCTCCTCTCAGTAGGTGCCTGGCTGTGCTCGCACCCCTACAGACACACCGGTGCTCTCCCACCAGGGCTGCCCCTTTCACAGCCCCTCACCCCGATCATCACAGCCCACCTCACACACACACCGGCTCAGCCAGCTCACACTTTGCAAGTCACAAATCACTCTCCCTTGCACGCCCACGCTCTCTGCACTTGCTGCCACCACCGACACATGGATCCATTGCCCCGTGCTCTGAGCCCAGTAGTCGCACTCAGAGACCAACCATGCACGAGTGCACAGATGAGACAGCACTCAGGCAGGATAGAATAAAGATAGCATTTAATCAGAATTCTATGTTGACAAGATGGAATCAGAATTCTGCATTGACAAGTTGGAATCAAAATTCTTCACTGACATGATGGAATCAGAATTCTACATTGACAGGATGGAATCAATCTCTGGGGAGCTGCCTGGTGTTTACAGCCTCGTGCCTCTCCTCTCGCTGTCCCCTGATGCAGCTGCAGGTGCAAACCCTGCGCAGAGCCCGGAGCACACTCCTGATGACAGCTGGCATCCGGCGGCGAGCTGCTGTGTGTGGTGCGGCTGTGGTACCTGTGGGGGACAGAGAGCTGTAGGCAAGGGGCAGAGGCGAGCTCCTGCCTGCCACCCACCACCATGGAATTTCCCTGGGAGGACTGGCTTGGATATGGCAGCGCATGGAACGCTGTCAGCCTCCATGCCACTTGGTGGGCCATCTGAGCTTGACAGGTCCCTCCCTGGGATTGTTTTCTGTCTGGGGACGTACCTGGGCCATCCTCCGGTGCATCTCTGAAGCACACGGAGCTCTGTGCACGTTCTTCAGCCTCTGCAGAAACCTGTGTGAAGAGAACAAAACCACACACCTGTAATACCACTGGCTGTTGATGGTGTGGGTGCCAGGGGTCCAGGGGAGGGATCCCCTTTCCAGGCCCCTTTGATTGAAGGCAAGGCAGGAATAACAGAGGGGCTGTCCACCCTAATGCATGGAGCTGGTTGGAAAGGAGACAGCATCTCCAGGCATCTCCCCACAGCGCACACTCCAGGCACCACTCCTGCCTCTGCCTCCAATTCATGCCTGGTGCTGACCTTGCTCACCTCATGCTGAGGGCCCACATCTTCTGCTCCCTCACATGCTGACACATGCTCCTCAGTCATGGGATCTGCAGCTACAGATGAAGCTGAAGAAATGGCCTCCACCTCACCAGATGGCTCATCGGATGTGCTGGATGTGATGCTGACTGCCTCTGATGCAGCATCTTCCTCAGAGTCACATCCCCAGTCTTCCTCCACATTCTCCAGTGTTGAAGGGCAAGGACAGGAGGGCGGGTGCATGCCCTCATCTCTCACTGCATTGTCTCTGGCATCCAGCGTGCCCTCAGCAGTGCTGGCAGCACTGTCGCTGTCATCACTGGACTCTTCCAGTATAACTGGCAGTCTAACAGTCCACTTTCTGGAGTCACCAGAGTCAAGAAACCCATCCCGTGATGTCGTGGGCCAGATACCTGGCGTGCCCTGAAGAGCGCCAACATTATTGAATGTGTCACCTCTTGCCTGGAGCCTTCGCTGCCTGGGGCTTCTCACATTCCTTGGCCAGGAAATATTCCAGTGTGACAACATCTGCTCCTTTCTGTCCTCCTCACGAATTCTCCGCATTGCTGGGATCATAGGAGAGTACCCAGAGGGCTCCCTGTTGATCTCGCTGGGATCTGGCAGTCTCCGTGCTTCTCCCAGACCTTGTCCGGAGGATTCAGGCATGGCCATAGCTGATTCTTCTCTTTCTCCTCCCTCGGACATTGGCAAGGGGAGCGATACTGCATCAGTCTCCTCTGCAGAGCTTGCAGCCTCGGAAGAATCTGAGCTTTCTGCATCTTCCAGCACTGATGCAGGTAAAGGCTCAAGGTGCCCTGCAGGCCCTGGCTCAGCATCCAGAAGAGATGGTGAACACACAGTGCGTACCTCATCAGATGGGGCAAGAGATGCAACTTGCAGGGTGCCAGATGACTGTCCTGCCGTTTCTATCTCTGCAGCCTCTTCCAACTCTAGCTGCGAGTCCTGGACTATAACACCTCTGGCTGAGGAATCATCAGAAGCAGAAAACTGGCCCTCAGCCCTCGATGTCACACTGCAGACGCTCAGCGTGTCCTGAGCACTGTCAGCTGCACTGGCACTGTCTTCTGTTGCTTGGGGCCTTAGCAGCGGGGGCACGCTCATGCTATTTGGCCAGGAGATGTTCCAGTTGGACAGCATCTGGTCCTTCTTTGCCTCATCCCGGATTCTCTGGATTGCTGGGTGAACTGGAGGATATCCATATGCCTCCCCGTAGACCTCTCTGGGATCTTGCAACCTCTGTTCTTCTCCCAGAGACTGGTTGGAGAATTCAGGCATGGTGCTAGCCGTTTCTTCTTCTTCTCCCTCGCATGCTCTCCAGAAAAAAGGTGCTGCATTGGCCTCCTCTGGAAAGTATTCAGCCTTGGAAGAAGTTGAGTGTTCCCCATCTTCAGGACCTGTTACAGCCAAAGCCTCAAGGTGTCCTCCAGGCCCAGGGTCTGCAGCCAGAAGAGAAGCCGAAGGCATGCTGCCTGCCTCATCAGGTGAGGCAAGAGATGCGCTCCGCAGTTTGCCAGGTGAACATCCTGCGGATTCCCTCTCAGCAGTCTCTTCTAATTCTTGCAGCTCAACCTGCACTCCAGCATCCCTGGTTCGGGAACCACCAGAGGCAGGAATCTGAGCCTCAGCCCTCGATGTCGCGGAGCGTACGCCCAGGTTTCCCTGAGCAGTGTTGGCAGCACTGGGCCTGGGCACGCTCACAGAGTTTGCCCACCGTGTGTTGCAACTGGACAACATCTGCGGTGTGTGCTGAGGTCTCGGGGCAAGTACTGGGAGTCTGCTGCCTCTAATGGGTCTGGCATGCCGAGGCACGAGAACAGTTGAGGGGACTTCCAGGGCTGGACCCCGGCTCTCAGCCCCTGCTGTCCCGTCCTGGACATGCAAGGTTCCCGGAGGTCTCGGGGCAAGGACTGGGAGTCTGCTGCCCCTGATGCCCACGGCACGTGCTCTGCCACTTGGAGATGCTGTGGAAGAGGCTGCCGCTGGCAGAGCAGGCAGCTTGCAGACCCCAGAAGCTGCTGCTGCACGCCTGGGTGCTGCTGCCGGCAGCCCCGCCCGCCTTAAGCGAGGCAGCAAGGGTGGCTGAGGCTGTCTGCTTTGGCCACTGGCACCGCCGCCGGTCGCCGACTCCAGGAACTGCCGCCCGCCCGCCTGCAAGAGAAGCCGAGGAGAAAGGCCGAGTGAGCGCGGTCCTCGCCGCTCGCGCCGCACGCAGCACCGAGGGCAGCGCTCAGCCCGCGGGCGGCTGCCGCCCCGCTCCCCACAGCCGCACCGGCACAGGGCGGTCCCCACGCGGCGCGGGAAGACGTCCGGCCCCGCCTCCCTCGGGCTCCCTACCTGTGCGCGGCGGCTCCCGGAGGCCCGCGCGCTCTCCGGGCCGGGCAGCGGCGGCAGACGGACGCCGCGGAGGGACGAGCCCGGGCTCCGGCCGCCCGGCGGCACCACCTGCGGGGAGAAGGAGAACCGGGATGGAGGCGGCGAAGGCGCGGCCGGCGTCCCCCGCGGCGGCGACTTCGACGGCCGCCGGCGGCCCGGCCGAGCCCGAGCGCCTCCCTCCCCGGCCCGCACCTGTCGGCGGTCGCGCACGCGTGGCAGCCCCGCGTCGGGCTGGCGGTCGTCCTTCTTCTCCCGCTCCTCGCTCATCGCCGCGTCCTCGCGCAGACGCTCGGTCGCACGCACCCGGGGGAGCCGCGTCCTCCTCGCGGAGCCGCTCTCCCGAGAGTGAGCGGCACTCTCTCCGGGGGACTCCGGCCCCTCGCGGCGGCCCCGCGTCACAATGGCCTTGGGGCGCGACGCCGGCCCGCGTCACGGAGCCCCGGCGCCGGGCTCCCCTCTCCCCGCTCCCCTCGGCCGTCTCCGCGGCCGCCCCGCGCCTTTCCCGGCGGCGCCGTCGCCGTCGCCGTCGCCGTCGCCGTCGCCGTCGCTGACGGGCTCGCCCTCGGCCGCGCCGGGGCCGTCGAAGCGGCTGGAAGCGGCCGCGTCCGGCACGGAGCGGCCCCTGCCCTCGTCTCGTCGCCCAGCCCGGCCGAGTCCACCCGGCCCGAGCGGCCCGTCCGCACCTCGGCCCCGTCTTCGTGTTGCGGCTCTCCGGCCCCGCTTAGCGCTCGGATGTGCCGCGCTCTGTGGAGCAGCGTGCGGGACGCAGCTCAAGTCTCTGGAGATGAGCTCGCTGTGGAGCAAGAGTTGTGGTGGGAGCTGCATCTCATAATGAGACCCATGGTGGAGCAGTCTGTGACAGAATGACTTTAGTCCTTGGCTTGAATCCGGATTGGATTGATTCTTTATAAACTGCTGTCTTTGGGAAGTCCTCTCTGGATCACTTTGGGAAGGAGCACATCCCAGATGAGGGGCTTCGTGCTGGAGCTGGGCACAAGGCGAGGATGAACCGGCTGCAGAGGCGAAGCTTCATTATCTGTCCACAGTCCCTAATTCCCCAGCTCCAGCAATTGGTTTACTTCTTAAACATCTCCTGATTGCCACAAGGCACACATATTTCAGGATATATTTTGGAGTAGGCCTTTGTCTAATTAGCTGTTACGTATCAACTTGGAAACTAAAACAAATGTGAAGGTAATTTAATTGTATAGACTGCTATTGAATAAAAAAGTTATGAGCTAAATTTTGCCTCAATACTCAGAAACAGCTTCTCACAACAATTGCATTTTCACTGAATCACACAGAATCACAGAATGGCCCGGGTTGGAAGGGACTCCAAAGATCATGAATCTCCAACCCCCCTGCCACATGCAGGGCTACCAACTTCCACATTTAATACTAGACCAGGCTGCCCAGGGCCCCATTCAACCTGGCCTTGAACACCTCCAGGGATGGAGCATCCACAGCCTCTCTGGGCAACCTGTTCCAGCACCTCACCACTCTCACAGTAGAGAACTTCCCCCTGACATCCAACCTCAATCTTCCCTCCCTCGATTTAAAACCATTTCCCCTTCTCCTTTACTCCCCTCCTGTTTGTAGGTTCCCTTTAGGTATTGAAACGCTGCAATGAGTCGCCCCGCAGCCACCTTTTCTCCAGGCTGAACAAGCCCAGCTCCCTCAGCCTGTCTTCAAAGGAGAGGCGCTTCAGCCCTCCGCTCATCTTCGTGGCCCTCCTCTGGACCCTCTCCAACAGCTCTCTGTCGTTTTTGTACTGGGGGCTCCAGACCTGGACACAGTACTCCAGATGGGGCCTCACAAGAGCAGAGAGGGACAATCACCTCCCTGTCCCTGCTGGTAACCCCTCTTCTGATGGAGCCCAGGATACCATTTGCTTTACAAGCTGCAAGGGCACACTGCTGGCTCATGTTAAGATTTTCATCCACCAGGACCCCCAGGTCCTTCTCTGCAGGTCTGCTCTCAAGGACTGCTCTTCGAGTCTGTAGGGATGCCTGGGATTCCTCGGCCCAAGTGCGAAACCTTGCACTTTTTTGTGTTGAAATTCATCAGGTTCATCCGGGCCCACCTTTCAAGTCCATCGAGGTCCCTCTGAGTGGCATCCCTTCCTTCCACCGTGTCAACCGCACCACTCAGCTCGGTGTCGTCAGCAAACTTGCTGAGGGTGCACTCGATTTTGTCGTCGATGTCACTGATAAAGATGTTAAAGAGCCCTGTCCCAAGACAGAGCCCTGGGGGACACCGCTTGTTACCAGCCTCCATCTGGACATAGAACCACTAATCACCAGTAGAACCATTAATCACGTATAGAACCATTAATCACCATTTTCATGGTATCTCAACTGATTCTTAGTTTCTTAGTTGCAGTTTTCAATTTTGAGCATGTCAGTGGTTTATGGGCCAGTTCAGCCTGGTTCCATGACTAATGGAGCAGGGGGCAACAGATCTACATCCTAGGAAAAAGGGAAGGGGAGAGGGGAAAAAGGGTGGGAAATGGGCCTGAAAACAGAACAGCAGCAACTATCTGAGGAGGAAAGTTAATTTACTAAATAGGATAGCGGAATGCAAGGTAACACAGTATAACACAGTATAAAAGGAATCGAAGCTAATAAATCAAATAAAGTGAGAGAGAGTGTGTTCAAAAAACTGAAGGCCTTACTCTACTGCTGAAGACCAGACGGCTAGGGAGTGCACACTGCCGAGATGAGCAGAAAGGGAAAAGGGCACATCTCATGGTCTATGAACAGTTTTATCTTTCCCTCTGAATGGAAAACAGAAACAGAACAGTGAACAGTCCTCTGGGATATGTCGTTCTTCTTCTCTTCTGAGACACGTATAGACGGAACTATCCACTACCCACGGAACTGGAGCATTAACTCTTTAACTCCCCGTGCACTACATGATTTTATGATGTGGAATACCTATAGCGAAAGTCATGAAACCATGATAGAGCAGAAAGTATTTCTTTCATACTGAAGTACATTAGGCATTCAGGTTCAGCTCAGCGGGTCTGTTTTTATCAGTGTGTATATTCTGCATGTTCTAGCATTGTTTTTGCAGTTCTGAGCTCCTTGGCAAAATTGTAGTGGGAGCAGTTACAGAGTTCTACTTAGTCCAGGGAATATTTTTAAGATAACCAATCTAGATCAAAATGAAGTCTACCTCTATATTTTTTTTTCCAGGAAAATGACATTCACCGTGTTGTGATTTAAACCCTCAGGAAGCTCAGTGCAACACAGGTGTTTGCTCCCTGCTCCATCAGTGGGATGGAGAGATAAAAACTCTTTACTAAGACAGAAAAGATAGTGAAAAAAAATGATAGTAATAATAATATATATATATATAGTTATAAATGTTTTGAAAACAAGTGATGCACAACATAATTGCTCACCACCCATGGGCAATGCCCAGTCCATCCCCAAGCAGCGGTGGCCCTCTCAGCCAATTCCCCATGGTTTTATAGTTTTTTGACACGATGCCATATGGTATGGAATATCCCTTTGGCAGTTTAGATCGACTCTCCTGGTTCTGTTCCCTCTCAACTCCTTGTGCTCCTCCAGGGCCCTCGCTGGCAACAAAGGATGAGAAGCTGAGCAACCAAAATGTTTTGGCTCTGTGCAGCACTGCTTAGCAACAACTAAGGCGTTGGTGTGTTACCAACGTTGTTTTTTCTCCTAAAGCCAAAACATAGTACCAGATGATCTGAAGAAGATCATCTGTGATAAAAATAGGACACACAGATATATCTAATTGCTAAGCTCGGAAAAAGTTGTTTATAAGAAAAAGCAATAAAACATTATTAAAGTAACCTATGGTTGAATTAATGCACTATCTTGATTCTGCCATAGCTGAACAGATGTTTCAGAGAAAACTGCATGAATATTTTTTGATACCAGTCAGTACATAGTCAGCTACCACAGGGAAGCCTTCTTTACGTGTATAAGCAATTACTGCAGATTATCCCTTTCCAGAATAAAAGAATAGTATGAAGTCATACTACTAAATTTACTCTGTTTTCTCTTATTTTTGCTGTATAAGCTCTGATATTTTAGTACAGGAGCACTAGAAATATGTCTGCTCTGACAGAAGATGATAAATAACTTTTAGAGTCTTAAGTAGTGTCATTACAGACCTTTTCTTTTACTATAGGAGAGACAATGTTCCAGATTGTAAAGTGAGAATCTATATATGTTTACCAGAAACGTTTGAGATATTTCAGACCTAAAGATGTCCTTCTGTGTTATTTAAGCAGATGATCTCAACGTCTCTAGTTTTGCTGGTTTTCTTAGATTAACAGGAATAGTGAATATCAAGTGTGAAAATCTCGAGTTATAACAGAGTTATTTCAAAACTCTTAAGAATGTTCTCTTTCTTAATTTGAGCTAATGTTTTCTTTCTTTTTGACAGTTGTCACTTTTATATCACAGAAGATACCAACTAATTTTTTACATTGTGTAGTCTATTTTATTTTACTGTCAGGTACTCTTTGAAATAGAATTATTAAGAGTGTAACTAGTAACTGGCAAAGAATAAGAAGAATTTCTTTTCACATCCAACAACGAAATCCAGGGAAAGGCCCCTCTTTTCATTATTCTCCAGTATATACCTTTTCATGTAAGTTTTACTCAGCTTATCTGCATGCAACAAAAAGCTGGTGTGCAAGCACTCTCCCCTCTGATTTTTTAGCGATGACAAATGTCATCCTTTACCCAGTGACATACTGGATCTTCACACAAAATCATTTGGCATTATTTTTAAGACTCAACAAAAACTCAGCAAAGTGCTCTGAGACAAAAGTGGTTTGACATAATACACCTGCAGAATAATACGGAATATACTTTTAACAAATCCAGGTATGATCTGTAGGGAGAGCGAGTTTTGAAGACATTCAAATGAAAGTGGTGCAAGATTTCTACCTGACAAGTTTTGACAGCAGCATTCTTCATGGCATAAGAGATTTCAGTTGTCTGGAACTATTTAATGGCCACCCAGCTTGATTTATAAAGAGCAAATTGTTGTTAACGAACTGCTCTGGCTTCTGGATCATGTGAGAGTCTGTGAAAGTATGGCAGTATAACATGGGCATCAAATATAACCTGCAGTAAATAGGGCTTGCTTCTATGAAGATATTCAAAACTTCACATGATATTCATGACATTTTTGGGGAAGAAGGTTACACTGAGACACTCGTGTACTTGAATATGTACTGGCATATTCGCTAGGGAATATCACATTGCTTGATTCTTGTCTTGCGCCACTGGGCTCAGTTGGACAAGACATAACTGGCAGAACAGGCAGTATGCAACTGGGTACCAGACTTAAGGGCAGAATACAAATATTGCTGAAGGGAAAGCAGTGGTTTGTGCAGTACTCAGGACAGTGCTGGTCACACCCACAAGTGCTACGCACAGCAATGATTCTCAGGAGCCAGCATTATCTCCTCCTTGCAGGAGATAGTAGGAAAATTACAAGAGCAGCTGGTGAGGAGCAGCAGCAGTCTCAGCAGGCAGAAGCACTGATGAAGTGCTCAGGGAGGGAAGAGGAGCGGCCTTCTGCCCCCGCTCCTTCCCAGCACCAAACTAGCACAGGCACAGAGAAATTATTCTTGAGGATGGACCCTTCTTTCGACTGCTCCCTTGGAGCAGACCCTACAGTAAATCACAACCTCATCAATGCTAACTCCCTCAGAAGTTGACCCTCAGAAGAGTGAGTTAAGTTAGATCTAGGCACTGGAGTGAGAAACTGCCTTTCCCATCTCTGTTAAGCAACGGGGGAGATGGGACATGTGGGTATTTACTAACCCTTGTGTATGCGAACAGTTCCGTTGTGGATGATGGTGCTGTTTAGGCACTCTCCCCCCAGTTCCCCACTGGGCTAGTCCAGCTCTTAGACTACTGTAGGTAGCCCCGGCCCCACTTCCTTCCAAGACAACAAACATGAAGCCCAACCCTCTCCCTTTAGGAGCTAAGGAAGGCACAGCCCCCCTTGTAGCTGAACTATGCAATCAAGGGATTACAGCACCTGCAAACTCTCCTTGTAACTTTCCTGTATGGCCAGTGTGGGAGCCCTGTGGCAAATGGAGACTTAGAGTGGATTGCAGGCGTCTGGGTGCCGAGACTGCCCCTTCAGCAAAAGCGGCCCCAAATGTTTCAGAATTGATTACTGCCCTACGGGAACAGCCTCATCCCTTTCTGGCTGCCACTGATGCCTAAGACAGCTGTTTTATGGTCCCCTTGAGGAAGGTGGAGGACAATCAATTTGCATTTACTTGGAGGGAGTGCAATGCACAGTCACCCGATTACCCCAGGGGTACAGACACTCGCCCACTCTGGCGCTCGGAGCATAGGCACAGAAGCTGGAGAAGCTCACGCTGGACCACGGTGTCCGGATTTATCTGTATACTGCTGACGTCCTCATATGGGGGAATGACGATGTCAACGTAGGGAATACCCAAGCCTGCGCAGTGAGACGCCTGGTAGTTAGTGCTGGCAGCAGGCAGTGCTGGCAATGCTGGCAGTGCAGGCAGTGCGGGCAGTTTCACCAGCAGAGGTTTAGGTTGGAGCACAGGAAATCCTGTGTACAGAAGGGCGTGTTAAGCACTGGAACAGGCTCCCCAGGGCGGTGGTTGAGTCACCGTCCCTGAATGTGTTTAAAATCCATTTGGATGTGGTGCTCGGGGACATGATTCAGCGGTGGGTAGTTAGAGTGAGGGTAGGATGGTTAGGTTGTGGTTGGACTTGATGATCTTGAAGGCCTTTTCCAACCTGAGCAATTTAATGATTCTATGACCTGCGTAACCTATATAACCCCAGCATATCCTTAGAAATAGCTGATGTGAAAGGTATGAATACCATATACATGTTCGTAACGTATTTTAGAAACAGTTACTGAATTACGTGACAAATTATTTCTCACAAAGCTGCAATGGACTTTAAATGTTCTAAAGAATGTGGGTATAGTATTCTGAACTAGGAAACGCACTGTAAGGTTGTTCATTAGGCCAGCAGAAATGAAATGCATTTAACAGACTTTCAAGGAGTCAGAGCCTTTACACAAAGCAGAACTGTCCTACCCTGTGGGAACGTTAAGATGCCGTAGGCAGGCTCCAAGATACTCCCCTCTATCCTCCTTCCAAGCTTTTCTCTACGCAAGGACAGACGGATGACCAGAACAATGACCCAGTGTAAAAGGGCACAAATGCTAGGGGGTAATTGAACAATTAAGAGGCTATGCTTATGTTTATGTTGTAAAGCAGACATCGGAAAGTTACGGCCAAATGCTTGTTAAGAAAGCAATTGTTAGAAGGCAATTAACCAATTAAGGTATTTGTGTTTGGGTGGTAAGAATTTGTGTGTACTTGGTATTTGCATGATTAGTGAAGCGATTTTTCTGCTAATATCATGTCTAGGGCGATCCTATTCTCCCAGGCCATCCTACTTGTAGCATCCAATTGCTCTGCAATTCCCTTTATTGCCTTCTTTGTATAGTTTATACATCTCTGTTGATTGTAATAGATGTAGTTTATCCAATCCACGTTCTTGTTAATCGTCACCCACCAGAATAGCGACTCAAATCCTGCAGCAATTTGATTTCTAGCCTTAAATTCATCAGGGGCACCTCTGGGCACCCCAATGGAATCTATATGTATTATATCACCATCAAATGGGACTCCTAAACCTCTTCTGTTCCTTTTGTGAATGTGAGATAGATCCTTCTCAAATGCCAGAGTGAACGGAATGGCCAGTTGAACAAGTGCACAGGTACCTCCCCAATTAGATGGGAGAGTGGACCATAAGATCTTCCCACCGCAGCACTACCAGAGATCCGCTCTAGGGATTCCCAGCCTTGAACAGTTCCCCGCTAAATCCGTTGTAACATCCACGGTTTCACTGCACAGTGAGAAATTCCCTATAAGCCTGGTAGCCTTCACACCCTGTCTTGAGAGACAAGCTGTATGGTACCTATGGCCTTAGAGAATGCAGGAGGGATTTTGGCATCCATCTCCAATATGGGGGGAAACAACAGGGACAGTGATTTACAGGCTTCATTTCCCCAGGCGGTTTTCTCCTGGTACAGGGCAATCATACATTGCATCCCTTGGGAATCCTTGGTCCACCCTAAAGGAAGGGATACGACCTGAGCTATAGGCCGTCCTGATGCACAAGCATAGCAGTTGCTATGGTTGAGACTCCGGACAGTCTACTTAATCCATTCTACCCAGGCATTCACATCCCTGTATCCCGTCTCAATTTCAAATGTTTGTCTGAGATCTTTTATTTCCGTAATTAGCAGAGTTGCAGGACTTTTAGAAGGAATTTTCTCTCCTTTTTTCTCATCCTGAACCTTTTGAGTATAGTCAGGTAATGAATCCCATACAGCTACTCTGAATCTAGCTACTGGGTCCTTTCCCCGAATGTTTATTCCAATGCCAAAAGTGATGCTAACAAGGCTATCGGCCTTGCTAATTGTTATTGTTACCGGATTACACTGCAAAGTCTGGCAGTCTGGTTGGACAATTCCCTTGAACGTACTAATCCGTTCTTTCAGGGTGTGTGATTGCAATGTATCAGATATCCCTGGGGTGTATGTCCAGCCTTGATAGACAGTCGTCCACCATACATTATTCCATCCCCCACAGGGGGATCTCTTGTTCATGCCTAATTCAGGACACAGATATTTCTCTTCATGACTCAATTGTCGTTGGGCACTTAAGCCCCCACAGGATATCGCATTGCAAGCATCAAATGTGACAGTCTGAGGCATTTCTTTCCTTGTTACATTTACCCACATCTTCACAGGGTATCCTCCCGCTCCCCTCTGCAGGTCATCCTTTTCCCAAGCAGTCAGTTGACTAAGGCATTTTTTGAAGGTGATTGCTGTCAAAATCAAAATTACTAATTGGTCTTTCCCCCACATCATTATTTACTCATAAATATTTGTACCGTTACTACAGTGAAGAACAGGATATACTCCACTAGAAATACAAATATATCCTAAATGCCTCTCTGTCTATATTAGTAATGGAAAAAAAGATTAGTTTATTTACAATTTCTTTCTAATTTTTATCTATAGAGGATCCTTCATGGCAACAGTTTCCCACACTTCAGGGTTAGTGGAGGGTTTTACTCGGGTGTAGTGAGTCCAACCTTTCTCGGCTGTCCTGATGGCTGTTTCTGTTATCAGAAGTACTTGGAACGGTCCTTCTCAGTCGGGTTGCAGCTTTGCCTCCTTCCAGGTCTGGATGAGGACCCAGTCTCCAGGTTGGAATGGATGAATCGGAAATTCCAGAGGTGATGTCTGTGCTAACAGTCCTTGGATTCTGAGAGACGATAGTGAGGAAGACAATCCGAGTATATAGTTCTTAAGAAACATACCTTTAGTTTCAAACTGCGGTACCTCATTTTTTATTCAGCTTTATTTTTAAAGGGGTTATTTTCAACCTCCCCCCCATTCCCTTCCTTTGCCCAGACCATGGGATCTATATCTTTCTCATCTGTCTCAGTTAACACATTCATTGATACTGTAATTCCCTCCTGACAGATTGTTATTTGTATTCCCAATTTCATCATAAGATCTCTCCCCAATAAATTAGTACCAGCATCATGTACATACAATAATTGTCCTGTTACTGTCTTACTCCCTAATCTCAATTCAGTGTTTTCAAAAAGTGGTACCGTCATCCCCTTTCTCTACCCCACTTGTACCCCGTTCCTGGTACCAGGATTATACAGTTACTTTCTGGTGTCTGTACCCCCCCATAAGTTTTATTATGTTCCCTTAGAACCAAATTCTATAAAATACTAAAGGGCACAAGAAGGTGTCCATCTGGATATACACCCATCTGTCAGCTTGCTCTCTTCCCTTCTAAATCATTAATTAGATTCCTATCCTCTTTAGAATACCTTATAGGCTCTGATTAAGGTTCAGATGTTTTAAGTTTACCGTCTGGAATTAAAGCCAGTTCACCAATTTCTTTTCCTTCAGCTGCCTGTTCTGCCAGCTGATCCACCATCATATTCCCAGTTTCCTGTACAGTGTCACTCTTCTGATGTCCTTCAGTGTATGCTGCTCTTTGGTAGATTTACATCACGCTGAATTTGTTTTCCTTGTGTGTAAGCAACCCTTGCTCTTTCCAGATGATACCACGAGTGGGTACCATATACACATGCATATTTAGCATCTGTCCATATTTTTAAGTTTCTTGTTATTTCAGCCTTCTGAGCGGAAGTCCCCACAGCTAATGGTTTTGCTTCATTTACCTTGTCAGTAGCAGTTACTGCATATCCTGCCTTACAGTTTCCTTGTCTCACAAAACTGGTTCTGTCGATGAATCCAGGGGTCCTCAGCGTCGTCCAGTGGTTCCTCCTGCAGGTCTGACCAACTGGTATAGACAGCCTCATGCAGTCGCACACTGCTGGCTTGGAGGTAGCTCTTTGTTGGTGTTCTGGGTGTTCAGCAAATTGCTTCCTTCTTTTTGATCAGTTGTGCTTTCTGTTGAGAAACTTGATACCCATTTAAATCAAGAAATTCAGCAAACTCACAGTCCGTTGTACACAGTTCTCCTTTGATACTGTGGCATCCACGTACTGCAGTAAAGTTCCACCATGGAATAGAGGAACCCAAATCTCAGGCTCACAAGCTGACCAGTTCTCAAACATCATTGGGTTGTTCTCGCAACCCTGGGTCTCACTGTCCAGGTTAACTGAATTTTTGTTTTTGTGTACTTCAAATCCAGAATGGCAAACCCCACCAACTTATTCCTCAGCTTGGTTAATAAAGTGCATGGATTTACCACCATGGGTTGCATGTCTTCAACATTTCTATTAACTGCCCTCAAATCTTTTACCAAAGCATAGCTCTTGCCAATCCAAAAAGTTATTTATTATTTCTTTTATCCTCCTTCAATCTTGTATCCGAAAAGGGCATTGCTTTACCCTGGCTAGGCTGACTCCCATCTATAACTTAACTTTTATTGAGTTGCACTGTTTTTTTGGTTTTTTTTTTGGCTCTGCCAGGCACTCCTGATGCCTGCAGTCCTGTGTATACCTGATTTAGGATTTACCTAACTTCTGGGGGTACAACATTGCTTTTGCCAGTTTGTGTTAAAGCCAGACCTAAAATTTTCAGTCAATTGGTCTTGCTTGACAATTAGCTCCAATTTTCTCTACTGAATTTAATCTCTACATTCAACTGTTCTAATACATCATGCCCAAGTAATGGTTTTGGAGAACCTGGTGTGTACAAGAATTTATGTATTCCTACTTGTTCTCCTAGCCTGTATTTAATTGGTCCCCCCAAAAAGTAACCTTCTCTTGCCAGTAGCTCCTACAACTATTTCAAAAATCATCTACGGGTAATAATTCTTGATGTAGCACAGGGTAAAAGCCACCCGTATCAGAAAGTAAACTCTTTACCCTGCTTCCCCAGCTGCCTTCGGTCCAGTGGGGGTGGAACTCTCCCTGAGCCCTTCCAGGCTCCCCCTTACCTCTTCTTCTAGGTAAGGACATCCCTGTTACAGCTTGCTCAACTTTGCCTTCCTCAGCCTGTGTTTTTCCCAAACCCTTTTCACTTTCCAGACTTTCATCATTACTGAAATACAATGTTAGTAATTTCTGTTTCACTCCCTCCCCTCCCCAGGATTCCGGTGCTCACACTGGGACATCGGGTTTCCCGAGATCTCTGCAGATGACGGCTATTCTCACTCTCACTGTCCCGCCCCATCCCCATTCACAAGTCACACACCCTGCACAGTTACAGCGGGAAGCTCTCGCCCCCAGCTCTTTCTCTCACTCAGAGTTGTTCTTACAGACCGTGGGGGGGGGGGGGGGGGGGGGGCTAGTGCGGGGGATGTGTTCTCATGCAGACCCAAACTCTAATATCCCGAACTCACTGTTTTCCTTAACCTTTTTGCCGTTTTTTTTGTTTGTTTTCCCCACAATTCCACTATTTGTACCCTCAGTTACATTTCCATGTACCATTAACAAATAGATTTCCACACAGCATCGAGACAGTTTCTACCACTCCCTTCAAAATCCACAAATCAAACAATACAGTTCTTCAATTTCCACAAACACCCAGCATTTGCTCTCATGATTAGAGTACTCAGTTATAAAACTGGTCTCATTCTTCCATTTATGTTCCTGGTTTCTTATCCAATATTCCCCCTGGCTCACCAGCAATATTTTTCCAGTGAGCCAAAATACAACCCAGGGAGGTCTTCTTGGTATCACTTTAGACACTCTCTGTTGCATAACAGCCTCATACATGACATGACATAACATAATTTAACACTTTCACGACATAAACATTTAACAATCACAAAGACAGTGACAATAATCAGTACAATTTATCCTCAGGATCCTTCCTCTCTCTGCCTCCCTCCAGGGCCCAACCTTCCCTCTGTATTCATTTCCCACACTTGCATAGCTGCCCACCTCCTTCTCCAATAAACAACACATCAATGATAAACATCATTTCCATCCATGAGTAGAAATTAGGCCCTAGAAATTGATCTAATTGTTCTGCGACACTTATTGGATCCTCAATTAAGGAATTCTTCTTGAAAATCCTGACTTTTCTTCTAGTAAAAACAGCAGGCATTAGCATACCCTATTTCCCTTTGAGCTAAGGACACTGCCCTAAAGGATAAAGTGAAGTATTAGTAAGGTTAGTGTTAGAGAAAGGAAGGCTCTCTAGGTCCCATTCACATTACTCCAACTCGCTCAGTTAATCGAGAGTGCATCCTCTCTGTCTCTTGCATTGCTTTAGAAATCTAAGGGGGGAAGTTATCTAAGGGATCCCATTTATGATCTTTCTGCTTCTCTTTCCTTTTTCTTCTGAAGTTTGACTCCTCCTTGTGAGGAAGATTTTATTTTATTTTTTTTACTTCTTGCATCCATTAAGCGAGATAAGCCAATCCTGTTTCAGAAAAAGGAGTCAGTTTACTGATTACATATAAATACAAAGGCAGACAGGCCCATCTTCGTCAGACCCCTACTTTGGTCAAAATCATGAGTTTTCCCTGTAGTGGCTCTCTAGGCTATGTCTGTATACAGTATTTAAACATCTTTTCCCTGTTCTTTTCCCTGGTCTGGGGATTATTTTCCAAGCTTCTTTCCCAACGGGCTATCTCTAGGCACGAATTTGGGGACCCTTTTCCCTGTTCTACGGAGCTCCTATTCCCCATCCCTCCGGAATCCGATTCTTGGATTTGGGGCCAATCCCCCCGGAGCACCTCGCTCCGATTCTCAGATTCAATAGGGGTGTGCTGCTGCCACTTCGTCAAGTGCACAGGTACCGCACACCAACAGCTCCCTGCCGAGACTCACCCGAGTCTCCACCGACCCCCAAGGCAAGAATTAAATTCCCTTACCTTGGTCCATGCATGAAGTTACCGGGTCTCCAGGGGTCAAAGCACATGCCTGCCTGCCCCTTGGCTTTCACAGAGCCCGGCCTGTCTTTAACAGTCTCGGTTTCTTATCGGCCGTCCCAAGGAGTCACCTCGCCACCCAGACAGAACCTCTGAAATCAGCAGGGTGCACCTATCCTGTCCAGGGCAGTAGGGAGACCCTCAAAGAGGCGATAATTATCCCAGATGAGCCCCCAAATTGTTGGAAATATCCAAATAATTTTTCAGGACGGTTTCTCTGATAAAGCAAATTTTATTCGCAATTGCAATAGCGGGCCTCCTGCAAGCAGGAGAGCACAGAGAAAACAGTGTTACATCTTTTATCCCTACTGCCTGACGCTTATCTCTTTCCCCCCTGCTTCCTCATTGGCTGAGTACTGCAGGTTCGCACTCTTTCGCGACGCTTCACTAATCATACAAATACCAAGTAAACACAAATCCTTACCACCCAAACGCAAATATCTTAATTGGTTAATTGCCTTCTAACAATTGCTTTCTTAACAAGCATTTGGTCGTAACTTTCCGATGTCTGTTTTTTACAACATAAACATAAGCATAGCCTCTTAATTGTTCAATTACCCCCCCTAACATTTGTGCCCATTTTACACAGGGTCATTGTTCTGGTCATCCGTCTGTCCTTGTGTAGAGATAAGCTCGGAAGGAGGATAGAGGGGAATATTTTGGAGCCTGCATACGGCTCCAGAGTAGGACTGATTTGTGTAAAGGCCCTGACTCCTTGAAAGTATGTTAAATGTATTTTGCTTCTGCCGGTCGAATGAACAACATTACAATGTGTTTCCTAGTTCACAATACTATATCCACACTGTCTAGAACGTTTAAAATCTACAGCAGTTTTGTAGGAAATAATTTGTTAGGTAATTCGGTAATTATGTTTCTAAAAATGTTACTCACATGTATATGGTATTCTTACTTTCCGCATCAGTTATTTCTAAGGATATGTTACAGCTTAATTTTTTAGATCAGGAAAGTTGCCCTCTACCCTCGATGTTGTGGTGCAGGTGTCCAGCATTCCCTGACCTGTGTCAGTAACGCTGGCACTGTCATGTGCTGCATGGGGTCTCAGCAGCCTGAGCATGCTCTCACTGCTTGGCCAGGAGATGTTCCAGATGGACAACCTCTGCTCCTTCCTCGCCTCATCCCGAATTCTACGAATTGCTGGGAAAATTGGAGAATATCCATAGGTCTCCCCGTAGAGCTCTCTGCAATCTGGCAGTTTTGGTGTTTCTCCCAGAGGTTCTTTGAACAATTCCAGCACAGGCATAGCTATCTCGTCTTCTCCTCCCTTGCATTGCTGACTGGAGGAGTGGTGCTGCATTGACCTCCTCTGGACAGTGCGTGGTCTCGTTTTCTGCATCTTCTGGCACAGATGCAGGCAATGGCTCAAGGTGTCCTGCAGGCCCAGGACCAGCGCCCAGAAGAGAAGCTGAACGCACAGTTTCTGCTTCATCACACAAGGCAAGACATGCATTCTGCAGCTCTCCAGATGACTGTGCTGCAGTTCCTGTCTCAGCAATCTCTTCCACATTATGCTGTTCATCCCGCACTCCAGCATCCCAGGATAGGAGCTCTCCTGCCGCAGGAAAGAGGCCCTCCACCATCGATGTTGTGGTGCGGGTGTCCAGCATACCCTGAGCAATGTCAATAGCACTGGCACAGGCATGTGCTGCTTGGGGTCTTAGCAGCCTGAGCATGCTCATGTTTGGCCAGGAGATGGTCCAGCTGGACAACATCTGCTCCTTCCTCGCCTCATCCTGAATTCTCCAGATTGCTGGGTGAACCGGAGAACATCTGTAGGCCTCCTGGTTGACCCCTCTGGCATCTTGCAGACTCAGTGCTGCTCCCAGAGCTTGTCTAGAGACTTCAGGCACGGTGGTAGCAGTTACTTCTCTTTCTTCCCCCTCACACACTCTTGGGAACAGCACTGCATTATTGGCCACCTCTGGAGAGTGTGCAGCCTTGGGAGAATCTAGGTTACCTGCATCTTCAGGCACTAATGCAGGCAGGGGCTCCTTGTCTCGCTCTTTGCCACCTGCCTGCCCTTCTGGGCCCTTCTGAGCTGCTCTGGAAGATGGTGTAGTGGCAGCATGAGTGTCGCTGCTGCCCTCCTGAGCATCTCTCCAAGCTGCGTGGACCTTCCCAGCCTTGGTGGACAGCACCTGGGCCGTTCCTGCTGGTGGTCTCAGGGCGCCATGCACCCTGGAACTGCCAGCTGCACTTCGACGCTTGAGCTTGCGGCTGCAGCACAGCTCAGGGACACCACGCAGTTTTGTCTGGATCTGGCATGGCGAGGCCTGAGAACAGCTGAGACTTCCAGGGCTGGACCCTGGCTCTCAGGCCTTGCTGTCCCGTCCTGGACATGCAAGGTTCCCGGAGGTCTCGGGGCAAGGACTGGGAGTCTGCTGCCTCTAATGCCCACGGCACGTGCTCTGCCACTTGGAGAAGATGTGGAAGAGGCTGCTGCTGGCAGAGCAGGCAGCTTACAGATCCCAGAAGCTGCTGCTGCACGCCGGGGTGCAGCTGTTGGCAACCCTGCCCTCCTTAAGCGAGGCAGCAAGGGTGGCTGAGGCTGTCTGCTTTGGCCACTGGCACCGCCGCAGGTCACCAACACTGGAAACTCCCGCCTGCCCGCCTGCAAGAGAAGCTGAGGAGAAAGGCCGAGTGAGCGAGGTCCTTCCCGCTCGCGTTGCACGGAGCATCGAGGGCAGCCCTCAGCCCACGGGCAGCTGAGTGCAGAGGAGCTGAAGCAGAGGAGGGCTGGTCCCCACATGGCAGCCCCCACAGCACAGCAGCCCATTGTGGCAGCTCTGCACGCATGCCTGGGCAGCTGGCTGGGGGCCACCAGCGGCGAGTTTCAGCGTGTGGTGTGGCAGCGTGTGCAGGACAGAGAGCTGTAGGCCAGGGGCAGAGGCAAGGCCCTGCCTGCGCGCCACCACTCCAGGTCTTCCCTGGGATGGTGGGCCTGGGTACGGCAGGGCATGCAGTGCTGCCGGCCTCCATGCTGCTTCGTGGGCCATCTGAGCTGGGAAGCCCTCCCTGGGATGGCTTTCTGCCCGGGGATGTACCCTGGCCATCCTCCTGTAGTCCTGTACTCAAGCACTTGGAGCTCTGTGCACCTCCTGTGGCCTTCGCAGGAATGTTGTGTGTGGTGTGGCAGCGGTACCTGTGGGGGCAGAGAGCTGTAGGCAAGGGGCAGGGCGGGCACCAGGCAAGGCCCTGCCTGCCACCAAGCACCGCAGCTTTCCCTGGGAGGGCTGGCCCGGGCACAGCAGGACTCTGTACATGGAGCTGCTCGCCGGGCCGCTCGGGCCCAGCAGGCCCTCCCTGGGACGGCTCTGCACTTGGAGACATAGATGGGCATGCTCAAGCTGTGTGGCCAGGATGTGGTCCTACTGGACAACATCTGCTCCTTCCTCGCCTCATCTCGGATTCTCCGGATCGCTGGGTGATCTGGAGGATATCCACACGCCACCTGTTGGTCTCTCTGGGATACGGCGATCTCGCGGCATCTCCCAGAGCTTGCGTGGACAATTCAGACACGGCCATAGCCGCTTGTTTCTTCTCCTTGTCCTCCCGCACACACTGACAGCAGGTATTCCTGCGTTGCACTGACCTCCTCCGGACAGTGTGCAGTCCCGAGAGGATCTGAGCTTTCTGCATACCGAGGCACTGATGCAGGCAAAGGCTCAGGGTGTCCTGCAGGCCCAGGTTCTGTGGCCAGAAGCGACGCTGAGCGCACGGCATCTGCCTCACACACGGCGGTGTGGAGAAGGAGGCGTGGGATGGAGGTGGCGAAGTCGCCAGCAGCGTGCCCAGCAGCAGCAGCGACTTCAAAGGCCGCCAGCGGCCCGGCCGAGCCCGGCCCTGCTGCTCTCCGCCCTCGGCCCTGGCAGTTAGTGCTGGCAGTTAGTGCTGGCAGTTAGTCCTGGTAGTTCATGCGGGCAGTTAGTGCTGGTAGTTAGTGCTGGCTGTGCTGGCAGTTAGTGCTGGCAGTTAGTTCTGGCAGTGCTGGCAGTTAGTGCTGTAGGCGCAGGCAGTGCTGGCAATGCTGGCAGTGCAGGCCGTGCAGGCAGTTTCACCAGCAGAGGTTTAGGTTGGAACACAGGAAATCCTGTGTACAGAAGGGCGTGTTAAGCACTGGAACAGGCTCCCCAGGGCGGTGGTTGAGTCACCGTCCCTGAATGTGTTTAAAATCCATTTGGATGTGGTGCTCGGGGACATGATTCAGCGGTGGGTAGTTAGAGTGAGGGTAGGATGGTTAGGTTGTGGTTGGACTTGATGATCTTGAAGGCCTTTTCCAACCTGAGCAATTCCACGATTCTATGACCTGCGTAACCCGAATTGAGGGCTATACGCTTTTTAGAAGGGATAGGCAAGGTAGGAGAGGTTGGGAATTGCCGCCTACGACAAAAAGAGGACAGACTGCAAAGAGCTGCCTCAGAGAAATAGTCAGGCACACGTGGGGAGCCTGTGGGTTAAAACCAGGGACGAGACCAACAAAAGACAGCTGGTGGTCGGGGAATACTACAGGCCACCGAATCAAGGGGAGCCTGTAGGTGTGACCTTCTTCCTTCAGCTGCAGGAGCTGTTGTGCTCCCAGACTCTGATCCCTCTGGGGGATTTCAACCACCCAGATACCTGCTGGGAAATGAACATGGCGAGCTAGCTGCAAGTGATCCAGGAGACTCCTGGAGCCCAATAATGGTAACTTTCTGGTACCGGACTTGGACAGGTCAGGACCAGAGGGGACCAGCTGGTCACCAGTGGTTGCCGAGTTTGGTGCTCATCCGTGCAGAGGAGGTGGTCGAAGACGTTAAGATTGGAGGCAGCCTGAGCTGCAGCAACCATGCCCTGGTTGAGCTTGCGATCTCCAGGAACATGGGCCTGGCAAAGAGTGGAGTCAAGACACTGAACTTCAGGAGAGTGAACTTCAGTGACCTGTTTAAGGAATGGTTGAATGAGATCTCCTAGGAAACTGTCCTTAGGCACAAAGGAACGGAACACAGCTGGCAGCACAGTTAAGAACATGCTTCTGAGAGCACGAGAGCTCTCCATCCCCCAGAAAAAGAAATCAGGCAGGGGTGGCAGGAAACTCAGCTCAGCTGAGCACGGGGCTGCTGGGAAGGCTGAGGGAAAAGAAGGAAGCAGTGGAAGTGGGGATAGGTGGCCAGGGAGGAACAGAGGGATGTTGTTTGGATGTGCAGGGATGGCATCGGGAGGGCCAAGGCGCAGACAGTATAAAGTTCAACAAGGGATGTGGAAAGAAAAGAATAAAAAAAAAAAAAAAAGTGTTTGTTGAAGTACATTATGAGTAGCTGGCGCCAAGCATGGAAGGAGGGATGGGCAATCCTAATAGCCCAGAGCATATTCTGAAAACGTTGAGGGACCTTGATTCTTCTCTTGCCCAGAACCAACAGGCAGTATGCGACTGGGTAGCAGACTTAAGGGCAGAATGGAAATATCGCTGAAGAAAAGGGAAAGCAGTGGTTTGTGCAGTACTCGGGACACAGCTGGTCACACTCACAAGTACTATGGGCAGCCATGATTCTCAGGAGCCAGCATTATCTCCTCCTTGCAGGAGGAAGTAGGAAAATTATAAGAGCAGCTGGTTGAGGAGCAACAGCAGTGTCAGCAGGCAGAAGCACTGATGAAGTGCTTGGGGAGGGAAGAGGCCTTCTGCCTCTAGGCCAACTCTTAGACTACTGTAGGCAGCCCCGGCCCCACTTCCTTCCAAGACAACAAACATGAAGCCCAACCCACTCCCTTTAGGAGCTAAGGAAGGCACAGCCCCCCCTTGTAGCTGAACTATGCAATCAAGGGATTACAGCACCTGCAAACTCTCCTTGTAACTTTCCTGTATGGCCAGTGTGGGAGCCCTGTGGCAAATGGAGACTTAGAGTGGACTGCAGGCGTCTGGGTGCCGAGACTGCCCCTTCAGCAAAAGCGGCCCCAAATGTTTCAGAATTGATTACTGCCCTACGGGAACAGCCTCATCCCTTTCTGGCTGCCACTGATGCCTAAGACAGCTGTTTTATGGTCCCCTTGAGGAAGGTGGAGGACAATCAATTTGCATTTACTTGGAGGGAGTGCAATGCACAGTCACCCGATTACCCCAGGGGTACAGACACTCGCCCACTCTGGCGCTCGGAGCATTGGCACGGAGGCTGGAGAAGCTCACGTTGGACCACGGTGTCTGGGTTTGTCTGTATACCGATGACATCCTCATATGGGGGAATGATGATGTCAACGTAGGGAATACCCAAGCCTGCGCAGTGAGACACCTGAGGAGCCCTGAGCCAGCCGGGACACTTTGGTCTCCTCTCAGTAGGTGCCTGGCTGTGCTCGCACCCCTACAGACACACCGGTGCTCTCCCACCAGGGCTGCCCCTTTCACAGCCCCTCACCCCGATCATCACAGCCCACCTCACACACACACCGGCTCAGCCAGCTCACACTTTGCAAGTCACAAATCACTCTCCCTTGCACGCCCACGCTCTCTGCACTTGCTGCCACCACCGACACATGGATCCATTGCCCCGTGCTCTGAGCCCAGTAGTCGCACTCAGAGACCAACCATGCACGAGTGCACAGATGAGACAGCACTCAGGCAGGATAGAATAAAGATAGCATTTAATCAGAATTCTATGTTGACAAGATGGAATCAGAATTCTGCATTGACAAGTTGGAATCAAAATTCTTCACTGACATGATGGAATCAGAATTCTACATTGACAGGATGGAATCAATCTCTGGGGAGCTGCCTGGTGTTTACAGCCTCGTGCCTCTCCTCTCGCTGTCCCCTGATGCAGCTGCAGGTGCAAACCCTGCGCAGAGCCCGGAGCACACTCCTGATGACAGCTGGCATCCGGCGGCGAGCTGCTGTGTGTGGTGCGGCTGTGGTACCTGTGGGGGACAGAGAGCTGTAGGCAAGGGGCAGAGGCGAGCTCCTGCCTGCCACCCACCACCATGGAATTTCCCTGGGAGGACTGGCTTGGATATGGCAGCGCATGGAACGCTGTCAGCCTCCATGCCACTTGGTGGGCCATCTGAGCTTGACAGGTCCCTCCCTGGGATTGTTTTCTGTCTGGGGACGTACCTGGGCCATCCTCCGGTGCATCTCTGAAGCACACGGAGCTCTGTGCACGTTCTTCAGCCTCTGCAGAAACCTGTGTGAAGAGAACAAAACCACACACCTGTAATACCACTGGCTGTTGATGGTGTGGGTGCCAGGGGTCCAGGGGAGGGATCCCCTTTCCAGGCCCCTTTGATTGAAGGCAAGGCAGGAATAACAGAGGGGCTGTCCACCCTAATGCATGGAGCTGGTTGGAAAGGAGACAGCATCTCCAGGCATCTCCCCACAGCGCACACTCCAGGCACCACTCCTGCCTCTGCCTCCAATTCATGCCTGGTGCTGACCTTGCTCACCTCATGCTGAGGGCCCACATCTTCTGCTCCCTCACATGCTGACACATGCTCCTCAGTCATGGGATCTGCAGCTACAGATGAAGCTGAAGAAATGGCCTCCACCTCACCAGATGGCTCATCGGATGTGCTGGATGTGATGCTGACTGCCTCTGATGCAGCATCTTCCTCAGAGTCACATCCCCAGTCTTCCTCCACATTCTCCAGTGTTGAAGGGCAAGGACAGGAGGGCGGGTGCATGCCCTCATCTCTCACTGCATTGTCTCTGGCATCCAGCGTGCCCTCAGCAGTGCTGGCAGCACTGTCGCTGTCATCACTGGACTCTTCCAGTATAACTGGCAGTCTAACAGTCCACTTTCTGGAGTCACCAGAGTCAAGAAACCCATCCCGTGATGTCGTGGGCCAGATACCTGGCGTGCCCTGAAGAGCGCCAACATTATTGAATGTGTCACCTCTTGCCTGGAGCCTTCGCTGCCTGGGGCTTCTCACATTCCTTGGCCAGGAAATATTCCAGTGTGACAACATCTGCTCGTTTCTGTCCTCCTCACGAATTCTCCGCATTGCTGGGATCATAGGAGAGTACCCAGAGGGCTCCCTGTTGATCTCGCTGGGATCTGGCAGTCTCCGTGCTTCTCCCAGACCTTGTCCGGAGGATTCAGGCATGGCCATAACTGATTCTTCTCTTTCTCCTCCCTCGGACATTGGCAAGGGGAGCGATACTGCATCAGTCTCCTCTGCAGAGCTTGCAGCCTCGGAAGAATCTGAGCTTTCTGCATCTTCCAGCACTGATGCAGGTAAAGGCTCAAGGTGCCCTGCAGGCCCTGGCTCAGCATCCAGAAGAGATGGTGAACACACAGTGCGTACCTCATCAGATGGGGCAAGAGATGCAACTTGCAGGGTGCCAGATGACTGTCCTGCCGTTTCTATCTCTGCAGCCTCTTCCAACTCTAGCTGCGAGTCCTGGACTATAACACCTCTGGCTGAGGAATCATCAGAAGCAGAAAACTGGCCCTCAGCCCTCGATGTCACACTGCAGACGCTCAGCGTGTCCTGAGCACTGTCAGCTGCACTGGCACTGTCTTCTGTTGCTTGGGGCCTTAGCAGCGGGGGCACGCTCATGCTATTTGGCCAGGAGATGTTCCAGTGTGGCAGCATCTGGTCCTTCTTTGCCTCATCCCGGATTCTCTGGATTGCTGGGTGAACTGGAGGATATCCATATGCCTCCCCGTAGACCTCTCTGGGATCTTGCAACCTCTGTTCTTCTCCCAGAGACTGGTTGGAGAATTCAGGCATGGTGCTAGCCGTTTCTTCTTCTTCTCCCTCGCATGCTCTCCAGAAAAAAGGTGCTGCATTGGCCTCCTCTGGAAAGTATTCAGCCTTGGAAGAAGTTGAGTGTTCCCCATCTTCAGGACCTGTTACAGCCAAAGCCTCAAGGTGTCCTCCAGGCCCAGGGTCTGCAGCCAGAAGAGAAGCCGAAGGCATGCTGCCTGCCTCATCAGGTGAGGCAAGAGATGCGCTCCGCAGTTTGCCAGGTGAACATCCTGCGGATTCCCTCTCAGCAGTCTCTTCTAATTCTTGCAGCTCAACCTGCACTCCAGCATCCCTGGTTCGGGAACCACCAGAGGCAGGAATCTGAGCCTCAGCCCTCGATGTCGCGGAGCGTACACCCAGGTTTCCCTGAGCAGTGTTGGCAGCACTGGGCCTGGGCACGCTCACAGAGTTTGCCCACCGTGTGTTGCAACTGGACAACATCTGCGGTGTGTGCTGAGGTCTCGGGGCAAGTACTGGGAGTCTGCTGCCTCTAATGGGTCTGGCATGCCGAGGCACGAGAACAGTTGAGGGGACTTCCAGGGCTGGACCCCGGCTCTCAGCCCCTGCTGTCCCGTCCTGGACATGCAAGGTTCCCGGAGGTCTCGGGGCAAGGACTGGGAGTCTGCTGCCCCTGATGCCCACGGCACGTGCTCTGCCACTTGGAGATGCTGTGGAAGAGGCTGCCGCTGGCAGAGCAGGCAGCTTGCAGACCCCAGAAGCTGCTGCTGCACGCCTGGGTGCTGCTGCCGGCAGCCCCGCCCGCCTTAAGCGAGGCAGCAAGGGTGGCTGAGGCTGTCTGCTTTGGCCACTGGCACCGCCGCCGGTCGCCGACTCCAGGAACTGCCGCCCGCCCGCCTGCAAGAGAAGCCGAGGAGAAAGGCCGAGTGAGCGCGGTCCTCGCCGCTCGCGCCGCACGCAGCACCGAGGGCAGCGCTCAGCCCGCGGGCGGCTGCCGCCCCGCTCCCCACAGCCGCACCGGCACAGGGCGGTCCCCACGCGGCGCGGGAAGACGTCCGGCCCCGCCTCCCTCGGGCTCCCTACCTGTGCGCGGCGGCTCCCGGAGGCCCGCGCGCTCTCCGGGCCGGGCAGCGGCGGCAGACGGACGCCGCGGAGGGACGAGCCCGGGCTCCGGCCGCCCGGCGGCACCACCTGCGGGGAGAAGGAGAACCGGGATGGAGGCGGCGAAGGCGCGGCCGGCGTCCCCCGCGGCGGCGACTTCGACGGCCGCCGGCGGCCCGGCCGAGCCCGAGCGCCTCCCTCCCCGGCCCGCACCTGTCGGCGGTCGCGCACGCGTGGCAGCCCCGCGTCGGGCTGGCGGTCGTCCTTCTTCTCCCGCTCCTCGCTCATCGCCGCGTCCTCGCGCAGACGCTCGGTCGCACGCACCCGGGGGAGCCGCGTCCTCCTCGCGGAGCCGCTCTCCCGAGAGTGAGCGGCACTCTCTCCGGGGGACTCCGGCCCCTCGCGGCGGCCCCGCGTCACAATGGCCTTGGGGCGCGACGCCGGCCCGCGTCACAGAGCCCCGGCGGGTTCCGCAGCGCACTGCGGCAGCCCTCCGCGCCCGCCTGGGCAGCCGGCTGCCCGGGGCTCGGCGTCGTCCTGATGACGGCGGGCCACTGGCGGCACGTCGCGGCAGCGTGTGGGGCACGGAGCGCTGCAGGCAGGGGCCGCTGCAGGCTCTCCCTGGGACGGTGGGCCTGGATACGGCGGGGCACGCAGTGCTGCCGGCCTCCGTGCTGCTTCGTGGCCGTCTGAGCTGGGTAGGCCCTCCCTGGGATGGCTTGCACGCCCTCGCTCTCTGCACTTGCTGCCACCACCGACACACGGATCCATTGCCCCGTGCTCTGAGCCCAGCACTCAACCAGGAGAGAATAAAGACAACACTGAATCAGAATTTTACATCTACAGGACTGAGTTTGTCATCCCTGGGAGCTGCCTGGTGTTTGCAGCTTCGTGCCTCTCCTCTCGCTGTCCCCCGATGCAGCTGCAGGTGCAAACCCTGCACAGAGCAGGGAGCCCACTCCTGATGACAGCTGGCATCCGGCGGCGAGCCGCTGTGTGTGGTGCGGCAGTGGTACCTGTGGGGGACAGAGAGCTGTAGGCAAGGGGCAGAGGCGAGGCCCTGCCTGCACTGTACACAGGTTTTCCCTGGGAAAATGAGCCTGCATATGGCAGGGCGCACACCGCTGCTGGCCTCCGTGCCAGTTGGTGGGACATTTGAGCTGGGCAGGCCCTCCCTGGGATGGCTTTCTGTCTGGGGACGTCCCTAGGCCATCCTCCGGTGCCTCTCTGAAGCACCTGGGGCTCTGTGCAGGTCCTCTGTCCTCTGCAGAAACCTTGGCAGCATGTGGTCTGGCAGCGGTTGCTATGGGAGACAGATAGCAATAGGCAAGGGGCAGGGTGGGCACCAGGCAAGGACCTGCGTGCTCCCCTAGCACAGCTTTTCCCTGGGAGGGAAAGCTGTCCTGGGCACAGCAGAATGGTGCGCATGGAGTGCTGCCAGCCTCCGAGCTGCTCACAAGGCTGATCAGGCTCAGCAGGCTCTCCATTTGGGGACATATCTGGGACATCTTCTGATGTCTCTCTGATACGACTGGAGTTCTGTGCACCTCCTCTGGCCTCTGCGGAAACCTGTGAGGGGAGAGCAAAACCAGCCCTGTAGGTTCCTTGCCAGCAATACTCCAAGTTCCAGGTTATCTTCTCCTGGTTTGTCAATCATGCCCCTCACATGAAGGTAAGCCGGGGGTTATGGATGTCCATCTTTCTGCATGGAGCTGGATGGAAAGAAGACAGTACCAGGCATCTCCCCACAGTGCACACTCCAGTACAGCTCCTGTCTTTGCCTTCATTTCACACTTGGTCCTGACCACATGGACTTCCCTCACCTTGTGCTTGAAATTGACTGTACTTTCTGCTCCTTTGCATGCAGATGAATGTCCCTCAGGTCTGGGTCCTGCAGCCACAGGGGAAGCTGAAGGCATGGTCTTCATCTCACCATATGAAGAACCAGAAATGCTTGGTGGCACACTGGCTGCCTCAGCAGCTTCTTCCTCATGGCTGTCTTCCCATTCTTCTTCCACACCCTCCACAGTATCAGGGCAAAAACAGGAGAGTGTGGGCGTGCTCTCAGCCATCACTGCAGTGTTCCTGGTATCCATATCCAGCATGCCGTGATCAGTGCTGGCATCGCTGGCAGCACTGTCAATGGTCTCTTACTGTGTGTACTTAATTCTAATATCCTGGCTTTGGGAAGCACAAGATGCAGGGAAGTGGCCATCCACCCTCGATGTCATGTTGCAGAGGTCCAGCATGCCCCAAGCAGTGTCGGCAGCACTGGCCCCGTCATCTGCTGCTTGGAGCACGAGAAGCATGGGCGTGCCCACACTGTATGGCTCAGACACGATCCTTACAGTGGACTACAGGCATCTGGAGGCCAAGACTGCCCCTTCAGCAAAAGCTGCCCCAAATGTTTCAGAATTGATTACTGCCCTACAGGAACAGGCTCATCCCTTTCTGACTGCCATTGATGCCTAAGACAGCTGTTTTATGGTCCCCTTGAAGAAGGTGGAGGACAATCAATTTTGCATTTACTTGGAGGGAGTGCAATGCACAGTCACCTGATTACCCCAGGGGTACAGACACTCGCCCACTCTGGCGCTCGGAGCATAGGCACAGAAGCTGGAGAAGCTCACGTTGGACCACGGTGTCCGGATTTATCTGTATACTGATGATATCCTCATAAGGGGGAATGATGATGTCAATGTAGGGAATACCCAAGCCTTTGCAGTGAGACACCTGAGGAGCCCTGATCCAGCTGGGACACTCCTGGTCTCCTCTAGGTAGGTGTCTGGCCGTGCCACCCACCACCATGGAATTTCCCTGGGAGGACTGGCCTGGATATGGCAGCGCATGGAACGCTGTCAGCCTCCATGCCACTTGGTGGGCCATCTGAGCTTGACAGGTCCCTCCCTGGGATTGTTTTCTGTCTGGGGATGTACCTGGGCCATCCTCCGGTGCATGTCTGAAGCACACGGAGCTCTGTGCACGTTCTTCAGCCTCTGCAGAAACCTGTGTGAAGAGAACAAAACCACACACCTGTATGCCACTGGCTGGTGATGGTGTGGGTGCCAGGGGTCCAGGGGAGGGATCCCCTTTCCAGGCCCTTTGATTGAAGGCAAGGCAGGAATAACAGAGAGGCTGTCCACCCTAATGCATGGAGCTGGTTGGAAAGGAGACAGCATCTCCAGGCATCTCCCCACAGCGCACACTCCAGGCACCACTCCTGCCTCTGCCTCCAATTCATGCCTGGTGCTGACCTTGCTCACCTCATGCTGAGGGCCCACATCTTCTGCTCCCTCACATGCTGACACATGCTCCTCAGTCATGGGATCTGCAGCTACAGATGAAGCTGAAGAAATGGCCTCCACCTCACCAGATGGCTCATCGGATGTGCTGGATGTGATGCTGACTGCCTCTGATGCAGCATCTTCCTCAGAGTCACATCCCCAGTCTTCCTCCACATTCTCCAGTGTTGAAGGGCAAGGACAGGAGGGCAGGTGCATGCCCTCATCTCTCACTGCATTGTCTCTGGCATCCAGCGTGCCCTCAGCAGTGCTGGCAGCACTGTCGCTATCATCACTGGACTCTTCCAGTATAACTGGCAGTCTAACAGTCCACTTTCTGGAGTCACCAGAGTCAAGAAACCAGTTACCAGCCCGGGATGTCGTGGGCCAGATACCTGGCATGCCCTGACGAGCGCCAACATTATTGAATGCGTCACCTCTTGCCTGGAGCCTTCGCTGCCTGGGGATTCTCACATTCCTTGGCCAGGAAATATTCCAGTGTGACAACATCTGCTCGTTTCTGTCCTCCTCACGAATTCTCCGCATTGCTGGGATCATAGGAGAGTACCCAGAGGGCTCCCTGTTGATCTCGCTGGGATCTGGCAGTCTCCGTGCTTCTCCCAGACCTTGTCCGGAGGATTCAGGCATGGCTATAGCTGATTCTTCTCTTTCTCCTCCCTCGGACATTGGCAAGGGGAGCGATACTGCATCAGTCTCCTCTGCAGAGCTTGCAGCCTCGGAAGAATCTGAGCTTTCTGCATCTTCCAGCACTGAGGCAGGTAAAGGCTCAAGGTGCCCTGCAGGCCCTGGCTCAGCATCCAGAAGAGATGGTGAACACACAGTGCGTACCTCATCAGATGGGGCAAGAGATGCAACTTGCAGGGTGCCAGATGACTGTCCTGCCGTTTCTATCTCTGCAGCCTCTTCCAACTCTAGCTGCGAGTCCTGGACTATAACACCTCTGGCTGAGGAATCATCAGAAGCAGAAAACTGGCCCTCAGCCCTCGATGTCACACTGCAGACGCTCAGCGTGCCCTGAGCACTGTCAGCTGCACTGGCACTGTCTTCTGTTGCTTGGGGCCTTAGCAGCGGGGGCACGCTCATGCTATTTGGCCAGGAGATGTTCCAGTGTGGCAGCATCTGGTCCTTCTTCGCCTCATCCCGGATTCTCTGGATTGCTGGGTGAACTGGAGGATATCCATATGCCTCCCCGTAGACCTCTCTGGGATCTTGCAACCTCTGTTCTTCTCCCAGAGACTGGTTGGAGAATTCAGGCATGGTGGTAGCCGTTTCTTCTTCTTCTCCCTCGCATGCTCTCCAGAAAAAAGGTGCTGCATTGGCCTTCGGGAACCACCAGAGGCAGGAATCTGAGCCTCAGCCCTCGATGTCGCGGAGCGTACGCCCAGGTTTCCCTGAGCAGTGTTGGCAGCACTGGGCCTGGGCACGCTCACAGAGTTTGCCCACCGTGTGTTGCAACTGGACAACATCTGCGGTGTGTGCTGAGGTCTCGGGGCAAGTACTGGGAGTCTGCTGCCTCTAATGCCACGTCCTCCTCGCCGAGCCGCTCTCCCGAGAGTATGTAGATTTTCCTATTTAAACTTACACATTCACAGTCTAAATGCAAAGACTGACTGTGAAATATCACTTTGTTTAATTACCCTAAGTTTGCACATTGACTAGTGAGGCAAACAAAATGAAGCATTCCAAAACTGTGCTTATCAGAATGTTAAAATATCTTTCAAATTAAGATGGCGTATGAGAATTGGCCTTTTGATCTTTGAAACTACTCACCACTTACAAAGAAAAGGAAGCTATAACTGGAAAAACGGGTTATTTCTTTATCAAGGAGTTTAGATCCTCAAAAAGGCACCAAGTAGAGCTTTTTAATTAAGCTTGCTAAACAAATGCCTAATCTTTCTGTGCGAGTATTTGTTTTGCAGTAAGCAGCCCTTTTTGCCCTTCTTAAACATTGACTCATATCAGAGGGACTGCAAACACTGTATTTTAAGAAGATCATTAAGCCTGATTATTAAGACTGGGAGCAACACACAGAGCCACAGCAATTGTTGTAGCTGTTCCCAGGCTTCTTTGGAGAATCCTCGTGGCTGCTCTGGGTGATAGCTTGCTCCTGGCTGGCTGGAAGAGACTACACCTTTTATCCACAGATGGTACTAGTGGGTCTCAAACCCTCATTCAGCAATCAGCTGGTGAAGAGACAGACAACCAGGCAAATGAGGGCAGCAAGGAAAGACAGTGTGCAGCCTTCAGCAGTGCTTGCAGCGTGGCCACAGGGACACAGCAACTCTGCTGAAAGCTACACAGCATGAAGACGTGCTACGTGTTGTGACCGCCGTGGGCTGGAGAAACAGTATGCCTTTAGCACATAGTAGATTTTAACCCAGAAGCACCTCCCAAGAGAGGATGTGGTTGACCAGATGTTGTTTGAAGGGTATTTGGGGTGGCCTCATCTCAGGGAGTTGTGCTGTGGTCAGAGTGCAGAGGGACCACGTGAAGAAGCTGTAGGAAGTGGCAATCGCTGAGGAAGACAAACAAGGGTATGAACAGTCCATTTAGATACCTCACCCTCTGTTTCAAGGGAAGAGGAAAGCAGGAGACATATGACAGGCCGGCCCCTACAGACCGTGGGCACCACACGGAGCAGATCTCCATTGCAGCCATGAAGCAGCCCATGGTAGGCGCGGCCTGCAGGAGGCCGCAGCCATGTTGTGCCCACAGGAGCAGCCCCGGGCCGGAGCTGCGGCCATGGAGAAGGGCCGCGGTGGGGCAGGAGGGCTGGGCCAGCTGCTGCTCTTGAAGAGGAGAGTGTGGTGTTGAAGCTCTGGGGAAGTGCTGCCCGTGGGGCAGTTTCTACAGGATGGACTCCGGGGTACGGAGCCACTTTAGAGTAGCGCTTGAAGAGCTGCAGTCTGTCAGAAGCCCGTGAGGGATTGGTTTAGAAAAGATGGCTGCCGTGAGAGGGACCCTGTGTGGTGCAACATCAGAGCTTTAGGGACCGACCATAGCCCCAGTTCCCTGCTCCACTTAAGGGGACGACTTGGAAGAGAATGAGTGAATGGGAAAATGTTTTTAGTTTGCTTCTAGTTCCTCAGTGCTCTAGTCTGCTATTAACAGACAGAAACTTACATTCGTCCCCTAACTTGAGTCTGTTTTGCACACGATGGTCCTTGGTGAGAGATCTCCCTGTCCTTATCTCAACTGAAGCTCTCCTTCATTGTATTTTCATCCCTGTTCCTTTAAGAAGGGAGAGTGAAAGAGCAGCATGGTGGAGTGCAGCCAGCCAGCCCCGTTAAGCATACACACGTCTCCTGAATAGCCATGGCACTAGAGTGAAAATCTTATTCAGTGTATAAATTGAGACCACCATGGCTGGTAGTTAAAATCCTGCCAGCACACTCTCTTGTGTTTTGGAAAAAAAGGCTGTTTTTTTTTTTCTCCTGGAAATTTGTTCAGATATATTACTTAAAAACTTATTTCATTTGAAACCTGCAATAGTTTCAGATGCCTATATTGGCATTTTTTCTATTAATAGGAAATATATTGTCACTGGACTATATAGGAAGTGGGAAATAGTGTCACTGGATTTTTGTCTTCTATAAAATGTAAATAGTAATTGTATATAAATGTAAATATATAATAGCATAATATGTGGAATAATGGAAATGTCTATAAAATGTAAATATTTATATGAAGATATAAATTTGGCAGCAAAGTAGACATGGCAGTAATTTTTTGAGAATTGTTTGCTCATACATCTACATAATACAACAAAAATGTTAGTGCTTGTATGACAGCAAATTTTAAGTCCAAATCTGGAAATTCACTTATTTGAAAAGATGGGATGGGGGAGAGAATCAGAAAAAAAATGATTTGGTTGAGATAAAAACTGTTTACTAAGGCAGAAAAATAAGAGAGAAATTACAGCAGTGCTAATAATACATGCATACGTATATATACTTACAAAACAAATGATTCACAAGCAATTATCATCTGCCAGTCTCTCCCAAAGCAGTGGCTGCCCATCTCAGTCAAACCCGTCAGTTTTGAGGTTTTTTTCACCATGTCATACGGTATGGATTACCCTTCTGGCCTGTTTCATTAGAAAATGAAAAGCATGATGCAGCTCCCTTACTAGGGGTTCTGAAGGAGCAGTTAAGGTATAAAGAAAATAGCGATACTGTCGCCCATAGTTTGCCTCAAGAAAAAATCTACCCTCTAGAAGGATTGAAAGAAATGAAGGCAAGGCTAGACAAATTAGAGGCCTCTCCAGCCCAGATGCACCCTTTGATAAAAACCGAATATGCATTCAATAACAGGGAGGATCTAGATCCTCAAATGAATGTTAAAGGAATTCCCTTCTCAGCCACTGAACTAGCAAAATTGAAAAAAGATTTCAGCCGCTCTCCAAAGGAGTCAGAAAATGAGTATGTATGGAGGGTTAGTCTCACTGGTGGAGACCAGATACAGCTAATGGAAAAGGAAGCGGAAGGTTACTGGGGACCAGGAGTATTTTTAACTACTGGCAACAATGGTGCTCCCTGGTCCTTAACACAGAGGGCTGCCTATTGGGCAGGTGGTCTCAATCCTTTAGAAAAGGGATACCCTCTTGCTATTACTGGAACAGTCGACCAGTTAGTAGAGAGCGTTCAAAAGGCTGCTTGTCTCCAAATGATGTATGATAGAAAGCTGCAGCCACACCACGAATCACCTATGATGATGCCTGTTGATCCTGAGAGAATGACTGCTTTAATTAGGGGGCTTCCAGAGTCATTGAAACCCATAGGCATACAACTGCAAGGAAAGATACAAGCTATGTGTCAGGGAGAGAGAACCCGGGCAGCGTTAGAAGGAACTGTAACATCTAACCATCTGCAGTCAGGGGACGTATGGGCGTGGAAGAAGGCTGTCCAAGAGTTAATCAACTATGGAAGAAAATATGGGTCAGTGATTTCTTCCGCCAGTAAATTTGAGCCAAGGGAAGTAAGACTTGCAGTGGTCAGCCTTGCCCCCAGGCCACCTAGCCCAAAGCTCAGTGGGACTGGAAGGGTTTCATTGTCAGTAAAAACAGATAGGTGGAATATTGATCATAAATGTAATTGTCTCTGGACACTGGGCTGGCAAAAGGGTGTCCTGTGAGATCTGATGAATGGATTACCCACTGTCAGGTTAGAGAAATTAGTTAAGTGGTGGCCAGAACAAAAGCTCAAGACCTGGAAAGCAAAACCTGAGCAGCTATCCAATAAAAAACTGATGTCTTCACCCCTCCCAAGTGACCGGGGTGGGGGCAGTGAAGGGTGGATGCATTAGAAAGCTTACCACAAAGGGAAACCAGATCCTCCATTTAACACCTTGTGTCTAAAGGCCTCACCACTGTTGCCAGTTACCCCTGTGAGTCATGATCCAGAGGCTGATAAGCCAGGGAAACACTCTTATCTCCCTGGCCAGCCTGTGCGATTGACTCAGGTAACGTGAGGCCAGTTCCCTAACCTTAACAGAATCCCTTACCAAATATCCTTGGAAGGCTAAAGACACCCTGAAAAAAGTAATATGAAATCAACACTTCCTCAATTGTTCCCTCATTTTTTAACCATATTTACAAAGCCCAAAAAGGGCAAGTTGGTTCTTGTTTTATTTTACAGAAGATCCCCGTGGGCACTTGACAGAAAGGCTAATTTTAAGGCTGATTTTAACCGTTTGTGTTTTGTGACAGAAATACTGAAGATTTGATCGTGCTAGAATACTGAATATACCTCTTAATTACATTTCTTTGGTTGCAATCATATTGTGTTTTGCATTGTTGTGAGTGTGGGTGGTGATTGATATCAGTCCTTGGATCTGTTAAATTTCACAACTGGGTTCAGAGTTCTTACAGGTCATCCTGGCTTACTGGTACTCCCTGCACAGTGATACCATTTCTTTTGACCCCTTCTTTCACCCCTTTTTTTCAAACTGATTATGATTTGCATGTGACTCCTCCACAGTGTTTCCAAATTCCTAACAAACTGGGAAATGAATCAAGAGGCCCATCTAATATCTGTTAGATGTGGGCACAAAAGAAATCTATTGTAAAGCCTTTTGCACTGATGCTTTTCAGTGTCACACGAGTCCAGGAGTTCCATCCAAAACATGGTTGTTGGAAAGTGTCTAAGTTTTGATAAGAGATGTGTATGTTTTTGGGATTACTCCTCTTGATGGTTTATACTGTGGACTATCCTGCACACACTATCCTGTGAAAAATTCTGTAGACTGTAGCAATACTTGAACTTGCCAAACTAAGATTTATATCTCTCAGCATTTGAATTGCTTTGGAAATGTTCAAGTGGAGAGTTCTCGTGATACTAAATCATCTTAGAAAACATTACATGGCAAGTCCACATATTGTCAAATTGGACTAGATACGCTTTTGATGAATTCACTGAAGTGTAATATTGTATGGGTGTTCATAAACACCACAACCTCTACTGAAGAATTCCCATCTGGATCTTGGCTTACACTGGCAGTTCCTGGGTGGGGAAAGCAGCTGACACAAATAGCTCTATTTGTTTTACTTACTGATTTAATATTATTGGCTATTGTTAAAGGTATGGTTATTGCCAAATGTACAGTTGTCTCTTTTCACTTTCTAATTTTTATTCATTATGGAACGTTCGTGTCACCACTCCTGAAGAGTCACAGGTGGTGTCTGTGGCAAATTGAATGACTCTAATTGTTGTCTAAAAATGGAATGATAATGAAAAAGTTGCTAAACAAATTGCCCACGGGAGAAACGTATCCTTTTTCGTGTGCTGTTGCAACTCTTATGTTTGTTTCTTGTATGGCTCCATGTTTGATTCAACTTTTATACAAGGAGTTGTATCCTCCATGTACTTTGTAACCACTTCAACTGATGATGAACAAGTCCAACAAATCAGGGCAACCTCTGTAACCAAGCCCAAGAAATTCTTCATAACAACTGTAACATTTAACCCCCCTTCTCTGAACAGTGTCGGTAGCACTGGCACTGTCATGTGCTGCTTGGGGTCTCAGCAGCCTGAGCATGCTCTCGTTGCTTGGCCAAGAGATGTTCCAGCTGGACAACATCTGCTCCTTCCTCGCCTCATCCCGAATTCTACGAATTGCTGGAAAATTGGAGAATATCCATAGGTCTCCCTGTAGAGCTCTCTGGGATCTTGCAGTCTTGATGGTTCTCCCATAGCTTGTTTGGACAATTCCAGCACAGGCATAGCTGCTTCTTCTCCCTCGGACACTGACAAGGATAGATGCTGCATCAGCATTCTCTGCAGAGCGTGCAGCCTCAGAAGAATCTGAGCTTTCTGCATCTTCCAGCACTGATGCAGGCAGAGGCTCAAGGTGTTCTGCAGGCCCAGGACCAGCGCCCAGAAGAGATGGTGAACACACTGTGTGTGCCTCATCAGACTGGGCAAGACATGCACTCTGCAGGTCACCAGATGACTGTCCTGCAGATTCTGTCTCAGCAATCTCTTCCGAATCATGCTGTTCATCCTGCACTCCAGCATCTCCGGATATGAACTCTCCTGGTGCAGGAATGGGGCCCTCCACCATCGATGTTGTGGTGCAGGTCTCCAGCATACTCTGAGCACTGTTGGTAGCACTGGCACTGTCATGTGCTGCTTGGGGTCTCAGCAGCCTGAGCATGCTCTCGTTGCTTGGCCAGGAGATGTTCCAGGTGGACAACATCTGCTCCCTCCTCGCCTCATTCCGAATTCTCCAGATTGCTGGGTGTACTGGAGAACATCCATAGGCCTCCTGGTTGACCCCTCTGAGATCTTGCAGTCTCAGTGCTGCTCCCAGAGCTTGTTTGAAGGCTTCAGGCATGGTGGTGGCAGTTATGTCTCTTTTTCCCCCCTCACACACTCTTGGGAACAGCGCTACATGATCGGCCTCCTCTGGAGAGTGTGCAGCCTTGGGAGAATCTAAGTCGCCTACATCTTCAGGCACTAATGCAGGCAGGGGCTCCTTGTCTTGCTCTTTGCCGCCTGCCTGCCCTTCTGGGCCCTTCTGAGCTGCTCTGGAAGATGGTGTAGTGGCAGCACGAGTGTCTCTGCTGCCCTCCTGAGCATCTCCCCAAGCTGCGTGGACCTTCCCAGCCTTGGTGGACAGCACCTGGGCCGTCCTTGCTGGTGGTCTCAGGGCGCCATGCACCCTGGAACTGCCAGCTGCACTCGGACGCTTGAGCTTGCGGCTGCAGCACAGCTCAGGGACACCACGCAGTTTTGTCTGGGTCTGGCATGGCGAGGCGGTCTGGCATGGCGAGGCCTGAGAACAGCTGAGACTTCCAGGGCTGGACCCTGGCTCTCAGGCCTTGCTGTCCCGTCCTGGACATGCAAGGTTCCCGGAGGTCTCGGGGCAAGGACTGGGAGTCTGCTGCCTCTAATGCCCATGGCACGTGCTCTGCCTCTTGGAGAAGATGTGGAAGAGGCTGCTGCTGGCAGAGCAGGTAGCTTACAGATCCCAGAAGCTGCTGCTGCATGCCGGGGTGCAGCTGTCAGCAACCCTGCCCGCCTTAAGCGAGGCAGCAAGGGTGGCTGAGGCTGTCTGCTTTGGCCACTGGCACCAACACTGGAAACTCCTGCCTGCCCGCCTGCAAGAGAAGCTGAGGAGAAAGGCTGAGTGAGCGCGGTCCTTCCCGCTCGCGTTGCACGGAGCATCGAGGGCAGCCCTCAGCCCACGGGCAGCTGAGTGCAGAGGAGCTGAAGCAGAGGAGGGCTGGTCCCCACATGGCAGCCCCCACGGCACGGCAGCCCATTGTGGCAGCTCTGCACGCATGCCTGGGCAGCTGGCTGGGGGCCACCAGCAACGAGTTTCAGAGTGTGGTGAGGCAGCGTGTGCAGGACAGAGAGCTGTAGGCCAGGGGCAGAGGCAAGGCCCTGCCTGCGCGCCACCACTCCAGGTCTTCCCTGGGATGGTGGGCCTGGGTACGGCAGGGCATGCAGTGCTGCCGGCCTCTGTGCCGCTTTGTGGGCCATCTGAGCTGGGAAGCCCTGCCTGGGATGGCTTTCTGCCCGGGGATGTACCCTGGCCATCCTCCTGTAGTCCTGTACTCAAGCACTTGGAGCTCTGTGCACCTCCTGTGGCCTTCGCAGGAATGTTGTGTGTGGTGTGGCAGCGGTACCTGTGGGGGCAGAGAGCTGTAGGCAAGGGGCAGGGCGGGCACCAGGCAAGGCCCTGCCTGCCACCAAGCACCGCAGCTTTCCCTGGGAGGGCTGGCCCGGGCACAGCAGGACTCTGTACATGGAGCTGCTCGCCGGGCCGCTCGGGCCCAGCAGGCCCTCCCTGGGACGGCTCTGCACTTGGAGACATAGATGGGCATGCTCAAGCTGTGTGGCCAGGATGTGGTCCTACTGGACAACATCTGCTCCTTCCTCGCCTCATCTTGGATTCTCCGGATCTCTGGGTGCACTGGAGGATATCCACATGCCACCCGTTGGTCTCTCTGGGATACGGCGATCTCGCGGCATCTCCCAGAGCTTGCGTGGACAATTTAGACACGGCCATAGCCGCTTGTTTCTTCTCCTTGTCCTCCCGCACACACTGACAGCAGGTATTCCTGCGTTGCACTGACCTCCTCCGGACAGTGTGCAGTCCCGAGAGGATCTGAGCTTTCTGCATACCGAGGCACTGATGCAGGCAAAGGCTCAGGGTGTCCTGCAGGCCCAGGTTCTGTGGCCAGAAGCGACGCTGAGCGCACGGCATCTGCCTCACACACGGCGGTGTGGAGAAGGAGGCGTGGGATGGAGGTGGCGAAGTCGCCAGCAGCGTGCCCAGCAGCAGCAGCGACTTCAAAGGCCGCCAGCGGCCCGGCCGAGCCCGGCCCTGCTGCTCTCCGCCCTCGGCCCTGGCAGTTAGTGCTGGCAGTTAGTGCAGGCAGTGCAGGCAGTTAGTGCTGGCAGTTAGTGCTGGCAGTTAGTGCAGGCAGTGCAGGCAGTTAGTGCTGGCAGTTCGTGCTGGTAGTTAGTGCTGGCAGTTAGTGCTGGCAGTTAGTGCAGGCAGTGCAGGCAGTTAGTGCTGGCAGTTAGTCCTGGTAGTTCGTGCTGGTAGTTAGTGCTGGCAGTGCAGGCAGTTAGTGCAGGCAGTGCTGGTAGTTAGTGCTGTAGGCGCAGGCAGTGCTGGCAATGCTGGCAGTGCAGGCCGTGCAGGCAGTTTCACCAGCAGAGGTTTAGGTTGGAACACAGGAAATCCTGTGTACAGAAGGGCGTGTTAAGCACTGGAACAGGCTCCCCAGGGCGGTGGTTGAGTCACCGTCCCTGAATGTGTTTAAAATCCATTTGGATGTGGTGCTCGGGGACATGATTCAGCGGTGGGTAGTTAGAGTGAGGGTAGGATGGTTAGGTTGTGGTTGGACTTGATGATCTTGAAGGCCTTTTCCAACCTGAGCAATTCCACGATTCTATGACCTGCGTAACCCGAATTGAGGGCTATACGCTTTTTAGAAGGGATAGGCAAGGTAGGAGAGGTTGGGAATTGCCGCCTACGACAAAAAGAGGACAGACTGCAAAGAGCTGCCTCAGAGAAATAGTCAGGCACACGTGGGGAGCCTGTGGGTTAAAACCAGGGACGAGACCAACAAAAGACAGCTGGTGGTCAGGGAATACTACAGGCCACCAAATCAAGGGGAGCCTGTAGGTGTGACCTTCTTCCTTCAGCTGCAGGAGCTGTTGTGCTCCCAGGCTCTGATCCCTCTGGGGGATTTCAACCACCCAGATACCTGCTGGGAAATGAACATGGCGAGCTAGCTGCAAGTGATCCAGGAGACTCCTGGAGCCCAATAATGGTAACTTTCTGGTACCGGACTTGGACAGGTCAGGACCAGAGGGGACCAGCTGGTCACCAGTGGTTGCCGAGTTTGGTGCTCATCCGTGCAGAGGAGGTGGTCGAAGACGTTAAGATTGGAGGCAGCCTGAGCTGCAGCAACCATGCCCTGGTTGAGCTTGCGATCTCCAGGAACATGGGCCTGGCAAAGAGTGGAGTCAAGACACTGAACTTCAGGAGAGTGAACTTCAGTGACCTGTTTAAGGAATGGTTGAATGAGATCTCCTAGGAAACTGTCCTTAGGCACAAAGGAACGGAACACAGCTGGCAGCACAGTTAAGAACATGCTTCTGAGAGCACGAGAGCTCTCCATCCCCCAGAAAAAGAAATCAGGCAGGGGTGGCAGGAAACTCAGCTCAGCTGAGCACGGGGCTGCTGGGAAGGCTGAGGGAAAAGAAGGAAGCAGTGGAAGTGGGGATAGGTGGCCAGGGAGGAACAGAGGGATGTTGTTTGGATGTGCAGGGATGGCATCGGGAGGGCCAAGGCGCAGACAGTATAAAGTTCAACAAGGGATGTGGAAAGAAAAGAATAAAAAAAAAAAAAAAAAAGTGTTTGTTGAAGTACATTATGAGTAGCTGGCGCCAAGCATGGAAGGAGGGATGGGCAATCCTAATAGCCCAGAGCATATTCTGAAAACGTTGAGGGACCTTGATTCTTCTCTTGCCCAGAACCAACAGGCAGTATGCGACTGGGTAGCAGACTTAAGGGCAGAATGGAAATATCGCTGAAGAAAAGGGAAAGCAGTGGTTTGTGCAGTACTCGGGACACAGCTGGTCACACTCACAAGTACTATGGGCAGCCATGATTCTCAGGAGCCAGCATTATCTCCTCCTTGCAGGAGGAAGTAGGAAAATTATAAGAGCAGCTGGTTGAGGAGCAACAGCAGTGTCAGCAGGCAGAAGCACTGATGAAGTGCTTGGGGAGGGAAGAGGCCTTCTGCCTCTAGGCCAACTCTTAGACTACTGTAGGCAGCCCCGGCCCCACTTCCTTCCAAGACAACAAACATGAAGCCCAACCCACTCCCTTTAGGAGCTAAGGAAGGCACAGCCCCCCCTTGTAGCTGAACTATGCAATCAAGGGATTACAGCACCTGCAAACTCTCCTTGTAACTTTCCTGTATGGCCAGTGTGGGAGCCCTGTGGCAAATGGAGACTTAGAGTGGACTGCAGGCGTCTGGGTGCCGAGACTGCCCCTTCAGCAAAAGCTGCCCCAAATGTTTCAGAATTGATTACTGCCCTACGGGAACAGGCTCATGCCTTTCTGGCTGCCATTGATGCCTAAGACAGCTGTTTTATGGTCCCCTTGAGGAAGGTGGAGGACAATCAATTTGCATTTACTTGGAGGGAGTGCAATGCACAGTCACCCGATTACCCCAGGGGTACAGACACTCGCCCACTCTGGCGCTCGGAGCATAGGCACAGAAGCTGGAGAAGCTCACGCTGGACCACGGTGTCCGGATTTAACTGTATACTGATGACGTCCTCATATGGGGGAATGATGATGTCAATGTAGGGAATACCCAAGCCTGCGCAGTGAGACACCTGAGGAGCCCTGAGCCAGCCGGGACACTTTGGTCTCCTCTCAGTAGGTGCCTGGCTGTGCTCGCACCCCTACAGACACACCGGTGCTCTCCCACCAGGGCTGCCCCTTTCACAGCCCCTCACGCCCTTCATCGCAGCCCACCTCACACACACACTGGCTCAGCCAGCTCACACTTTGCAAGTCACAAATCACTCTCCCTTGCACGCCCACGCTCTCTGCACTTGCTGCCACCACCGACACATGGATCCATTGCCCTGTGCTCTGAGCCCAGTAGTCGCACTCAGAGACCAACCATGCACGAGTGCACAGATGAGACAGCACTCAGGCAGGATAGAATAAAGATAGCATTTAATCAGAATTCTATGTTGACAAGATGGAATCAGAATTCTGCATTGACAAGTTGGAATCAAAATTCTTCACTGACATGATGGAATCAGAATTCTACATTGACAGGATGGAATCAATCTCTGGGGAGCTGCCTGGTGTTTACAGCCTCGTGCCTCTCCTCTCGCTGTCCCCTGATGCAGCTGCAGGTGCAAACCCTGCGCAGAGCCCGGAGCACACTCCTGATGACAGCTGGCATCCGGCGGCGAGCTGCTGTGTGTGGTGCGGCTGTGGTACCTGTGGGGGACAGAGAGCTGTAGGCAAGGGGCAGAGGCGAGCTCCTGCCTGCCACCCACCACCATGGAATTTCCCTGGGAGGACTGGCCTGGATATGGCAGCGCATGGAACGCTGTCAGCCTCCATGCCACTTGGTGGGCCATCTGAGCTTGACAGGTCCCTCCCTGGGATTGTTTTCTGTCTGGGGACGTACCTGGGCCATCCTCCGGTGCATCTCTGAAGCACACGGAGCTCTGTGCACGTTCTTCAGCCTCTGCAGAAACCTGTGTGAAGAGAACAAAACCACACACCTGTAATACCACTGGCTGTTGATGGCGTGGGTGCCAGGGGTCCAGGGGAGGGATCCCCTTTCCAGGCCCCTTTGATTGAAGGCAAGGCAGGAATAACAGAGGGGCTGTCCACCCTAATGCATGGAGCTGGTTGGAAAGGAGACAGCATCTCCAGGCATCTCCCCACAGCGCACACTCCAGGCACCACTCCTGCCTCTGCCTCCAATTCATGCCTGGTGCTGACCTTGCTCACCTCATGCTGAGGGCCCACATCTTCTGCTCCCTCACATGCTGACACATGCTCCTCAGTCATGGGATCTGCAGCTACAGATGAAGCTGAAGAAATGGCCTCCACCTCACCAGATGGCTCATCGGATGTGCTGGATGTGATGCTGACTGCCTCTGATGCAGCATCTTCCTCAGAGTCACATCCCCAGTCTTCCTCCACATTCTCCAGTGTTGAAGGGCAAGGACAGGAGGGCGGGTGCATGCCCTCATCTCTCACTGCATTGTCTCTGGCATCCAGCGTGCCCTCAGCAGTGCTGGCAGCACTGTCGCTGTCATCACTGGACTCTTCCAGTATAACTGGCAGTCTAACAGTCCACTTTCTGGAGTCACCAGAGTCAAGAAACCCATCCCGTGATGTCGTGGGCCAGATACCTGGCGTGCCCTGAAGAGCGCCAACATTATTGAATGTGTCACCTCTTGCCTGGAGCCTTCGCTGCCTGGGGCTTCTCACATTCCTTGGCCAGGAAATATTCCAGTGTGACAACATCTGCTCGTTTCTGTCCTCCTCACGAATTCTCCGCATTGCTGGGATCATAGGAGAGTACCCAGAGGGCTCCCTGTTGATCTCGCTGGGATCTGGCAGTCTCCGTGCTTCTCCCAGACCTTGTCCGGAGGATTCAGGCATGGCCATAGCTGATTCTTCTCTTTCTCCTCCCTCGGACATTGGCAAGGGGAGCGATACTGCATCAGTCTCCTCTGCAGAGCTTGCAGCCTCGGAAGAATCTGAGCTTTCTGCATCTTCCAGCACTGATGCAGGTAAAGGCTCAAGGTGCCCTGCAGGCCCTGGCTCAGCATCCAGAAGAGATGGTGAACACACAGTGCGTACCTCATCAGATGGGGCAAGAGATGCAACTTGCAGGGTGCCAGATGACTGTCCTGCCGTTTCTATCTCTGCAGCCTCTTCCAACTCTAGCTGCGAGTCCTGGACTATAACACCTCTGGCTGAGGAATCATCAGAAGCAGAAAACTGGCCCTCAGCCCTCGATGTCACACTGCAGACGCTCAGCGTGTCCTGAGCACTGTCAGCTGCACTGGCACTGTCTTCTGTTGCTTGGGGCCTTAGCAGCGGGGGCACGCTCATGCTATTTGGCCAGGAGATGTTCCAGTTGGACAGCATCTGGTCCTTCTTTGCCTCATCCCGGATTCTCTGGATTGCTGGGTGAACTGGAGGATATCCATATGCCTCCCCGTAGACCTCTCTGGGATCTTGCAACCTCTGTTCTTCTCCCAGAGACTGGTTGGAGAATTCAGGCATGGTGCTAGCCGTTTCTTCTTCTTCTCCCTCGCATGCTCTCCAGAAAAAAGGTGCTGCATTGGCCTCCTCTGGAAAGTATTCAGCCTTGGAAGAAGTTGAGTGTTCCCCATCTTCAGGACCTGTTACAGCCAAAGCCTCAAGGTGTCCTCCAGGCCCAGGGTCTGCAGCCAGAAGAGAAGCCGAAGGCATGCTGCCTGCCTCATCAGGTGAGGCAAGAGATGCGCTCCGCAGTTTGCCAGGTGAACATCCTGCGGATTCCCTCTCAGCAGTCTCTTCTAATTCTTGCAGCTCAACCTGCACTCCAGCATCCCTGGTTCGGGAACCACCAGAGGCAGGAATCTGAGCCTCAGCCCTCGATGTCGCGGAGCGTACGCCCAGGTTTCCCTGAGCAGTGTTGGCAGCACTGGGCCTGGGCACGCTCACAGAGTTTGCCCACCGTGTGTTGCAACTGGACAACATCTGCGGTGTGTGCTGAGGTCTCGGGGCAAGTACTGGGAGTCTGCTGCCTCTAATGGGTCTGGCATGCCGAGGCACGAGAACAGTTGAGGGGACTTCCAGGGCTGGACCCCGGCTCTCAGCCCCTGCTGTCCCGTCCTGGACATGCAAGGTTCCCGGAGGTCTCGGGGCAAGGACTGGGAGTCTGCTGCCCCTGATGCCCACGGCACGTGCTCTGCCACTTGGAGATGCTGTGGAAGAGGCTGCCGCTGGCAGAGCAGGCAGCTTGCAGACCCCAGAAGCTGCTGCTGCACGCCTGGGTGCTGCTGCCGGCAGCCCCGCCCGCCTTAAGCGAGGCAGCAAGGGTGGCTGAGGCTGTCTGCTTTGGCCACTGGCACCGCCGCCGGTCGCCGACTCCAGGAACTGCCGCCCGCCCGCCTGCAAGAGAAGCCGAGGAGAAAGGCCGAGTGAGCGCGGTCCTCGCCGCTCGCGCCGCACGCAGCACCGAGGGCAGCGCTCAGCCCGCGGGCGGCTGCCGCCCCGCTCCCCACAGCCGCACCGGCACAGGGCGGTCCCCACGCGGCGCGGGAAGACGTCCGGCCCCGCCTCCCTCGGGCTCCCTACCTGTGCGCGGCGGCTCCCGGAGGCCCGCGCGCTCTCCGGGCCGGGCAGCGGCGGCAGACGGACGCCGCGGAGGGACGAGCCCGGGCTCCGGCCGCCCGGCGGCACCACCTGCGGGGAGAAGGAGAACCGGGATGGAGGCGGCGAAGGCGCGGCCGGCGTCCCCCGCGGCGGCGACTTCGACGGCCGCCGGCGGCCCGGCCGAGCCCGAGCGCCTCCCTCCCCGGCCCGCACCTGTCGGCGGTCGCGCACGCGTGGCAGCCCCGCGTCGGGCTGGCGGTCGTCCTTCTTCTCCCGCTCCTCGCTCATCGCCGCGTCCTCGCGCAGACGCTCGGTCGCACGCACCCGGGGGAGCCGCGTCCTCCTCGCGGAGCCGCTCTCCCGAGAGTGAGCGGCACTCTCTCCGGGGGACTCCGGCCCCTCGCGGCGGCCCCGCGTCACAATGGCCTTGGGGCGCGACGCCGGCCCGCGTCACGGAGCCCCGGCGCCGGGCTCCCCTCTCCCCGCTCCCCTCGGCCGTCTCCGCGGCCGCCCCGCGCCTTTCCCGGCGGCGCCGTCGCCGTCGCCGTCGCCGTCGCCGTCGCCGTCGCTGACGGGCTCGCCCTCGGCCGCGCCGGGGCCGTCGAAGCGGCTGGAAGCGGCCGCGTCCGGCACGGAGCGGCCCCTGCCCTCGTCTCGTCGCCCAGCCCGGCCGAGTCCACCCGGCCCGAGCGGCCCGTCCGCACCTCGGCCCCGTCTTCGTGTTGCGGCTCTCCGGCCCCGCTTAGCGCTCGGATGTGCCGCGCTCTGTGGAGCAGCGTGCGGGACGCAGCTCAAGTCTCTGGAGATGAGCTCGCTGTGGAGCAAGAGTTGTGGTGGGAGCTGCATCTCATAATGAGACCCATGGTGGAGCAGTCTGTGACAGAATGACTTTAGTCCTTGGCTTGAATCCGGATTGGATTGATTCTTTATAAACTGCTGTCTTTGGGAAGTCCTCTCTGGATCACTTTGGGAAGGAGCACATCCCAGATGAGGGGCTTCGTGCTGGAGCTGGGCACAAGGCGAGGATGAACCGGCTGCAGAGGCGAAGCTTCATTATCTGTCCACAGTCCCTAATTCCCCAGCTCCAGCAATTGGTTTACTTCTTAAACATCTCCTGATTGCCACAAGGCACACATATTTCAGGATATATTTTGGAGTAGGCCTTTGTCTAATTAGCTGTTACGTATCAACTTGGAAACTAAAACAAATGTGAAGGTAATTTAATTGTATAGACTGCTATTGAATAAAAAAGTTATGAGCTAAATTTTGCCTCAATACTCAGAAACAGCTTCTCACAACAATTGCATTTTCACTGAATCACACAGAATCACAGAATGGCCCGGGTTGGAAGGGACTCCAAAGATCATGAATCTCCAACCCCCCTGCCACATGCAGGGCTACCAACTTCCACATTTAATACTAGACCAGGCTGCCCAGGGCCCCATTCAACCTGGCCTTGAACACCTCCAGGGATGGAGCATCCACAGCCTCTCTGGGCAACCTGTTCCAGCACCTCACCACTCTCACAGTAGAGAACTTCCCCCTGACATCCAACCTCAATCTTCCCTCCCTCGATTTAAAACCATTTCCCCTTCTCCTTTACTCCCCTCCTGTTTGTAGGTTCCCTTTAGGTATTGAAACGCTGCAATGAGTCGCCCCGCAGCCACCTTTTCTCCAGGCTGAACAAGCCCAGCTCCCTCAGCCTGTCTTCAAAGGAGAGGCGCTTCAGCCCTCCGCTCATCTTCGTGGCCCTCCTCTGGACCCTCTCCAACAGCTCTCTGTCGTTTTTGTACTGGGGGCTCCAGACCTGGACACAGTACTCCAGATGGGGCCTCACAAGAGCAGAGAGGGACAATCACCTCCCTGTCCCTGCTGGTAACCCCTCTTCTGATGGAGCCCAGGATACCATTTGCTTTACAAGCTGCAAGGGCACACTGCTGGCTCCTGTTAAGATTTTCATCCACCAGGACCCCCAGGTCCTTCTCTGCAGGTCTGCTCTCAAGGACTGCTCTTCGAGTCTGTAGGGATGCCTGGGATTCCTCGGCCCAAGTGCGAAACCTTGCACTTTTTTGTGTTGAAATTCATCAGGTTCATCCGGGCCCACCTTTCAAGTCCATCGAGGTCCCTCTGAGTGGCATCCCTTCCTTCCACCGTGTCAACCGCACCACTCAGCTCGGTGTCGTCAGCAAACTTGCTGAGGGTGCACTCGATTTTGTCGTCGATGTCACTGATAAAGATGTTAAAGAGCCCTGTCCCAAGACAGAGCCCTGGGGGACACCGCTTGTTACCAGCCTCCATCTGGACATAGAACCACTAATCACCAGTAGAACCATTAATCACGTATAGAACCATTAATCACCATTTTCATGGTATCTCAACTGATTCTTAGTTTCTTAGTTGCAGTTTTCAATTTTGAGCATGTCAGTGGTTTATGGGCCAGTTCAGCCTGGTTCCATGACTAATGGAGCAGGGGGCAACAGATCTACATCCTAGGAAAAAGGGAAGGGGAGAGGGGAAAAAGGGTGGGAAATGGGCCTGAAAACAGAACAGCAGCAACTATCTGAGGAGGAAAGTTAATTTACTAAATAGGATAGCGGAATGCAAGGTAACACAGTATAACACAGTATAAAAGGAATCGAAGCTAATAAATCAAATAAAGTGAGAGAGAGTGTGTTCAAAAAACTGAAGGCCTTACTCTACTGCTGAAGACCAGACGGCTAGGGAGTGCACACTGCCGAGATGAGCAGAAAGGGAAAAGGGCACATCTCATGGTCTATGAACAGTTTTATCTTTCCCTCTGAATGGAAAACAGAAACAGAACAGTGAACAGTCCTCTGGGATATGTCGTTCTTCTTCTCTTCTGAGACACGTATAGACGGAACTATCCACTACCCACGGAACTGGAGCATTAACTCTTTAACTCCCCGTGCACTACATGATTTTATGATGTGGAATACCTATAGCGAAAGTCATGAAACCATGATAGAGCAGAAAGTATTTCTTTCATACTGAAGTACATTAGGCATTCAGGTTCAGCTCAGCGGGTCTGTTTTTATCAGTGTGTATATTCTGCATGTTCTAGCATTGTTTTTGCAGTTCTGAGCTCCTTGGCAAAATTGTAGTGGGAGCAGTTACAGAGTTCTACTTAGTCCAGGGAATATTTTTAAGATAACCAATCTAGATCAAAATGAAGTCTACCTCTATATTTTTTTTTCCAGGAAAATGACATTCACCGTGTTGTGATTTAAACCCTCAGGAAGCTCAGTGCAACACAGGTGTTTGCTCCCTGCTCCATCAGTGGGATGGAGAGATAAAAACTCTTTACTAAGACAGAAAAGATAGTGAAAAAAAATGATAGTAATAATAATATATATATATATAGTTATAAATGTTTTGAAAACAAGTGATGCACAACATAATTGCTCACCACCCATGGGCAATGCCCAGTCCATCCCCAAGCAGCGGTGGCCCTCTCAGCCAATTCCCCATGGTTTTATAGTTTTTTGACACGATGCCATATGGTATGGAATATCCCTTTGGCAGTTTAGATCGACTCTCCTGGTTCTGTTCCCTCTCAACTCCTTGTGCTCCTCCAGGGCCCTCGCTGGCAACAAAGGATGAGAAGCTGAGCAACCAAAATGTTTTGGCTCTGTGCAGCACTGCTCAGCAACAACTAAGGCGTTGGTGTGTTACCAACGTTGTTTTTTCTCCTAAAGCCAAAACATAGTACCAGATGATCTGAAGAAGATCATCTGTGATAAAAATAGGACACACAGATATATCTAATTGCTAAGCTCGGAAAAAGTTGTTTATAAGAAAAAGCAATAAAACATTATTAAAGTAACCTATGGTTGAATTAATGCACTATCTTGATTCTGCCATAGCTGAACAGATGTTTCAGAGAAAACTGCATGAATATTTTTTGATACCAGTCAGTACATAGTCAGCTACCACAGGGAAGCCTTCTTTACGTGTATAAGCAATTACTGCAGATTATCCCTTTCCAGAATAAAAGAATAGTATGAAGTCATACTACTAAATTTACTCTGTTTTCTCTTATTTTTGCTGTATAAGCTCTGATATTTTAGTACAGGAGCACTAGAAATATGTCTGCTCTGACAGAAGATGATAAATAACTTTTAGAGTCTTAAGTAGTGTCATTACAGACCTTTTCTTTTACTATAGGAGAGACAATGTTCCAGATTGTAAAGTGAGAATCTATATATGTTTACCAGAAACGTTTGAGATATTTCAGACCTAAAGATGTCCTTCTGTGTTATTTAAGCAGATGATCTCAACGTCTCTAGTTTTGCTGGTTTTCTTAGATTAACAGGAATAGTGAATATCAAGTGTGAAAATCTCGAGTTATAACAGAGTTATTTCAAAACTCTTAAGAATGTTCTCTTTCTTAATTTGAGCTAATGTTTTCTTTCTTTTTGACAGTTGTCACTTTTATATCACAGAAGATACCAACTAATTTTTTACATTGTGTAGTCTATTTTATTTTACTGTCAGGTACTCTTTGAAATAGAATTATTAAGAGTGTAACTAGTAACTGGCAAAGAATAAGAAGAATTTCTTTTCACATCCAACAACGAAATCCAGGGGAAGGCCCCTCTTTTCATTATTCTCCAGTATATACCTTTTCATGTAAGTTTTACTCAGCTTATCTGCATGCAACAAAAAGCTGGTGTGCAAGCACTCTCCCCTCTGATTTTTTAGCGATGACAAATGTCATCCTTTACCCAGTGACATACTGGATCTTCACACAAAATCATTTGGCATTATTTTTAAGACTCAACAAAAACTCAGCAAAGTGCTCTGAGACAAAAGTGGTTTGACATAATACACCTGCAGAATAATACGGAATATACTTTTAACAAATCCAGGTATGATCTGTAGGGAGAGCGAGTTTTGAAGACATTCAAATGAAAGTGGTGCAAGATTTCTACCTGACAAGTTTTGACAGCAGCATTCTTCATGGCATAAGAGATTTCAGTTGTCTGGAACTATTTAATGGCCACCCAGCTTGATTTATAAAGAGCAAATTGTTGTTAACGAACTGCTCTGGCTTCTGGATCATGTGAGAGTCTGTGAAAGTATGGCAGTATAACATGGGCATCAAATATAACCTGCAGTAAATAGGGCTTGCTTCTATGAAGATATTCAAAACTTCACATGATATTCATGACATTTTTGGGGAAGAAGGTTACACTGAGACACTCGTGTACTTGAATATGTACTGGCATATTCGCTAGGGAATATCACATTGCTTGATTCTTGTCTTGCGCCACTGGGCTCAGTTGGACAAGACATAACTGGCAGAACCAGCAGGCAGTATGCAACTGGGTACCAGACTTAAGGGCAGAATACAAATATTGCTGAAGGGAAAGCAGTGGTTTGTGCAGTACTCAGGACAGTGCTGGTCACGCCCACAAGTGCTACGCACAGCAATGATTCTCAGGAGCCAGCATTATCTCCTCCTTGCAGGAGATAGTAGGAAAATTACAAGAGCAGCTGGTGAGGAGCAGCAGCAGTCTCAGCAGGCAGAAGCACTGATGAAGTGCTCAGGGAGGGAAGAGGAGCGGCCTTCTGCCCCCGCTCCTTCCCAGCACCAAACTAGCACAGGCACAGAGAAATTATTCTTGAGGATGGACCCTTCTTTCGACTGCTCCCTTGGAGCAGACCCTACAGTAAATCACAACCTCATCAATGCTAACTCCCTCAGAAGTTGACCCTCAGAAGAGTGAGTTAAGTTAGATCTAGGCACTGGAGTGAGAAACTGCCTTTCCCATCTCTGTTAAGCAACGGGGGAGATGGGACATGTGGGTATTTACTAACCCTTGTGTATGCGAACAGTTCCGTTGTGGATGATGGTGCTGTTTAGGCACTCTCCCCCCAGTTCCCCACTGGGCTAGTCCAGCTCTTAGACTACTGTAGGCAGCCCCGGCCCCACTTCCTTCCAAGACAACAAACATGAAGCCCAACCCTCTCCCTTTAGGAGCTAAGGAAGGCACAGCCCCCCTTGTAGCTGAACTATGCAATCAAGGGATTACAGCACCTGCAAACTCTCCTTGTAACTTTCCTGTATGGCCAGTGTGGGAGCCCTGTGGCAAATGGAGACTTAGAGTGGACTGCAGGCGTCTGGGTGCCGAGACTGCCCCTTCAGCAAAAGCGGCCCCAAATGTTTCAGAATTGATTACTGCCCTACGGGAACAGCCTCATCCCTTTCTGGCTGCCACTGATGCCTAAGACAGCTGTTTTATGGTCCCCTTGAGGAAGGTGGAGGACAATCAATTTGCATTTACTTGGAGGGAGTGCAATGCACAGTCACCCGATTACCCCAGGGGTACAGACACTCGCCCACTCTGGCGCTCGGAGCATAGGCACAGAAGCTGGAGAAGCTCACGCTGGACCACGGTGTCCGGATTTATCTGTATACTGCTGACGTCCTCATATGGGGGAATGACGATGTCAACGTAGGGAATACCCAAGCCTGCGCAGTGAGACGCCTGGTAGTTAGTGCTGGCAGCAGGCAGTGCTGGCAATGCTGGCAGTGCAGGCAGTGCGGGCAGTTTCACCAGCAGAGGTTTAGGTTGGAGCACAGGAAATCCTGTGTACAGAAGGGCGTGTTAAGCACTGGAACAGGCTCCCCAGGGCGGTGGTTGAGTCACCGTCCCTGAATGTGTTTAAAATCCATTTGGATGTGGTGCTCGGGGACATGATTCAGCGGTGGGTAGTTAGAGTGAGGGTAGGATGGTTAGGTTGTGGTTGGACTTGATGATCTTGAAGGCCTTTTCCAACCTGAGCAATTTAATGATTCTATGACCTGCGTAACCTATATAACCCCAGCATATCCTTAGAAATAGCTGATGTGAAAGGTATGAATACCATATACATGTTCGTAACGTATTTTAGAAACAGTTACTGAATTACGTGACAAATTATTTCTCACAAAGCTGCAATGGACTTTAAATGTTCTAAAGAATGTGGGTATAGTATTCTGAACTAGGAAACGCACTGTAAGGTTGTTCATTAGGGCAGCAGAAATGAAATGCATTTAACAGACTTTCAAGGAGTCAGAGCCTTTACACAAAGCAGAACTGTCCTACCCTGTGGGAACGTTAGGATGCCGTAGGCAGGCTCCAAGATACTCCCCTCTATCCTCCTTCCAAGCTTTTCTCTACGCAAGGACAGACGGATGACCAGAACAATGACCCAGTGTAAAAGGGCACAAATGCTAGGGGGTAATTGAACAATTAAGAGGCTATGCTTATGTTTATGTTGTAAAGCAGACATCGGAAAGTTACGGCCAAATGCTTGTTAAGAAAGCAATTGTTAGAAGGCAATTAACCAATTAAGGTATTTGTGTTTGGGTGGTAAGAATTTGTGTTTACTTGGTATTTGCATGATTAGTGAAGCGATTTTTCTGCTAATATCATGTCTAGGGCGATCCTATTCTCCCAGGCCATCCTACTTGTAGCATCCAATTGCTCTGCAATTCCCTTTATTGCCTTCTTTGTATAGTTTATACATCTCTGTTGATTGTAATAGATGTAGTTTATCCAATCCACGTTCTTGTTAATCGTCACCCACCAGAATAGCGACTCAAATCCTGCAGCAATTTGATTTCTAGCCTTAAATTCATCAGGGGCACCTCTGGGCACCCCAATGGAATCTATATGTATTATATCACCATCAAATGGGACTCCTAAACCTCTTCTGTTCCTTTTGTGAATGTGAGATAGATCCTTCTCAAATGCCAGAGTGAACGGAATGGCCAGTTGAACAAGTGCACAGGTACCTCCCCAATTAGATGGGAGAGTGGACCATAAGATCTTCCCACCGCAGCACTACCAGAGATCCGCTCTAGGGATTCCCAGCCTTGAACAGTTCCCCGCTAAATCCGTTGTAACATCCACGGTTTCACTGCACAGTGAGAAATTCCCTATAAGCCTGGTAGCCTTCACACCCTGTCTTGAGAGACAAGCTGTATGGTACCTATGGCCTTAGAGAATGCAGGAGGGATTTTGGCATCCATCTCCAATATGGGGGGAAACAACAGGGACAGTGATTTACAGGCTTCATTTCCCCAGGCGGTTTTCTCCTGGTACAGGGCAATCATACATTGCATCCCTTGGGAATCCTTGGTCCACCCTAAAGGAAGGGATACGACCTGAGCTATAGGCCGTCCTGATGCACAAGCATAGCAGTTGCTATGGTTGAGACTCCGGACAGTCTACTTAATCCATTCTACCCAGGCATTCACATCCCTGTATCCCGTCTCAATTTCAAATGTTTGTCTGAGATCTTTTATTTCCGTAATTAGCAGAGTTGCAGGACTTTTAGAAGGAATTTTCTCTCCTTTTTTCTCATCCTGAACCTTTTGAGTATAGTCAGGTAATGAATCCCATACAGCTACTCTGAATCTAGCTACTGGGTCCTTTCCCCGAATGTTTATTCCAATGCCAAAAGTGATGCTAACAAGGCTATCGGCCTTGCTAATTGTTATTGTTACCGGATTACACTGCAAAGTCTGGCAGTCTGGTTGGACAATTCCCTTGAACGTACTAATCCGTTCTTTCAGGGTGTGTGATTGCAATGTATCAGATATCCCTGGGGTGTATGTCCAGCCTTGATAGACAGTCGTCCACCATACATTATTCCATCCCCCACAGGGGGATCTCTTGTTCATGCCTAATTCAGGACACAGATATTTCTCTTCATGACTCAATTGTCGTTGGGCACTTAAGCCCCCACAGGATATCGCATTGCAAGCATCAAATGTGACAGTCTGAGGCATTTCTTTCCTTGTTACATTTACCCACATCTTCACAGGGTATCCTCCCGCTCCCCTCTGCAGGTCATCCTTTTCCCAAGCAGTCAGTTGACTAAGGCATTTTTTGAAGGTGATTGCTGTCAAAATCAAAATTACTAATTGGTCTTTCCCCCACATCATTATTTACTCATAAATATTTGTACCGTTACTACAGTGAAGAACAGGATATACTCCACTAGAAATACAAATATATCCTAAATGCCTCTCTGTCTATATTAGTAATGGAAAAAAAGATTAGTTTATTTACAATTTCTTTCTGATTTTTATCTATAGAGGATCCTTCATGGCAACAGTTTCCCACACTTCAGGGTTAGTGGAGGGTTTTACTCGGGTGTAGTGAGTCCAACCTTTCTCGGCTGTCCTGATGGCTGTTTCTGTTATCAGAAGTACTTGGAACGGTCCTTCTCAGTCGGGTTGCAGCTTTGCCTCCTTCCAGGTCTGGATGAGGACCCAGTCTCCAGGTTGGAATGGATGAATCGGAAATTCCAGAGGTGATGTCTGTGCTAACAGTCCTTGGATTCTGAGAGACGATAGTGAGGAAGACAATCCGAGTATATAGTTCTTAAGAAACATACCTTTAGTTTCAAACTGCGGTACCTCATTTTTTATTCAGCTTTATTTTTAAAGGGGTTATTTTCAACCTCCCCCCCATTCCCTTCCTTTGCCCAGACCATGGGATCTATATCTTTCTCATCTGTCTCAGTTAACACATTCATTGATACTGTAATTCCCTCCTGACAGATTGTTATTTGTATTCCCAATTTCATCATAAGATCTCTCCCCAATAAATTAGTACCAGCATCATGTACATACAATAATTGTCCTGTTACTGTCTTACTCCCTAATCTCAATTCAGTGTTTTCAAAAAGTGGTACCGTCATCCCCTTTCTCTACCCCACTTGTACCCCGTTCCTGGTACCAGGATTATACAGTTACTTTCTGGTGTCTGTACCCCCCCATAAGTTTTATTATGTTCCCTTAGAACCAAATTCTATAAAATACTAAAGGGCACAAGAAGGTGTCCATCTGGATATACACCCATCTGTCAGCTTGCTCTCTTCCCTTCTAAATCATTAATTAGATTCCTATCCTCTTTAGAATACCTTATAGGCTCTGATTAAGGTTCAGATGTTTTAAGTTTACCGTCTGGAATTAAAGCCAGTTCACCAATTTCTTTTCCTTCAGCTGCCTGTTCTGCCAGCTGATCCACCATCATATTCCCAGTTTCCTGTACAGTGTCACTCTTCTGATGTCCTTCAGTGTATGCTGCTCTTTGGTAGATTTACATCACGCTGAATTTGTTTTCCTTGTGTGTAAGCAACCCTTGCTCTTTCCAGATGATACCACGAGTGGGTACCATATACACATGCATATTTAGCATCTGTCCATATTTTTAAGTTTCTTGTTATTTCAGCCTTCTGAGCGGAAGTCCCCACAGCTAATGGTTTTGCTTCATTTACCTTGTCAGTAGCAGTTACTGCATATCCTGCCTTACAGTTTCCTTGTCTCACAAAACTGGTTCTGTCGATGAATCCAGGGGTCCTCAGCGTCGTCCAGTGGTTCCTCCTGCAGGTCTGACCAACTGGTATAGACAGCCTCATGCAGTCGCACACTGCTGGCTTGGAGGTAGCTCTTTGTTGGTGTTCTGGGTGTTCAGCAAATTGCTTCCTTCTTTTTGATCAGTTGTGCTTTCTGTTGAGAAACTTGATACCCATTTAAATCAAGAAATTCAGCAAACTCACAGTCCGTTGTACACAGTTCTCCTTTGATACTGTGGCATCCACGTACTGCAGTAAAGTTCCACCATGGAATAGAGGAACCCAAATCTCAGGCTCACAAGCTGACCAGTTCTCAAACATCATTGGGTTGTTCTCGCAACCCTGGGTCTCACTGTCCAGGTTAACTGAATTTTTGTTTTTGTGTACTTCAAATCCAGAATGGCAAACCCCACCAACTTATTCCTCAGCTTGGTTAATAAAGTGCATGGATTTACCACCATGGGTTGCATGTCTTCAACATTTCTATTAACTGCCCTCAAATCTTTTACCAAAGCATAGCTCTTGCCAATCCAAAAAGTTATTTATTATTTCTTTTATCCTCCTTCAATCTTGTATCCGAAAAGGGCATTGCTTTACCCTGGCTAGGCTGACTCCCATCTATAACTTAACTTTTATTGAGTTGCACTGTTTTTTTGGTTTTTTTTTTGGCTCTGCCAGGCACTCCTGATGCCTGCAGTCCTGTGTATACCTGATTTAGGATTTACCTAACTTCTGGGGGTACAACATTGCTTTTGCCAGTTTGTGTTAAAGCCAGACCTAAAATTTTCAGTCAATTGGTCTTGCTTGACAATTAGCTCCAATTTTCTCTACTGAATTTAATCTCTACATTCAACTGTTCTAATACATCATGCCCAAGTAATGGTTTTGGAGAACCTGGTGTGTACAAGAATTTATGTATTCCTACTTGTTCTCCTAGCCTGTATTTAATTGGTCCCCCCAAAAAGTAACCTTCTCTTGCCAGTAGCTCCTACAACTATTTCAAAAATCATCTACGGGTAATAATTCTTGATGTAGCACAGGGTAAAAGCCACCCGTATCAGAAAGTAAACTCTTTACCCTGCTTCCCCAGCTGCCTTCGGTCCAGTGGGGGTGGAACTCTCCCTGAGCCCTTCCAGGCTCCCCCTTACCTCTTCTTCTAGGTAAGGACATCCCTGTTACAGCTTGCTCAACTTTGCCTTCCTCAGCCTGTGTTTTTCCCAAACCCTTTTCACTTTCCAGACTTTCATCATTACTGAAATACAATGTTAGTAATTTCTGTTTCACTCCCTCCCCTCCCCAGGATTCCGGTGCTCACACTGGGACATCGGGTTTCCCGAGATCTCTGCAGATGACGGCTATTCTCACTCTCACTGTCCCGCCCCATCCCCATTCACAAGTCACACACCCTGCACAGTTACAGCGGGAAGCTCTCGCCCCCAGCTCTTTCTCTCACTCAGAGTTGTTCTTACAGACCGTGGGGGGGGGGGGGGGGGGGGGCTAGTGCGGGGGATGTGTTCTCATGCAGACCCAAACTCTAATATCCCGAACTCACTGTTTTCCTTAACCTTTTTGCCGTTTTTTTTCGTTTGTTTTCCCCACAATTCCACTATTTGTACCCTCAGTTACATTTCCATGTACCATTAACAAATAGATTTCCACACAGCATCGAGACAGTTTCTACCACTCCCTTCAAAATCCACAAATCAAACAATACAGTTCTTCAATTTCCACAAACACCCAGCATTTGCTCTCATGATTAGAGTACTCAGTTATAAAACTGGTCTCATTCTTCCATTTATGTTCCTGGTTTCTTATCCAATATTCCCCCTGGCTCACCAGCAATATTTTTCCAGTGAGCCAAAATACAACCCAGGGAGGTCTTCTTGGTATCACTTTAGACACTCTCTGTTGCATAACAGCCTCATACATGACATGACATAACATAATTTAACACTTTCACGACATAAACATTTAACAATCACAAAGACAGTGACAATAATCAGTACAATTTATCCTCAGGATCCTTCCTCTCTCTGCCTCCCTCCAGGGCCCAACCTTCCCTCTGTATTCATTTCCCACACTTGCATAGCTGCCCACCTCCTTCTCCAATAAACAACACATCAATGATAAACATCATTTCCATCCATGAGTAGAAATTAGGCCCTAGAAATTGATCTAATTGTTCTGCGACACTTATTGGATCCTCAATTAAGGAATTCTTCTTGAAAATCCTGACTTTTCTTCTAGTAAAAACAGCAGGCATTAGCATACCCTATTTCCCTTTGAGCTAAGGACACTGCCCTAAAGGATAAAGTGAAGTATTAGTAAGGTTAGTGTTAGAGAAAGGAAGGCTCTCTAGGTCCCATTCACATTACTCCAACTCGCTCAGTTAATCGAGAGTGCATCCTCTCTGTCTCTTGCATTGCTTTAGAAATCTAAGGGGGGAAGTTATCTAAGGGATCCCATTTATGATCTTTCTGCTTCTCTTTCCTTTTTCTTCTGAAGTTTGACTCCTCCTTGTGAGGAAGATTTTATTTTATTTTTTTTACTTCTTGCATCCATTAAGCGAGATAAGCCAATCCTGTTTCAGAAAAAAGAGTCAGTTTACTGATTACATATAAATACAAAGGCAGACAGGCCCATCTTCGTCAGACCCCTACTTTGGTCAAAATCATGAGTTTTCCCTGTAGTGGCTCTCTAGGCTATGTCTGTATACAGTATTTAAACATCTTTTCCCTGTTCTTTTCCCTGGTCTGGGGATTATTTTCCAAGCTTCTTTCCCAACGGGCTATCTCTAGGCACGAATTTGGGGACCCTTTTCCCTGTTCTACGGAGCTCCTATTCCCCATCCCTCCGGAATCCGATTCTTGGATTTGGGGCCAATCCCCCCGGAGCACCTCGCTCCGATTCTCAGATTCAATAGGGGTGTGCTGCTGCCACTTCGTCAAGTGCACAGGTACCGCACACCAACAGCTCCCTGCCGAGACTCACCCGAGTCTCCACCGACCCCCAAGGCAAGAATTAAATTCCCTTACCTTGGTCCATGCATGAAGTTACCGGGTCTCCAGGGGTCAAAGCACATGCCTGCCTGCCCCTTGGCTTTCACAGAGCCCGGCCTGTCTTTAACAGTCTCGGTTTCTTATCGGCCGTCCCAAGGAGTCACCTCGCCACCCAGACAGAACCTCTGAAATCAGCAGGGTGCACCTATCCTGTCCAGGGCAGTAGGGAGACCCTCAAAGAGGCGATAATTATCCCAGATGAGCCCCCAAATTGTTGGAAATATCCAAATAATTTTTCAGGACGGTTTCTCTGATAAAGCAAATTTTATTCGCAATTGCAATAGCGGGCCTCCTGCAAGCAGGAGAGCACAGAGAAAACAGTGTTACATCTTTTATCCCTACTGCCTGACGCTTATCTCTTTCCCCCCTGCTTCCTCATTGGCTGAGTACTGCAGGTTCGCACTCTTTCGCGACGCTTCACTAATCATACAAATACCAAGTAAACACAAATCCTTACCACCCAAACGCAAATATCTTAATTGGTTAATTGCCTTCTAACAATTGCTTTCTTAACAAGCATTTGGTCGTAACTTTCCGATGTCTGTTTTTTACAACATAAACATAAGCATAGCCTCTTAATTGTTCAATTACCCCCCCTAACATTTGTGCCCATTTTACACAGGGTCATTGTTCTGGTCATCCGTCTGTCCTTGTGTAGAGATAAGCTCGGAAGGAGGATAGAGGGGAATATTTTGGAGCCTGCATACGGCTCCAGAGTAGGACTGATTTGTGTAAAGGCCCTGACTCCTTGAAAGTATGTTAAATGTATTTTGCTTCTGCCGGTCGAATGAACAACATTACAATGTGTTTCCTAGTTCACAATACTATATCCACACTGTCTAGAACGTTTAAAATCTACAGCAGTTTTGTAGGAAATAATTTGTTAGGTAATTCGGTAATTATGTTTCTAAAAATGTTACTCACATGTATATGGTATTCTTACTTTCCGCATCAGTTATTTCTAAGGATATGTTACAGCTTAATTTTTTAGATCAGGAAAGTTGCCCTCTACCCTCGATGTTGTGGTGCAGGTGTCCAGCATTCCCTGACCTGTGTCAGTAACGCTGGCACTGTCATGTGCTGCATGGGGTCTCAGCAGCCTGAGCATGCTCTCACTGCTTGGCCAGGAGATGTTCCAGATGGACAACCTCTGCTCCTTCCTCGCCTCATCCCGAATTCTACGAATTGCTGGGAAAATTGGAGAATATCCATAGGTCTCCCCGTAGAGCTCTCTGCAATCTGGCAGTTTTGGTGTTTCTCCCAGAGGTTCTTTGAACAATTCCAGCACAGGCATAGCTATCTCGTCTTCTCCTCCCTTGCATTGCTGACTGGAGGAGTGGTGCTGCATTGACCTCCTCTGGACAGTGCGTGGTCTCGTTTTCTGCATCTTCTGGCACAGATGCAGGCAATGGCTCAAGGTGTCCTGCAGGCCCAGGACCAGCGCCCAGAAGAGAAGCTGAACGCACAGTTTCTGCTTCATCACACAGGGCAAGACATGCATTCTGCAGCTCTCCAGATGACTGTGCTGCAGTTCCTGTCTCAGCAATCTCTTCCACATTATGCTGTTCATCCCGCACTCCAGCATCCCAGGATAGGAGCTCTCCTGCCGCAGGAAAGAGGCCCTCCACCATCGATGTTGTGGTGCGGGTGTCCAGCATACCCTGAGCAATGTCAATAGCACTGGCACAGGCATGTGCTGCTTGGGGTCTTAGCAGCCTGAGCATGCTCATGTTTGGCCAGGAGATGGTCCAGCTGGACAACATCTGCTCCTTCCTCGCCTCATCCTGAATTCTCCAGATTGCTGGGTGAACCGGGGAACATCTGTAGGCCTCCTGGTTGACCCCTCTGGCATCTTGCAGACTCAGTGCTGCTCCCAGAGCTTGTCTAGAGACTTCAGGCACGGAGGTAGCAGTTACTTCTCTTTCTTCCCCCTCACACACTCTTGGGAACAGCACTGCATTATTGGCCACCTCTGGAGAGTGTGCAGCCTTGGGAGAATCTAGGTTACCTGCATCTTCAGGCACTAATGCAGGCAGGGGCTCCTTGTCTCGCTCTTTGCCACCTGCCTGCCCTTCTGGGCCCTTCTGAGCTGCTCTGGAAGATGGTGTAGTGGCAGCATGAGTGTCGCTGCTGCCCTCCTGAGCATCTCTCCAAGCTGCGTGGACCTTCCCAGCCTTGGTGGACAGCACCTGGGCCGTTCCTGCTGGTGGTCTCAGGGCGCCATGCACCCTGGAACTGCCAGCTGCACTTCGACGCTTGAGCTTGCGGCTGCAGCACAGCTCAGGGACACCACGCAGTTTTGTCTGGATCTGGCATGGCGAGGCCTGAGAACAGCTGAGACTTCCAGGGCTGGACCCTGGCTCTCAGGCCTTGCTGTCCCGTCCTGGACATGCAAGGTTCCCGGAGGTCTCGGGGCAAGGACTGGGAGTCTGCTGCCTCTAATGCCCACGACACGTGCTCTGCCACTTGGAGAAGATGTGGAAGAGGCTGCTGCTGGCAGAGCAGGCAGCTTACAGATCCCAGAAACTGCTGCTGCACGCCGGGGTGCAGCTGTTGGCAACCCTGCCCTCCTTAAGCGAGGCAGCAAGGGTGGCTGAGGCTGTCTGCTTTGGCCACTGGCACCGCCGCAGGTCACCAACACTGGAAACTCCCGCCTGCCCGCCTGCAAGAGAAGCTGAGGAGAAAGGCCGAGTGAGCGAGGTCCTTCCCGCTCGCGTTGCACGGAGCATCGAGGGCAGCCCTCAGCCCACGGGCAGCTGAGTGCAGAGGAGCTGAAGCAGAGGAGGGCTGGTCCCCACATGGCAGCCCCCACAGCACAGCAGCCCATTGTGGCAGCTCTGCACGCATGCCTGGGCAGCTGGCTGGGGGCCACCAGCGGCGAGTTTCAGCGTGTGGTGTGGCAGCGTGTGCAGGACAGAGAGCTGTAGGCCAGGGGCAGAGGCAAGGCCCTGCCTGCGCGCCACCACTCCAGGTCTTCCCTGGGATGGTGGGCCTGGGTACGGCAGGGCATGCAGTGCTGCCGGCCTCCATGCTGCTTCGTGGGCCATCTGAGCTGGGAAGCCCTCCCTGGGATGGCTTTCTGCCCGGGGATGTACCCTGGCCATCCTCCTGTAGTCCTGTACTCAAGCACTTGGAGCTCTGTGCACCTCCTGTGGCCTTCGCAGGAATGTTGTGTGTGGTGTGGCAGCGGTACCTGTGGGGGCAGAGAGCTGTAGGCAAGGGGCAGGGCGGGCACCAGGCAAGGCCCTGCCTGCCACCAAGCACCGCAGCTTTCCCTGGGAGGGCTGGCCCGGGCACAGCAGGACTCTGTACATGGAGCTGCTCGCCGGGCCGCTCGGGCCCAGCAGGCCCTCCCTGGGACGGCTCTGCACTTGGAGACATAGATGGGCATGCTCAAGCTGTGTGGCCAGGATGTGGTCCTACTGGACAACATCTGCTCCTTCCTCGCCTCATCTCGGATTCTCCGGATCGCTGGGTGATCTGGAGGATATCCACACGCCACCTGTTGGTCTCTCTGGGATACGGCGATCTCGCGGCATCTCCCAGAGCTTGCGTGGACAATTTAGACACGGCCATAGCCGCTTGTTTCTTCTCCTTGTCCTCCCGCACACACTGACAGCAGGTATTCCTGCGTTGCACTGACTTCCTCCGGACACTGTGCAGTCCCGAGAGGATCTGAGCTTTCTGCATACCGAGGCACTGATGCAGGCAAAGGCTCAGGGTGTCCTGCAGGCCCAGGTTCTGTGGCCAGAAGCGACGCTGAGCGCACGGCATCTGCCTCACACACGGCGGTGTGGAGAAGGAGGCGTGGGATGGAGGTGGCGAAGTCGCCAGCAGCGTGCCCAGCAGCAGCAGCGACTTCAAAGGCCGCCAGCGGCCCGGCCGAGCCCGGCCCTGCTGCTCTCCGCCCTCGGCCCTGGCAGTTAGTGCTGGCAGTTAGTGCTGGCAGTTAGTCCTGGTAGTTCATGCTGGCAGTTAGTGCTGGTAGTTAGTGCTGGCTGTGCTGGCAGTGCTGGCAGTTAGTTCTGGCAGTGCTGGCAATTAGTGCTGTAGGCGCAGGCAGTGCTGGCAATGCTGGCAGTGCAGGCCGTGCAGGCAGTTTCACCAGCAGAGGTTTAGGTTGGAACACAGGAAATCCTGTGTACAGAAGGGCGTGTTAAGCACTGGAACAGGCTCCCCAGGGCGGTGGTTGAGTCACCGTCCCTGAATGTGTTTAAAATCCATTTGGATGTGGTGCTCGGGGACATGATTCAGCGGTGGGTAGTTAGAGTGAGGGTAGGATGGTTAGGTTGTGGTTGGACTTGATGATCTTGAAGGCCTTTTCCAACCTGAGCAATTCCACGATTCTATGACCTGCGTAACCCGAATTGAGGGCTATACGCTTTTTAGAAGGGATAGGCAAGGTAGGAGAGGTTGGGAATTGCCGCCTACGACAAAAAGAGGACAGACTGCAAAGAGCTGCCTCAGAGAAATAGTCAGGCACACGTGGGGAGCCTGTGGGTTAAAACCAGGGACGAGACCAACAAAAGACAGCTGGTGGTCGGGGAATACTACAGGCCACCAAATCAAGGGGAGCCTGTAGGTGTGACCTTCTTCCTTCAGCTGCAGGAGCTGTTGTGCTCCCAGACTCTGATCCCTCTGGGGGATTTCAACCACCCAGATACCTGCTGGGAAATGAACATGGCGAGCTAGCTGCAAGTGATCCAGGAGACTCCTGGAGCCCAATAATGGTAACTTTCTGGTACCGGACTTGGACAGGTCAGGACCAGAGGGGACCAGCTGGTCACCAGTGGTTGCCGAGTTTGGTGCTCATCCGTGCAGAGGAGGTGGTCGAAGACGTTAAGATTGGAGGCAGCCTGAGCTGCAGCAACCATGCCCTGGTTGAGCTTGCGATCTCCAGGAACATGGGCCTGGCAAAGAGTGGAGTCAAGACACTGAACTTCAGGAGAGTGAACTTCAGTGACCTGTTTAAGGAATGGTTGAATGAGATCTCCTAGGAAACTGTCCTTAGGCACAAAGGAACGGAACACAGCTGGCAGCACAGTTAAGAACATGCTTCTGAGAGCACGAGAGCTCTCCATCCCCCAGAAAAAGAAATCAGGCAGGGGTGGCAGGAAACTCAGCTCAGCTGAGCACGGGGCTGCTGGGAAGGCTGAGGGAAAAGAAGGAAGCAGTGGAAGTGGGGATAGGTGGCCAGGGAGGAACAGAGGGATGTTGTTTGGATGTGCAGGGATGGCATCGGGAGGGCCAAGGCGCAGACAGTATAAAGTTCAACAAGGGATGTGGAAAGAAAAGAATAAAAAAAAAAAAAAAAAGTGTTTGTTGAAGTACATTATGAGTAGCTGGCGCCAAGCATGGAAGGAGGGATGGGCAATCCTAATAGCCCAGAGCATATTCTGAAAATGTTGAGGGACCTTGATTCTTCTCTTGCCCAGAACCAACAGGCAGTATGCAACTGGGTAGCAGACTTAAGGGCTGCTTATATTAAAGAATACAAATATCGCTGAAGAAGAGGGAAAGCAGTGGTTTGTGCAGTACTCGGGACACAGCTGGTCACACTCACAAGTACTATGGGCAGCCATGATTCTCAGGAGCCAGCATTATCTCCTCCTTGCAGGAGGAAGTAGGAAAATTATAAGAGCAGCTGGTTGAGGAGCAACAGCAGTGTCAGCAGGCAGAAGCACTGATGAAGTGCTTGGGGAGGGAAGAGGCCTTCTGCCTCTAGGCCAACTCTTAGACTACTGTAGGCAGCCCCGGCCCCACTTCCTTCCAAGACAACAAACATGAAGCCCAACCCACTCCCTTTAGGAGCTAAGGAAGGCACAGCCCCCCCTTGTAGCTGAACTATGCAATCAAGGGATTACAGCACCTGCAAACTCTCCTTGTAACTTTCCTGTATGGCCAGTGTGGGAGCCCTGTGGCAAATGGAGACTTAGAGTGGACTGCAGGCGTCTGGGTGCCGAGACTGCCCCTTCAGCAAAAGCGGCCCCAAATGTTTCAGAATTGATTACTGCCCTACGGGAACAGCCTCATCCCTTTCTGGCTGCCACTGATGCCTAAGACAGCTGTTTTATGGTCCCCTTGAGGAAGGTGGAGGACAATCAATTTGCATTTACTTGGAGGGAGTGCAATGCACAGTCACCCGATTACCCCAGGGGTACAGACACTCGCCCACTCTGGCGCTCGGAGCATTGGCACGGAGGCTGGAGAAGCTCACGTTGGACCACGGTGTCTGGGTTTGTCTGTATACCGATGACATCCTCATATGGGGGAATGATGATGTCAACGTAGGGAATACCCAAGCCTGCGCAGTGAGACACCTGAGGAGCCCTGAGCCAGCCGGGACACTTTGGTCTCCTCTCAGTAGGTGCCTGGCTGTGCTCGCACCCCTACAGACACACCGGTGCTCTCCCACCAGGGCTGCCCCTTTCACAGCCCCTCACCCCGATCATCACAGCCCACCTCACACACACACCGGCTCAGCCAGCTCACACTTTGCAAGTCACAAATCACTCTCCCTTGCACGCCCACGCTCTCTGCACTTGCTGCCACCACCGACACATGGATCCATTGCCCCGTGCTCTGAGCCCAGTAGTCGCACTCAGAGACCAACCATGCACGAGTGCACAGATGAGACAGCACTCAGGCAGGATAGAATAAAGATAGCATTTAATCAGAATTCTATGTTGACAAGATGGAATCAGAATTCTGCATTGACAAGTTGGAATCAAAATTCTTCACTGACATGATGGAATCAGAATTCTACATTGACAGGATGGAATCAATCTCTGGGGAGCTGCCTGGTGTTTACAGCCTCGTGCCTCTCCTCTCGCTGTCCCCTGATGCAGCTGCAGGTGCAAACCCTGCGCAGAGCCCGGAGCACACTCCTGATGACAGCTGGCATCCGGCGGCGAGCTGCTGTGTGTGGTGCGGCTGTGGTACCTGTGGGGGACAGAGAGCTGTAGGCAAGGGGCAGAGGCGAGCTCCTGCCTGCCACCCACCACCATGGAATTTCCCTGGGAGGACTGGCCTGGATATGGCAGCGCATGGAACGCTGTCAGCCTCCATGCCACTTGGTGGGCCATCTGAGCTTGACAGGTCCCTCCCTGGGATTGTTTTCTGTCTGGGGACGTACCTGGGCCATCCTCCGGTGCATCTCTGAAGCACACGGAGCTCTGTGCACGTTCTTCAGCCTCTGCAGAAACCTGTGTGAAGAGAACAAAACCACACACCTGTAATACCACTGGCTGTTGATGGTGTGGGTGCCAGGGGTCCAGGGGAGGGATCCCCTTTCCAGGCCCCTTTGATTGAAGGCAAGGCAGGAATAACAGAGGGGCTGTCCACCCTAATGCATGGAGCTGGTTGGAAAGGAGACAGCATCTCCAGGCATCTCCCCACAGCGCACACTCCAGGCACCACTCCTGCCTCTGCCTCCAATTCATGCCTGGTGCTGACCTTGCTCACCTCATGCTGAGGGCCCACATCTTCTGCTCCCTCACATGCTGACACATGCTCCTCAGTCATGGGATCTGCAGCTACAGATGAAGCTGAAGAAATGGCCTCCACCTCACCAGATGGCTCATCGGATGTGCTGGATGTGATGCTGACTGCCTCTGATGCAGCATCTTCCTCAGAGTCACATCCCCAGTCTTCCTCCACATTCTCCAGTGTTGAAGGGCAAGGACAGGAGGGCGGGTGCATGCCCTCATCTCTCACTGCATTGTCTCTGGCATCCAGCGTGCCCTCAGCAGTGCTGGCAGCACTGTCGCTGTCATCACTGGACTCTTCCAGTATAACTGACAGTCTAACAGTCCACTTTCTGGAGTCACCAGAGTCAAGAAACCCATCCCGTGATGTCGTGGGCCAGATACCTGGCGTGCCCTGAAGAGCGCCAACATTATTGAATGTGTCACCTCTTGCCTGGAGCCTTCGCTGCCTGGGGCTTCTCACATTCCTTGGCCAGGAAATATTCCAGTGTGACAACATCTGCTCGTTTCTGTCCTCCTCACGAATTCTCCGCATTGCTGGGATCATAGGAGAGTACCCAGAGGGCTCCCTGTTGATCTCGCTGGGATCTGGCAGTCTCCGTGCTTCTCCCAGACCTTGTCCGGAGGATTCAGGCATGGCCATAGCTGATTCTTCTCTTTCTCCTCCCTCGGACATTGGCAAGGGGAGCGATACTGCATCAGTCTCCTCTGCAGAGCTTGCAGCCTCGGAAGAATCTGAGCTTTCTGCATCTTCCAGCACTGATGCAGGTAAAGGCTCAAGGTGCCCTGCAGGCCCTGGCTCAGCATCCAGAAGAGATGGTGAACACACAGTGCGTACCTCATCAGATGGGGCAAGAGATGCAACTTGCAGGGTGCCAGATGACTGTCCTGCCGTTTCTATCTCTGCAGCCTCTTCCAACTCTAGCTGCGAGTCCTGGACTATAACACCTCTGGCTGAGGAATCATCAGAAGCAGAAAACTGGCCCTCAGCCCTCGATGTCACACTGCAGACGCTCAGCGTGTCCTGAGCACTGTCAGCTGCACTGGCACTGTCTTCTGTTGCTTGGGGCCTTAGCAGCGGGGGCACGCTCATGCTATTTGGCCAGGAGATGTTCCAGTTGGACAGCATCTGGTCCTTCTTTGCCTCATCCCGGATTCTCTGGATTGCTGGGTGACGTCGCCGTCGCTGACGGGCTCGCCCTCGGCCGCGCCGGGGCCGTCGAAGCGGCTGGAAGCGGCCGCGTCCGGCACGGAGCGGCCCCTGCCCTCGTCTCGTCGCCCAGCCCGGCCGAGTCCACCCGGCCCGAGCGGCCCGTCCGCACCTCGGCCCCGTCTTCGTGTTGCGGCTCTCCGGCCCCGCTTAGCGCTCGGATGTGCCGCGCTCTGTGGAGCAGCGTGCGGGACGCAGCTCAAGTCTCTGGAGATGAGCTCGCTGTGGAGCAAGAGTTGTGGTGGGAGCTGCATCTCATAATGAGACCCATGGTGGAGCAGTCTGTGACAGAATGACTTTAGTCCTTGGCTTGAATCCGGATTGGATTGATTCTTTATAAACTGCTGTCTTTGGGAAGTCCTCTCTGGATCACTTTGGGAAGGAGCACATCCCAGATGAGGGGCTTCGTGCTGGAGCTGGGCACAAGGCGAGGATGAACCGGCTGCAGAGGCGAAGCTTCATTATCTGTCCACAGTCCCTAATTCCCCAGCTCCAGCAATTGGTTTACTTCTTAAACATCTCCTGATTGCCACAAGGCACACATATTTCAGGATATATTTTGGAGTAGGCCTTTGTCTAATTAGCTGTTACGTATCAACTTGGAAACTAAAACAAATGTGAAGGTAATTTAATTGTATAGACTGCTATTGAATAAAAAAGTTATGAGCTAAATTTTGCCTCAATACTCAGAAACAGCTTCTCACAACAATTGCATTTTCACTGAATCACACAGAATCACAGAATGGCCCGGGTTGGAAGGGACTCCAAAGATCATGAATCTCCAATCCCCCTGCCACATGCAGGGCTACCAACTTCCACATTTAATACTAGACCAGGCTGCCCAGGGCCCCATTCAACCTGGCCTTGAACACCTCCAGGGATGGAGCATCCACAGCCTCTCTGGGCAACCTGTTCCAGCACCTCACCACTCTCACAGTAGAGAACTTCCCCCTGACATCCAACCTCAATCTTCCCTCCCTCGATTTAAAACCATTTCCCCTTCTCCTTTACTCCCCTCCTGTTTGTAGGTTCCCTTTAGGTATTGAAACGCTGCAATGAGTCGCCCCGCAGCCACCTTTTCTCCAGGCTGAACAAGCCCAGCTCCCTCAGCCTGTCTTCAAAGGAGAGGCGCTTCAGCCCTCCGCTCATCTTCGTGGCCCTCCTCTGGACCCTCTCCAACAGCTCTCTGTCGTTTTTGTACTGGGGGCTCCAGACCTGGACGCAGTACTCCAGATGGGGCCTCACAAGAGCAGAGAGGGACAATCACCTCCCTGTCCCTGCTGGTAACCCCTCTTCTGATGGAGCCCAGGATACCATTTGCTTTACAAGCTGCAAGGGCACACTGCTGGCTCATGTTAAGATTTTCATCCACCAGGACCCCCAGGTCCTTCTCTGCAGGTCTGCTCTCAAGGACTGCTCTTCGAGTCTGTAGGGATGCCTGGGATTCCTCGGCCCAAGTGCGAAACCTTGCACTTTTTTGTGTTGAAATTCATCAGGTTCATCCGGGCCCACCTTTCAAGTCCATCGAGGTCCCTCTGAGTGGCATCCCTTCCTTCCACCGTGTCAACCGCACCACTCAGCTCGGTGTCGTCAGCAAACTTGCTGAGGGTGCACTCGATTTTGTCGTCGATGTCACTGATAAAGATGTTAAAGAGCCCTGTCCCAAGACAGAGCCCTGGGGGACACCGCTTGTTACCAGCCTCCATCTGGACATAGAACCACTAATCACCAGTAGAACCATTAATCACGTATAGAACCATTAATCACCATTTTCATGGTATCTCAACTGATTCTTAGTTTCTTAGTTGCAGTTTTCAATTTTGAGCATGTCAGTGGTTTATGGGCCAGTTCAGCCTGGTTCCATGACTAATGGAGCAGGGGGCAACAGATCTACATCCTAGGAAAAAGGGAAGGGGAGAGGGGAAAAAGGGTGGGAAATGGGCCTGAAAACAGAACAGCAGCAACTATCTGAGGAGGAAAGTTAATTTACTAAATAGGATAGCGGAATGCAAGGTAACACAGTATAACACAGTATAAAAGGAATCGAAGCTAATAAATCAAATAAAGTGAGAGAGAGTGTGTTCAAAAAACTGAAGGCCTTACTCTACTGCTGAAGACCAGACGGCTAGGGAGTGCACACTGCCGAGATGAGCAGAAAGGGAAAAGGGCACATCTCATGGTCTATGAACAGTTTTATCTTTCCCTCTGAATGGAAAACAGAAACAGAACAGTGAACAGTCCTCTGGGATATGTCGTTCTTCTTCTCTTCTGAGACACGTATAGACGGAACTATCCACTACCCACGGAACTGGAGCATTAACTCTTTAACTCCCCGTGCACTACATGATTTTATGATGTGGAATACCTATAGCGAAAGTCATGAAACCATGATAGAGCAGAAAGTATTTCTTTCATACTGAAGTACATTAGGCATTCAGGTTCAGCTCAGCGGGTCTGTTTTTATCAGTGTGTATATTCTGCATGTTCTAGCATTGTTTTTGCAGTTCTGAGCTCCTTGGCAAAATTGTAGTGGGAGCAGTTACAGAGTTCTACTTAGTCCAGGGAATATTTTTAAGATAACCAATCTAGATCAAAATGAAGTCTACCTCTATATTTTTTTTTCCAGGAAAATGACATTCACCGTGTTGTGATTTAAACCCTCAGGAAGCTCAGTGCAACACAGGTGTTTGCTCCCTGCTCCATCAGTGGGATGGAGAGATAAAAACTCTTTACTAAGACAGAAAAGATAGTGAAAAAAAATGATAGTAATAATAATATATATATATATAGTTATAAATGTTTTGAAAACAAGTGATGCACAACATAATTGCTCACCACCCATGGGCAATGCCCAGTCCATCCCCAAGCAGCGGTGGCCCTCTCAGCCAATTCCCCATGGTTTTATAGTTTTTTGACACGATGCCATATGGTATGGAATATCCCTTTGGCAGTTTAGATCGACTCTCCTGGTTCTGTTCCCTCTCAACTCCTTGTGCTCCTCCAGGGCCCTCGCTGGCAACAAAGGATGAGAAGCTGAGCAACCAAAATGTTTTGGCTCTGTGCAGCACTGCTTAGCAACAACTAAGGCGTTGGTGTGTTACCAACGTTGTTTTTTCTCCTAAAGCCAAAACATAGTACCAGATGATCTGAAGAAGATCATCTGTGATAAAAATAGGACACACAGATATATCTAATTGCTAAGCTCGGAAAAAGTTGTTTATAAGAAAAAGCAATAAAACATTATTAAAGTAACCTATGGTTGAATTAATGCACTATCTTGATTCTGCCATAGCTGAACAGATGTTTCAGAGAAAACTGCATGAATATTTTTTGATACCAGTCAGTACATAGTCAGCTACCACAGGGAAGCCTTCTTTACGTGTATAAGCAATTACTGCAGATTATCCCTTTCCAGAATAAAAGAATAGTATGAAGTCATACTACTAAATTTACTCTGTTTTCTCTTATTTTTGCTGTATAAGCTCTGATATTTTAGTACAGGAGCACTAGAAATATGTCTGCTCTGACAGAAGATGATAAATAACTTTTAGAGTCTTAAGTAGTGTCATTACAGACCTTTTCTTTTACTATAGGAGAGACAATGTTCCAGATTGTAAAGTGAGAATCTATATATGTTTACCAGAAACGTTTGAGATATTTCAGACCTAAAGATGTCCTTCTGTGTTATTTAAGCAGATGATCTCAACGTCTCTAGTTTTGCTGGTTTTCTTAGATTAACAGGAATAGTGAATATCAAGTGTGAAAATCTCGAGTTATAACAGAGTTATTTCAAAACTCTTAAGAATGTTCTCTTTCTTAATTTGAGCTAATGTTTTCTTTCTTTTTGACAGTTGTCACTTTTATATCACAGAAGATACCAACTAATTTTTTACATTGTGTAGTCTATTTTATTTTACTGTCAGGTACTCTTTGAAATAGAATTATTAAGAGTGTAACTAGTAACTGGCAAAGAATAAGAAGAATTTCTTTTCACATCCAACAACGAAATCCAGGGAAAGGCCCCTCTTTTCATTATTCTCCAGTATATACCTTTTCATGTAAGTTTTACTCAGCTTATCTGCATGCAACAAAAAGCTGGTGTGCAAGCACTCTCCCCTCTGATTTTTTAGCGATGACAAATGTCATCCTTTACCCAGTGACATACTGGATCTTCACACAAAATCATTTGGCATTATTTTTAAGACTCAACAAAAACTCAGCAAAGTGCTCTGAGACAAAAGTGGTTTGACATAATACACCTGCAGAATAATACGGAATATACTTTTAACAAATCCAGGTATGATCTGTAGGGAGAGCGAGTTTTGAAGACATTCAAATGAAAGTGGTGCAAGATTTCTACCTGACAAGTTTTGACAGCAGCATTCTTCATGGCATAAGAGATTTCAGTTGTCTGGAACTATTTAATGGCCACCCAGCTTGATTTATAAAGAGCAAATTGTTGTTAACGAACTGCTCTGGCTTCTGGATCATGTGAGAGTCTGTGAAAGTATGGCAGTATAACATGGGCATCAAATATAACCTGCAGTAAATAGGGCTTGCTTCTATGAAGATATTCAAAACTTCACATGATATTCATGACATTTTTGGGGAAGAAGGTTACACTGAGACACTCGTGTACTTGAATATGTACTGGCATATTCGCTAGGGAATATCACATTGCTTGATTCTTGTCTTGCGCCACTGGGCTCAGTTGGACAAGACATAACTGGCAGAACCAGCAGGCAGTATGCAACTGGGTACCAGACTTAAGGGCAGAATACAAATATTGCTGAAGGGAAAGCAGTGGTTTGTGCAGTACTCAGGACAGTGCTGGTCACACCCACAAGTGCTACGCACAGCAATGATTCTCAGGAGCCAGCATTATCTCCTCCTTGCAGGAGATAGTAGGAAAATTACAAGAGCAGCTGGTGAGGAGCAGCAGCAGTCTCAGCAGGCAGAAGCACTGATGAAGTGCTCAGGGAGGGAAGAGGAGCGGCCTTCTGCCCCCGCTCCTTCCCAGCACCAAACTAGCACAGGCACAGAGAAATTATTCTTGAGGATGGACCCTTCTTTCGACTGCTCCCTTGGAGCAGACCCTACAGTAAATCACAACCTCATCAATGCTAACTCCCTCAGAAGTTGACCCTCAGAAGAGTGAGTTAAGTTAGATCTAGGCACTGGAGTGAGAAACTGCCTTTCCCATCTCTGTTAAGCAACGGGGGAGATGGGACATGTGGGTATTTACTAACCCTTGTGTATGCGAACAGTTCCGTTGTGGATGATGGTGCTGTTTAGGCACTCTCCCCCCAGTTCCCCACTGGGCTAGTCCAGCTCTTAGACTACTGTAGGTAGCCCCGGCCCCACTTCCTTCCAAGACAACAAACATGAAGCCCAACCCTCTCCCTTTAGGAGCTAAGGAAGGCACAGCCCCCCTTGTAGCTGAACTATGCAATCAAGGGATTACAGCACCTGCAAACTCTCCTTGTAACTTTCCTGTATGGCCAGTGTGGGAGCCCTGTGGCAAATGGAGACTTAGAGTGGATTGCAGGCGTCTGGGTGCCGAGACTGCCCCTTCAGCAAAAGCGGCCCCAAATGTTTCAGAATTGATTACTGCCCTACGGGAACAGCCTCATCCCTTTCTGGCTGCCACTGATGCCTAAGACAGCTGTTTTATGGTCCCCTTGAGGAAGGTGGAGGACAATCAATTTGCATTTACTTGGAGGGAGTGCAATGCACAGTCACCCGATTACCCCAGGGGTACAGACACTCGCCCACTCTGGCGCTCGGAGCATAGGCACAGAAGCTGGAGAAGCTCACGCTGGACCACGGTGTCCGGATTTATCTGTATACTGCTGACGTCCTCATATGGGGGAATGACGATGTCAACGTAGGGAATACCCAAGCCTGCGCAGTGAGACGCCTGGTAGTTAGTGCTGGCAGCAGGCAGTGCTGGCAATGCTGGCAGTGCAGGCAGTGCGGGCAGTTTCACCAGCAGAGGTTTAGGTTGGAGCACAGGAAATCCTGTGTACAGAAGGGCGTGTTAAGCACTGGAACAGGCTCCCCAGGGCGGTGGTTGAGTCACCGTCCCTGAATGTGTTTAAAATCCATTTGGATGTGGTGCTCGGGGACATGATTCAGCGGTGGGTAGTTAGAGTGAGGGTAGGATGGTTAGGTTGTGGTTGGACTTGATGATCTTGAAGGCCTTTTCCAACCTGAGCAATTTAATGATTCTATGACCTGCGTAACCTATATAACCCCAGCATATCCTTAGAAATAGCTGATGTGAAAGGTATGAATACCATATACATGTTCGTAACGTATTTTAGAAACAGTTACTGAATTACGTGACAAATTATTTCTCACAAAGCTGCAATGGACTTTAAATGTTCTAAAGAATGTGGGTATAGTATTCTGAAGTAGGAAACGCACTGTAAGGTTGTTCATTAGGCCAGCAGAAATGAAATGCATTTAACAGACTTTCAAGGAGTCAGAGCCTTTACACAAAGCAGAACTGTCCTACCCTGTGGGAACGTTAGGATGCCGTAGGCAGGCTCCAAGATACTCCCCTCTATCCTCCTTCCAAGCTTTTCTCTACGCAAGGACAGACGGATGACCAGAACAATGACCCAGTGTAAAAGGGCACAAATGCTAGGGGGTAATTGAACAATTAAGAGGCTATGCTTATGTTTATGTTGTAAAGCAGACATCGGAAAGTTACGGCCAAATGCTTGTTAAGAAAGCAATTGTTAGAAGGCAATTAACCAATTAAGGTATTTGTGTTTGGGTGGTAAGAATTTGTGTTTACTTGGTATTTGCATGATTAGTGAAGCGATTTTTCTGCTAATATCATGTCTAGGGCGATCCTATTCTCCCAGGCCATCCTACTTGTAGCATCCAATTGCTCTGCAATTCCCTTTATTGCCTTCTTTGTATAGTTTATACATCTCTGTTGATTGTAATAGATGTAGTTTATCCAATCCACGTTCTTGTTAATCGTCACCCACCAGAATAGCGACTCAAATCCTGCAGCAATTTGATTTCTAGCCTTAAATTCATCAGGGGCACCTCTGGGCACCCCAATGGAATCTATATGTATTATATCACCATCAAATGGGACTCCTAAACCTCTTCTGTTCCTTTTGTGAATGTGAGATAGATCCTTCTCAAATGCCAGAGTGAACGGAATGGCCAGTTGAACAAGTGCACAGGTACCTCCCCAATTAGATGGGAGAGTGGACCATAAGATCTTCCCACCGCAGCACTACCAGAGATCCGCTCTAGGGATTCCCAGCCTTGAACAGTTCCCCGCTAAATCCGTTGTAACATCCACGGTTTCACTGCACAGTGAGAAATTCCCTATAAGCCTGGTAGCCTTCACACCCTGTCTTGAGAGACAAGCTGTATGGTACCTATGGCCTTAGAGAATGCAGGAGGGATTTTGGCATCCATCTCCAATATGGGGGGAAACAACAGGGACAGTGATTTACAGGCTTCATTTCCCCAGGCGGTTTTCTCCTGGTACAGGGCAATCATACATTGCATCCCTTGGGAATCCTTGGTCCACCCTAAAGGAAGGGATACGACCTGAGCTATAGGCCGTCCTGATGCACAAGCATAGCAGTTGCTATGGTTGAGACTCCGGACAGTCTACTTAATCCATTCTACCCAGGCATTCACATCCCTGTATCCCGTCTCAATTTCAAATGTTTGTCTGAGATCTTTTATTTCCGTAATTAGCAGAGTTGCAGGACTTTTAGAAGGAATTTTCTCTCCTTTTTTCTCATCCTGAACCTTTTGAGTATAGTCAGGTAATGAATCCCATACAGCTACTCTGAATCTAGCTACTGGGTCCTTTCCCCGAATGTTTATTCCAATGCCAAAAGTGATGCTAACAAGGCTATCGGCCTTGCTAATTGTTATTGTTACCGGATTACACTGCAAAGTCTGGCAGTCTGGTTGGACAATTCCCTTGAACGTACTAATCCGTTCTTTCAGGGTGTGTGATTGCAATGTATCAGATATCCCTGGGGTGTATGTCCAGCCTTGATAGACAGTCGTCCACCATACATTATTCCATCCCCCACAGGGGGATCTCTTGTTCATGCCTAATTCAGGACACAGATATTTCTCTTCATGACTCAATTGTCGTTGGGCACTTAAGCCCCCACAGGATATCGCATTGCAAGCATCAAATGTGACAGTCTGAGGCATTTCTTTCCTTGTTACATTTACCCACATCTTCACAGGGTATCCTCCCGCTCCCCTCTGCAGGTCATCCTTTTCCCAAGCAGTCAGTTGACTAAGGCATTTTTTGAAGGTGATTGCTGTCAAAATCAAAATTACTAATTGGTCTTTCCCCCACATCATTATTTACTCATAAATATTTGTACCGTTACTACAGTGAAGAACAGGATATACTCCACTAGAAATACAAATATATCCTAAATGCCTCTCTGTCTATATTAGTAATGGAAAAAAAGATTAGTTTATTTACAATTTCTTTCTAATTTTTATCTATAGAGGATCCTTCATGGCAACAGTTTCCCACACTTCAGGGTTAGTGGAGGGTTTTACTCGGGTGTAGTGAGTCCAACCTTTCTCGGCTGTCCTGATGGCTGTTTCTGTTATCAGAAGTACTTGGAACGGTCCTTCTCAGTCGGGTTGCAGCTTTGCCTCCTTCCAGGTCTGGATGAGGACCCAGTCTCCAGGTTGGAATGGATGAATCGGAAATTCCAGAGGTGATGTCTGTGCTAACAGTCCTTGGATTCTGAGAGACGATAGTGAGGAAGACAATCCGAGTATATAGTTCTTAAGAAACATACCTTTAGTTTCAAACTGCGGTACCTCATTTTTTATTCAGCTTTATTTTTAAAGGGGTTATTTTCAACCTCCCCCCCATTCCCTTCCTTTGCCCAGACCATGGGATCTATATCTTTCTCATCTGTCTCAGTTAACACATTCATTGATACTGTAATTCCCTCCTGACAGATTGTTATTTGTATTCCCAATTTCATCATAAGATCTCTCCCCAATAAATTAGTACCAGCATCATGTACATACAATAATTGTCCTGTTACTGTCTTACTCCCTAATCTCAATTCAGTGTTTTCAAAAAGTGGTACCGTCATCCCCTTTCTCTACCCCACTTGTACCCCGTTCCTGGTACCAGGATTATACAGTTACTTTCTGGTGTCTGTACCCCCCCATAAGTTTTATTATGTTCCCTTAGAACCAAATTCTATAAAATACTAAAGGGCACAAGAAGGTGTCCATCTGGATATACACCCATCTGTCAGCTTGCTCTCTTCCCTTCTAAATCATTAATTAGATTCCTATCCTCTTTAGAATACCTTATAGGCTCTGATTAAGGTTCAGATGTTTTAAGTTTACCGTCTGGAATTAAAGCCAGTTCACCAATTTCTTTTCCTTCAGCTGCCTGTTCTGCCAGCTGATCCACCATCATATTCCCAGTTTCCTGTACAGTGTCACTCTTCTGATGTCCTTCAGTGTATGCTGCTCTTTGGTAGATTTACATCACGCTGAATTTGTTTTCCTTGTGTGTAAGCAACCCTTGCTCTTTCCAGATGATACCACGAGTGGGTACCATATACACATGCATATTTAGCATCTGTCCATATTTTTAAGTTTCTTGTTATTTCAGCCTTCTGAGCGGAAGTCCCCACAGCTAATGGTTTTGCTTCATTTACCTTGTCAGTAGCAGTTACTGCATATCCTGCCTTACAGTTTCCTTGTCTCACAAAACTGGTTCTGTCGATGAATCCAGGGGTCCTCAGCGTCGTCCAGTGGTTCCTCCTGCAGGTCTGACCAACTGGTATAGACAGCCTCATGCAGTCGCACACTGCTGGCTTGGAGGTAGCTCTTTGTTGGTGTTCTGGGTGTTCAGCAAATTGCTTCCTTCTTTTTGATCAGTTGTGCTTTCTGTTGAGAAACTTGATACCCATTTAAATCAAGAAATTCAGCAAACTCACAGTCCGTTGTACACAGTTCTCCTTTGATACTGTGGCATCCACGTACTGCAGTAAAGTTCCACCATGGAATAGAGGAACCCAAATCTCAGGCTCACAAGCTGACCAGTTCTCAAACATCATTGGGTTGTTCTCGCAACCCTGGGTCTCACTGTCCAGGTTAACTGAATTTTTGTTTTTGTGTACTTCAAATCCAGAATGGCAAACCCCACCAACTTATTCCTCAGCTTGGTTAATAAAGTGCATGGATTTACCACCATGGGTTGCATGTCTTCAACATTTCTATTAACTGCCCTCAAATCTTTTACCAAAGCATAGCTCTTGCCAATCCAAAAAGTTATTTATTATTTCTTTTATCCTCCTTCAATCTTGTATCCGAAAAGGGCATTGCTTTACCCTGGCTAGGCTGACTCCCATCTATAACTTAACTTTTATTGAGTTGCACTGTTTTTTTGGTTTTTTTTTTGGCTCTGCCAGGCACTCCTGATGCCTGCAGTCCTGTGTATACCTGATTTAGGATTTACCTAACTTCTGGGGGTACAACATTGCTTTTGCCAGTTTGTGTTAAAGCCAGACCTAAAATTTTCAGTCAATTGGTCTTGCTTGACAATTAGCTCCAATTTTCTCTACTGAATTTAATCTCTACATTCAACTGTTCTAATACATCATGCCCAAGTAATGGTTTTGGAGAACCTGGTGTGTACAAGAATTTATGTATTCCTACTTGTTCTCCTAGCCTGTATTTAATTGGTCCCCCCAAAAAGTAACCTTCTCTTGCCAGTAGCTCCTACAACTATTTCAAAAATCATCTACGGGTAATAATTCTTGATGTAGCACAGGGTAAAAGCCACCCGTATCAGAAAGTAAACTCTTTACCCTGCTTCCCCAGCTGCCTTCGGTCCAGTGGGGGTGGAACTCTCCCTGAGCCCTTCCAGGCTCCCCCTTACCTCTTCTTCTAGGTAAGGACATCCCTGTTACAGCTTGCTCAACTTTGCCTTCCTCAGCCTGTGTTTTTCCCAAACCCTTTTCACTTTCCAGACTTTCATCATTACTGAAATACAATGTTAGTAATTTCTGTTTCACTCCCTCCCCTCCCCAGGATTCCGGTGCTCACACTGGGACATCGGGTTTCCCGAGATCTCTGCAGATGACGGCTATTCTCACTCTCACTGTCCCGCCCCATCCCCATTCACAAGTCACACACCCTGCACAGTTACAGCGGGAAGCTCTCGCCCCCAGCTCTTTCTCTCACTCAGAGTTGTTCTTACAGACCGTGGGGGGGGGGGCTAGTGCGGGGGATGTGTTCTCATGCAGACCCAAACTCTAATATCCCGAACTCACTGTTTTCCTTAACCTTTTTGCCGTTTTTTTTTGTTTGTTTTCCCCACAATTCCACTATTTGTACCCTCAGTTACATTTCCATGTACCATTAACAAATAGATTTCCACACAGCATCGAGACAGTTTCTACCACTCCCTTCAAAATCCACAAATCAAACAATACAGTTCTTCAATTTCCACAAACACCCAGCATTTGCTCTCATGATTAGAGTACTCAGTTATAAAACTGGTCTCATTCTTCCATTTATGTTCCTGGTTTCTTATCCAATATTCCCCCTGGCTCACCAGCAATATTTTTCCAGTGAGCCAAAATACAACCCAGGGAGGTCTTCTTGGTATCACTTTAGACACTCTCTGTTGCATAACAGCCTCATACATGACATGACATAACATAATTTAACACTTTCACGACATAAACATTTAACAATCACAAAGACAGTGACAATAATCAGTACAATTTATCCTCAGGATCCTTCCTCTCTCTGCCTCCCTCCAGGGCCCAACCTTCCCTCTGTATTCATTTCCCACACTTGCATAGCTGCCCACCTCCTTCTCCAATAAACAACACATCAATGATAAACATCATTTCCATCCATGAGTAGAAATTAGGCCCTAGAAATTGATCTAATTGTTCTGCGACACTTATTGGATCCTCAATTAAGGAATTCTTCTTGAAAATCCTGACTTTTCTTCTAGTAAAAACAGCAGGCATTAGCATACCCTATTTCCCTTTGAGCTAAGGACACTGCCCTAAAGGATAAAGTGAAGTATTAGTAAGGTTAGTGTTAGAGAAAGGAAGGCTCTCTAGGTCCCATTCACATTACTCCAACTCGCTCAGTTAATCGAGAGTGCATCCTCTCTGTCTCTTGCATTGCTTTAGAAATCTAAGGGGGGAAGTTATCTAAGGGATCCCATTTATGATCTTTCTGCTTCTCTTTCCTTTTTCTTCTGAAGTTTGACTCCTCCTTGTGAGGAAGATTTTATTTTATTTTTTTTACTTCTTGCATCCATTAAGCGAGATAAGCCAATCCTGTTTCAGAAAAAGGAGTCAGTTTACTGATTACATATAAATACAAAGGCAGACAGGCCCATCTTCGTCAGACCCCTACTTTGGTCAAAATCATGAGTTTTCCCTGTAGTGGCTCTCTAGGCTATGTCTGTATACAGTATTTAAACATCTTTTCCCTGTTCTTTTCCCTGGTCTGGGGATTATTTTCCAAGCTTCTTTCCCAACGGGCTATCTCTAGGCACGAATTTGGGGACCCTTTTCCCTGTTCTACGGAGCTCCTATTCCCCATCCCTCCGGAATCCGATTCTTGGATTTGGGGCCAATCCCCCCGGAGCACCTCGCTCCGATTCTCAGATTCAATAGGGGTGTGCTGCTGCCACTTCGTCAAGTGCACAGGTACCGCACACCAACAGCTCCCTGCCGAGACTCACCCGAGTCTCCACCGACCCCCAAGGCAAGAATTAAATTCCCTTACCTTGGTCCATGCATGAAGTTACCGGGTCTCCAGGGGTCAAAGCACATGCCTGCCTGCCCCTTGGCTTTCACAGAGCCCGGCCTGTCTTTAACAGTCTCGGTTTCTTATCGGCCGTCCCAAGGAGTCACCTCGCCACCCAGACAGAACCTCTGAAATCAGCAGGGTGCACCTATCCTGTCCAGGGCAGTAGGGAGACCCTCAAAGAGGCGATAATTATCCCAGATGAGCCCCCAAATTGTTGGAAATATCCAAATAATTTTTCAGGACGGTTTCTCTGATAAAGCAAATTTTATTCGCAATTGCAATAGCGGGCCTCCTGCAAGCAGGAGAGCACAGAGAAAACAGTGTTACATCTTTTATCCCTACTGCCTGACGCTTATCTCTTTCCCCCCTGCTTCCTCATTGGCTGAGTACTGCAGGTTCGCACTCTTTCGCGACGCTTCACTAATCATACAAATACCAAGTAAACACAAATCCTTACCACCCAAACGCAAATATCTTAATTGGTTAATTGCCTTCTAACAATTGCTTTCTTAACAAGCATTTGGTCGTAACTTTCCGATGTCTGTTTTTTACAACATAAACATAAGCATAGCCTCTTAATTGTTCAATTACCCCCCCTAACATTTGTGCCCATTTTACACAGGGTCATTGTTCTGGTCATCCGTCTGTCCTTGTGTAGAGATAAGCTCGGAAGGAGGATAGAGGGGAATATTTTGGAGCCTGCATACGGCTCCAGAGTAGGACTGATTTGTGTAAAGGCCCTGACTCCTTGAAAGTATGTTAAATGTATTTTGCTTCTGCCGGTCGAATGAACAACATTACAATGTGTTTCCTAGTTCACAATACTATATCCACACTGTCTAGAACGTTTAAAATCTACAGCAGTTTTGTAGGAAATAATTTGTTAGGTAATTCGGTAATTATGTTTCTAAAAATGTTACTCACATGTATATGGTATTCTTACTTTCCGCATCAGTTATTTCTAAGGATATGTTACAGCTTAATTTTTTAGATCAGGAAAGTTGCCCTCTACCCTCGATGTTGTGGTGCAGGTGTCCAGCATTCCCTGACCTGTGTCAGTAACGCTGGCACTGTCATGTGCTGCATGGGGTCTCAGCAGCCTGAGCATGCTCTCACTGCTTGGCCAGGAGATGTTCCAGATGGACAACCTCTGCTCCTTCCTCGCCTCATCCCGAATTCTACGAATTGCTGGGAAAATTGGAGAATATCCATAGGTCTCCCCGTAGAGCTCTCTGCAATCTGGCAGTTTTGGTGTTTCTCCCAGAGGTTCTTTGAACAATTCCAGCACAGGCATAGCTATCTCGTCTTCTCCTCCCTTGCATTGCTGACTGGAGGAGTGGTGCTGCATTGACCTCCTCTGGACAGTGCGTGGTCTCGTTTTCTGCATCTTCTGGCACAGATGCAGGCAATGGCTCAAGGTGTCCTGCAGGCCCAGGACCAGCGCCCAGAAGAGAAGCTGAACGCACAGTTTCTGCTTCATCACACAGGGCAAGACATGCATTCTGCAGCTCTCCAGATGACTGTGCTGCAGTTCCTGTCTCAGCAATCTCTTCCACATTATGCTGTTCATCCCGCACTCCAGCATCCCAGGATAGGAGCTCTCCTGCCGCAAAAAAGAGGCCCTCCACCATCGATGTTGTGGTGCGGGTGTCCAGCATACCCTGAGCAATGTCAATAGCACTGGCACAGGCATGTGCTGCTTGGGGTCTTAGCAGCCTGAGCATGCTCATGTTTGGCCAGGAGATGGTCCAGCTGGACAACATCTGCTCCTTCCTCGCCTCATCCTGAATTCTCCAGATTGCTGGGTGAACCGGAGAACATCTGTAGGCCTCCTGGTTGACCCCTCTGGCATCTTGCAGACTCAGTGCTGCTCCCAGAGCTTGTCTAGAGACTTCAGGCACGGTGGTAGCAGTTACTTCTCTTTCTTCCCCCTCACACACTCTTGGGAACAGCACTGCATTATTGGCCACCTCTGGAGAGTGTGCAGCCTTGGGAGAATCTAGGTTACCTGCATCTTCAGGCACTAATGCAGGCAGGGGCTCCTTGTCTCGCTCTTTGCCACCTGCCTGCCCTTCTGGGCCCTTCTGAGCTGCTCTGGAAGATGGTGTAGTGGCAGCATGAGTGTCGCTGCTGCCCTCCTGAGCATCTCTCCAAGCTGCGTGGACCTTCCCAGCCTTGGTGGACAGCACCTGGGCCGTTCCTGCTGGTGGTCTCAGGGCGCCATGCACCCTGGAACTGCCAGCTGCACTTCGACGCTTGAGCTTGCGGCTGCAGCACAGCTCAGGGACACCACGCAGTTTTGTCTGGATCTGGCATGGCGAGGCCTGAGAACAGCTGAGACTTCCAGGGCTGGACCCTGGCTCTCAGGCCTTGCTGTCCCGTCCTGGACATGCAAGGTTCCCGGAGGTCTCGGGGCAAGGACTGGGAGTCTGCTGCCTCTAATGCCCACGGCACGTGCTCTGCCACTTGGAGAAGATGTGGAAGAGGCTGCTGCTGGCAGAGCAGGCAGCTTACAGATCCCAGAAGCTGCTGCTGCACGCCGGGGTGCAGCTGTTGGCAACCCTGCCCTCCTTAAGCGAGGCAGCAAGGGTGGCTGAGGCTGTCTGCTTTGGCCACTGGCACCGCCGCAGGTCACCAACACTGGAAACTCCCGCCTGCCCGCCTGCAAGAGAAGCTGAGGAGAAAGGCCGAGTGAGCGAGGTCCTTCCCGCTCGCGTTGCACGGAGCATCGAGGGCAGCCCTCAGCCCACGGGCAGCTGAGTGCAGAGGAGCTGAAGCAGAGGAGGGCTGGTCCCCACATGGCAGCCCCCACGGCACGGCAGCCCATTGTGGCAGCTCTGCACGCATGCCTGGGCAGCTGGCTGGGGGCCACCAGCAACGAGTTTCAGAGTGTGGTGAGGCAGCGTGTGCAGGACAGAGAGCTGTAGGCCAGGGGCAGAGGCAAGGCCCTGCCTGCGCGCCACCACTCCAGGTCTTCCCTGGGATGGTGGGCCTGGGTACGGCAGGGCATGCAGTGCTGCCGGCCTCCATGCTGCTTCGTGGGCCATCTGAGCTGGGAAGCCCTGCCTGGGATGGCTTTCTGCCCGGGGATGTACCCTGGCCATCCTCCTGTAGTCCTGTACTCAAGCACTTGGAGCTCTGTGCACCTCCTGTGGCCTTCGCAGGAATGTTGTGTGTGGTGTGGCAGCGGTACCTGTGGGGGCAGAGAGCTGTAGGCAAGGGGCAGGGCGGGCACCAGGCAAGGCCCTGCCTGCCACCAAGCACCGCAGCTTTCCCTGGGAGGGCTGGCCCGGGCACAGCAGGACTCTGTACATGGAGCTGCTCGCCGGGCCGCTCGGGCCCAGCAGGCCCTCCCTGGGACGGCTCTGCACTTGGAGACATAGATGGGCATGCTCAAGCTGTGTGGCCAGGATGTGGTCCTACTGGACAACATCTGCTCCTTCCTCGCCTCATCTCGGATTCTCCGGATCGCTGGGTGATCTGGAGGATATCCACACGCCACCTGTTGGTCTCTCTGGGATACGGCGATCTCGCGGCATCTCCCAGAGCTTGCGTGGACAATTCAGACACGGCCATAGCCGCTTGTTTCTTCTCCTTGTCCTCCCGCACACACTGACAGCAGGTATTCCTGCGTTGCACTGACCTCCTCCGGACAGTGTGCAGTCCCGAGAGGATCTGAGCTTTCTGCATACCGAGGCACTGATGCAGGCAAAGGCTCAGGGTGTCCTGCAGGCCCAGGTTCTGTGGCCAGAAGCGACGCTGAGCGCACGGCATCTGCCTCACACACGGCGGTGTGGAGAAGGAGGCGTGGGATGGAGGTGGCGAAGTCGCCAGCAGCGTGCCCAGCAGCAGCAGCGACTTCAAAGGCCGCCAGCGGCCCGGCCGAGCCCGGCCCTGCTGCTCTCCGCCCTCGGCCCTGGCAGTTAGTGCTGGCAGTTAGTGCTGGCAGTTAGTCCTGGTAGTTCATGCGGGCAGTTAGTGCTGGTAGTTAGTGCTGGCTGTGCTGGCAGTTAGTGCTGGCAGTTAGTTCTGGCAGTGCTGGCAGTTAGTGCTGTAGGCGCAGGCAGTGCTGGCAATGCTGGCAGTGCAGGCCGTGCAGGCAGTTTCACCAGCAGAGGTTTAGGTTGGAACACAGGAAATCCTGTGTACAGAAGGGCGTGTTAAGCACTGGAACAGGCTCCCCAGGGCGGTGGTTGAGTCACCGTCCCTGAATGTGTTTAAAATCCATTTGGATGTGGTGCTCGGGGACATGATTCAGCGGTGGGTAGTTAGAGTGAGGGTAGGATGGTTAGGTTGTGGTTGGACTTGATGATCTTGAAGGCCTTTTCCAACCTGAGCAATTCCACGATTCTATGACCTGCGTAACCCGAATTGAGGGCTATACGCTTTTTAGAAGGGATAGGCAAGGTAGGAGAGGTTGGGAATTGCCGCCTACGACAAAAAGAGGACAGACTGCAAAGAGCTGCCTCAGAGAAATAGTCAGGCACACGTGGGGAGCCTGTGGGTTAAAACCAGGGACGAGACCAACAAAAGACAGCTGGTGGTCGGGGAATACTACAGGCCACCGAATCAAGGGGAGCCTGTAGGTGTGACCTTCTTCCTTCAGCTGCAGGAGCTGTTGTGCTCCCAGACTCTGATCCCTCTGGGGGATTTCAACCACCCAGATACCTGCTGGGAAATGAACATGGCGAGCTAGCTGCAAGTGATCCAGGAGACTCCTGGAGCCCAATAATGGTAACTTTCTGGTACCGGACTTGGACAGGTCAGGACCAGAGGGGACCAGCTGGTCACCAGTGGTTGCCGAGTTTGGTGCTCATCCGTGCAGAGGAGGTGGTCGAAGACGTTAAGATTGGAGGCAGCCTGAGCTGCAGCAACCATGCCCTGGTTGAGCTTGCGATCTCCAGGAACATGGGCCTGGCAAAGAGTGGAGTCAAGACACTGAACTTCAGGAGAGTGAACTTCAGTGACCTGTTTAAGGAATGGTTGAATGAGATCTCCTAGGAAACTGTCCTTAGGCACAAAGGAACGGAACACAGCTGGCAGCACAGTTAAGAACATGCTTCTGAGAGCACGAGAGCTCTCCATCCCCCAGAAAAAGAAATCAGGCAGGGGTGGCAGGAAACTCAGCTCAGCTGAGCACGGGGCTGCTGGGAAGGCTGAGGGAAAAGAAGGAAGCAGTGGAAGTGGGGATAGGTGGCCAGGGAGGAACAGAGGGATGTTGTTTGGATGTGCAGGGATGGCATCGGGAGGGCCAAGGCGCAGACAGTATAAAGTTCAACAAGGGATGTGGAAAGAAAAGAATAAAAAAAAAAAAAAAAAGTGTTTGTTGAAGTACATTATGAGTAGCTGGCGCCAAGCATGGAAGGAGGGATGGGCAATCCTAATAGCCCAGAGCATATTCTGAAAACGTTGAGGGACCTTGATTCTTCTCTTGCCCAGAACCAACAGGCAGTATGCGACTGGGTAGCAGACTTAAGGGCAGAATGGAAATATCGCTGAAGAAAAGGGAAAGCAGTGGTTTGTGCAGTACTCGGGACACAGCTGGTCACACTCACAAGTACTATGGGCAGCCATGATTCTCAGGAGCCAGCATTATCTCCTCCTTGCAGGAGGAAGTAGGAAAATTATAAGAGCAGCTGGTTGAGGAGCAACAGCAGTGTCAGCAGGCAGAAGCACTGATGAAGTGCTTGGGGAGGGAAGAGGCCTTCTGCCTCTAGGCCAACTCTTAGACTACTGTAGGCAGCCCCGGCCCCACTTCCTTCCAAGACAACAAACATGAAGCCCAACCCACTCCCTTTAGGAGCTAAGGAAGGCACAGCCCCCCCTTGTAGCTGAACTATGCAATCAAGGGATTACAGCACCTGCAAACTCTCCTTGTAACTTTCCTGTATGGCCAGTGTGGGAGCCCTGTGGCAAATGGAGACTTAGAGTGGACTGCAGGCGTCTGGGTGCCGAGACTGCCCCTTCAGCAAAAGCGGCCCCAAATGTTTCAGAATTGATTACTGCCCTACGGGAACAGCCTCATCCCTTTCTGGCTGCCACTGATGCCTAAGACAGCTGTTTTATGGTCCCCTTGAGGAAGGTGGAGGACAATCAATTTGCATTTACTTGGAGGGAGTGCAATGCACAGTCACCCGATTACCCCAGGGGTACAGACACTCGCCCACTCTGGCGCTCGGAGCATTGGCACGGAGGCTGGAGAAGCTCACGTTGGACCACGGTGTCTGGGTTTGTCTGTATACCGATGACATCCTCATATGGGGGAATGATGATGTCAACGTAGGGAATACCCAAGCCTGCGCAGTGAGACACCTGAGGAGCCCTGAGCCAGCCGGGACACTTTGGTCTCCTCTCAGTAGGTGCCTGGCTGTGCTCGCACCCCTACAGACACACCGGTGCTCTCCCACCAGGGCTGCCCCTTTCACAGCCCCTCACCCCGATCATCACAGCCCACCTCACACACACACCGGCTCAGCCAGCTCACACTTTGCAAGTCACAAATCACTCTCCCTTGCACGCCCACGCTCTCTGCACTTGCTGCCACCACCGACACATGGATCCATTGCCCCGTGCTCTGAGCCCAGTAGTCGCACTCAGAGACCAACCATGCACGAGTGCACAGATGAGACAGCACTCAGGCAGGATAGAATAAAGATAGCATTTAATCAGAATTCTATGTTGACAAGATGGAATCAGAATTCTGCATTGACAAGTTGGAATCAAAATTCTTCACTGACATGATGGAATCAGAATTCTACATTGACAGGATGGAATCAATCTCTGGGGAGCTGCCTGGTGTTTACAGCCTCGTGCCTCTCCTCTCGCTGTCCCCTGATGCAGCTGCAGGTGCAAACCCTGCGCAGAGCCCGGAGCACACTCCTGATGACAGCTGGCATCCGGCGGCGAGCTGCTGTGTGTGGTGCGGCTGTGGTACCTGTGGGGGACAGAGAGCTGTAGGCAAGGGGCAGAGGCGAGCTCCTGCCTGCCACCCACCACCATGGAATTTCCCTGGGAGGACTGGCTTGGATATGGCAGCGCATGGAACGCTGTCAGCCTCCATGCCACTTGGTGGGCCATCTGAGCTTGACAGGTCCCTCCCTGGGATTGTTTTCTGTCTGGGGACGTACCTGGGCCATCCTCCGGTGCATCTCTGAAGCACACGGAGCTCTGTGCACGTTCTTCAGCCTCTGCAGAAACCTGTGTGAAGAGAACAAAACCACACACCTGTAATACCACTGGCTGTTGATGGTGTGGGTGCCAGGGGTCCAGGGGAGGGATCCCCTTTCCAGGCCCCTTTGATTGAAGGCAAGGCAGGAATAACAGAGGGGCTGTCCACCCTAATGCATGGAGCTGGTTGGAAAGGAGACAGCATCTCCAGGCATCTCCCCACAGCGCACACTCCAGGCACCACTCCTGCCTCTGCCTCCAATTCATGCCTGGTGCTGACCTTGCTCACCTCATGCTGAGGGCCCACATCTTCTGCTCCCTCACATGCTGACACATGCTCCTCAGTCATGGGATCTGCAGCTACAGATGAAGCTGAAGAAATGGCCTCCACCTCACCAGATGGCTCATCGGATGTGCTGGATGTGATGCTGACTGCCTCTGATGCAGCATCTTCCTCAGAGTCACATCCCCAGTCTTCCTCCACATTCTCCAGTGTTGAAGGGCAAGGACAGGAGGGCGGGTGCATGCCCTCATCTCTCACTGCATTGTCTCTGGCATCCAGCGTGCCCTCAGCAGTGCTGGCAGCACTGTCGCTGTCATCACTGGACTCTTCCAGTATAACTGGCAGTCTAACAGTCCACTTTCTGGAGTCACCAGAGTCAAGAAACCCATCCCGTGATGTCGTGGGCCAGATACCTGGCGTGCCCTGAAGAGCGCCAACATTATTGAATGTGTCACCTCTTGCCTGGAGCCTTCGCTGCCTGGGGCTTCTCACATTCCTTGGCCAGGAAATATTCCAGTGTGACAACATCTGCTCGTTTCTGTCCTCCTCACGAATTCTCCGCATTGCTGGGATCATAGGAGAGTACCCAGAGGGCTCCCTGTTGATCTCGCTGGGATCTGGCAGTCTCCGTGCTTCTCCCAGACCTTGTCCGGAGGATTCAGGCATGGCCATAACTGATTCTTCTCTTTCTCCTCCCTCGGACATTGGCAAGGGGAGCGATACTGCATCAGTCTCCTCTGCAGAGCTTGCAGCCTCGGAAGAATCTGAGCTTTCTGCATCTTCCAGCACTGAGGCAGGTAAAGGCTCAAGGTGCCCTGCAGGCCCTGGCTCAGCATCCAGAAGAGATGGTGAACACACAGTGCGTACCTCATCAGATGGGGCAAGAGATGCAACTTGCAGGGTGCCAGATGACTGTCCTGCCGTTTCTATCTCTGCAGCCTCTTCCAACTCTAGCTGCGAGTCCTGGACTATAACACCTCTGGCTGAGGAATCATCAGAAGCAGAAAACTGGCCCTCAGCCCTCGATGTCACACTGCAGACGCTCAGCGTGTCCTGAGCACTGTCAGCTGCACTGGCACTGTCTTCTGTTGCTTGGGGCCTTAGCAGCGGGGGCACGCTCATGCTATTTGGCCAGGAGATGTTCCAGTTGGACAGCATCTGGTCCTTCTTTGCCTCATCCCGGATTCTCTGGATTGCTGGGTGAACTGGAGGATATCCATATGCCTCCCCGTAGACCTCTCTGGGATCTTGCAACCTCTGTTCTTCTCCCAGAGACTGGTTGGAGAATTCAGGCATGGTGCTAGCCGTTTCTTCTTCTTCTCCCTCGCATGCTCTCCAGAAAAAAGGTGCTGCATTGGCCTCCTCTGGAAAGTATTCAGCCTTGGAAGAAGTTGAGTGTTCCCCATCTTCAGGACCTGTTACAGCCAAAGCCTCAAGGTGTCCTCCAGGCCCAGGGTCTGCAGCCAGAAGAGAAGCCGAAGGCATGCTGCCTGCCTCATCAGGTGAGGCAAGAGATGCGCTCCGCAGTTTGCCAGGTGAACATCCTGCGGATTCCCTCTCAGCAGTCTCTTCTAATTCTTGCAGCTCAACCTGCACTCCAGCATCCCTGGTTCGGGAACCACCAGAGGCAGGAATCTGAGCCTCAGCCCTCGATGTCGCGGAGCGTACGCCCAGGTTTCCCTGAGCAGTGTTGGCAGCACTGGGCCTGGGCACGCTCACAGAGTTTGCCCACCGTGTGTTGCAACTGGACAACATCTGCGGTGTGTGCTGAGGTCTCGGGGCAAGTACTGGGAGTCTGCTGCCTCTAATGGGTCTGGCATGCCGAGGCACGAGAACAGTTGAGGGGACTTCCAGGGCTGGACCCCGGCTCTCAGCCCCTGCTGTCCCGTCCTGGACATGCAAGGTTCCCGGAGGTCTCGGGGCAAGGACTGGGAGTCTGCTGCCCCTGATGCCCACGGCACGTGCTCTGCCACTTGGAGATGCTGTGGAAGAGGCTGCCGCTGGCAGAGCAGGCAGCTTGCAGACCCCAGAAGCTGCTGCTGCACGCCTGGGTGCTGCTGCCGGCAGCCCCGCCCGCCTTAAGCGAGGCAGCAAGGGTGGCTGAGGCTGTCTGCTTTGGCCACTGGCACCGCCGCCGGTCGCCGACTCCAGGAACTGCCGCCCGCCCGCCTGCAAGAGAAGCCGAGGAGAAAGGCCGAGTGAGCGCGGTCCTCGCCGCTCGCGCCGCACGCAGCACCGAGGGCAGCGCTCAGCCCGCGGGCGGCTGCCGCCCCGCTCCCCACAGCCGCACCGGCACAGGGCGGTCCCCACGCGGCGCGGGAAGACGTCCGGCCCCGCCTCCCTCGGGCTCCCTACCTGTGCGCGGCGGCTCCCGGAGGCCCGCGCGCTCTCCGGGCCGGGCAGCGGCGGCAGACGGACGCCGCGGAGGGACGAGCCCGGGCTCCGGCCGCCCGGCGGCACCACCTGCGGGGAGAAGGAGAACCGGGATGGAGGCGGCGAAGGCGCGGCCGGCGTCCCCCGCGGCGGCGACTTCGACGGCCGCCGGCGGCCCGGCCGAGCCCGAGCGCCTCCCTCCCCGGCCCGCACCTGTCGGCGGTCGCGCACGCGTGGCAGCCCCGCGTCGGGCTGGCGGTCGTCCTTCTTCTCCCGCTCCTCGCTCATCGCCGCGTCCTCGCGCAGACGCTCGGTCGCACGCACCCGGGGGAGCCGCGTCCTCCTCGCGGAGCCGCTCTCCCGAGAGTGAGCGGCACTCTCTCCGGGGGACTCCGGCCCCTCGCGGCGGCCCCGCGTCACAATGGCCTTGGGGCGCGACGCCGGCCCGCGTCACAGAGCCCCGGCGGGTTCCGCAGCGCACTGCGGCAGCCCTCCGCGCCCGCCTGGGCAGCCGGCTGCCCGGGGCTCGGCGTCGTCCTGATGACGGCGGGCCACTGGCGGCACGTCGCGGCAGCGTGTGGGGCACGGAGCGCTGCAGGCAGGGGCCGCTGCAGGCTCTCCCTGGGACGGTGGGCCTGGATACGGCGGGGCACGCAGTGCTGCCGGCCTCCGTGCTGCTTCGTGGCCGTCTGAGCTGGGTAGGCCCTCCCTGGGATGGCTTGCACGCCCTCGCTCTCTGCACTTGCTGCCACCACCGACACACGGATCCATTGCCCCGTGCTCTGAGCCCAGCACTCAACCAGGAGAGAATAAAGACAACACTGAATCAGAATTTTACATCTACAGGACTGAGTTTGTCATCCCTGGGAGCTGCCTGGTGTTTGCAGCTTCGTGCCTCTCCTCTCGCTGTCCCCCGATGCAGCTGCAGGTGCAAACCCTGCACAGAGCAGGGAGCCCACTCCTGATGACAGCTGGCATCCGGCGGCGAGCCGCTGTGTGTGGTGCGGCAGTGGTACCTGTGGGGGACAGAGAGCTGTAGGCAAGGGGCAGAGGCGAGGCCCTGCCTGCACTGTACACAGGTTTTCCCTGGGAAAATGAGCCTGCATATGGCAGGGCGCACACCGCTGCTGGCCTCCGTGCCAGTTGGTGGGACATTTGAGCTGGGCAGGCCCTCCCTGGGATGGCTTTCTGTCTGGGGACGTCCCTAGGCCATCCTCCGGTGCCTCTCTGAAGCACCTGGGGCTCTGTGCAGGTCCTCTGTCCTCTGCAGAAACCTTGGCAGCATGTGGTCTGGCAGCGGTTGCTATGGGAGACAGATAGCAATAGGCAAGGGGCAGGGTGGGCACCAGGCAAGGACCTGCGTGCTCCCCTAGCACAGCTTTTCCCTGGGAGGGAAAGCTGTCCTGGGCACAGCAGAATGGTGCGCATGGAGTGCTGCCAGCCTCCGAGCTGCTCACAAGGCTGATCAGGCTCAGCAGGCTCTCCATTTGGGGACATATCTGGGACATCTTCTGATGTCTCTCTGATACGACTGGAGTTCTGTGCACCTCCTCTGGCCTCTGCGGAAACCTGTGAGGGGAGAGCAAAACCAGCCCTGTAGGTTCCTTGCCAGCAATACTCCAAGTTCCAGGTTATCTTCTCCTGGTTTGTCAATCATGCCCCTCACATGAAGGTAAGCCGGGGGTTATGGATGTCCATCTTTCTGCATGGAGCTGGATGGAAAGAAGACAGTACCAGGCATCTCCCCACAGTGCACACTCCAGTACAGCTCCTGTCTTTGCCTTCATTTCACACTTGGTCCTGACCACATGGACTTCCCTCACCTTGTGCTTGAAATTGACTGTACTTTCTGCTCCTTTGCATGCAGATGAATGTCCCTCAGGTCTGGGTCCTGCAGCCACAGGGGAAGCTGAAGGCATGGTCTTCATCTCACCATATGAAGAACCAGAAATGCTTGGTGGCACACTGGCTGCCTCAGCAGCTTCTTCCTCATGGCTGTCTTCCCATTCTTCTTCCACACCCTCCACAGTATCAGGGCAAAAACAGGAGAGTGTGGGCGTGCTCTCAGCCATCACTGCAGTGTTCCTGGTATCCATATCCAGCATGCCGTGATCAGTGCTGGCATCGCTGGCAGCACTGTCAATGGTCTCTTACTGTGTGTACTTAATTCTAATATCCTGGCTTTGGGAAGCACAAGATGCAGGGAAGTGGCCATCCACCCTCGATGTCATGTTGCAGAGGTCCAGCATGCCCCAAGCAGTGTCGGCAGCACTGGCCCCGTCATCTGCTGCTTGGAGCACGAGAAGCCTGGGCGTGCCCACACTGTGTGGCTCAGACACGTTCCTTACAGTGGACTACAGGCATCTGGAGGCCAAGACTGCCCCTTCAGCAAAAGCTGCCCCAAATGTTTCAGAATTGATTACTGCCCTACAGGAACAGGCTCATCCCTTTCTGGCTGCCATTGATGCCTAAGACAGCTGTTTTATGGTCCCCTTGAAGAAGGTGGAGGACAATCAATTTGCATTTACTTGGAGGGAGTGCAATGCACAGTCACCCGATTACCCCAGGGGTACAGACACTCGCCCACTCTGGCGCTCGGAGCATTGGCACGGAGGCTGGAGAAGCTCACGTTGGACCACGGTGTCTGGGTTTGTCTGTATACCGATGACATCCTCATATGGGGGAATGATGATGTCAACGTAGGGAATACCCAAGCCTGCGCAGTGAGACACCTGAGGAGCCCTGAGCCAGCCGGGACACTTTGGTCTCCTCTCAGTAGGTGCCTGGCTGTGCTCGCACCCCTACAGACACACCGGTGCTCTCCCACCAGGGCTGCCCCTTTCACAGCCCCTCACCCCGATCATCACAGCCCACCTCACACACACACCGGCTCAGCCAGCTCACACTTTGCAAGTCACAAATCACTCTCCCTTGCACGCCCACGCTCTCTGCACTTGCTGCCACCACCGACACATGGATCCATTGCCCCGTGCTCTGAGCCCAGTAGTCGCACTCAGAGACCAACCATGCACGAGTGCACAGATGAGACAGCACTCAGGCAGGATAGAATAAAGATAGCATTTAATCAGAATTCTATGTTGACAAGATGGAATCAGAATTCTGCATTGACAAGTTGGAATCAAAATTCTTCACTGACATGATGGAATCAGAATTCTACATTGACAGGATGGAATCAATCTCTGGGGAGCTGCCTGGTGTTTACAGCCTCGTGCCTCTCCTCTCGCTGTCCCCTGATGCAGCTGCAGGTGCAAACCCTGCGCAGAGCCCGGAGCACACTCCTGATGACAGCTGGCATCCGGCGGCGAGCTGCTGTGTGTGGTGCGGCTGTGGTACCTGTGGGGGACAGAGAGCTGTAGGCAAGGGGCAGAGGCGAGCTCCTGCCTGCCACCCACCACCATGGAATTTCCCTGGGAGGACTGGCTTGGATATGGCAGCGCATGGAACGCTGTCAGCCTCCATGCCACTTGGTGGGCCATCTGAGCTTGACAGGTCCCTCCCTGGGATTGTTTTCTGTCTGGGGACGTACCTGGGCCATCCTCCGGTGCATCTCTGAAGCACACGGAGCTCTGTGCACGTTCTTCAGCCTCTGCAGAAACCTGTGTGAAGAGAACAAAACCACACACCTGTAATACCACTGGCTGTTGATGGTGTGGGTGCCAGGGGTCCAGGGGAGGGATCCCCTTTCCAGGCCCCTTTGATTGAAGGCAAGGCAGGAATAACAGAGGGGCTGTCCACCCTAATGCATGGAGCTGGTTGGAAAGGAGACAGCATCTCCAGGCATCTCCCCACAGCGCACACTCCAGGCACCACTCCTGCCTCTGCCTCCAATTCATGCCTGGTGCTGACCTTGCTCACCTCATGCTGAGGGCCCACATCTTCTGCTCCCTCACATGCTGACACATGCTCCTCAGTCATGGGATCTGCAGCTACAGATGAAGCTGAAGAAATGGCCTCCACCTCACCAGATGGCTCATCGGATGTGCTGGATGTGATGCTGACTGCCTCTGATGCAGCATCTTCCTCAGAGTCACATCCCCAGTCTTCCTCCACATTCTCCAGTGTTGAAGGGCAAGGACAGGAGGGCGGGTGCATGCCCTCATCTCTCACTGCATTGTCTCTGGCATCCAGCGTGCCCTCAGCAGTGCTGGCAGCACTGTCGCTGTCATCACTGGACTCTTCCAGTATAACTGGCAGTCTAACAGTCCACTTTCTGGAGTCACCAGAGTCAAGAAACCCATCCCGTGATGTCGTGGGCCAGATACCTGGCGTGCCCTGAAGAGCGCCAACATTATTGAATGTGTCACCTCTTGCCTGGAGCCTTCGCTGCCTGGGGCTTCTCACATTCCTTGGCCAGGAAATATTCCAGTGTGACAACATCTGCTCGTTTCTGTCCTCCTCACGAATTCTCCGCATTGCTGGGATCATAGGAGAGTACCCAGAGGGCTCCCTGTTGATCTCGCTGGGATCTGGCAGTCTCCGTGCTTCTCCCAGACCTTGTCCGGAGGATTCAGGCATGGCCATAACTGATTCTTCTCTTTCTCCTCCCTCGGACATTGGCAAGGGGAGCGATACTGCATCAGTCTCCTCTGCAGAGCTTGCAGCCTCGGAAGAATCTGAGCTTTCTGCATCTTCCAGCACTGAGGCAGGTAAAGGCTCAAGGTGCCCTGCAGGCCCTGGCTCAGCATCCAGAAGAGATGGTGAACACACAGTGCGTACCTCATCAGATGGGGCAAGAGATGCAACTTGCAGGGTGCCAGATGACTGTCCTGCCGTTTCTATCTCTGCAGCCTCTTCCAACTCTAGCTGCGAGTCCTGGACTATAACACCTCTGGCTGAGGAATCATCAGAAGCAGAAAACTGGCCCTCAGCCCTCGATGTCACACTGCAGACGCTCAGCGTGTCCTGAGCACTGTCAGCTGCACTGGCACTGTCTTCTGTTGCTTGGGGCCTTAGCAGCGGGGGCACGCTCATGCTATTTGGCCAGGAGATGTTCCAGTTGGACAGCATCTGGTCCTTCTTTGCCTCATCCCGGATTCTCTGGATTGCTGGGTGAACTGGAGGATATCCATATGCCTCCCCGTAGACCTCTCTGGGATCTTGCAACCTCTGTTCTTCTCCCAGAGACTGGTTGGAGAATTCAGGCATGGTGCTAGCCGTTTCTTCTTCTTCTCCCTCGCATGCTCTCCAGAAAAAAGGTGCTGCATTGGCCTCCTCTGGAAAGTATTCAGCCTTGGAAGAAGTTGAGTGTTCCCCATCTTCAGGACCTGTTACAGCCAAAGCCTCAAGGTGTCCTCCAGGCCCAGGGTCTGCAGCCAGAAGAGAAGCCGAAGGCATGCTGCCTGCCTCATCAGGTGAGGCAAGAGATGCGCTCCGCAGTTTGCCAGGTGAACATCCTGCGGATTCCCTCTCAGCAGTCTCTTCTAATTCTTGCAGCTCAACCTGCACTCCAGCATCCCTGGTTCGGGAACCACCAGAGGCAGGAATCTGAGCCTCAGCCCTCGATGTCGCGGAGCGTACGCCCAGGTTTCCCTGAGCAGTGTTGGCAGCACTGGGCCTGGGCACGCTCACAGAGTTTGCCCACCGTGTGTTGCAACTGGACAACATCTGCGGTGTGTGCTGAGGTCTCGGGGCAAGTACTGGGAGTCTGCTGCCTCTAATGGGTCTGGCATGCCGAGGCACGAGAACAGTTGAGGGGACTTCCAGGGCTGGACCCCGGCTCTCAGCCCCTGCTGTCCCGTCCTGGACATGCAAGGTTCCCGGAGGTCTCGGGGCAAGGACTGGGAGTCTGCTGCCCCTGATGCCCACGGCACGTGCTCTGCCACTTGGAGATGCTGTGGAAGAGGCTGCCGCTGGCAGAGCAGGCAGCTTGCAGACCCCAGAAGCTGCTGCTGCACGCCTGGGTGCTGCTGCCGGCAGCCCCGCCCGCCTTAAGCGAGGCAGCAAGGGTGGCTGAGGCTGTCTGCTTTGGCCACTGGCACCGCCGCCGGTCGCCGACTCCAGGAACTGCCGCCCGCCCGCCTGCAAGAGAAGCCGAGGAGAAAGGCCGAGTGAGCGCGGTCCTCGCCGCTCGCGCCGCACGCAGCACCGAGGGCAGCGCTCAGCCCGCGGGCGGCTGCCGCCCCGCTCCCCACAGCCGCACCGGCACAGGGCGGTCCCCACGCGGCGCGGGAAGACGTCCGGCCCCGCCTCCCTCGGGCTCCCTACCTGTGCGCGGCGGCTCCCGGAGGCCCGCGCGCTCTCCGGGCCGGGCAGCGGCGGCAGACGGACGCCGCGGAGGGACGAGCCCGGGCTCCGGCCGCCCGGCGGCACCACCTGCGGGGAGAAGGAGAACCGGGATGGAGGCGGCGAAGGCGCGGCCGGCGTCCCCCGCGGCGGCGACTTCGACGGCCGCCGGCGGCCCGGCCGAGCCCGAGCGCCTCCCTCCCCGGCCCGCACCTGTCGGCGGTCGCGCACGCGTGGCAGCCCCGCGTCGGGCTGGCGGTCGTCCTTCTTCTCCCGCTCCTCGCTCATCGCCGCGTCCTCGCGCAGACGCTCGGTCGCACGCACCCGGGGGAGCCGCGTCCTCCTCGCGGAGCCGCTCTCCCGAGAGTGAGCGGCACTCTCTCCGGGGGACTCCGGCCCCTCGCGGCGGCCCCGCGTCACAATGGCCTTGGGGCGCGACGCCGGCCCGCGTCACAGAGCCCCGGCGGGTTCCGCAGCGCACTGCGGCAGCCCTCCGCGCCCGCCTGGGCAGCCGGCTGCCCGGGGCTCGGCGTCGTCCTGATGACGGCGGGCCACTGGCGGCACGTCGCGGCAGCGTGTGGGGCACGGAGCGCTGCAGGCAGGGGCCGCTGCAGGCTCTCCCTGGGACGGTGGGCCTGGATACGGCGGGGCACGCAGTGCTGCCGGCCTCCGTGCTGCTTCGTGGCCGTCTGAGCTGGGTAGGCCCTCCCTGGGATGGCTTGCACGCCCTCGCTCTCTGCACTTGCTGCCACCACCGACACACGGATCCATTGCCCCGTGCTCTGAGCCCAGCACTCAACCAGGAGAGAATAAAGACAACACTGAATCAGAATTTTACATCTACAGGACTGAGTTTGTCATCCCTGGGAGCTGCCTGGTGTTTGCAGCTTCGTGCCTCTCCTCTCGCTGTCCCCCGATGCAGCTGCAGGTGCAAACCCTGCACAGAGCAGGGAGCCCACTCCTGATGACAGCTGGCATCCGGCGGCGAGCCGCTGTGTGTGGTGCGGCAGTGGTACCTGTGGGGGACAGAGAGCTGTAGGCAAGGGGCAGAGGCGAGGCCCTGCCTGCACTGTACACAGGTTTTCCCTGGGAAAATGAGCCTGCATATGGCAGGGCGCACACCGCTGCTGGCCTCCGTGCCAGTTGGTGGGACATTTGAGCTGGGCAGGCCCTCCCTGGGATGGCTTTCTGTCTGGGGACGTCCCTAGGCCATCCTCCGGTGCCTCTCTGAAGCACCTGGGGCTCTGTGCAGGTCCTCTGTCCTCTGCAGAAACCTTGGCAGCATGTGGTCTGGCAGCGGTTGCTATGGGAGACAGATAGCAATAGGCAAGGGGCAGGGTGGGCACCAGGCAAGGACCTGCGTGCTCCCCTAGCACAGCTTTTCCCTGGGAGGGAAAGCTGTCCTGGGCACAGCAGAATGGTGCGCATGGAGTGCTGCCAGCCTCCGAGCTGCTCACAAGGCTGATCAGGCTCAGCAGGCTCTCCATTTGGGGACATATCTGGGACATCTTCTGATGTCTCTCTGATACGACTGGAGTTCTGTGCACCTCCTCTGGCCTCTGCGGAAACCTGTGAGGGGAGAGCAAAACCAGCCCTGTAGGTTCCTTGCCAGCAATACTCCAAGTTCCAGGTTATCTTCTCCTGGTTTGTCAATCATGCCCCTCACATGAAGGTAAGCCGGGGGTTATGGATGTCCATCTTTCTGCATGGAGCTGGATGGAAAGAAGACAGTACCAGGCATCTCCCCACAGTGCACACTCCAGTACAGCTCCTGTCTTTGCCTTCATTTCACACTTGGTCCTGACCACATGGACTTCCCTCACCTTGTGCTTGAAATTGACTGTACTTTCTGCTCCTTTGCATGCAGATGAATGTCCCTCAGGTCTGGGTCCTGCAGCCACAGGGGAAGCTGAAGGCATGGTCTTCATCTCACCATATGAAGAACCAGAAATGCTTGGTGGCACACTGGCTGCCTCAGCAGCTTCTTCCTCATGGCTGTCTTCCCATTCTTCTTCCACACCCTCCACAGTATCAGGGCAAAAACAGGAGAGTGTGGGCGTGCTCTCAGCCATCACTGCAGTGTTCCTGGTATCCATATCCAGCATGCCGTGATCAGTGCTGGCATCGCTGGCAGCACTGTCAATGGTCTCTTACTGTGTGTACTTAATTCTAATATCCTGGCTTTGGGAAGCACAAGATGCAGGGAAGTGGCCATCCACCCTCGATGTCATGTTGCAGAGGTCCAGCATGCCCCAAGCAGTGTCGGCAGCACTGGCCCCGTCATCTGCTGCTTGGAGCACGAGAAGCATGGGCGTGCCCACACTGTATGGCTCAGACACGATCCTTACAGTGGACTACAGGCATCTGGAGGCCAAGACTGCCCCTTCAGCAAAAGCTGCCCCAAATGTTTCAGAATTGATTACTGCCCTACAGGAACAGGCTCATCCCTTTCTGACTGCCATTGATGCCTAAGACAGCTGTTTTATGGTCCCCTTGAAGAAGGTGGAGGACAATCAATTTTGCATTTACTTGGAGGGAGTGCAATGCACAGTCACCTGATTACCCCAGGGGTACAGACACTCGCCCACTCTGGCGCTCGGAGCATAGGCACAGAAGCTGGAGAAGCTCACGTTGGACCACGGTGTCCGGATTTATCTGTATACTGATGATATCCTCATAAGGGGGAATGATGATGTCAATGTAGGGAATACCCAAGCCTTTGCAGTGAGACACCTGAGGAGCCCTGATCCAGCTGGGACACTCCTGGTCTCCTCTAGGTAGGTGTCTGGCCGTGCCACCCACCACCATGGAATTTCCCTGGGAGGACTGGCCTGGATATGGCAGCGCATGGAACGCTGTCAGCCTCCATGCCACTTGGTGGGCCATCTGAGCTTGACAGGTCCCTCCCTGGGATTGTTTTCTGTCTGGGGATGTACCTGGGCCATCCTCCGGTGCATGTCTGAAGCACACGGAGCTCTGTGCACGTTCTTCAGCCTCTGCAGAAACCTGTGTGAAGAGAACAAAACCACACACCTGTATGCCACTGGCTGGTGATGGTGTGGGTGCCAGGGGTCCAGGGGAGGGATCCCCTTTCCAGGCCCTTTGATTGAAGGCAAGGCAGGAATAACAGAGAGGCTGTCCACCCTAATGCATGGAGCTGGTTGGAAAGGAGACAGCATCTCCAGGCATCTCCCCACAGCGCACACTCCAGGCACCACTCCTGCCTCTGCCTCCAATTCATGCCTGGTGCTGACCTTGCTCACCTCATGCTGAGGGCCCACATCTTCTGCTCCCTCACATGCTGACACATGCTCCTCAGTCATGGGATCTGCAGCTACAGATGAAGCTGAAGAAATGGCCTCCACCTCACCAGATGGCTCATCGGATGTGCTGGATGTGATGCTGACTGCCTCTGATGCAGCATCTTCCTCAGAGTCACATCCCCAGTCTTCCTCCACATTCTCCAGTGTTGAAGGGCAAGGACAGGAGGGCGGGTGCATGCCCTCATCTCTCACTGCATTGTCTCTGGCATCCAGCGTGCCCTCAGCAGTGCTGGCAGCACTGTCGCTATCATCACTGGACTCTTCCAGTATAACTGGCAGTCTAACAGTCCACTTTCTGGAGTCACCAGAGTCAAGAAACCAGTTACCAGCCCGGGATGTCGTGGGCCAGATACCTGGCATGCCCTGACGAGCGCCAACATTATTGAATGCGTCACCTCTTGCCTGGAGCCTTCGCTGCCTGGGGATTCTCACATTCCTTGGCCAGGAAATATTCCAGTGTGACAACATCTGCTCGTTTCTGTCCTCCTCACGAATTCTCCGCATTGCTGGGATCATAGGAGAGTACCCAGAGGGCTCCCTGTTGATCTCGCTGGGATCTGGCAGTCTCCGTGCTTCTCCCAGACCTTGTCCGGAGGATTCAGGCATGGCTATAGCTGATTCTTCTCTTTCTCCTCCCTCGGACATTGGCAAGGGGAGCGATACTGCATCAGTCTCCTCTGCAGAGCTTGCAGCCTCGGAAGAATCTGAGCTTTCTGCATCTTCCAGCACTGAGGCAGGTAAAGGCTCAAGGTGCCCTGCAGGCCCTGGCTCAGCATCCAGAAGAGATGGTGAACACACAGTGCGTACCTCATCAGATGGGGCAAGAGATGCAACTTGCAGGGTGCCAGATGACTGTCCTGCCGTTTCTATCTCTGCAGCCTCTTCCAACTCTAGCTGCGAGTCCTGGACTATAACACCTCTGGCTGAGGAATCATCAGAAGCAGAAAACTGGCCCTCAGCCCTCGATGTCACACTGCAGACGCTCAGCGTGCCCTGAGCACTGTCAGCTGCACTGGCACTGTCTTCTGTTGCTTGGGGCCTTAGCAGCGGGGGCACGCTCATGCTATTTGGCCAGGAGATGTTCCAGTGTGGCAGCATCTGGTCCTTCTTCGCCTCATCCCGGATTCTCTGGATTGCTGGGTGAACTGGAGGATATCCATATGCCTCCCCGTAGACCTCTCTGGGATCTTGCAACCTCTGTTCTTCTCCCAGAGACTGGTTGGAGAATTCAGGCATGGTGGTAGCCGTTTCTTCTTCTTCTCCCTCGCATGCTCTCCAGAAAAAAGGTGCTGCATTGGCCTTCGGGAACCACCAGAGGCAGGAATCTGAGCCTCAGCCCTCGATGTCGCGGAGCGTACGCCCAGGTTTCCCTGAGCAGTGTTGGCAGCACTGGGCCTGGGCACGCTCACAGAGTTTGCCCACCGTGTGTTGCAACTGGACAACATCTGCGGTGTGTGCTGAGGTCTCGGGGCAAGTACTGGGAGTCTGCTGCCTCTAATGCCACGTCCTCCTCGCCGAGCCGCTCTCCCGAGAGTATGTAGATTTTCCTATTTAAACTTACACATTCACAGTCTAAATGCAAAGACTGACTGTGAAATATCACTTTGTTTAATTACCCTAAGTTTGCACATTGACTAGTGAGGCAAACAAAATGAAGCATTCCAAAACTGTGCTTATCAGAATGTTAAAATATCTTTCAAATTAAGATGGCGTATGAGAATTGGCCTTTTGATCTTTGAAACTACTCACCACTTACAAAGAAAAGGAAGCTATAACTGGAAAAACGGGTTATTTCTTTATCAAGGAGTTTAGATCCTCAAAAAGGCACCAAGTAGAGCTTTTTAATTAAGCTTGCTAAACAAATGCCTAATCTTTCTGTGCGAGTATTTGTTTTGCAGTAAGCAGCCCTTTTTGCCCTTCTTAAACATTGACTCATATCAGAGGGACTGCAAACACTGTATTTTAAGAAGATCATTAAGCCTGATTATTAAGACTGGGAGCAACACACAGAGCCACAGCAATTGTTGTAGCTGTTCCCAGGCTTCTTTGGAGAATCCTCGTGGCTGCTCTGGGTGATAGCTTGCTCCTGGCTGGCTGGAAGAGACTACACCTTTTATCCACAGATGGTACTAGTGGGTCTCAAACCCTCATTCAGCAATCAGCTGGTGAAGAGACAGACAACCAGGCAAATGAGGGCAGCAAGGAAAGACAGTGTGCAGCCTTCAGCAGTGCTTGCAGCGTGGCCACAGGGACACAGCAACTCTGCTGAAAGCTACACAGCATGAAGACGTGCTACGTGTTGTGACCGCCGTGGGCTGGAGAAACAGTATGCCTTTAGCACATAGTAGATTTTAACCCAGAAGCACCTCCCAAGAGAGGATGTGGTTGACCAGATGTTGTTTGAAGGGTATTTGGGGTGGCCTCATCTCAGGGAGTTGTGCTGTGGTCAGAGTGCAGAGGGACCACGTGAAGAAGCTGTAGGAAGTGGCAATCGCTGAGGAAGACAAACAAGGGTATGAACAGTCCATTTAGATACCTCACCCTCTGTTTCAAGGGAAGAGGAAAGCAGGAGACATATGACAGGCCGGCCCCTACAGACCGTGGGCACCACACGGAGCAGATCTCCATTGCAGCCATGAAGCAGCCCATGGTAGGCGCGGCCTGCAGGAGGCCGCAGCCATGTTGTGCCCACAGGAGCAGCCCCGGGCCGGAGCTGCGGCCATGGAGAAGGGCCGCGGTGGGGCAGGAGGGCTGGGCCAGCTGCTGCTCTTGAAGAGGAGAGTGTGGTGTTGAAGCTCTGGGGAAGTGCTGCCCGTGGGGCAGTTTCTACAGGATGGACTCCGGGGTACGGAGCCACTTTAGAGTAGCGCTTGAAGAGCTGCAGTCTGTCAGAAGCCCGTGAGGGATTGGTTTAGAAAAGATGGCTGCCGTGAGAGGGACCCTGTGTGGTGCAACATCAGAGCTTTAGGGACCGACCATAGCCCCAGTTCCCTGCTCCACTTAAGGGGACGACTTGGAAGAGAATGAGTGAATGGGAAAATGTTTTTAGTTTGCTTCTAGTTCCTCAGTGCTCTAGTCTGCTATTAACAGACAGAAACTTACATTCGTCCCCTAACTTGAGTCTGTTTTGCACACGATGGTCCTTGGTGAGAGATCTCCCTGTCCTTATCTCAACTGAAGCTCTCCTTCATTGTATTTTCATCCCTGTTCCTTTAAGAAGGGAGAGTGAAAGAGCAGCATGGTGGAGTGCAGCCAGCCAGCCCCGTTAAGCATACACACGTCTCCTGAATAGCCATGGCACTAGAGTGAAAATCTTATTCAGTGTATAAATTGAGACCACCATGGCTGGTAGTTAAAATCCTGCCAGCACACTCTCTTGTGTTTTGGAAAAAAAGGCTGTTTTTTTTTTTCTCCTGGAAATTTGTTCAGATATATTACTTAAAAACTTATTTCATTTGAAACCTGCAATAGTTTCAGATGCCTATATTGGCATTTTTTCTATTAATAGGAAATATATTGTCACTGGACTATATAGGAAGTGGGAAATAGTGTCACTGGATTTTTGTCTTCTATAAAATGTAAATAGTAATTGTATATAAATGTAAATATATAATAGCATAATATGTGGAATAATGGAAATGTCTATAAAATGTAAATATTTATATGAAGATATAAATTTGGCAGCAAAGTAGACATGGCAGTAATTTTTTGAGAATTGTTTGCTCATACATCTACATAATACAACAAAAATGTTAGTGCTTGTATGACAGCAAATTTTAAGTCCAAATCTGGAAATTCACTTATTTGAAAAGATGGGATGGGGGAGAGAATCAGAAAAAAAATGATTTGGTTGAGATAAAAACTGTTTACTAAGGCAGAAAAATAAGAGAGAAATTACAGCAGTGCTAATAATACATGCATACGTATATATACTTACAAAACAAATGATTCACAAGCAATTATCATCTGCCAGTCTCTCCCAAAGCAGTGGCTGCCCATCTCAGTCAAACCCGTCAGTTTTGAGGTTTTTTTCACCATGTCATACGGTATGGATTACCCTTCTGGCCTGTTTCATTAGAAAATGAAAAGCATGATGCAGCTCCCTTACTAGGGGTTCTGAAGGAGCAGTTAAGGTATAAAGAAAATAGCGATACTGTCGCCCATAGTTTGCCTCAAGAAAAAATCTACCCTCTAGAAGGATTGAAAGAAATGAAGGCAAGGCTAGACAAATTAGAGGCCTCTCCAGCCCAGATGCACCCTTTGATAAAAACCGAATATGCATTCAATAACAGGGAGGATCTAGATCCTCAAATGAATGTTAAAGGAATTCCCTTCTCAGCCACTGAACTAGCAAAATTGAAAAAAGATTTCAGCCGCTCTCCAAAGGAGTCAGAAAATGAGTATGTATGGAGGGTTAGTCTCACTGGTGGAGACCAGATACAGCTAATGGAAAAGGAAGCGGAAGGTTACTGGGGACCAGGAGTATTTTTAACTACTGGCAACAATGGTGCTCCCTGGTCCTTAACACAGAGGGCTGCCTATTGGGCAGGTGGTCTCAATCCTTTAGAAAAGGGATACCCTCTTGCTATTACTGGAACAGTCGACCAGTTAGTAGAGAGCGTTCAAAAGGCTGCTTGTCTCCAAATGATGTATGATAGAAAGCTGCAGCCACACCACGAATCACCTATGATGATGCCTGTTGATCCTGAGAGAATGACTGCTTTAATTAGGGGGCTTCCAGAGTCATTGAAACCCATAGGCATACAACTGCAAGGAAAGATACAAGCTATGTGTCAGGGAGAGAGAACCCGGGCAGCGTTAGAAGGAACTGTAACATCTAACCATCTGCAGTCAGGGGACGTATGGGCGTGGAAGAAGGCTGTCCAAGAGTTAATCAACTATGGAAGAAAATATGGGTCAGTGATTTCTTCCGCCAGTAAATTTGAGCCAAGGGAAGTAAGACTTGCAGTGGTCAGCCTTGCCCCCAGGCCACCTAGCCCAAAGCTCAGTGGGACTGGAAGGGTTTCATTGTCAGTAAAAACAGATAGGTGGAATATTGATCATAAATGTAATTGTCTCTGGACACTGGGCTGGCAAAAGGGTGTCCTGTGAGATCTGATGAATGGATTACCCACTGTCAGGTTAGAGAAATTAGTTAAGTGGTGGCCAGAACAAAAGCTCAAGACCTGGAAAGCAAAACCTGAGCAGCTATCCAATAAAAAACTGATGTCTTCACCCCTCCCAAGTGACCGGGGTGGGGGCAGTGAAGGGTGGATGCATTAGAAAGCTTACCACAAAGGGAAACCAGATCCTCCATTTAACACCTTGTGTCTAAAGGCCTCACCACTGTTGCCAGTTACCCCTGTGAGTCATGATCCAGAGGCTGATAAGCCAGGGAAACACTCTTATCTCCCTGGCCAGCCTGTGCGATTGACTCAGGTAACGTGAGGCCAGTTCCCTAACCTTAACAGAATCCCTTACCAAATATCCTTGGAAGGCTAAAGACACCCTGAAAAAAGTAATATGAAATCAACACTTCCTCAATTGTTCCCTCATTTTTTAACCATATTTACAAAGCCCAAAAAGGGCAAGTTGGTTCTTGTTTTATTTTACAGAAGATCCCCGTGGGCACTTGACAGAAAGGCTAATTTTAAGGCTGATTTTAACCGTTTGTGTTTTGTGACAGAAATACTGAAGATTTGATCGTGCTAGAATACTGAATATACCTCTTAATTACATTTCTTTGGTTGCAATCATATTGTGTTTTGCATTGTTGTGAGTGTGGGTGGTGATTGATATCAGTCCTTGGATCTGTTAAATTTCACAACTGGGTTCAGAGTTCTTACAGGTCATCCTGGCTTACTGGTACTCCCTGCACAGTGATACCATTTCTTTTGACCCCTTCTTTCACCCCTTTTTTTCAAACTGATTATGATTTGCATGTGACTCCTCCACAGTGTTTCCAAATTCCTAACAAACTGGGAAATGAATCAAGAGGCCCATCTAATATCTGTTAGATGTGGGCACAAAAGAAATCTATTGTAAAGCCTTTTGCACTGATGCTTTTCAGTGTCACACGAGTCCAGGAGTTCCATCCAAAACATGGTTGTTGGAAAGTGTCTAAGTTTTGATAAGAGATGTGTATGTTTTTGGGATTACTCCTCTTGATGGTTTATACTGTGGACTATCCTGCACACACTATCCTGTGAAAAATTCTGTAGACTGTAGCAATACTTGAACTTGCCAAACTAAGATTTATATCTCTCAGCATTTGAATTGCTTTGGAAATGTTCAAGTGGAGAGTTCTCGTGATACTAAATCATCTTAGAAAACATTACATGGCAAGTCCACATATTGTCAAATTGGACTAGATACGCTTTTGATGAATTCACTGAAGTGTAATATTGTATGGGTGTTCATAAACACCACAACCTCTACTGAAGAATTCCCATCTGGATCTTGGCTTACACTGGCAGTTCCTGGGTGGGGAAAGCAGCTGACACAAATAGCTCTATTTGTTTTACTTACTGATTTAATATTATTGGCTATTGTTAAAGGTATGGTTATTGCCAAATGTACAGTTGTCTCTTTTCACTTTCTAATTTTTATTCATTATGGAACGTTCGTGTCACCACTCCTGAAGAGTCACAGGTGGTGTCTGTGGCAAATTGAATGACTCTAATTGTTGTCTAAAAATGGAATGATAATGAAAAAGTTGCTAAACAAATTGCCCACGGGAGAAACGTATCCTTTTTCGTGTGCTGTTGCAACTCTTATGTTTGTTTCTTGTATGGCTCCATGTTTGATTCAACTTTTATACAAGGAGTTGTATCCTCCATGTACTTTGTAACCACTTCAACTGATGATGAACAAGTCCAACAAATCAGGGCAACCTCTGTAACCAAGCCCAAGAAATTCTTCATAACAACTGTAACATTTAACCCCCCTTCTCTGAACAGTGTCGGTAGCACTGGCACTGTCATGTGCTGCTTGGGGTCTCAGCAGCCTGAGCATGCTCTCGTTGCTTGGCCAAGAGATGTTCCAGCTGGACAACATCTGCTCCTTCCTCGCCTCATCCCGAATTCTACGAATTGCTGGAAAATTGGAGAATATCCATAGGTCTCCCTGTAGAGCTCTCTGGGATCTTGCAGTCTTGATGGTTCTCCCATAGCTTGTTTGGACAATTCCAGCACAGGCATAGCTGCTTCTTCTCCCTCGGACACTGACAAGGATAGATGCTGCATCAGCATTCTCTGCAGAGCGTGCAGCCTCAGAAGAATCTGAGCTTTCTGCATCTTCCAGCACTGATGCAGGCAGAGGCTCAAGGTGTTCTGCAGGCCCAGGACCAGCGCCCAGAAGAGATGGTGAACACACTGTGTGTGCCTCATCAGACTGGGCAAGACATGCACTCTGCAGGTCACCAGATGACTGTCCTGCAGATTCTGTCTCAGCAATCTCTTCCGAATCATGCTGTTCATCCTGCACTCCAGCATCTCCGGATATGAACTCTCCTGGTGCAGGAATGGGGCCCTCCACCATCGATGTTGTGGTGCAGGTCTCCAGCATACTCTGAGCACTGTTGGTAGCACTGGCACTGTCATGTGCTGCTTGGGGTCTCAGCAGCCTGAGCATGCTCTCGTTGCTTGGCCAGGAGATGTTCCAGGTGGACAACATCTGCTCCCTCCTCGCCTCATTCCGAATTCTCCAGATTGCTGGGTGTACTGGAGAACATCCATAGGCCTCCTGGTTGACCCCTCTGAGATCTTGCAGTCTCAGTGCTGCTCCCAGAGCTTGTTTGAAGGCTTCAGGCATGGTGGTGGCAGTTATGTCTCTTTTTCCCCCCTCACACACTCTTGGGAACAGCGCTACATGATCGGCCTCCTCTGGAGAGTGTGCAGCCTTGGGAGAATCTAAGTCGCCTACATCTTCAGGCACTAATGCAGGCAGGGGCTCCTTGTCTTGCTCTTTGCCGCCTGCCTGCCCTTCTGGGCCCTTCTGAGCTGCTCTGGAAGATGGTGTAGTGGCAGCACGAGTGTCTCTGCTGCCCTCCTGAGCATCTCCCCAAGCTGCGTGGACCTTCCCAGCCTTGGTGGACAGCACCTGGGCCGTCCTTGCTGGTGGTCTCAGGGCGCCATGCACCCTGGAACTGCCAGCTGCACTCGGACGCTTGAGCTTGCGGCTGCAGCACAGCTCAGGGACACCACGCAGTTTTGTCTGGGTCTGGCATGGCGAGGCGGTCTGGCATGGCGAGGCCTGAGAACAGCTGAGACTTCCAGGGCTGGACCCTGGCTCTCAGGCCTTGCTGTCCCGTCCTGGACATGCAAGGTTCCCGGAGGTCTCGGGGCAAGGACTGGGAGTCTGCTGCCTCTAATGCCCATGGCACGTGCTCTGCCTCTTGGAGAAGATGTGGAAGAGGCTGCTGCTGGCAGAGCAGGTAGCTTACAGATCCCAGAAGCTGCTGCTGCATGCCGGGGTGCAGCTGTCAGCAACCCTGCCCGCCTTAAGCGAGGCAGCAAGGGTGGCTGAGGCTGTCTGCTTTGGCCACTGGCACCAACACTGGAAACTCCTGCCTGCCCGCCTGCAAGAGAAGCTGAGGAGAAAGGCTGAGTGAGCGCGGTCCTTCCCGCTCGCGTTGCACGGAGCATCGAGGGCAGCCCTCAGCCCACGGGCAGCTGAGTGCAGAGGAGCTGAAGCAGAGGAGGGCTGGTCCCCACATGGCAGCCCCCACGGCACGGCAGCCCATTGTGGCAGCTCTGCACGCATGCCTGGGCAGCTGGCTGGGGGCCACCAGCAACGAGTTTCAGAGTGTGGTGAGGCAGCGTGTGCAGGACAGAGAGCTGTAGGCCAGGGGCAGAGGCAAGGCCCTGCCTGCGCGCCACCACTCCAGGTCTTCCCTGGGATGGTGGGCCTGGGTACGGCAGGGCATGCAGTGCTGCCGGCCTCTGTGCCGCTTCGTGGGCCATCTGAGCTGGGAAGCCCTGCCTGGGATGGCTTTCTGCCCGGGGATGTACCCTGGCCATCCTCCTGTAGTCCTGTACTCAAGCACTTGGAGCTCTGTGCACCTCCTGTGGCCTTCGCAGGAATGTTGTGTGTGGTGTGGCAGCGGTACCTGTGGGGGCAGAGAGCTGTAGGCAAGGGGCAGGGCGGGCACCAGGCAAGGCCCTGCCTGCCACCAAGCACCGCAGCTTTCCCTGGGAGGGCTGGCCCGGGCACAGCAGGACTCTGTACATGGAGCTGCTCGCCGGGCCGCTCGGGCCCAGCAGGCCCTCCCTGGGACGGCTCTGCACTTGGAGACATAGATGGGCATGCTCAAGCTGTGTGGCCAGGATGTGGTCCTACTGGACAACATCTGCTCCTTCCTCGCCTCATCTCGGATTCTCCGGATCGCTGGGTGCACTGGAGGATATCCACACGCCACCCGTTGGTCTCTCTGGGATACGGCGATCTCGCGGCATCTCCCAGAGCTTGCGTGGACAATTTAGACACGGCCATAGCCGCTTGTTTCTTCTCCTTGTCCTCCCGCACACACTGACAGCAGGTATTCCTGCGTTGCACTGACCTCCTCCGGACAGTGTGCAGTCCCGAGAGGATCTGAGCTTTCTGCATACCGAGGCACTGATGCAGGCAAAGGCTCAGGGTGTCCTGCAGGCCCAGGTTCTGTGGCCAGAAGCGACGCTGAGCGCACGGCATCTGCCTCACACACGGCGGTGTGGAGAAGGAGGCGTGGGATGGAGGTGGCGAAGTCGCCAGCAGCGTGCCAAGCAGCAGCAGCGACTTCAAAGGCCGCCAGCGGCCCGGCCGAGCCCGGCCCTGCTGCTCTCCGCCCTCGGCCCTGGCAGTTAGTGCTGGCAGTTAGTGCAGGCAGTGCAGGCAGTTAGTGCTGGCAGTTAGTGCTGGCAGTTAGTGCAGGCAGTGCAGGCAGTTAGTGCTGGCAGTTCGTGCTGGTAGTTAGTGCTGGCAGTTAGTGCTGGCAGTTAGTGCAGGCAGTGCAGGCAGTTAGTGCTGGCAGTTAGTCCTGGTAGTTCGTGCTGGTAGTTAGTGCTGGCAGTGCAGGCAGTTAGTGCAGGCAGTGCTGGTAGTTAGTGCTGTAGGCGCAGGCAGTGCTGGCAATGCTGGCAGTGCAGGCCGTGCAGGCAGTTTCACCAGCAGAGGTTTAGGTTGGAACACAGGAAATCCTGTGTACAGAAGGGCGTGTTAAGCACTGGAACAGGCTCCCCAGGGCGGTGGTTGAGTCACCGTCCCTGAATGTGTTTAAAATCCATTTGGATGTGGTGCTCGGGGACATGATTCAGCGGTGGGTAGTTAGAGTGAGGGTAGGATGGTTAGGTTGTGGTTGGACTTGATGATCTTGAAGGCCTTTTCCAACCTGAGCAATTCCACGATTCTATGACCTGCGTAACCCGAATTGAGGGCTATACGCTTTTTAGAAGGGATAGGCAAGGTAGGAGAGGTTGGGAATTGCCGCCTACGACAAAAAGAGGACAGACTGCAAAGAGCTGCCTCAGAGAAATAGTCAGGCACACGTGGGGAGCCTGTGGGTTAAAACCAGGGACGAGACCAACAAAAGACAGCTGGTGGTCAGGGAATACTACAGGCCACCAAATCAAGGGGAGCCTGTAGGTGTGACCTTCTTCCTTCAGCTGCAGGAGCTGTTGTGCTCCCAGGCTCTGATCCCTCTGGGGGATTTCAACCACCCAGATACCTGCTGGGAAATGAACATGGCGAGCTAGCTGCAAGTGATCCAGGAGACTCCTGGAGCCCAATAATGGTAACTTTCTGGTACCGGACTTGGACAGGTCAGGACCAGAGGGGACCAGCTGGTCACCAGTGGTTGCCGAGTTTGGTGCTCATCCGTGCAGAGGAGGTGGTCGAAGACGTTAAGATTGGAGGCAGCCTGAGCTGCAGCAACCATGCCCTGGTTGAGCTTGCGATCTCCAGGAACATGGGCCTGGCAAAGAGTGGAGTCAAGACACTGAACTTCAGGAGAGTGAACTTCAGTGACCTGTTTAAGGAATGGTTGAATGAGATCTCCTAGGAAACTGTCCTTAGGCACAAAGGAACGGAACACAGCTGGCAGCACAGTTAAGAACATGCTTCTGAGAGCACGAGAGCTCTCCATCCCCCAGAAAAAGAAATCAGGCAGGGGTGGCAGGAAACTCAGCTCAGCTGAGCACGGGGCTGCTGGGAAGGCTGAGGGAAAAGAAGGAAGCAGTGGAAGTGGGGATAGGTGGCCAGGGAGGAACAGAGGGATGTTGTTTGGATGTGCAGGGATGGCATCGGGAGGGCCAAGGCGCAGACAGTATAAAGTTCAACAAGGGATGTGGAAAGAAAAGAATAAAAAAAAAAAAAAAAAAGTGTTTGTTGAAGTACATTATGAGTAGCTGGCGCCAAGCATGGAAGGAGGGATGGGCAATCCTAATAGCCCAGAGCATATTCTGAAAACGTTGAGGGACCTTGATTCTTCTCTTGCCCAGAACCAACAGGCAGTATGCAACTGGGTAGCAGACTTAAGGGCAGAATGGAAATATCGCTGAAGAAAAGGGAAAGCAGTGGTTTGTGCAGTACTCGGGACACAGCTGGTCACACTCACAAGTACTATGGGCAGCCATGATTCTCAGGAGCCAGCATTATCTCCTCCTTGCAGGAGGAAGTAGGAAAATTATAAGAGCAGCTGGTTGAGGAGCAACAGCAGTGTCAGCAGGCAGAAGCACTGATGAAGTGCTTGGGGAGGGAAGAGGCCTTCTGCCTCTAGGCCAACTCTTAGACTACTGTAGGCAGCCCCGGCCCCACTTCCTTCCAAGACAACAAACATGAAGCCCAACCCACTCCCTTTAGGAGCTAAGGAAGGCACAGCCCCCCCTTGTAGCTGAACTATGCAATCAAGGGATTACAGCACCTGCAAACTCTCCTTGTAACTTTCCTGTATGGCCAGTGTGGGAGCCCTGTGGCAAATGGAGACTTAGAGTGGACTGCAGGCGTCTGGGTGCCGAGACTGCCCCTTCAGCAAAAGCGGCCCCAAATGTTTCAGAATTGATTACTGCCCTACGGGAACAGGCTCATGCCTTTCTGGCTGCCATTGATGCCTAAGACAGCTGTTTTATGGTCCCCTTGAGGAAGGTGGAGGACAATCAATTTGCATTTACTTGGAGGGAGTGCAATGCACAGTCACCCGATTACCCCAGGGGTACAGACACTCGCCCACTCTGGCGCTCGGAGCATAGGCACAGAAGCTGGAGAAGCTCACGCTGGACCACGGTGTCCGGATTTATCTGTATACTGATGACGTCCTCATATGGGGGAATGATGATGTCAATGTAGGGAATACCCAAGCCTGCGCAGTGAGACACCTGAGGAGCCCTGAGCCAGCCGGGACACTTTGGTCTCCTCTCAGTAGGTGCCTGGCTGTGCTCGCACCCCTACAGACACACCGGTGCTCTCCCACCAGGGCTGCCCCTTTCACAGCCCCTCACGCCCTTCATCGCAGCCCACCTCACACACACACTGGCTCAGCCAGCTCACACTTTGCAAGTCACAAATCACTCTCCCTTGCACGCCCACGCTCTCTGCACTTGCTGCCACCACCGACACATGGATCCATTGCCCTGTGCTCTGAGCCCAGTAGTCGCACTCAGAGACCAACCATGCACGAGTGCACAGATGAGACAGCACTCAGGCAGGATAGAATAAAGATAGCATTTAATCAGAATTCTATGTTGACAAGATGGAATCAGAATTCTGCATTGACAAGTTGGAATCAAAATTCTTCACTGACATGATGGAATCAGAATTCTACATTGACAGGATGGAATCAATCTCTGGGGAGCTGCCTGGTGTTTACAGCCTCGTGCCTCTCCTCTCGCTGTCCCCTGATGCAGCTGCAGGTGCAAACCCTGCGCAGAGCCCGGAGCACACTCCTGATGACAGCTGGCATCCGGCGGCGAGCTGCTGTGTGTGGTGCGGCTGTGGTACCTGTGGGGGACAGAGAGCTGTAGGCAAGGGGCAGAGGCGAGCTCCTGCCTGCCACCCACCACCATGGAATTTCCCTGGGAGGACTGGCCTGGATATGGCAGCGCATGGAACGCTGTCAGCCTCCATGCCACTTGGTGGGCCATCTGAGCTTGACAGGTCCCTCCCTGGGATTGTTTTCTGTCTGGGGACGTACCTGGGCCATCCTCCGGTGCATCTCTGAAGCACACGGAGCTCTGTGCACGTTCTTCAGCCTCTGCAGAAACCTGTGTGAAGAGAACAAAACCACACACCTGTAATACCACTGGCTGTTGATGGCGTGGGTGCCAGGGGTCCAGGGGAGGGATCCCCTTTCCAGGCCCCTTTGATTGAAGGCAAGGCAGGAATAACAGAGGGGCTGTCCACCCTAATGCATGGAGCTGGTTGGAAAGGAGACAGCATCTCCAGGCATCTCCCCACAGCGCACACTCCAGGCACCACTCCTGCCTCTGCCTCCAATTCATGCCTGGTGCTGACCTTGCTCACCTCATGCTGAGGGCCCACATCTTCTGCTCCCTCACATGCTGACACATGCTCCTCAGTCATGGGATCTGCAGCTACAGATGAAGCTGAAGAAATGGCCTCCACCTCACCAGATGGCTCATCGGATGTGCTGGATGTGATGCTGACTGCCTCTGATGCAGCATCTTCCTCAGAGTCACATCCCCAGTCTTCCTCCACATTCTCCAGTGTTGAAGGGCAAGGACAGGAGGGCGGGTGCATGCCCTCATCTCTCACTGCATTGTCTCTGGCATCCAGCGTGCCCTCAGCAGTGCTGGCAGCACTGTCGCTGTCATCACTGGACTCTTCCAGTATAACTGGCAGTCTAACAGTCCACTTTCTGGAGTCACCAGAGTCAAGAAACCCATCCCGTGATGTCGTGGGCCAGATACCTGGCGTGCCCTGAAGAGCGCCAACATTATTGAATGTGTCACCTCTTGCCTGGAGCCTTCGCTGCCTGGGGCTTCTCACATTCCTTGGCCAGGAAATATTCCAGTGTGACAACATCTGCTCGTTTCTGTCCTCCTCACGAATTCTCCGCATTGCTGGGATCATAGGAGAGTACCCAGAGGGCTCCCTGTTGATCTCGCTGGGATCTGGCAGTCTCCGTGCTTCTCCCAGACCTTGTCCGGAGGATTCAGGCATGGCCATAGCTGATTCTTCTCTTTCTCCTCCCTCGGACATTGGCAAGGGGAGCGATACTGCATCAGTCTCCTCTGCAGAGCTTGCAGCCTCGGAAGAATCTGAGCTTTCTGCATCTTCCAGCACTGATGCAGGTAAAGGCTCAAGGTGCCCTGCAGGCCCTGGCTCAGCATCCAGAAGAGATGGTGAACACACAGTGCGTACCTCATCAGATGGGGCAAGAGATGCAACTTGCAGGGTGCCAGATGACTGTCCTGCCGTTTCTATCTCTGCAGCCTCTTCCAACTCTAGCTGCGAGTCCTGGACTATAACACCTCTGGCTGAGGAATCATCAGAAGCAGAAAACTGGCCCTCAGCCCTCGATGTCACACTGCAGACGCTCAGCGTGTCCTGAGCACTGTCAGCTGCACTGGCACTGTCTTCTGTTGCTTGGGGCCTTAGCAGCGGGGGCACGCTCATGCTATTTGGCCAGGAGATGTTCCAGTTGGACAGCATCTGGTCCTTCTTTGCCTCATCCCGGATTCTCTGGATTGCTGGGTGAACTGGAGGATATCCATATGCCTCCCCGTAGACCTCTCTGGGATCTTGCAACCTCTGTTCTTCTCCCAGAGACTGGTTGGAGAATTCAGGCATGGTGGTAGCCGTTTCTTCTTCTTCTCCCTCGCATGCTCTCCAGAAAAAAGGTGCTGCATTGGCCTCCTCTGGAAAGTATTCAGCCTTGGAAGAAGTTGAGTGTTCCCCATCTTCAGGACCTGTTACAGCCAAAGCCTCAAGGTGTCCTCCAGGCCCAGGGTCTGCAGCCAGAAGAGAAGCCGAAGGCATGCTGCCTGCCTCATCAGGTGAGGCAAGAGATGCGCTCCGCAGTTTGCCAGGTGAACATCCTGCGGATTCCCTCTCAGCAGTCTCTTCTAATTCTTGCAGCTCAACCTGCACTCCAGCATCCCTGGTTCGGGAACCACCAGAGGCAGGAATCTGAGCCTCAGCCCTCGATGTCGCGGAGCGTACGCCCAGGTTTCCCTGAGCAGTGTTGGCAGCACTGGGCCTGGGCACGCTCACAGAGTTTGCCCACCGTGTGTTGCAACTGGACAACATCTGCGGTGTGTGCTGAGGTCTCGGGGCAAGTACTGGGAGTCTGCTGCCTCTAATGGGTCTGGCATGCCGAGGCACGAGAACAGTTGAGGGGACTTCCAGGGCTGGACCCCGGCTCTCAGCCCCTGCTGTCCCGTCCTGGACATGCAAGGTTCCCGGAGGTCTCGGGGCAAGGACTGGGAGTCTGCTGCCCCTGATGCCCACGGCACGTGCTCTGCCACTTGGAGATGCTGTGGAAGAGGCTGCCGCTGGCAGAGCAGGCAGCTTGCAGACCCCAGAAGCTGCTGCTGCACGCCTGGGTGCTGCTGCCGGCAGCCCCGCCCGCCTTAAGCGAGGCAGCAAGGGTGGCTGAGGCTGTCTGCTTTGGCCACTGGCACCGCCGCCGGTCGCCGACTCCAGGAACTGCCGCCCGCCCGCCTGCAAGAGAAGCCGAGGAGAAAGGCCGAGTGAGCGCGGTCCTCGCCGCTCGCGCCGCACGCAGCACCGAGGGCAGCGCTCAGCCCGCGGGCGGCTGCCGCCCCGCTCCCCACAGCCGCACCGGCACAGGGCGGTCCCCACGCGGCGCGGGAAGACGTCCGGCCCCGCCTCCCTCGGGCTCCCTACCTGTGCGCGGCGGCTCCCGGAGGCCCGCGCGCTCTCCGGGCCGGGCAGCGGCGGCAGACGGACGCCGCGGAGGGACGAGCCCGGGCTCCGGCCGCCCGGCGGCACCACCTGCGGGGAGAAGGAGAACCGGGATGGAGGCGGCGAAGGCGCGGCCGGCGTCCCCCGCGGCGGCGACTTCGACGGCCACCGGCGGCCCGGCCGAGCCCGAGCGCCTCCCTCCCCGGCCCGCACCTGTCGGCGGTCGCGCACGCGTGGCAGCCCCGCGTCGGGCTGGCGGTCGTCCTTCTTCTCCCGCTCCTCGCTCATCGCCGCGTCCTCGCGCAGACGCTCGGTCGCACGCACCCGGGGGAGCCGCGTCCTCCTCGCGGAGCCGCTCTCCCGAGAGTGAGCGGCACTCTCTCCGGGGGACTCCGGCCCCTCGCGGCGGCCCCGCGTCACAATGGCCTTGGGGCGCGACGCCGGCCCGCGTCACGGAGCCCCGGCGCCGGGCTCCCCTCTCCCCGCTCCCCTCGGCCGTCTCCGCGGCCGCCCCGCGCCTTTCCCGGCGGCGCCGTCGCCGTCGCCGTCGCCGTCGCCGTCGCCGTCGCTGACGGGCTCGCCCTCGGCCGCGCCGGGGCCGTCGAAGCGGCTGGAAGCGGCCGCGTCCGGCACGGAGCGGCCCCTGCCCTCGTCTCGTCGCCCAGCCCGGCCGAGTCCACCCGGCCCGAGCGGCCCGTCCGCACCTCGGCCCCGTCTTCGTGTTGCGGCTCTCCGGCCCCGCTTAGCGCTCGGATGTGCCGCGCTCTGTGGAGCAGCGTGCGGGACGCAGCTCAAGTCTCTGGAGATGAGCTCGCTGTGGAGCAAGAGTTGTGGTGGGAGCTGCATCTCATAATGAGACCCATGGTGGAGCAGTCTGTGACAGAATGACTTTAGTCCTTGGCTTGAATCCGGATTGGATTGATTCTTTATAAACTGCTGTCTTTGGGAAGTCCTCTCTGGATCACTTTGGGAAGGAGCACATCCCAGATGAGGGGCTTCGTGCTGGAGCTGGGCACAAGGCGAGGATGAACCGGCTGCAGAGGCGAAGCTTCATTATCTGTCCACAGTCCCTAATTCCCCAGCTCCAGCAATTGGTTTACTTCTTAAACATCTCCTGATTGCCACAAGGCACACATATTTCAGGATATATTTTGGAGTAGGCCTTTGTCTAATTAGCTGTTACGTATCAACTTGGAAACTAAAACAAATGTGAAGGTAATTTAATTGTATAGACTGCTATTGAATAAAAAAGTTATGAGCTAAATTTTGCCTCAATACTCAGAAACAGCTTCTCACAACAATTGCATTTTCACTGAATCACACAGAATCACAGAATGGCCCGGGTTGGAAGGGACTCCAAAGATCATGAATCTCCAACCCCCCTGCCACATGCAGGGCTACCAACTTCCACATTTAATACTAGACCAGGCTGCCCAGGGCCCCATTCAACCTGGCCTTGAACACCTCCAGGGATGGAGCATCCACAGCCTCTCTGGGCAACCTGTTCCAGCACCTCACCACTCTCACAGTAAAGAACTTCCCCCTGACATCCAACCTCAATCTTCCCTCCCTCGATTTAAAACCATTTCCCCTTCTCCTTTACTCCCCTCCTGTTTGTAGGTTCCCTTTAGGTATTGAAACGCTGCAATGAGTCGCCCCGCAGCCACCTTTTCTCCAGGCTGAACAAGCCCAGCTCCCTCAGCCTGTCTTCAAAGGAGAGGCGCTTCAGCCCTCCGCTCATCTTCGTGGCCCTCCTCTGGACCCTCTCCAACAGCTCTCTGTCGTTTTTGTACTGGGGGCTCCAGACCTGGACACAGTACTCCAGATGGGGCCTCACAAGAGCAGAGAGGGACAATCACCTCCCTGTCCCTGCTGGTAACCCCTCTTCTGATGGAGCCCAGGATACCATTTGCTTTACAAGCTGCAAGGGCACACTGCTGGCTCATGTTAAGATTTTCATCCACCAGGACCCCCAGGTCCTTCTCTGCAGGTCTGCTCTCAAGGACTGCTCTTCGAGTCTGTAGGGATGCCTGGGATTCCTCGGCCCAAGTGCGAAACCTTGCACTTTTTTGTGTTGAAATTCATCAGGTTCATCCGGGCCCACCTTTCAAGTCCATCGAGGTCCCTCTGAGTGGCATCCCTTCCTTCCACCGTGTCAACCGCACCACTCAGCTCGGTGTCGTCAGCAAACTTGCTGAGGGTGCACTCGATTTTGTCGTCGATGTCACTGATAAAGATGTTAAAGAGCCCTGTCCCAAGACAGAGCCCTGGGGGACACCGCTTGTTACCAGCCTCCATCTGGACATAGAACCACTAATCACCAGTAGAACCATTAATCACGTATAGAACCATTAATCACCATTTTCATGGTATCTCAACTGATTCTTAGTTTCTTAGTTGCAGTTTTCAATTTTGAGCATGTCAGTGGTTTATGGGCCAGTTCAGCCTGGTTCCATGACTAATGGAGCAGGGGGCAACAGATCTACATCCTAGGAAAAAGGGAAGGGGAGAGGGGAAAAAGGGTGGGAAATGGGCCTGAAAACAGAACAGCAGCAACTATCTGAGGAGGAAAGTTAATTTACTAAATAGGATAGCGGAATGCAAGGTAACACAGTATAACACAGTATAAAAGGAATCGAAGCTAATAAATCAAATAAAGTGAGAGAGAGTGTGTTCAAAAAACTGAAGGCCTTACTCTACTGCTGAAGACCAGACGGCTAGGGAGTGCACACTGCCGAGATGAGCAGAAAGGGAAAAGGGCACATCTCATGGTCTATGAACAGTTTTATCTTTCCCTCTGAATGGAAAACAGAAACAGAACAGTGAACAGTCCTCTGGGATATGTCGTTCTTCTTCTCTTCTGAGACACGTATAGACGGAACTATCCACTACCCACGGAACTGGAGCATTAACTCTTTAACTCCCCGTGCACTACATGATTTTATGATGTGGAATACCTATAGCGAAAGTCATGAAACCATGATAGAGCAGAAAGTATTTCTTTCATACTGAAGTACATTAGGCATTCGGGTTCAGCTCAGCGGGTCTGTTTTTATCAGTGTGTATATTCTGCATGTTCTAGCATTGTTTTTGCAGTTCTGAGCTCCTTGGCAAAATTGTAGTGGGAGCAGTTACAGAGTTCTACTTAGTCCAGGGAATATTTTTAAGATAACCAATCTAGATCAAAATGAAGTCTACCTCTATATTTTTTTTTCCAGGAAAATGACATTCACCGTGTTGTGATTTAAACCCTCAGGAAGCTCAGTGCAACACAGGTGTTTGCTCCCTGCTCCATCAGTGGGATGGAGAGATAAAAACTCTTTACTAAGACAGAAAAGATAGTGAAAAAAAATGATAGTAATAATAATATATATATATATAGTTATAAATGTTTTGAAAACAAGTGATGCACAACATAATTGCTCACCACCCATGGGCAATGCCCAGTCCATCCCCAAGCAGCGGTGGCCCTCTCAGCCAATTCCCCATGGTTTTATAGTTTTTTGACACGATGCCATATGGTATGGAATATCCCTTTGGCAGTTTAGATCGACTCTCCTGGTTCTGTTCCCTCTCAACTCCTTGTGCTCCTCCAGGGCCCTCGCTGGCAACAAAGGATGAGAAGCTGAGCAACCAAAATGTTTTGGCTCTGTGCAGCACTGCTCAGCAACAACTAAGGCGTTGGTGTGTTACCAACGTTGTTTTTTCTCCTAAAGCCAAAACATAGTACCAGATGATCTGAAGAAGATCATCTGTGATAAAAATAGGACACACAGATATATCTAATTGCTAAGCTCGGAAAAAGTTGTTTATAAGAAAAAGCAATAAAACATTATTAAAGTAACCTATGGTTGAATTAATGCACTATCTTGATTCTGCCATAGCTGAACAGATGTTTCAGAGAAAACTGCATGAATATTTTTTGATACCAGTCAGTACATAGTCAGCTACCACAGGGAAGCCTTCTTTACGTGTATAAGCAATTACTGCAGATTATCCCTTTCCAGAATAAAAGAATAGTATGAAGTCATACTACTAAATTTACTCTGTTTTCTCTTATTTTTGCTGTATAAGCTCTGATATTTTAGTACAGGAGCACTAGAAATATGTCTGCTCTGACAGAAGATGATAAATAACTTTTAGAGTCTTAAGTAGTGTCATTACAGACCTTTTCTTTTACTATAGGAGAGACAATGTTCCAGATTGTAAAGTGAGAATCTATATATGTTTACCAGAAACGTTTGAGATATTTCAGACCTAAAGATGTCCTTCTGTGTTATTTAAGCAGATGATCTCAACGTCTCTAGTTTTGCTGGTTTTCTTAGATTAACAGGAATAGTGAATATCAAGTGTGAAAATCTCGAGTTATAACAGAGTTATTTCAAAACTCTTAAGAATGTTCTCTTTCTTAATTTGAGCTAATGTTTTCTTTCTTTTTGACAGTTGTCACTTTTATATCACAGAAGATACCAACTAATTTTTTACATTGTGTAGTCTATTTTATTTTACTGTCAGGTACTCTTTGAAATAGAATTATTAAGAGTGTAACTAGTAACTGGCAAAGAATAAGAAGAATTTCTTTTCACATCCAACAACGAAATCCAGGGAAAGGCCCCTCTTTTCATTATTCTCCAGTATATACCTTTTCATGTAAGTTTTACTCAGCTTATCTGCATGCAACAAAAAGCTGGTGTGCAAGCACTCTCCCCTCTGATTTTTTAGCGATGACAAATGTCATCCTTTACCCAGTGACATACTGGATCTTCACACAAAATCATTTGGCATTATTTTTAAGACTCAACAAAAACTCAGCAAAGTGCTCTGAGACAAAAGTGGTTTGACATAATACACCTGCAGAATAATACGGAATATACTTTTAACAAATCCAGGTATGATCTGTAGGGAGAGCGAGTTTTGAAGACATTCAAATGAAAGTGGTGCAAGATTTCTACCTGACAAGTTTTGACAGCAGCATTCTTCATGGCATAAGAGATTTCAGTTGTCTGGAACTATTTAATGGCCACCCAGCTTGATTTATAAAGAGCAAATTGTTGTTAACGAACTGCTCTGGCTTCTGGATCATGTGAGAGTCTGTGAAAGTATGGCAGTATAACATGGGCATCAAATATAACCTGCAGTAAATAGGGCTTGCTTCTATGAAGATATTCAAAACTTCACATGATATTCATGACATTTTTGGGGAAGAAGGTTACACTGAGACACTCGTGTACTTGAATATGTACTGGCATATTCGCTAGGGAATATCACATTGCTTGATTCTTGTCTTGCGCCACTGGGCTCAGTTGGACAAGACATAACTGGCAGAACCAGCAGGCAGTATGCAACTGGGTACCAGACTTAAGGGCAGAATACAAATATTGCTGAAGGGAAAGCAGTGGTTTGTGCAGTACTCAGGACAGTGCTGGTCACACCCACAAGTGCTACGCACAGCAATGATTCTCAGGAGCCAGCATTATCTCCTCCTTGCAGGAGATAGTAGGAAAATTACAAGAGCAGCTGGTGAGGAGCAGCAGCAGTCTCAGCAGGCAGAAGCACTGATGAAGTGCTCAGGGAGGGAAGAGGAGCGGCCTTCTGCCCCCGCTCCTTCCCAGCACCAAACTAGCACAGGCACAGAGAAATTATTCTTGAGGATGGACCCTTCTTTCGACTGCTCCCTTGGAGCAGACCCTACAGTAAATCACAACCTCATCAATGCTAACTCCCTCAGAAGTTGACCCTCAGAAGAGTGAGTTAAGTTAGATCTAGGCACTGGAGTGAGAAACTGCCTTTCCCATCTCTGTTAAGCAACGGGGGAGATGGGACATGTGGGTATTTACTAACCCTTGTGTATGCGAACAGTTCCGTTGTGGATGATGGTGCTGTTTAGGCACTCTCCCCCCAGTTCCCCACTGGGCTAGTCCAGCTCTTAGACTACTGTAGGCAGCCCCGGCCCCACTTCCTTCCAAGACAACAAACATGAAGCCCAACCCTCTCCCTTTAGGAGCTAAGGAAGGCACAGCCCCCCTTGTAGCTGAACTATGCAATCAAGGGATTACAGCACCTGCAAACTCTCCTTGTAACTTTCCTGTATGGCCAGTGTGGGAGCCCTGTGGCAAATGGAGACTTAGAGTGGACTGCAGGCGTCTGGGTGCCGAGACTGCCCCTTCAGCAAAAGCGGCCCCAAATGTTTCAGAATTGATTACTGCCCTACGGGAACAGCCTCATCCCTTTCTGGCTGCCACTGATGCCTAAGACAGCTGTTTTATGGTCCCCTTGAGGAAGGTGGAGGACAATCAATTTGCATTTACTTGGAGGGAGTGCAATGCACAGTCACCCGATTACCCCAGGGGTACAGACACTCGCCCACTCTGGCGCTCGGAGCATTGGCACGGAGGCTGGAGAAGCTCACGCTGGACCACGGTGTCCGGATTTATCTGTATACTGCTGATGTCCTCATATGGGGGAATGACGATGTCAACGTAGGGAATACCCAAGCCTGCGCAGTGAGACGCCTGGTAGTTAGTGCTGGCAGCAGGCAGTGCTGGCAATGCTGGCAGTGCAGGCAGTGCGGGCAGTTTCACCAGCAGAGGTTTAGGTTGGAGCACAGGAAATCCTGTGTACAGAAGGGCGTGTTAAGCACTGGAACAGGCTCCCCAGGGCGGTGGTTGAGTCACCGTCCCTGAATGTGTTTAAAATCCATTTGGATGTGGTGCTCGGGGACATGATTCAGCGGTGGGTAGTTAGAGTGAGGGTAGGATGGTTAGGTTGTGGTTGGACTTGATGATCTTGAAGGCCTTTTCCAACCTGAGCAATTTAATGATTCTATGACCTGCGTAACCTATATAACCCCAGCATATCCTTAGAAATAGCTGATGTGAAAGGTATGAATACCATATACATGTTCGTAACGTATTTTAGAAACAGTTACTGAATTACGTGACAAATTATTTCTCACAAAGCTGCAATGGACTTTAAATGTTCTAAAGAATGTGGGTATAGTATTCTGAACTAGGAAACGCACTGTAAGGTTGTTCATTAGGCCAGCAGAAATGAAATGCATTTAACAGACTTTCAAGGAGTCAGAGCCTTTACACAAAGCAGAACTGTCCTACCCTGTGGGAACGTTAGGATGCCGTAGGCAGGCTCCAAGATACTCCCCTCTATCCTCCTTCCAAGCTTTTCTCTACGCAAGGACAGACGGATGACCAGAACAATGACCCAGTGTAAAAGGGCACAAATGCTAGGGGGTAATTGAACAATTAAGAGGCTATGCTTATGTTTATGTTGTAAAGCAGACATCGGAAAGTTACGGCCAAATGCTTGTTAAGAAAGCAATTGTTAGAAGGCAATTAACCAATTAAGGTATTTGTGTTTGGGTGGTAAGAATTTGTGTTTACTTGGTATTTGCATGATTAGTGAAGCGATTTTTCTGCTAATATCATGTCTAGGGCGATCCTATTCTCCCAGGCCATCCTACTTGTAGCATCCAATTGCTCTGCAATTCCCTTTATTGCCTTCTTTGTATAGTTTATACATCTCTGTTGATTGTAATAGATGTAGTTTATCCAATCCACGTTCTTGTTAATCGTCACCCACCAGAATAGCGACTCAAATCCTGCAGCAATTTGATTTCTAGCCTTAAATTCATCAGGGGCACCTCTGGGCACCCCAATGGAATCTATATGTATTATATCACCATCAAATGGGACTCCTAAACCTCTTCTGTTCCTTTTGTGAATGTGAGATAGATCCTTCTCAAATGCCAGAGTGAACGGAATGGCTAGTTGAACAAGTGCACAGGTACCTCCCCAATTAGATGGGAGAGTGGACCATAAGATCTTCCCACCGCAGCACTACCAGAGATCCGCTCTAGGGATTCCCAGCCTTGAACAGTTCCCCGCTAAATCCGTTGTAACATCCACGGTTTCACTGCACAGTGAGAAATTCCCTATAAGCCTGGTAGCCTTCACACCCTGTCTTGAGAGACAAGCTGTATGGTACCTATGGCCTTAGAGAATGCAGGAGGGATTTTGGCATCCATCTCCAATATGGGGGGAAACAACAGGGACAGTGATTTACAGGCTTCATTTCCCCAGGCGGTTTTCTCCTGGTACAGGGCAATCATACATTGCATCCCTTGGGAATCCTTGGTCCACCCTAAAGGAAGGGATACGACCTGAGCTATAGGCCGTCCTGATGCACAAGCATAGCAGTTGCTATGGTTGAGACTCCGGACAGTCTACTTAATCCATTCTACCCAGGCATTCACATCCCTGTATCCCGTCTCAATTTCAAATGTTTGTCTGAGATCTTTTATTTCCGTAATTAGCAGAGTTGCAGGACTTTTAGAAGGAATTTTCTCTCCTTTTTTCTCATCCTGAACCTTTTGAGTATAGTCAGGTAATGAATCCCATACAGCTACTCTGAATCTAGCTACTGGGTCCTTTCCCCGAATGTTTATTCCAATGCCAAAAGTGATGCTAACAAGGCTATCGGCCTTGCTAATTGTTATTGTTACCGGATTACACTGCAAAGTCTGGCAGTCTGGTTGGACAATTCCCTTGAACGTACTAATCCGTTCTTTCAGGGTGTGTGATTGCAATGTATCAGATATCCCTGGGGTGTATGTCCAGCCTTGATAGACAGTCGTCCACCATACATTATTCCATCCCCCACAGGGGGATCTCTTGTTCATGCCTAATTCAGGACACAGATATTTCTCTTCATGACTCAATTGTCGTTGGGCACTTAAGCCCCCACAGGATATCGCATTGCAAGCATCAAATGTGACAGTCTGAGGCATTTCTTTCCTTGTTACATTTACCCACATCTTCACAGGGTATCCTCCCGCTCCCCTCTGCAGGTCATCCTTTTCCCAAGCAGTCAGTTGACTAAGGCATTTTTTGAAGGTGATTGCTGTCAAAATCAAAATTACTAATTGGTCTTTCCCCCACATCATTATTTACTCATAAATATTTGTACCGTTACTACAGTGAAGAACAGGATATACTCCACTAGAAATACAAATATATCCTAAATGCCTCTCTGTCTATATTAGTAATGGAAAAAAAGATTAGTTTATTTACAATTTCTTTCTAATTTTTATCTATAGAGGATCCTTCATGGCAACAGTTTCCCACACTTCAGGGTTAGTGGAGGGTTTTACTCGGGTGTAGTGAGTCCAACCTTTCTCGGCTGTCCTGATGGCTGTTTCTGTTATCAGAAGTACTTGGAACGGTCCTTCTCAGTCGGGTTGCAGCTTTGCCTCCTTCCAGGTCTGGATGAGGACCCAGTCTCCAGGTTGGAATGGATGAATCGGAAATTCCAGAGGTGATGTCTGTGCTAACAGTCCTTGGATTCTGAGAGACGATAGTGAGGAAGACAATCCGAGTATATAGTTCTTAAGAAACATACCTTTAGTTTCAAACTGCGGTACCTCATTTTTTATTCAGCTTTATTTTTAAAGGGGTTATTTTCAACCTCCCCCCCATTCCCTTCCTTTGCCCAGACCATGGGATCTATATCTTTCTCATCTGTCTCAGTTAACACATTCATTGATACTGTAATTCCCTCCTGACAGATTGTTATTTGTATTCCCAATTTCATCATAAGATCTCTCCCCAATAAATTAGTACCAGCATCATGTACATACAATAATTGTCCTGTTACTGTCTTACTCCCTAATCTCAATTCAGTGTTTTCAAAAAGTGGTACCGTCATCCCCTTTCTCTACCCCACTTGTACCCCGTTCCTGGTACCAGGATTATACAGTTACTTTCTGGTGTCTGTACCCCCCCATAAGTTTTATTATGTTCCCTTAGAACCAAATTCTATAAAATACTAAAGGGCACAAGAAGGTGTCCATCTGGATATACACCCATCTGTCAGCTTGCTCTCTTCCCTTCTAAATCATTAATTAGATTCCTATCCTCTTTAGAATACCTTATAGGCTCTGATTAAGGTTCAGATGTTTTAAGTTTACCGTCTGGAATTAAAGCCAGTTCACCAATTTCTTTTCCTTCAGCTGCCTGTTCTGCCAGCTGATCCACCATCATATTCCCAGTTTCCTGTACAGTGTCACTCTTCTGATGTCCTTCAGTGTATGCTGCTCTTTGGTAGATTTACATCACGCTGAATTTGTTTTCCTTGTGTGTAAGCAACCCTTGCTCTTTCCAGATGATACCACGAGTGGGTACCATATACACATGCATATTTAGCATCTGTCCATATTTTTAAGTTTCTTGTTATTTCAGCCTTCTGAGCGGAAGTCCCCACAGCTACTGGTTTTGCTTCATTTACCTTGTCAGTAGCAGTTACTGCATATCCTGCCTTACAGTTTCCTTGTCTCACAAAACTGGTTCTGTCGATGAATCCAGGGGTCCTCAGCGTCGTCCAGTGGTTCCTCCTGCAGGTCTGACCAACTGGTATAGACAGCCTCATGCAGTCGCACACTGCTGGCTTGGAGGTAGCTCTTTGTTGGTGTTCTGGGTGTTCAGCAAATTGCTTCCTTCTTTTTGATCAGTTGTGCTTTCTGTTGAGAAACTTGATACCCATTTAAATCAAGAAATTCAGCAAACTCACAGTCCGTTGTACACAGTTCTCCTTTGATACTGTGGCATCCACGTACTGCAGTAAAGTTCCACCATGGAATAGAGGAACCCAAATCTCAGGCTCACAAGCTGACCAGTTCTCAAACATCATTGGGTTGTTCTCGCAACCCTGGGTCTCACTGTCCAGGTTAACTGAATTTTTGTTTTTGTGTACTTCAAATCCAGAATGGCAAACCCCACCAACTTATTCCTCAGCTTGGTTAATAAAGTGCATGGATTTACCACCATGGGTTGCATGTCTTCAACATTTCTATTAACTGCCCTCAAATCTTTTACCAAAGCATAGCTCTTGCCAATCCAAAAAGTTATTTATTATTTCTTTTATCCTCCTTCAATCTTGTATCCAAAAAGGGCATTGCTTTACCCTGGCTAGGCTGACTCCCATCTATAACTTAACTTTTATTGAGTTGCACTGTTTTTTTGGTTTTTTTTTTGGCTCTGCCAGGCACTCCTGATGCCTGCAGTCCTGTGTATACCTGATTTAGGATTTACCTAACTTCTGGGGGTACAACATTGCTTTTGCCAGTTTGTGTTAAAGCCAGACCTAAAATTTTCAGTCAATTGGTCTTGCTTGACAATTAGCTCCAATTTTCTCTACTGAATTTAATCTCTACATTCAACTGTTCTAATACATCATGCCCAAGTAATGGTTTTGGAGAACCTGGTGTGTACAAGAATTTATGTATTCCTACTTGTTCTCCTAGCCTGTATTTAATTGGTCCCCCCAAAAAGTAACCTTCTCTTGCCAGTAGCTCCTACAACTATTTCAAAAATCATCTACGGGTAATAATTCTTGATGTAGCACAGGGTAAAAGCCACCCGTATCAGAAAGTAAACTCTTTACCCTGCTTCCCCAGCTGCCTTCGGTCCAGTGGGGGTGGAACTCTCCCTGAGCCCTTCCAGGCTCCCCCTTACCTCTTCTTCTAGGTAAGGACATCCCTGTTACACCTTGCTCAACTTTGCCTTCCTCAGCCTGTGTTTTTCCCAAACCCTTTTCACTTTCCAGACTTTCATCATTACTGAAATACAATGTTAGTAATTTCTGTTTCACTCCCTCCCCTCCCCAGGATTCCGGTGCTCACACTGGGACATCGGGTTTCCCGAGATCTCTGCAGATGACGGCTATTCTCACTCTCACTGTCCCGCCCCATCCCCATTCACAAGTCACACACCCTGCACAGTTACAGCGGGAAGCTCTCGCCCCCAGCTCTTTCTCTCACTCAGAGTTGTTCTTACAGACCGTGGGGGGGGGGGGGGGGGGGGGGGCTAGTGCGGGGGATGTGTTCTCATGCAGACCCAAACTCTAATATCCCGAACTCACTGTTTTCCTTAACCTTTTTGCCGTTTTTTTTTGTTTGTTTTCCCCACAATTCCACTATTTGTACCCTCAGTTACATTTCCATGTACCATTAACAAATAGATTTCCACACAGCATCGAGACAGTTTCTACCACTCCCTTCAAAATCCACAAATCAAACAATACAGTTCTTCAATTTCCACAAACACCCAGCATTTGCTCTCATGATTAGAGTACTCAGTTATAAAACTGGTCTCATTCTTCCATTTATGTTCCTGGTTTCTTCTCCAATATTCCCCCTGGCTCACCAGCAATATTTTTCCAGTGAGCCAAAATACAACCCAGGGAGGTCTTCTTGGTATCACTTTAGACACTCTCTGTTGCATAACAGCCTCATACATGACATGACATAACATAATTTAACACTTTCACGACATAAACATTTAACAATCACAAAGACAGTGACAATAATCAGTACAATTTATCCTCAGGATCCTTCCTCTCTCTGCCTCCCTCCAGGGCCCAACCTTCCCTCTGTATTCATTTCCCACACTTGCATAGCTGCCCACCTCCTTCTCCAATAAACAACACATCAATGATAAACATCATTTCCATCCATGAGTAGAAATTAGGCCCTAGAAATTGATCTAATTGTTCTGCGACACTTATTGGATCCTCAATTAAGGAATTCTTCTTGAAAATCCTGACTTTTCTTCTAGTAAAAACAGCAGGCATTAGCATACCCTATTTCCCTTTGAGCTAAGGACACTGCCCTAAAGGATAAAGTGAAGTATTAGTAAGGTTAGTGTTAGAGAAAGGAAGGCTCTCTAGGTCCCATTCACATTACTCCAACTCGCTCAGTTAATCGAGAGTGCATCCTCTCTGTCTCTTGCATTGCTTTAGAAATCTAAGGGGGGAAGTTATCTAAGGGATCCCATTTATGATCTTTCTGCTTCTCTTTCCTTTTTCTTCTGAAGTTTGACTCCTCCTTGTGAGGAAGATTTTATTTTATTTTTTTTACTTCTTGCATCCATTAAGCGAGATAAGCCAATCCTGTTTCAGAAAAAGGAGTCAGTTTACTGATTACATATAAATACAAAGGCAGACAGGCCCATCTTCGTCAGACCCCTACTTTGGTCAAAATCATGAGTTTTCCCTGTAGTGGCTCTCTAGGCTATGTCTGTATACAGTATTTAAACATCTTTTCCCTGTTCTTTTCCCTGGTCTGGGGATTATTTTCCAAGCTTCTTTCCCAACGGGCTATCTCTAGGCACGAATTTGGGGACCCTTTTCCCTGTTCTACGGAGCTCCTATTCCCCATCCCTCCGGAATCCGATTCTTGGATTTGGGGCCAATCCCCCCGGAGCACCTCGCTCCGATTCTCAGATTCAATAGGGGTGTGCTGCTGCCACTTCGTCAAGTGCACAGGTACCGCACACCAACAGCTCCCTGCCGAGACTCACCCGAGTCTCCACCGACCCCCAAGGCAAGAATTAAATTCCCTTACCTTGGTCCATGCATGAAGTTACCGGGTCTCCAGGGGTCAAAGCACATGCCTGCCTGCCCCTTGGCTTTCACAGAGCCCGGCCTGTCTTTAACAGTCTCGGTTTCTTATCGGCCGTCCCAAGGAGTCACCTCGCCACCCAGACAGAACCTCTGAAATCAGCAGGGTGCACCTATCCTGTCCAGGGCAGTAGGGAGACCCTCAAAGAGGCGATAATTATCCCAGATGAGCCCCCAAATTGTTGGAAATATCCAAATAATTTTTCAGGACGGTTTCTCTGATAAAGCAAATTTTATTCGCAATTGCAATAGCGGGCCTCCTGCAAGCAGGAGAGCACAGAGAAAACAGTGTTACATCTTTTATCCCTACTGCCTGACGCTTATCTCTTTCCCCCCTGCTTCCTCATTGGCTGAGTACTGCAGGTTCGCACTCTTTCGCGACGCTTCACTAATCATACAAATACCAAGTAAACACAAATCCTTACCACCCAAACGCAAATATCTTAATTGGTTAATTGCCTTCTAACAATTGCTTTCTTAACAAGCATTTGGTCGTAACTTTCCGATGTCTGTTTTTTACAACATAAACATAAGCATAGCCTCTTAATTGTTCAATTACCCCCCCTAACATTTGTGCCCATTTTACACAGGGTCATTGTTCTGGTCATCCGTCTGTCCTTGTGTAGAGATAAGCTCGGAAGGAGGATAGAGGGGAATATTTTGGAGCCTGCATACGGCTCCAGAGTAGGACTGATTTGTGTAAAGGCCCTGACTCCTTGAAAGTATGTTAAATGTATTTTGCTTCTGCCGGTCGAATGAACAACATTACAATGTGTTTCCTAGTTCACAATACTATATCCACACTGTCTAGAACGTTTAAAATCTACAGCAGTTTTGTAGGAAATAATTTGTTAGGTAATTCGGTAATTATGTTTCTAAAAATGTTACTCACATGTATATGGTATTCTTACTTTCCGCATCAGTTATTTCTAAGGATATGTTACAGCTTAATTTTTTAGATCAGGAAAGTTGCCCTCTACCCTCGATGTTGTGGTGCAGGTGTCCAGCATTCCCTGACCTGTGTCAGTAACGCTGGCACTGTCATGTGCTGCATGGGGTCTCAGCAGCCTGAGCATGCTCTCACTGCTTGGCCAGGAGATGTTCCAGATGGACAACCTCTGCTCCTTCCTCGCCTCATCCCGAATTCTACGAATTGCTGGGAAAATTGGAGAATATCCATAGGTCTCCCCGTAGAGCTCTCTGCAATCTGGCAGTTTTGGTGTTTCTCCCAGAGGTTCTTTGAACAATTCCAGCACAGGCATAGCTATCTCGTCTTCTCCTCCCTTGCATTGCTGACTGGAGGAGTGGTGCTGCATTGACCTCCTCTGGACAGTGCGTGGTCTCGTTTTCTGCATCTTCTGGCACAGATGCAGGCAATGGCTCAAGGTGTCCTGCAGGCCCAGGACCAGCGCCCAGAAGAGAAGCTGAACGCACAGTTTCTGCTTCATCACACAGGGCAAGACATGCATTCTGCAGCTCTCCAGATGACTGTGCTGCAGTTCCTGTCTCAGCAATCTCTTCCACATTATGCTGTTCATCCCGCACTCCAGCATCCCAGGATAGGAGCTCTCCTGCCGCAGGAAAGAGGCCCTCCACCATCGATGTTGTGGTGCGGGTGTCCAGCATACCCTGAGCAATGTCAATAGCACTGGCACAGGCATGTGCTGCTTGGGGTCTTAGCAGCCTGAGCATGCTCATGTTTGGCCAGGAGATGTTCCAGCTGGACAACATCTGCTCCTTCCTCGCCTCATCCTGAATTCTCCAGATTGCTGGGTGAACCGGAGAACATCTGTAGGCCTCCTGGTTGACCCCTCTGGCATCTTGCAGACTCAGTGCTGCTCCCAGAGCTTGTCTAGAGACTTCAGGCACGGTGGTAGCAGTTACTTCTCTTTCTTCCCCCTCACACACTCTTGGGAACAGCACTGCATTATTGGCCACCTCTGGAGAGTGTGCAGCCTTGGGAGAATCTAGGTTACCTGCATCTTCAGGCACTAATGCAGGCAGGGGCTCCTTGTCTCGCTCTTTGCCACCTGCCTGCCCTTCTGGGCCCTTCTGAGCTGCTCTGGAAGATGGTGTAGTGGCAGCATGAGTGTCGCTGCTGCCCTCCTGAGCATCTCTCCAAGCTGCGTGGACCTTCCCAGCCTTGGTGGACAGCACCTGGGCCGTTCCTGCTGGTGGTCTCAGGGCGCCATGCACCCTGGAACTGCCAGCTGCACTTCGACGCTTGAGCTTGCGGCTGCAGCACAGCTCAGGGACACCACGCAGTTTTGTCTGGATCTGGCATGGCGAGGCCTGAGAACAGCTGAGACTTCCAGGGCTGGACCCTGGCTCCCAGGCCTTGCTGTCCCGTCCTGGACATGCAAGGTTCCCGGAGGTCTCGGGGCAAGGACTGGGAGTCTGCTGCCTCTAATGCCCACGGCACGTGCTCTGCCACTTGGAGAAGATGTGGAAGAGGCTGCTGCTGGCAGAGCAGGCAGCTTACAGATCCCAGAAGCTGCTGCTGCACGCCGGGGTGCAGCTGTTGGCAACCCTGCCCTCCTTAAGCGAGGCAGCAAGGGTGGCTGAGGCTGTCTGCTTTGGCCACTGGCACCGCCGCAGGTCACCAACACTGGAAACTCCCGCCTGCCCGCCTGCAAGAGAAGCTGAGGAGAAAGGCCGAGTGAGCGAGGTCCTTCCCGCTCGCGTTGCACGGAGCATCGAGGGCAGCCCTCAGCCCACGGGCAGCTGAGTGCAGAGGAGCTGAAGCAGAGGAGGGCTGGTCCCCACATGGCAGCCCCCACGGCACGGCAGCCCATTGTGGCAGCTCTGCACGCATGCCTGGGCAGCTGGCTGGGGGCCACCAGCAACGAGTTTCAGAGTGTGGTGAGGCAGCGTGTGCAGGACAGAGAGCTGTAGGCCAGGGGCAGAGGCAAGGCCCTGCCTGCGCGCCACCACTCCAGGTCTTCCCTGGGATGGTGGGCCTGGGTACGGCAGGGCATGCAGTGCTGCCGGCCTCTGTGCCGCTTCGTGGGCCATCTGAGCTGGGAAGCCCTGCCTGGGATGGCTTTCTGCCCGGGGATGTACCCTGGCCATCCTCCTGTAGTCCTGTACTCAAGCACTTGGAGCTCTGTGCACCTCCTGTGGCCTTCGCAGGAATGTTGTGTGTGGTGTGGCAGCGGTACCTGTGGGGGCAGAGAGCTGTAGGCAAGGGGCAGGGCGGGCACCAGGCAAGGCCCTGCCTGCCACCAAGCACCGCAGCTTTCCCTGGGAGGGCTGGCCCGGGCACAGCAGGACTCTGTACATGGAGCTGCTCGCCGGGCCGCTCGGGCCCAGCAGGCCCTCCCTGGGACGGCTCTGCACTTGGAGACATAGATGGGCATGCTCAAGCTGTGTGGCCAGGATGTGGTCCTACTGGACAACATCTGCTCCTTCCTCGCCTCATCTCGGATTCTCCGGATCTCTGGGTGCACTGGAGGATATCCACATGCCACCCGTTGGTCTCTCTGGGATACGGTGATCTCGCGGCATCTCCCAGAGCTTGCGTGGACAATTTAGACACGGCCATAGCCGCTTGTTTCTTCTCCTTGTCCTCCCGCACACACTGACAGCAGGTATTCCTGCGTTGCACTGACCTCCTCCGGACACTGTGCAGTCCCGAGAGGATCTGAGCTTTCTGCATACCGAGGCACTGATGCAGGCAAAGGCTCAGGGTGTCCTGCAGGCCCAGGTTCTGTGGCCAGAAGCGACGCTGAGCGCACGGCATCTGCCTCACACACGGCGGTGTGGAGAAGGAGGCGTGGGATGGAGGTGGCAAAGTCGCCAGCAGCGTGCCCAGCAGCAGCAGCGACTTCAAAGGCCGCCAGCGGCCCGGCCGAGCCCGGCCCTGCTGCTCTCCGCCCTCGGCCCTGGCAGTTAGTGCTGGCAGTTAGTGCTGGTAGTTAGTGCTGGCAGTTAGTGCAGGCAGTGCAGGCAGTTAGTGCTGGCAGTTCGTGCTGGTAGTTAGTGCTGGCAGTTAGTGCTGGCAGTTAGTGCAGGCAGTGCTGGCAGTTAGTGCTGGCAGTTAGTCCTGGTAGGTCGTGCTGGTAGTTAGTGCTGGCAGTGCAGGCAGTTAGTGCAGGCAGTGCTGGTAGTTAGTGCTGTAGGCGCAGGCAGTGCTGGCAATGCTGGCAGTGCAGGCCGTGCAGGCAGTTTCACCAGCAGAGGTTTAGGTTGGAACACAGGAAATCCTGTGTACAGAAGGGCGTGTTAAGCACTGGAACAGGCTCCCCAGGGCGGTGGTTGAGTCACCGTCCCTGAATGTGTTTAAAATCCATTTGGATGTGGTGCTCGGGGACATGATTCAGCGGTGGGTAGTTAGAGTGAGGGTAGGATGGTTAGGTTGTGGTTGGACTTGATGATCTTGAAGGCCTTTTCCAACCTGAGCAATTCCATGATTCTATGACCTGCGTAACCCGAATTGAGGGCTATACGCTTTTTAGAAGGGATAGGCAAGGTAGGAGAGGTTGGGAATTGCCGCCTACGACAAAAAGAGGACAGACTGCAAAGAGCTGCCTCTGAGAAATAGTCAGGCACACGTGGGGAGCCTGTGGGTTAAAACCAGGGACGAGACCAACAAAAGACAGCTGGTGGTCGGGGAATACTACAGGCCACCAAATCAAGGGGAGCCTGTAGGTGTGACCTTCTTCCTTCAGCTGCAGGAGCTGTTGTGCTCCCAGACTCTGATCCCTCTGGGGGATTTCAACCACCCAGATACCTGCTGGGAAATGAACATGGCGAGCTAGCTGCAAGTGATCCAGGAGACTCCTGGAGCCCAATAATGGTAACTTTCTGGTACCGGACTTGGACAGGTCAGGACCAGAGGGGACCAGCTGGTCACCAGTGGTTGCCGAGTTTGGTGCTCATCCGTGCAGAGGAGGTGGTCGAAGACGTTAAGATTGGAGGCAGCCTGAGCTGCAGCAACCATGCCCTGGTTGAGCTTGCGATCTCCAGGAACATGGGCCTGGCAAAGAGTGGAGTCAAGACACTGAACTTCAGGAGAGTGAACTTCAGTGACCTGTTTAAGGAATGGTTGAATGAGATCTCCTAGGAAACTGTCCTTAGGCACAAAGGAACGGAACACAGCTGGCAGCACAGTTAAGAACATGCTTCTGAGAGCACGAGAGCTCTCCATCCCCCAGAAAAAGAAATCAGGCAGGGGTGGCAGGAAACTCAGCTCAGCTGAGCACGGGGCTGCTGGGAAGGCTGAGGGAAAAGAAGGAAGCAGTGGAAGTGGGGATAGGTATAGGTGGCCAGGGAGGAACAGAGGGATGTTGTTTGGATGTGCAGGGATGGCATCGGGAGGGCCAAGGCGCAGACAGTATAAAGTTCAACAAGGGATGTGGAAAGAAAAGAATAAAAAAAAAAAAAAAGTGTTTGTTGAAGTACATTATGAGTAGCTGGCGCCAAGCATGGAAGGAGGGATGGGCAATCCTAATAGCCCAGAGCATATTCTGAAAATGTTGAGGGACCTTGATTCTTCTCTTGCCCAGAACCAACAGGCAGTATGCAACTGGGTAGCAGACTTAAGGGCAGAATACAAATATCGCTGAAGAAGAGGGAAAGCAGTGGTTTGTGCAGTACTCGGGACACAGCTGGTCACACTCACAAGTACTATGGGCAGCCATGATTCTCAGGAGCCAGCATTATCTCCTCCTTGCAGGAGGAAGTAGGAAAATTATAAGAGCAGCTGGTTGAGGAGCAACAGCAGTGTCAGCAGGCAGAAGCACTGATGAAGTGCTTGGGGAGGGAAGAGAAGAGGCCTTCTGCCTCTAGGCCAACTCTTAGACTACTGTAGGCAGCCCCGGCCCCACTTCCTTCCAAGACAACAAACATGAAGCCCAACCCACTCCCTTTAGGAGCTAAGGAATGCACAGCCCCCCCTTGTAGCTGAACTATGCAATCAAGGGATTACAGCACCTGCAAACTCTCCTTGTAACTTTCCTGTATGGCCAGTGTGGGAGCCCTGTGGCAAATGGAGACTTAGAGTGGACTGCAGGCGTCTGGGTGCCGAGACTGCCCCTTCAGCAAAAGCGGCCCCAAATGTTTCAGAATTGATTACTGCCCTACGGGAACAGCCTCATCCCTTTCTGGCTGCCACTGATGCCTAAGACAGCTGTTTTATGGTCCCCTTGAGGAAGGTGGAGGACAATCAATTTGCATTTACTTGGAGGGAGTGCAATGCACAGTCACCCGATTACCCCAGGGGTACAGACACTCGCCCACTCTGGCGCTCGGAGCATTGGCACGGAGGCTGGAGAAGCTCACGTTGGACCACGGTGTCTGGGTTTGTCTGTATACCGATGACATCCTCATATGGGGGAATGATGATGTCAACGTAGGGAATACCCAAGCCTGCGCAGTGAGACACCTGAGGAGCCCTGAGCCAGCCGGGACACTTTGGTCTCCTCTCAGTAGGTGCCTGGCTGTGCTCACACCCCTACAGACACACCGGTGCTCTCCCACCAGGGCTGCCCCTTTCACAGCCCCTCACCCCGATCATCACAGCCCACCTCACACACACACCGGCTCAGCCAGCTCACACTTTGCAAGTCACAAATCACTCTCCCTTGCACGCCCACGCTCTCTGCACTTGCTGCCACCACCGACACATGGATCCATTGCCCCGTGCTCTGAGCCCAGTAGTCGCACTCAGAGACCAACCATGCACGAGTGCACAGATGAGACAGCACTCAGGCAGGATAGAATAAAGATAGCATTTAATCAGAATTCTATGTTGACAAGATGGAATCAGAATTCTGCATTGACAAGTTGGAATCAAAATTCTTCACTGACATGATGGAATCAGAATTCTACATTGACAGGATGGAATCAATCTCTGGGGAGCTGCCTGGTGTTTACAGCCTCGTGCCTCTCCTCTCGCTGTCCCCTGATGCAGCTGCAGGTGCAAACCCTGCGCAGAGCCCGGAGCACACTCCTGATGACAGCTGGCATCCGGCGGCGAGCTGCTGTGTGTGGTGCGGCTGTGGTACCTGTGGGGGACAGAGAGCTGTAGGCAAGGGGCAGAGGCGAGCTCTTGCCTGCCACCCACCACCATGGAATTTCCCTGGGAGGACTGGCTTGGATATGGCAGCGCATGGAACGCTGTCAGCCTCCATGCCACTTGGTGGGCCATCTGAGCTTGACAGGTCCCTCCCTGGGATTGTTTTCTGTCTGGTGACGTACCTGGGCCATCCTCCGGTGCATCTCTGAAGCACACGGAGCTCTGTGCACGTTCTTCAGCCTCTGCAGAAACCTGTGTGAAGAGAACAAAACCACACACCTGTAATACCACTGGCTGTTGATGGTGTGGGTGCCAGGGGTCCAGGGGAGGGATCCCCTTTCCAGGCCCCTTTGATTGAAGGCAAGGCAGGAATAACAGAGGGGCTGTCCACCCTAATGCATGGAGCTGGTTGGAAAGGAGACAGCATCTCCAGGCATCTCCCCACAGCGCACACTCCAGGCACCACTCCTGCCTCTGCCTCCAATTCATGCCTGGTGCTGACCTTGCTCACCTCATGCTGAGGGCCCACATCTTCTGCTCCCTCACATGCTGACACATGCTCCTCAGTCATGGGATCTGCAGCTACAGATGAAGCTGAAGAAATGGCCTCCACCTCACCAGATGGCTCATCGGATGTGCTGGATGTGATGCTGACTGCCTCTGATGCAGCATCTTCCTCAGAGTCACATCCCCAGTCTTCCTCCACATTCTCCAGTGTTGAAGGGCAAGGACAGGAGGGCGGGTGCATGCCCTCATCTCTCACTGCATTGTCTCTGGCATCCAGCGTGCCCTCAGCAGTGCTGGCAGCACTGTCGCTGTCATCACTGGACTCTTCCAGTATAACTGGCAGTCTAACAGTCCACTTTCTGGAGTCACCAGAGTCAAGAAACCCATCCCGTGATGTCGTGGGCCAGATACCTGGCGTGCCCTGAAGAGCGCCAACATTATTGAATGTGTCACCTCTTGCCTGGAGCCTTCGCTGCCTGGGGATTCTCACATTCCTTGGCCAGGAAATATTCCAGTGTGACAACATCTGCTCGTTTCTGTCCTCCTCACGAATTCTCCGCATTGCTGGGATCATAGGAGAGTACCCAGAGGGCTCCCTGTTGATCTCGCTGGGATCTGGCAGTCTCCGTGCTTCTCCCAGACCTTGTCCGGAGGATTCAGGCATGGCCATAGCTGATTCTTCTCTTTCTCCTCCCTCGGACATTGGCAAGGGGAGCGATACTGCATCAGTCTCCTCTGCAGAGCTTGCAGCCTCGGAAGAATCTGAGCTTTCTGCATCTTCCAGCACTGATGCAGGTAAAGGCTCAAGGTGCCCTGCAGGCCCTGGCTCAGCATCCAGAAGAGATGGTGAACACACAGTGCGTACCTCATCAGATGGGGCAAGAGATGCAACTTGCAGGGTGCCAGATGACTGTCCTGCCGTTTCTATCTCTGCAGCCTCTTCCAACTCTAGCTGCGAGTCCTGGACTATAACACCTCTGGCTGAGGAATCATCAGAAGCAGAAAACTGGCCCTCAGCCCTCGATGTCACACTGCAGACGCTCAGCGTGCCCTGAGCACTGTCAGCTGCACTGGCACTGTCTTCTGTTGCTTGGGGCCTTAGCAGCGGGGGCACGCTCATGCTATTTGGCCAGGAGATGTTCCAGTGTGGCAGCATCTGGTCCTTCTTTGCCTCATCCCGGATTCTCTGGATTGCTGGGTGAACTGGAGGATATCCATATGCCTCCCCGTAGACCTCTCTGGGATCTTGCAACCTCTGTTCTTCTCCCAGAGGTCTCGGGGCAAGGACTGGGAGTCTGCTGCCCCTGATGCCCACGGCACGTGCTCTGCCACTTGGAGATGCTGTGGAAGAGGCTGCCGCTGGCAGAGCAGGCAGCTTGCAGACCCCAGAAGCTGCTGCTGCACGCCTGGGTGCTGCTGCCGGCAGCCCCGCCCGCCTTAAGCGAGGCAGCAAGGGTGGCTGAGGCTGTCTGCTTTGGCCACTGGCACCGCCGCCGGTCGCCGACTCCAGGAACTGCCGCCCGCCCGCCTGCAAGAGAAGCCGAGGAGAAAGGCCGAGTGAGCGCGGTCCTCGCCGCTCGCGCCGCACGCAGCACCGAGGGCAGCGCTCAGCCCGCGGGCGGCTGCCGCCCCGCTCCCCACAGCCGCACCGGCACAGGGCGGTCCCCACGCGGCGCGGGAAGACGTCCGGCCCCGCCTCCCTCGGGCTCCCTACCTGTGCGCGGCGGCTCCCGGAGGCCCGCGCGCTCTCCGGGCCGGGCAGCGGCGGCAGACGGACGCCGCGGAGGGACGAGCCCGGGCTCCGGCCGCCCGGCGGCACCACCTGCGGGGAGAAGGAGAACCGGGATGGAGGCGGCGAAGGCGCGGCCGGCGTCCCCCGCGGCGGCGACTTCGACGGCCGCCGGCGGCCCGGCCGAGCCCGAGCGCCTCCCTCCCCGGCCCGCACCTGTCGGCGGTCGCGCACGCGTGGCAGCCCCGCGTCGGGCTGGCGGTCGTCCTTCTTCTCCCGCTCCTCGCTCATCGCCGCGTCCTCGCGCAGACGCTCGGTCGCACGCACCCGGGGGAGCCGCGTCCTCCTCGCGGAGCCGCTCTCCCGAGAGTGAGCGGCACTCTCTCCGGGGGACTCCGGCCCCTCGCGGCGGCCCCGCGTCACAATGGCCTTGGGGCGCGACGCCGGCCCGCGTCACGGAGCCCCGGCGCCGGGCTCCCCTCTCCCCGCTCCCCTCGGCCGTCTCCGCGGCCGCCCCGCGCCTTTCCCGGCGGCGCCGTCGCCGTCGCCGTCGCCGTCGCCGTCGCCGTCGCTGACGGGCTCGCCCTCGGCCGCGCCGGGGCCGTCGAAGCGGCTGGAAGCGGCCGCGTCCGGCACGGAGCGGCCCCTGCCCTCGTCTCGTCGCCCAGCCCGGCCGAGTCCACCCGGCCCGAGCGGCCCGTCCGCACCTCGGCCCCGTCTTCGTGTTGCGGCTCTCCGGCCCCGCTTAGCGCTCGGATGTGCCGCGCTCTGTGGAGCAGCGTGCGGGACGCAGCTCAAGTCTCTGGAGATGAGCTCGCTGTGGAGCAAGAGTTGTGGTGGGAGCTGCATCTCATAATGAGACCCATGGTGGAGCAGTCTGTGACAGAATGACTTTAGTCCTTGGCTTGAATCCGGATTGGATTGATTCTTTATAAACTGCTGTCTTTGGGAAGTCCTCTCTGGATCACTTTGGGAAGGAGCACATCCCAGATGAGGGGCTTCGTGCTGGAGCTGGGCACAAGGCGAGGATGAACCGGCTGCAGAGGCGAAGCTTCATTATCTGTCCACAGTCCCTAATTCCCCAGCTCCAGCAATTGGTTTACTTCTTAAACATCTCCTGATTGCCACAAGGCACACATATTTCAGGATATATTTTGGAGTAGGCCTTTGTCTAATTAGCTGTTACGTATCAACTTGGAAACTAAAACAAATGTGAAGGTAATTTAATTGTATAGACTGCTATTGAATAAAAAAGTTATGAGCTAAATTTTGCCTCAATACTCAGAAACAGCTTCTCACAACAATTGCATTTTCACTGAATCACACAGAATCACAGAATGGCCCGGGTTGGAAGGGACTCCAAAGATCATGAATCTCCAACCCCCCTGCCACATGCAGGGCTACCAACTTCCACATTTAATACTAGACCAGGCTGCCCAGGGCCCCATTCAACCTGGCCTTGAACACCTCCAGGGATGGAGCATCCACAGCCTCTCTGGGCAACCTGTTCCAGCACCTCACCACTCTCACAGTAGAGAACTTCCCCCTGACATCCAACCTCAATCTTCCCTCCCTCGATTTAAAACCATTTCCCCTTCTCCTTTACTCCCCTCCTGTTTGTAGGTTCCCTTTAGGTATTGAAACGCTGCAATGAGTCGCCCCGCAGCCACCTTTTCTCCAGGCTGAACAAGCCCTGCTCCCTCAGCCTGTCTTCAAAGGAGAGGCGCTTCAGCCCTCCGCTCATCTTCGTGGCCCTCCTCTGGACCCTCTCCAACAGCTCTCTGTCGTTTTTGTACTGGGGGCTCCAGACCTGGACACAGTACTCCAGATGGGGCCTCACAAGAGCAGAGAGGGACAATCACCTCCCTGTCCCTGCTGGTAACCCCTCTTCTGATGGAGCCCAGGATACCATTTGCTTTACAAGCTGCAAGGGCACACTGCTGGCTCATGTTAAGATTTTCATCCACCAGGACCCCCAGGTCCTTCTCTGCAGGTCTGCTCTCAAGGACTGCTCTTCGAGTCTGTAGGGATGCCTGGGATTCCTCGGCCCAAGTGCGAAACCTTGCACTTTTTTGTGTTGAAATTCATCAGGTTCATCCGGGCCCACCTTTCAAGTCCATCGAGGTCCCTCTGAGTGGCATCCCTTCCTTCCACCGTGTCAACCGCACCACTCAGCTCGGTGTCGTCAGCAAACTTGCTGAGGGTGCACTCGATTTTGTCGTCGATGTCACTGATAAAGATGTTAAAGAGCCCTGTCCCAAGACAGAGCCCTGGGGGACACCGCTTGTTACCAGCCTCCATCTGGACATAGAACCACTAATCACCAGTAGAACCATTAATCACGTATAGAACCATTAATCACCATTTTCATGGTATCTCAACTGATTCTTAGTTTCTTAGTTGCAGTTTTCAATTTTGAGCATGTCAGTGGTTTATGGGCCAGTTCAGCCTGGTTCCATGACTAATGGAGCAGGGGGCAACAGATCTACATCCTAGGAAAAAGGGAAGGGGAGAGGGGAAAAAGGGTGGGAAATGGGCCTGAAAACAGAACAGCAGCAACTATCTGAGGAGGAAAGTTAATTTACTAAATAGGATAGCGGAATGCAAGGTAACACAGTATAACACAGTATAAAAGGAATCGAAGCTAATAAATAAAGTGAGAGAGAGTGTGTTCAAAAAACTGAAGGCCTTACTCTACTGCTGAAGACCAGACGGCTAGGGAGTGCACACTGCCGAGATGAGCAGAAAGGGAAAAGGGCACATCTCATGGTCTATGAACAGTTTTATCTTTCCCTCTGAATGGAAAACAGAAACAGAACAGTGAACAGTCCTCTGGGATATGTCGTTCTTCTTCTCTTCTGAGACACGTATAGACGGAACTATCCACTACCCACGGAACTGGAGCATTAACTCTTTAACTCCCCGTGCACTACATGATTTTATGATGTGGAATACCTATAGCGAAAGTCATGAAACCATGATAGAGCAGAAAGTATTTCTTTCATACTGAAGTACATTAGGCATTCGGGTTCAGCTCAGCGGGTCTGTTTTTATCAGTGTGTATATTCTGCATGTTCTAGCAATGTTTTTGCAGTTCTGAGCTCCTTGGCAAAATTGTAGTGGGAGCAGTTACAGAGTTCTACTTAGTCCAGGGAATATTTTTAAGATAACCAATCTAGATCAAAATGAAGTCTACCTCTATATTTTTTTTTCCAGGAAAATGACATTCACCGTGTTGTGATTTAAACCCTCAGGAAGCTCAGTGCAACACAGGTGTTTGCTCCCTGCTCCATCAGTGGGATGGAGAGATAAAAACTCTTTACTAAGACAGAAAAGATAGTGAAAAAAAATGATAGTAATAATAATATATATATATATAGTTATAAATGTTTTGAAAACAAGTGATGCACAACATAATTGCTCACCACCCATGGGCAATGCCCAGTCCATCCCCAAGCAGCGGTGGCCCTCTCAGCCAATTCCCCATGGTTTTATAGTTTTTTGACACGATGCCATATGGTATGGAATATCCCTTTGGCAGTTTAGATCGACTCTCCTGGTTCTGTTCCCTCTCAACTCCTTGTGCTCCTCCAGGGCCCTCGCTGGCAACAAAGGATGAGAAGCTGAGCAACCAAAATGTTTTGGCTCTGTGCAGCACTGCTCAGCAACAACTAAGGCGTTGGTGTGTTACCAACGTTGTTTTTTCTCCTAAAGCCAAAACATAGTACCAGATGATCTGAAGAAGATCATCTGTGATAAAAATAGGACACACAGATATATCTAATTGCTAAGCTCGGAAAAAGTTGTTTATAAGAAAAAGCAATAAAACATTATTAAAGTAACCTATGGTTGAATTAATGCACTATCTTGATTCTGCCATAGCTGAACAGATGTTTCAGAGAAAACTGCATGAATATTTTTTGATACCAGTCAGTACATAGTCAGCTACCACAGGGAAGCCTTCTTTACGTGTATAAGCAATTACTGCAGATTATCCCTTTCCAGAATAAAAGAATAGTATGAAGTCATACTACTAAATTTACTCTGTTTTCTCTTATTTTTGCTGTATAAGCTCTGATATTTTAGTACAGGAGCACTAGAAATATGTCTGCTCTGACAGAAGATGATAAATAACTTTTAGAGTCTTAAGTAGTGTCATTACAGACCTTTTCTTTTACTATAGGAGAGACAATGTTCCAGATTGTAAAGTGAGAATCTATATATGTTTACCAGAAACGTTTGAGATATTTCAGACCTAAAGATGTCCTTCTGTGTTATTTAAGCAGATGATCTCAACGTCTCTAGTTTTGCTGGTTTTCTTAGATTAACAGGAATAGTGAATATCAAGTGTGAAAATCTCGAGTTATAACAGAGTTATTTCAAAACTCTTAAGAATGTTCTCTTTCTTAATTTGAGCTAATGTTTTCTTTCTTTTTGACAGTTGTCACTTTTATATCACAGAAGATACCAACTAATTTTTTACATTGTGTAGTCTATTTTATTTTACTGTCAGGTACTCTTTGAAATAGAATTATTAAGAGTGTAACTAGTAACTGGCAAAGAATAAGAAGAATTTCTTTTCACATCCAACAACGAAATCCAGGGAAAGGCCCCTCTTTTCATTATTCTCCAGTATATACCTTTTCATGTAAGTTTTACTCAGCTTATCTGCATGCAACAAAAAGCTGGTGTGCAAGCACTCTCCCCTCTGATTTTTTAGCGATGACAAATGTCATCCTTTACCCAGTGACATACTGGATCTTCACACAAAATCATTTGGCATTATTTTTAAGACTCAACAAAAACTCAGCAAAGTGCTCTGAGACAAAAGTGGTTTGACATAATACACCTGCAGAATAATACGGAATATACTTTTAACAAATCCAGGTATGATCTGTAGGGAGAGCGAGTTTTGAAGACATTCAAATGAAAGTGGTGCAAGATTTCTACCTGACAAGTTTTGACAGCAGCATTCTTCATGGCATAAGAGATTTCAGTTGTCTGGAACTATTTAATGGCCACCCAGCTTGATTTATAAAGAGCAAATTGTTGTTAACGAACTGCTCTGGCTTCTGGATCATGTGAGAGTCTGTGAAAGTATGGCAGTATAACATGGGCATCAAATATAACCTGCAGTAAATAGGGCTTGCTTCTATGAAGATATTCAAAACTTCACATGATATTCATGACATTTTTGGGGAAGAAGGTTACACTGAGACACTCGTGTACTTGAATATGTACTGGCATATTCGCTAGGGAATATCACATTGCTTGATTCTTGTCTTGCGCCACTGGGCTCAGTTGGACAAGACATAACTGGCAGAACAGGCAGTATGCAACTGGGTACCAGACTTAAGGGCAGAATACAAATATTGCTGAAGGGAAAGCAGTGGTTTGTGCAGTACTCAGGACAGTGCTGGTCACACCCACAAGTGCTACGCACAGCAATGATTCTCAGGAGCCAGCATTATCTCCTCCTTGCAGGAGATAGTAGGAAAATTACAAGAGCAGCTGGTGAGGAGCAGCAGCAGTCTCAGCAGGCAGAAGCACTGATGAAGTGCTCAGGGAGGGAAGAGGAGCGGCCTTCTGCCCCCGCTCCTTCCCAGCACCAAACTAGCACAGGCACAGAGAAATTATTCTTGAGGATGGACCCTTCTTTCGACTGCTCCCTTGGAGCAGACCCTACAGTAAATCACAACCTCATCAATGCTAACTCCCTCAGAAGTTGACCCTCAGAAGAGTGAGTTAAGTTAGATCTAGGCACTGGAGTGAGAAACTGCCTTTCCCATCTCTGTTAAGCAACGGGGGAGATGGGACATGTGGGTATTTACTAACCCTTGTGTATGCGAACAGTTCCGTTGTGGATGATGGTGCTGTTTAGGCACTCTCCCCCCAGTTCCCCACTGGGCTAGTCCAGCTCTTAGACTACTGTAGGTAGCCCCGGCCCCACTTCCTTCCAAGACAACAAACATGAAGCCCAACCCTCTCCCTTTAGGAGCTAAGGAAGGCACAGCCCCCCTTGTAGCTGAACTATGCAATCAAGGGATTACAGCACCTGCAAACTCTCCTTGTAACTTTCCTGTATGGCCAGTGTGGGAGCCCTGTGGCAAATGGAGACTTAGAGTGGACTGCAGGCGTCTGGGTGCCGAGACTGCCCCTTCAGCAAAAGCGGCCCCAAATGTTTCAGAATTGATTACTGCCCTACGGGAACAGCCTCATCCCTTTCTGGCTGCCACTGATGCCTAAGACAGCTGTTTTATGGTCCCCTTGAGGAAGGTGGAGGACAATCAATTTGCATTTACTTGGAGGGAGTGCAATGCACAGTCACCCGATTACCCCAGGGGTACAGACACTCGCCCACTCTGGCGCTCGGAGCATAGGCACAGAAGCTGGAGAAGCTCACGCTGGACCACGGTGTCCGGATTTATCTGTATACTGCTGACGTCCTCATATGGGGGAATGACGATGTCAACGTAGGGAATACCCAAGCCTGCGCAGTGAGACGCCTGGTAGTTAGTGCTGGCAGCAGGCAGTGCTGGCAATGCTGGCAGTGCAGGCAGTGCGGGCAGTTTCACCAGCAGAGGTTTAGGTTGGAGCACAGGAAATCCTGTGTACAGAAGGGCGTGTTAAGCACTGGAACAGGCTCCCCAGGGCGGTGGTTGAGTCACCGTCCCTGAATGTGTTTAAAATCCATTTGGATGTGGTGCTCGGGGACATGATTCAGCGGTGGGTAGTTAGAGTGAGGGTAGGATGGTTAGGTTGTGGTTGGACTTGATGATCTTGAAGGCCTTTTCCAACCTGAGCAATTTAATGATTCTATGACCTGCGTAACCTATATAACCCCAGCATATCCTTAGAAATAGCTGATGTGAAAGGTATGAATACCATATACATGTTCGTAACGTATTTTAGAAACAGTTACTGAATTACGTGACAAATTATTTCTCACAAAGCTGCAATGGACTTTAAATGTTCTAAAGAATGTGGGTATAGTATTCTGAAGTAGGAAACGCACTGTAAGGTTGTTCATTAGGCCAGCAGAAATGAAATGCATTTAACAGACTTTCAAGGAGTCAGAGCCTTTACACAAAGCAGAACTGTCCTACCCTGTGGGAACGTTAGGATGCCGTAGGCAGGCTCCAAGATACTCCCCTCTATCCTCCTTCCAAGCTTTTCTCTACGCAAGGACAGACGGATGACCAGAACAATGACCCAGTGTAAAAGGGCACAAATGCTAGGGGGTAATTGAACAATTAAGAGGCTATGCTTATGTTTATGTTGTAAAGCAGACATCGGAAAGTTACGGCCAAATGCTTGTTAAGAAAGCAATTGTTAGAAGGCAATTAACCAATTAAGGTATTTGTGTTTGGGTGGTAAGAATTTGTGTTTACTTGGTATTTGCATGATTAGTGAAGCGATTTTTCTGCTAATATCATGTCTAGGGCGATCCTATTCTCCCAGGCCATCCTACTTGTAGCATCCAATTGCTCTGCAATTCCCTTTATTGCCTTCTTTGTATAGTTTATACATCTCTGTTGATTGTAATAGATGTAGTTTATCCAATCCACGTTCTTGTTAATCGTCACCCACCAGAATAGCGACTCAAATCCTGCAGCAATTTGATTTCTAGCCTTAAATTCATCAGGGGCACCTCTGGGCACCCCAATGGAATCTATATGTATTATATCACCATCAAATGGGACTCCTAAACCTCTTCTGTTCCTTTTGTGAATGTGAGATAGATCCTTCTCAAATGCCAGAGTGAACGGAATGGCTAGTTGAACAAGTGCACAGGTACCTCCCCAATTAGATGGGAGAGTGGACCATAAGATCTTCCCACCGCAGCACTACCAGAGATCCGCTCTAGGGATTCCCAGCCTTGAACAGTTCCCCGCTAAATCCGTTGTAACATCCACGGTTTCACTGCACAGTGAGAAATTCCCTATAAGCCTGGTAGCCTTCACACCCTGTCTTGAGAGACAAGCTGTATGGTACCTATGGCCTTAGAGAATGCAGGAGGGATTTTGGCATCCATCTCCAATATGGGGGGAAACAACAGGGACAGTGATTTACAGGCTTCATTTCCCCAGGCGGTTTTCTCCTGGTACAGGGCAATCATACATTGCATCCCTTGGGAATCCTTGGTCCACCCTAAAGGAAGGGATACGACCTGAGCTATAGGCCGTCCTGATGCACAAGCATAGCAGTTGCTATGGTTGAGACTCCGGACAGTCTACTTAATCCATTCTACCCAGGCATTCACATCCCTGTATCCCGTCTCAATTTCAAATGTTTGTCTGAGATCTTTTATTTCCGTAATTAGCAGAGTTGCAGGACTTTTAGAAGGAATTTTCTCTCCTTTTTTCTCATCCTGAACCTTTTGAGTATAGTCAGGTAATGAATCCCATACAGCTACTCTGAATCTAGCTACTGGGTCCTTTCCCCGAATGTTTATTCCAATGCCAAAAGTGATGCTAACAAGGCTATCGGCCTTGCTAATTGTTATTGTTACCGGATTACACTGCAAAGTCTGGCAGTCTGGTTGGACAATTCCCTTGAACGTACTAATCCGTTCTTTCAGGGTGTGTGATTGCAATGTATCAGATATCCCTGGGGTGTATGTCCAGCCTTGATAGACAGTCGTCCACCATACATTATTCCATCCCCCACAGGGGGATCTCTTGTTCATGCCTAATTCAGGACACAGATATTTCTCTTCATGACTCAATTGTCGTTGGGCACTTAAGCCCCCACAGGATATCGCATTGCAAGCATCAAATGTGACAGTCTGAGGCATTTCTTTCCTTGTTACATTTACCCACATCTTCACAGGGTATCCTCCCGCTCCCCTCTGCAGGTCATCCTTTTCCCAAGCAGTCAGTTGACTAAGGCATTTTTTGAAGGTGATTGCTGTCAAAATCAAAATTACTAATTGGTCTTTCCCCCACATCATTATTTACTCATAAATATTTGTACCGTTACTACAGTGAAGAACAGGATATACTCCACTAGAAATACAAATATATCCTAAATGCCTCTCTGTCTATATTAGTAATGGAAAAAAAGATTAGTTTATTTACAATTTCTTTCTAATTTTTATCTATAGAGGATCCTTCATGGCAACAGTTTCCCACACTTCAGGGTTAGTGGAGGGTTTTACTCGGGTGTAGTGAGTCCAACCTTTCTCGGCTGTCCTGATGGCTGTTTCTGTTATCAGAAGTACTTGGAACGGTCCTTCTCAGTCGGGTTGCAGCTTTGCCTCCTTCCAGGTCTGGATGAGGACCCAGTCTCCAGGTTGGAATGGATGAATCGGAAATTCCAGAGGTGATGTCTGTGCTAACAGTCCTTGGATTCTGAGAGACGATAGTGAGGAAGACAATCCGAGTATATAGTTCTTAAGAAACATACCTTTAGTTTCAAACTGCGGTACCTCATTTTTTATTCAGCTTTATTTTTAAAGGGGTTATTTTCAACCTCCCCCCCATTCCCTTCCTTTGCCCAGACCATGGGATCTATATCTTTCTCATCTGTCTCAGTTAACACATTCATTGATACTGTAATTCCCTCCTGACAGATTGTTATTTGTATTCCCAATTTCATCATAAGATCTCTCCCCAATAAATTAGTACCAGCATCATGTACATACAATAATTGTCCTGTTACTGTCTTACTCCCTAATCTCAATTCAGTGTTTTCAAAAAGTGGTACCGTCATCCCCTTTCTCTACCCCACTTGTACCCCGTTCCTGGTACCAGGATTATACAGTTACTTTCTGGTGTCTGTACCCCCCCATAAGTTTTATTATGTTCCCTTAGAACCAAATTCTATAAAATACTAAAGGGCACAAGAAGGTGTCCATCTGGATATACACCCATCTGTCAGCTTGCTCTCTTCCCTTCTAAATCATTAATTAGATTCCTATCCTCTTTAGAATACCTTATAGGCTCTGATTAAGGTTCAGATGTTTTAAGTTTACCGTCTGGAATTAAAGCCAGTTCACCAATTTCTTTTCCTTCAGCTGCCTGTTCTGCCAGCTGATCCACCATCATATTCCCAGTTTCCTGTACAGTGTCACTCTTCTGATGTCCTTCAGTGTATGCTGCTCTTTGGTAGATTTACATCACGCTGAATTTGTTTTCCTTGTGTGTAAGCAACCCTTGCTCTTTCCAGATGATACCACGAGTGGGTACCATATACACATGCATATTTAGCATCTGTCCATATTTTTAAGTTTCTTGTTATTTCAGCCTTCTGAGCGGAAGTCCCCACAGCTACTGGTTTTGCTTCATTTACCTTGTCAGTAGCAGTTACTGCATATCCTGCCTTACAGTTTCCTTGTCTCACAAAACTGGTTCTGTCGATGAATCCAGGGGTCCTCAGCGTCGTCCAGTGGTTCCTCCTGCAGGTCTGACCAACTGGTATAGACAGCCTCATGCAGTCGCACACTGCTGGCTTGGAGGTAGCTCTTTGTTGGTGTTCTGGGTGTTCAGCAAATTGCTTCCTTCTTTTTGATCAGTTGTGCTTTCTGTTGAGAAACTTGATACCCATTTAAATCAAGAAATTCAGCAAACTCACAGTCCGTTGTACACAGTTCTCCTTTGATACTGTGGCATCCACGTACTGCAGTAAAGTTCCACCATGGAATAGAGGAACCCAAATCTCAGGCTCACAAGCTGACCAGTTCTCAAACATCATTGGGTTGTTCTCGCAACCCTGGGTCTCACTGTCCAGGTTAACTGAATTTTTGTTTTTGTGTACTTCAAATCCAGAATGGCAAACCCCACCAACTTATTCCTCAGCTTGGTTAATAAAGTGCATGGATTTACCACCATGGGTTGCATGTCTTCAACATTTCTATTAACTGCCCTCAAATCTTTTACCAAAGCATAGCTCTTGCCAATCCAAAAAGTTATTTATTATTTCTTTTATCCTCCTTCAATCTTGTATCCGAAAAGGGCATTGCTTTACCCTGGCTAGGCTGACTCCCATCTATAACTTAACTTTTATTGAGTTGCACTGTTTTTTTGGTTTTTTTTTTGGCTCTGCCAGGCACTCCTGATGCCTGCAGTCCTGTGTATACCTGATTTAGGATTTACCTAACTTCTGGGGGTACAACATTGCTTTTGCCAGTTTGTGTTAAAGCCAGACCTAAAATTTTCAGTCAATTGGTCTTGCTTGACAATTAGCTCCAATTTTCTCTACTGAATTTAATCTCTACATTCAACTGTTCTAATACATCATGCCCAAGTAATGGTTTTGGAGAACCTGGTGTGTACAAGAATTTATGTATTCCTACTTGTTCTCCTAGCCTGTATTTAATTGGTCCCCCCAAAAAGTAACCTTCTCTTGCCAGTAGCTCCTACAACTATTTCAAAAATCATCTACGGGTAATAATTCTTGATGTAGCACAGGGTAAAAGCCACCCGTATCAGAAAGTAAACTCTTTACCCTGCTTCCCCAGCTGCCTTCGGTCCAGTGGGGGTGGAACTCTCCCTGAGCCCTTCCAGGCTCCCCCTTACCTCTTCTTCTAGGTAAGGACATCCCTGTTACACCTTGCTCAACTTTGCCTTCCTCAGCCTGTGTTTTTCCCAAACCCTTTTCACTTTCCAGACTTTCATCATTACTGAAATACAATGTTAGTAATTTCTGTTTCACTCCCTCCCCTCCCCAGGATTCCGGTGCTCACACTGGGACATCGGGTTTCCCGAGATCTCTGCAGATGACGGCTATTCTCACTCTCACTGTCCCGCCCCATCCCCATTCACAAGTCACACACCCTGCACAGTTACAGCGGGAAGCTCTCGCCCCCAGCTCTTTCTCTCACTCAGAGTTGTTCTTACAGACCGTGGGGGGGGGGGGGGGGGGGGGCTAGTGCGGGGGATGTGTTCTCATGCAGACCCAAACTCTAATATCCCGAACTCACTGTTTTCCTTAACCTTTTTGCCGTTTTTTTTTGTTTGTTTTCCCCACAATTCCACTATTTGTACCCTCAGTTACATTTCCATGTACCATTAACAAATAGATTTCCACACAGCATCGAGACAGTTTCTACCACTCCCTTCAAAATCCACAAATCAAACAATACAGTTCTTCAATTTCCACAAACACCCAGCATTTGCTCTCATGATTAGAGTACTCAGTTATAAAACTGGTCTCATTCTTCCATTTATGTTCCTGGTTTCTTATCCAATATTCCCCCTGGCTCACCAGCAATATTTTTCCAGTGAGCCAAAATACAACCCAGGGAGGTCTTCTTGGTATCACTTTAGACACTCTCTGTTGCATAACAGCCTCATACATGACATGACATAACATAATTTAACACTTTCACGACATAAACATTTAACAATCACAAAGACAGTGACAATAATCAGTACAATTTATCCTCAGGATCCTTCCTCTCTCTGCCTCCCTCCAGGGCCCAACCTTCCCTCTGTATTCATTTCCCACACTTGCATAGCTGCCCACCTCCTTCTCCAATAAACAACACATCAATGATAAACATCATTTCCATCCATGAGTAGAAATTAGGCCCTAGAAATTGATCTAATTGTTCTGCGACACTTATTGGATCCTCAATTAAGGAATTCTTCTTGAAAATCCTGACTTTTCTTCTAGTAAAAACAGCAGGCATTAGCATACCCTATTTCCCTTTGAGCTAAGGACACTGCCCTAAAGGATAAAGTGAAGTATTAGTAAGGTTAGTGTTAGAGAAAGGAAGGCTCTCTAGGTCCCATTCACATTACTCCAACTCGCTCAGTTAATCGAGAGTGCATCCTCTCTGTCTCTTGCATTGCTTTAGAAATCTAAGGGGGGAAGTTATCTAAGGGATCCCATTTATGATCTTTCTGCTTCTCTTTCCTTTTTCTTCTGAAGTTTGACTCCTCCTTGTGAGGAAGATTTTATTTTATTTTTTTTACTTCTTGCATCCATTAAGCGAGATAAGCCAATCCTGTTTCAGAAAAAGGAGTCAGTTTACTGATTACATATAAATACAAAGGCAGACAGGCCCATCTTCGTCAGACCCCTACTTTGGTCAAAATCATGAGTTTTCCCTGTAGTGGCTCTCTAGGCTATGTCTGTATACAGTATTTAAACATCTTTTCCCTGTTCTTTTCCCTGGTCTGGGGATTATTTTCCAAGCTTCTTTCCCAACGGGCTATCTCTAGGCACGAATTTGGGGACCCTTTTCCCTGTTCTACGGAGCTCCTATTCCCCATCCCTCCGGAATCCGATTCTTGGATTTGGGGCCAATCCCCCCGGAGCACCTCGCTCCGATTCTCAGATTCAATAGGGGTGTGCTGCTGCCACTTCGTCAAGTGCACAGGTACCGCACACCAACAGCTCCCTGCCGAGACTCACCCGAGTCTCCACCGACCCCCAAGGCAAGAATTAAATTCCCTTACCTTGGTCCATGCATGAAGTTACCGGGTCTCCAGGGGTCAAAGCACATGCCTGCCTGCCCCTTGGCTTTCACAGAGCCCGGCCTGTCTTTAACAGTCTCGGTTTCTTATCGGCCGTCCCAAGGAGTCACCTCGCCACCCAGACAGAACCTCTGAAATCAGCAGGGTGCACCTATCCTGTCCAGGGCAGTAGGGAGACCCTCAAAGAGGCGATAATTATCCCAGATGAGCCCCCAAATTGTTGGAAATATCCAAATAATTTTTCAGGACGGTTTCTCTGATAAAGCAAATTTTATTCGCAATTGCAATAGCGGGCCTCCTGCAAGCAGGAGAGCACAGAGAAAACAGTGTTACATCTTTTATCCCTACTGCCTGACGCTTATCTCTTTCCCCCCTGCTTCCTCATTGGCTGAGTACTGCAGGTTCGCACTCTTTCGCGACGCTTCACTAATCATACAAATACCAAGTAAACACAAATCCTTACCACCCAAACGCAAATATCTTAATTGGTTAATTGCCTTCTAACAATTGCTTTCTTAACAAGCATTTGGTCGTAACTTTCCGATGTCTGTTTTTTACAACATAAACATAAGCATAGCCTCTTAATTGTTCAATTACCCCCCCTAACATTTGTGCCCATTTTACACAGGGTCATTGTTCTGGTCATCCGTCTGTCCTTGTGTAGAGATAAGCTCGGAAGGAGGATAGAGGGGAATATTTTGGAGCCTGCATACGGCTCCAGAGTAGGACTGATTTGTGTAAAGGCCCTGACTCCTTGAAAGTATGTTAAATGTATTTTGCTTCTGCCGGTCGAATGAACAACATTACAATGTGTTTCCTAGTTCACAATACTATATCCACACTGTCTAGAACGTTTAAAATCTACAGCAGTTTTGTAGGAAATAATTTGTTAGGTAATTCGGTAATTATGTTTCTAAAAATGTTACTCACATGTATATGGTATTCTTACTTTCCGCATCAGTTATTTCTAAGGATATGTTACAGCTTAATTTTTTAGATCAGGAAAGTTGCCCTCTACCCTCGATGTTGTGGTGCAGGTGTCCAGCATTCCCTGACCTGTGTCAGTAACGCTGGCACTGTCATGTGCTGCATGGGGTCTCAGCAGCCTGAGCATGCTCTCACTGCTTGGCCAGGAGATGTTCCAGATGGACAACCTCTGCTCCTTCCTCGCCTCATCCCGAATTCTACGAATTGCTGGGAAAATTGGAGAATATCCATAGGTCTCCCCGTAGAGCTCTCTGCAATCTGGCAGTTTTGGTGTTTCTCCCAGAGGTTCTTTGAACAATTCCAGCACAGGCATAGCTATCTCGTCTTCTCCTCCCTTGCATTGCTGACTGGAGGAGTGGTGCTGCATTGACCTCCTCTGGACAGTGCGTGGTCTCGTTTTCTGCATCTTCTGGCACAGATGCAGGCAATGGCTCAAGGTGTCCTGCAGGCCCAGGACCAGCGCCCAGAAGAGAAGCTGAACGCACAGTTTCTGCTTCATCACACAGGGCAAGACATGCATTCTGCAGCTCTCCAGATGACTGTGCTGCAGTTCCTGTCTCAGCAATCTCTTCCACATTATGCTGTTCATCCCGCACTCCAGCATCCCAGGATAGGAGCTCTCCTGCCGCAGGAAAGAGGCCCTCCACCATCGATGTTGTGGTGCGGGTGTCCAGCATACCCTGAGCAATGTCAATAGCACTGGCACAGGCATGTGCTGCTTGGGGTCTTAGCAGCCTGAGCATGCTCATGTTTGGCCAGGAGATGGTCCAGCTGGACAACATCTGCTCCTTCCTCGCCTCATCCTGAATTCTCCAGATTGCTGGGTGAACTGGAGAACATCTGTAGGCCTCCTGGTTGACCCCTCTGGCATCTTGCAGACTCAGTGCTGCTCCCAGAGCTTGTCTAGAGACTTCAGGCACGGTGGTAGCAGTTACTTCTCTTTCTTCCCCCTCACACACTCTTGGGAACAGCACTGCATTATTGGCCACCTCTGGAGAGTGTGCAGCCTTGGGAGAATCTAGGTTACCTGCATCTTCAGGCACTAATGCAGGCAGGGGCTCCTTGTCTCGCTCTTTGCCACCTGCCTGCCCTTCTGGGCCCTTCTGAGCTGCTCTGGAAGATGGTGTAGTGGCAGCATGAGTGTCGCTGCTGCCCTCCTGAGCATCTCTCCAAGCTGCGTGGACCTTCCCAGCCTTGGTGGACAGCACCTGGGCCGTTCCTGCTGGTGGTCTCAGGGCGCCATGCACCCTGGAACTGCCAGCTGCACTTCGACGCTTGAGCTTGCGGCTGCAGCACAGCTCAGGGACACCACGCAGTTTTGTCTGGATCTGGCATGGCGAGGCCTGAGAACAGCTGAGACTTCCAGGGCTGGACCCTGGCTCTCAGGCCTTGCTGTCCCGTCCTGGACATGCAAGGTTCCCGGAGGTCTCGGGGCAAGGACTGGGAGTCTGCTGCCTCTAATGCCCACGGCACGTGCTCTGCCACTTGGAGAAGATGTGGAAGAGGCTGCTGCTGGCAGAGCAGGCAGCTTACAGATCCCAGAAGCTGCTGCTGCACGCCGGGGTGCAGCTGTTGGCAACCCTGCCCTCCTTAAGCGAGGCAGCAAGGGTGGCTGAGGCTGTCTGCTTTGGCCACTGGCACCGCCGCAGGTCACCAACACTGGAAACTCCCGCCTGCCCGCCTGCAAGAGAAGCTGAGGAGAAAGGCCGAGTGAGCGAGGTCCTTCCCGCTCGCGTTGCACGGAGCATCGAGGGCAGCCCTCAGCCCACGGGCAGCTGAGTGCAGAGGAGCTGAAGCAGAGGAGGGCTGGTCCCCACATGGCAGCCCCCACGGCACGGCAGCCCATTGTGGCAGCTCTGCACGCATGCCTGGGCAGCTGGCTGGGGGCCACCAGCAACGAGTTTCAGAGTGTGGTGAGGCAGCGTGTGCAGGACAGAGAGCTGTAGGCCAGGGGCAGAGGCAAGGCCCTGCCTGCGCGCCACCACTCCAGGTCTTCCCTGGGATGGTGGGCCTGGGTACGGCAGGGCATGCAGTGCTGCCGGCCTCTGTGCCGCTTCGTGGGCCATCTGAGCTGGGAAGCCCTGCCTGGGATGGCTTTCTGCCCGGGGATGTACCCTGGCCATCCTCCTGTAGTCCTGTACTCAAGCACTTGGAGCTCTGTGCACCTCCTGTGGCCTTCGCAGGAATGTTGTGTGTGGTGTGGCAGCGGTACCTGTGGGGGCAGAGAGCTGTAGGCAAGGGGCAGGGCGGGCACCAGGCAAGGCCCTGCCTGCCACCAAGCACCGCAGCTTTCCCTGGGAGGGCTGGCCCGGGCACAGCAGGACTCTGTACATGGAGCTGCTCGCCGGGCCGCTCGGGCCCAGCAGGCCCTCCCTGGGACGGCTCTGCACTTGGAGACATAGATGGGCATGCTCAAGCTGTGTGGCCAGGATGTGGTCCTACTGGACAACATCTGCTCCTTCCTCGCCTCATCTCGGATTCTCCGGATCGCTGGGTGATCTGGAGGATATCCACACGCCACCTGTTGGTCTCTCTGGGATACGGCGATCTCGCGGCATCTCCCAGAGCTTGCGTGGACAATTCAGACACGGCCATAGCCGCTTGTTTCTTCTCCTTGTCCTCCCGCACACACTGACAGCAGGTATTCCTGCGTTGCACTGACCTCCTCCGGACACTGTGCAGTCCCGAGAGGATCTGAGCTTTCTGCATACCGAGGCACTGATGCAGGCAAAGGCTCAGGGTGTCCTGCAGGCCCAGGTTCTGTGGCCAGAAGCGACGCTGAGCGCACGGCATCTGCCTCACACACGGCGGTGTGGAGAAGGAGGCGTGGGATGGAGGTGGCGAAGTCGCCAGCAGCGTGCCCAGCAGCAGCAGCGACTTCAAAGGCCGCCAGCGGCCCGGCCGAGCCCGGCCCTGCTGCTCTCCGCCCTCGGCCCTGGCAGTTAGTGCTGGCAGTTAGTGCTGGCAGTTAGTGCAGGCAGTGCAGGCAGTTAGTGCTGGCAGTTAGTCCTGGTAGTTCGTGCTGGTAGTTAGTGCTGGCTGTGCTGGCAGTTAGTGCTGGCAGTTAGTGCAGGCAGTGCTGGCAGTTAGTGCTGTAGGCGCAGGCAGTGCTGGCAATGCTGGCAGTGCAGGCCGTGCAGGCAGTTTCACCAGCAGAGGTTTAGGTTGGAACACAGGAAATCCTGTGTACAGAAGGGCGTGTTAAGCACTGGAACAGGCTCCCCAGGGCGGTGGTTGAGTCACCGTCCCTGAATGTGTTTAAAATCCATTTGGATGTGGTGCTCGGGGACATGATTCAGCGGTGGGTAGTTAGAGTGAGGGTAGGACGGTTAGGTTGTGGTTGGACTTGATGATCTTGAAGGCCTTTTCCAACCTGAGCAATTCCATGATTCTATGACCTGCGTAACCCGAATTGAGGGCTATACGCTTTTTAGAAGGGATAGGCAAGGTAGGAGAGGTTGGGAATTGCCGCCTACGACAAAAAGAGGACAGACTGCAAAGAGCTGCCTCTGAGAAATAGTCAGGCACACGTGGGGAGCCTGTGGGTTAAAACCAGGGACGAGACCAACAAAAGACAGCTGGTGGTCGGGGAATACTACAGGCCACCAAATCAAGGGGAGCCTGTAGGTGTGACCTTCTTCCTTCAGCTGCAGGAGCTGTTGTGCTCCCAGACTCTGATCCCTCTGGGGGATTTCAACCACCCAGATACCTGCTGGGAAATGAACATGGCGAGCTAGCTGCAAGTGATCCAGGAGACTCCTGGAGCCCAATAATGGTAACTTTCTGGTACCGGTCTTGGACAGGTCAGGACCAGAGGGGACCAGCTGGTCACCAGTGGTTGCCGAGTTTGGTGCTCATCCGTGCAGAGGAGGTGGTCGAAGACGTTAAGATTGGAGGCAGCCTGAGCTGCAGCAACCATGCCCTGGTTGAGCTTGCGATCTCCAGGAACATGGGCCTGGCAAAGAGTGGAGTCAAGACACTGAACTTCAGGAGAGTGAACTTCAGTGACCTGTTTAAGGAATGGTTGAATGAGATCTCCTAGGAAACTGTCCTTAGGCACAAAGGAACGGAACACAGCTGGCAGCACAGTTAAGAACATGCTTCTGAGAGCACGAGAGCTCTCCATCCCCCAGAAAAAGAAATCAGGCAGGGGTGGCAGGAAACTCAGCTCAGCTGAGCACGGGGCTGCTGGGAAGGCTGAGGGAAAAGAAGGAAGCAGTGGAAGTGGGGATAGGTGGCCAGGGAGGAACAGAGGGATGTTGTTTGGATGTGCAGGGATGGCATCGGGAGGGCCAAGGCGCAGACAGTATAAAGTTCAACAAGGGATGTGGAAAGAAAAGAATAAAAAAAAAAAAAAAAGTGTTTGTTGAAGTACATTATGAGTAGCTGGCGCCAAGCATGGAAGGAGGGATGGGCAATCCTAATAGCCCAGAGCATATTCTGAAAATGTTGAGGGACCTTGATTCTTCTCTTGCCCAGAACCAACAGGCAGTATGCAACTGGGTAGCAGACTTAAGGGCTGCTTATATTAAAGAATACAAATATCGCTGAAGAAGAGGGAAAGCAGTGGTTTGTGCAGTACTCGGGACACAGCTGGTCACACTCACAAGTACTATGGGCAGCCATGATTCTCAGGAGCCAGCATTATCTCCTCCTTGCAGGAGGAAGTAGGAAAATTATAAAAGCAGCTGGTTGAGGAGCAACAGCAGTGTCAGCAGGCAGAAGCACTGATGAAGTGCTTGGGGAGGGAAGAGGCCTTCTGCCTCTAGGCCAACTCTTAGACTACTGTAGGCAGCCCCGGCCCCACTTCCTTCCAAGACAACAAACATGAAGCCCAACCCACTCCCTTTAGGAACTAAGGAAGGCACAGCCCCCCCTTGTAGCTGAACTATGCAATCAAGGGATTACAGCACCTGCAAACTCTCCTTGTAACTTTCCTGTATGGCCAGTGTGGGAGCCCTGTGGCAAATGGAGACTTAGAGTGGACTGCAGGCGTCTGGGTGCCGAGACTGCCCCTTCAGCAAAAGCTGCCCCAAATGTTTCAGAATTGATTACTGCCCTACGGGAACAGGCTCATGCCTTTCTGGCTGCCATTGATGCCTAAGACAGCTGTTTTATGGTCCCCTTGAGGAAGGTGGAGGACAATCAATTTGCATTTACTTGGAGGGAGTGCAATGCACAGTCACCCGATTACCCCAGGGGTACAGACACTCGCCCACTCTGGCGCTCGGAGCATTGGCACGGAGGCTGGAGAAGCTCACGTTGGACCACGGTGTCTGGGTTTGTCTGTATACCGATGACATCCTCATATGGGGGAATGATGATGTCAACGTAGGGAATACCCAAGCCTGCGCAGTGAGACACCTGAGGAGCCCTGAGCCAGCCGGGACACTTTGGTCTCCTCTCAGTAGGTGCCTGGCTGTGCTCGCACCCCTACAGACACACCGGTGCTCTCCCACCAGGGCTGCCCCTTTCACAGCCCCTCACCCTGATCATCACAGCCCACCTCACACACACACCGGCTCAGCCAGCTCACACTTTGCAAGTCACAAATCACTCTCCCTTGCACGCCCACGCTCTCTGCACTTGCTGCCACCACCGACACATGGATCCATTGCCCCGTGCTCTGAGCCCAGTAGTCGCACTCAGAGACCAACCATGCACGAGTGCACAGATGAGACAGCACTCAGGCAGGATAGAATAAAGATAGCATTTAATCAGAATTCTATGTTGACAAGATGGAATCAGAATTCTGCATTGACAAGTTGGAATCAAAATTCTTCACTGACATGATGGAATCAGAATTCTACATTGACAGGATGGAATCAATCTCTGGGGAGCTGCCTGGTGTTTACAGCCTCGTGCCTCTCCTCTCGCTGTCCCCTGATGCAGCTGCAGGTGCAAACCCTGCGCAGAGCCCGGAGCACACTCCTGATGACAGCTGGCATCCGGCGGCGAGCTGCTGTGTGTGGTGCGGCTGTGGTACCTGTGGGGGACAGAGAGCTGTAGGCAAGGGGCAGAGGCGAGCTCCTGCCTGCCACCCACCACCATGGAATTTCCCTGGGAGGACTGGCCTGGATATGGCAGCGCATGGAACGCTGTCAGCCTCCATGCCACTTGGTGGGCCATCTGAGCTTGACAGGTCCCTCCCTGGGATTGTTTTCTGTCTGGGGATGTACCTGGGCCATCCTCCGGTGCATCTCTGAAGCACACGGAGCTCTGTGCACGTTCTTCAGCCTCTGCAGAAACCTGTGTGAAGAGAACAAAACCACACACCTGTAATACCACTGGCTGTTGATGGTGTGGGTGCCAGGGGTCCAGGGGAGGGATCCCCTTTCCAGGCCCCTTTGATTGAAGGCAAGGCAGGAATAACAGAGGGGCTGTCCACCCTAATGCATGGAGCTGGTTGGAAAGGAGACAGCATCTCCAGGCATCTCCCCACAGCGCACACTCCAGGCACCACTCCTGCCTCTGCCTCCAATTCATGCCTGGTGCTGACCTTGCTCACCTCATGCTGAGGGCCCACATCTTCTGCTCCCTCACATGCTGACACATGCTCCTCAGTCATGGGATCTGCAGCTACAGATGAAGCTGAAGAAATGGCCTCCACCTCACCAGATGGCTCATCGGATGTGCTGGATGTGATGCTGACTGCCTCTGATGCAGCATCTTCCTCAGAGTCACATCCCCAGTCTTCCTCCACATTCTCCAGTGTTGAAGGGCAAGGACAGGAGGGCGGGTGCATGCCCTCATCTCTCACTGCATTGTCTCTGGCATCCAGCGTGCCCTCAGCAGTGCTGGCAGCACTGTCGCTATCATCACTGGACTCTTCCAGTATAACTGGCAGTCTAACAGTCCACTTTCTGGAGTCACCAGAGTCAAGAAACCAGTTACCAGCCCGGGATGTCGTGGGCCAGATACCTGGCATGCCCTGACGAGCGCCAACATTATTGAATGCGTCACCTCTTGCCTGGAGCCTTCGCTGCCTGGGGATTCTCACATTCCTTGGCCAGGAAATATTCCAGTGTGACAACATCTGCTCGTTTCTGTCCTCCTCACGAATTCTCCGCATTGCTGGGATCATAGGAGAGTACCCAGAGGGCTCCCTGTTGATCTCGCTGGGATCTGGCAGTCTCCGTGCTTCTCCCAGACCTTGTCCGGAGGATTCAGGCATGGCCATAGCTGATTCTTCTCTTTCTCCTCCCTCGGACATTGGCAAGGGGAGCGATACTGCATCAGTCTCCTCTGCAGAGCTTGCAGCCTCGGAAGAATCTGAGCTTTCTGCATCTTCCAGCACTGAGGCAGGTAAAGGCTCAAGGTGCCCTGCAGGCCCTGGCTCAGCATCCAGAAGAGATGGTGAACACACAGCGTGTACCTCATCAGATGGGGCAAGAGATGCAACTTGCAGGGTGCCAGATGACTGTCCTGCCGTTTCTATCTCTGCAGCCTCTTCCAACTCTAGCTGCGAGTCCTGGCCTATAACACCTCTGGCTGAGGAATCATCAGAAGCAGAAAACTGGCCCTCAGCCCTCGATGTCACACTGCAGACGCTCAGCGTGCCCTGAGCACTGTCAGCTGCACTGGCACTGTCTTCTGTTGCTTGGGGCCTTAGCAGCGGGGGCACGCTCATGCTATTTGGCCAGGAGATGTTCCAGTGTGGCAGCATCTGGTCCTTCTTTGCCTCATCCCGGATTCTCTGGATTGCTGGGTGAACTGGAGGATATCCATATGCCTCCCCGTAGACCTCTCTGGGATCTTGCAACCTCTGTTCTTCTCCCAGAGACTGGTTGGAGAATTCAGGCATGGTGGTAGCCGTTTCTTCTTCTTCTCCCTCGCATGCTCTCCAGAAAAAAGGTGCTGCATTGGCCTTCGGGAACCACCAGAGGCAGGAATCTGAGCCTCAGCCCTCGATGTCGCGGAGCGTACGCCCAGGTTTCCCTGAGCAGTGTTGGCAGCACTGGGCCTGGGCACGCTCACAGAGTTTGCCCACCGTGTGTTGCAACTGGACAACATCTGCGGTGTGTGCTGAGGTCTCGGGGCAAGTACTGGGAGTCTGCTGCCTCTAATGCCACGTCCTCCTCGCCGAGCCGCACTCCCGAGAGTATGTAGATTTTCCTATTTAAACTTACACATTCACAGTCTAAATGCAAAGACTGACTGTGAAATATCACTTTGTTTAATTACCCTAAGTTTGCACATTGACTAGTGAGGCAAACAAAATGAAGCATTCCAAAACTGTGCTTATCAGAATGTTAAAATATCTTTCAAATTAAGATGGCGTATGAGACTTGGCCTTTTGATCTTTGAAACTACTCACCACTTACAAAGAAAAGGAAGCTATAACTGGAAAAACGGGTTATTTCTTTATCAAGGAGTTTAGATCCTCAAAAAGGCACCAAGTAGAGCTTTTTAATTAAGCTTGCTAAACAAATGCCTAATCTTTCTGTGCGAGTATTTGTTTTGCAGTAAGCAGCCCTTTTTGCCCTTCTTAAACATTGACTCATATCAGAGGCACTGCAAACACTGTATTTTAAGAAGATCATTAAGCCTGATTATTAAGACTGGGAGCAACACACAGAGCCACAGCAATTGTTGTAGCTGTTCCCAGGCTTCTTTGGAGAATCCTCGTGGCTGCTCTGGGTGATAGCTTGCTCCTGGCTGGCTGGAAGAGACTACACCTTTTATCCACAGATGGTACTAGTGGGTCTCAAACCCTCACCAGCTGGTGAAGAGACAGACAACCAGGCAAATGAGGGCAGCAAGGAAAGACAGTGTGCAGCCTTCAGCAGTGCTTGCAGCGTGGCCACAGGGACACAGCAACTCTGCTGAAAGCTACACAGCATGAAGACGTGCTACGTGTTGTGACCGCCGTGGGCTGGAGAAACAGTATGCCTTTAGCACATAGTAGATTTTAACCCAGAAGCACCTCCCAAGAGAGGATGTGGTTGACCAGATGTTGTTTGAAGGGTATTTGGGGTGGCCTCATCTCAGGGAGTTGTGCTGTGGTCAGAGTGCAGAGGGACCACGTGAAGAAGCTGTAGGAAGTGGCAATCGCTGAGGAAGACAAACAAGGGTATGAACAGTCCATTTAGATACCTCACCCTCTGTTTCAAGGGAAGAGGAAAGCAGGAGACATATGACAGGCCGGCCCCTACAGACCGTGGGCACCACACGGAGCAGATCTCCATTGCAGCCATGAAGCAGCCCATGGTAGGCGCGGCCTGCAGGAGGCCGCAGCCATGTTGTGCCCACAGGAGCAGCCCCGGGCCGGAGCTGCGGCCATGGAGAAGGGCCGCGGTGGGGCAGGAGGGCTGGGCCAGCTGCTGCTCTTGAAGAGGAGAGTGTGGTGTTGAAGCTCTGGGGAAGTGCTGCCCGTGGGGCAGTTTCTACAGGATGGACTCCGGGGTACGGAGCCACTTTAGAGTAGCGCTTGAAGAGCTGCAGTCTGTCAGAAGCCCGTGAGGGATTGGTTTAGAAAAGATGGCTGCCGTGAGAGGGACCCTGTGTGGTGCAACATCAGAGCTTTAGGGACCGACCATAGCCCCAGTTCCCTGCTCCACTTAAGGGGACGACTTGGAAGAGAATGAGTGAATGGGAAAATGTTTTTAGTTTGCTTCTAGTTCCTCAGTGCTCTAGTCTGCTATTAACAGACAGAAACTTACATTCGTCCCCTAACTTGAGTCTGTTTTGCACACGATGGTCCTTGGTGAGAGATCTCCCTGTCCTTATCTCAACTGAAGCTCTTCTTCATTGTATTTTCATCCCTGTTCCTTTAAGAAGGGAGAGTGAAAGAGCAGCATGGTGGAGTGCAGCCAGCCAGCCCCGTTAAGCATACACACGTCTCCTGAATAGCCATGGCACTAGAGTGAAAATCTTATTCAGTGTATAAATTGAGACCACCATGGCTGGTAGTTAAAATCCTGCCAGCACACTCTCTTGTGTTTTGGAAAAAAAGGCTGTTTTTTTTTTTCTCCTGGAAATTTGTTCAGATATATTACTTAAAAACTTATTTCATTTGAAACCTGCAATAGTTTCAGATGCCTATATTGGCATTTTTTCTATTAATAGGAAATATATTGTCACTGGACTATATAGGAAGTGGGAAATAGTGTCACTGGATTTTTGTCTTCTATAAAATGTAAATAGTAATTGTATATAAATGTAAATATATAATAGCATAATATGTGGAATAATGGAAATGTCTATAAAATGTAAATATTTATATGAAGATATAAATTTGGCAGCAAAGTAGACATGGCAGTAATTTTTTGAGAATTGTTTGCTCATACATCTACATAATACAACAAAAATGTTAGTGCTTGTATGACAGCAAATTTTAAGTCCAAATCTGGAAATTCACTTATTTGAAAAGATGGGATGGGGGAGAGAATCAGAAAAAAAATGATTTGGTTGAGATAAAAACTGTTTACTAAGGCAGAAAAATAAGAGAGAAATTACAGCAGTGCTAATAATACATGCATACGTATATATACTTACAAAACAAATGATTCACAAGCAATTATCATCTGCCAGTCTCTCCCAAAGCAGTGGCTGCCCATCTCAGTCAAACCCGTCAGTTTTGAGGTTTTTTTCACCATGTCATACGGTATGGATTACCCTTCTGGCCTGTTTCATTAGAAAATGAAAAGCATGATGCAGCTCCCTTACTAGGGGTTCTGAAGGAGCAGTTAAGGTATAAAGAAAATAGCGATACTGTCGCCCATAGTTTGCCTCAAGAAAAAATCTACCCTCTAGAAGGATTGAAAGAAATGAAGGCAAGGCTAGACAAATTAGAGGCCTCTCCAGCCCAGATGCACCCTTTGATAAAAACCGAATATGCATTCAATAACAGGGAGGATCTAGATCCTCAAATGAATGTTAAAGGAATTCCCTTCTCAGCCACTGAACTAGCAAAATTGAAAAAAGATTTCAGCCGCTCTCCAAAGGAGTCAGAAAATGAGTATGTATGGAGGGTTAGTCTCACTGGTGGAGACCAGATACAGCTAATGGAAAAGGAAGCGGAAGGTTACTGGGGACCAGGAGTATTTTTAACTACTGGCAACAATGGTGCTCCCTGGTCCTTAACACAGAGGGCTGCCTATTGGGCAGGTGGTCTCAATCCTTTAGAAAAGGGATACCCTCTTGCTATTACTGGAACAGTCGACCAGTTAGTAGAGAGCGTTCAAAAGGCTGCTTGTCTCCAAATGATGTATGATAGAAAGCTGCAGCCACACCACGAATCACCTATGATGATGCCTGTTGATCCTGAGAGAATGACTGCTTTAATTAGGGGGCTTCCAGAGTCATTGAAACCCATAGGCATACAACTGCAAGGAAAGATACAAGCTATGTGTCAGGGAGAGAGAACCCGGGCAGCGTTAGAAGGAACTGTAACATCTAACCATCTGCAGTCAGGGGACGTATGGGCGTGGAAGAAGGCTGTCCAAGAGTTAATCAACTATGGAAGAAAATATGGGTCAGTGATTTCTTCCGCCAGTAAGTTTGAGCCAAGGGAAGTAAGACTTGCAGTGGTCAGCCTTGCCCCCAGGCCACCTAGCCCAAAGCTCAGTGGGACTGGAAGGGTTTCATTGTCAGTAAAAACAGATAGGTGGAATATTGATCATAAATGTAATTGTCTCTGGACACTGGGCTGGCAAAAGGGTGTCCTGTGAGATCTGATGAATGGATTACCCACTGTCAGGTTAGAGAAATTAGTTAAGTGGTGGCCAGAACAAAAGCTCAAGACCTGGAAAGCAAAACCTGAGCAGCTATCCAATAAAAAACTGATGTCTTCACCCCTCCCAAGTGACCGGGGTGGGGGCAGTGAAGGGTGGATGCATTAGAAAGCTTACCACAAAGGGAAACCAGATCCTCCATTTAACACCTTGTGTCTAAAGGCCTCACCACTGTTGCCAGTTACCCCTGTGAGTCATGATCCAGAGGCTGATAAGCCAGGGAAACACTCTTATCTCCCTGGCCAGCCTGTGCGATTGACTCAGGTAACGTGAGGCCAGTTCCCTAACCTTAACAGAATCCCTTACCAAATATCCTTGGAAGGCTAAAGACACCCCGAAAAAAGTAATATGAAATCAACACTTCCTCAATTGTTCCCTCATTTTTTAACCATATTTACAAAGCCCAAAAAGGGCAAGTTGGTTCTTGTTTTATTTTACAGAAGATCCCCGTGGGCACTTGACAGAAAGGCTAATTTTAAGGCTGATTTTAACCGTTTGTGTTTTGTGACAGAAATACTGAAGATTTGATCGTGCTAGAATACTGAATATACCTCTTAATTACATTTCTTTGGTTGCAATCATATTGTGTTTTGCATTGTTGTGAGTGTGGGTGGTGATTGATATCAGTCCTTGGATCTGTTAAATTTCACAACTGGGTTCAGAGTTCTTACAGGTCATCCTGGCTTACTGGTACTCCCTGCACAGTGATACCATTTCTTTTGACCCCTTCTTTCACCCCTTTTTTTCAAACTGATTATGATTTGCATGTGACTCCTCCACAGTGTTTCCAAATTCCTAACAAACTGGGAAATGAATCAAGAGGCCCATCTAATATCTGTTAGATGTGGGCACAAAAGAAATCTATTGTAAAGCCTTTTGCACTGATGCTTTTCAGTGTCACACGAGTCCAGGAGTTCCATCCAAAACATGGTTGTTGGAAAGTGTCTAAGTTTTGATAAGAGATGTGTATGTTTTTGGGATTACTCCTCTTGATGGTTTATACTGTGGACTATCCTGCACACACTATCCTGTGAAAAATTCTGTAGACTGTAGCAATACTTGAACTTGCCAAACTAAGATTTATATCTCTCAGCATTTGAATTGCTTTGGAAATGTTCAAGTGGAGAGTTCTCGTGATACTAAATCATCTTAGAAAACATTACATGGCAAGTCCACATATTGTCAAATTGGACTAGATACGCTTTTGATGAATTCACTGAAGTGTAATATTGTATGGGTGTTCATAAACACCACAACCTCTACTGAAGAATTCCCATCTGGATCTTGGCTTACACTGGCAGTTCCTGGGTGGGGAAAGCAGCTGACACAAATAGCTCTATTTGTTTTACTTACTGATTTAATATTATTGGCTATTGTTAAAGGTATGGTTATTGCCAAATGTACAGTTGTCTCTTTTCACTTTCTAATTTTTATTCATTATGGAACGTTCGTGTCACCACTCCTGAAGAGTCACAGGTGGTGTCTGTGGCAAATTGAATGACTCTAATTGTTGTCTAAAAATGGAATGATAATGAAAAAGTTGCTAAACAAATTGCCCACGGGAGAAACGTATCCTTTTTCGTGTGCTGTTGCAACTCTTATGTTTGTTTCTTGTATGGCTCCATGTTTGATTCCACTTTTATACAAGGAGTTGTATCCTCCATGTACTTTGTAACCACTTCAACTGATGATGAACAAGTCCAACAAATCAGGGCAACCTCTGTAACCAAGCCCAAGAAATTCTTCATAACAACTGTAACATTTAACCCCCCTTCCCACCCCTCTTTTCCCTTATGCTTACTTTTTTTTCCTTACTTTCTTTTTTCTCTTTTCCTCACCACCATGGAGGGTCACTTATGCTTCATTTCAAGCAATCTTTGAGCCACGTGGTGGTGTGAGAATTCTTCGATTTTTTTTTTTTTTTTTTTTTTTTTTTCCTCAAAGCTTGCTTCCTGACGTATTTCTTGTGATAAGGCTGACTTGTCTAGGAGATGAGTGATGGGTGTTGCTGTGTGGCAATCAACATCACTGTGTGGACAATTTTAGCTGTTTGCCTTCGGTAGGGAGTGCTCAGGACTGCTTACTGGTGGAAGATATAGCCTGTGACCAAATAACTCCAGCTTGCTATGAGACTGGGCGATGATACCATTGTATCCTGTGAAGGCAAGATACAAGTGGGCACCTCCCTGCTCCCTCTTATCTACTGGCAAGGCCCAGAAGAAAGGAACAAAAGGGGTTCTTTCTGAGATCCCAAAGCCAGAAGCTGCCACTCCAAAGAGAGCTGACTCAACCACTTTGGACTTATAAATAAGTTTGTACTACCACTGAAAAGTTGCCATCATCGCTGTAGTCACTGTCATCGCCAACAGAACAACAACGCTGGGCAACCCACCACTACTGAAGATCAGTGACTGAACTATGAATCATGCTGGATCCATGGTGGTGACTATCTCCCTCTTGCTTCCTATAAAGACTCCTTTCTTCCAGGAAACATTCCAGGCCAGGCTTGATCCAGAGGCAGAAGAGACGGATGCAGAGGTAGGGAACCCAGTCCACCTTGGGGGGTGGAAACGAGGTTGGAAAAAGGTGATCTTTGAGATCCCATCAAACCCATCCCTAGAGGTGTTCAAGGCCAGATTGGATGGGGCCCTGGGCAATCTGGACTAGTATTAAATGGGGAGGTTGGTGGCCCTGCCTGTGGCAGGAGGATTGGAGATTCATGAACTGTGCAATCAAGGGATAATAGCATCTGCAAACTTTCCTTATAACTCTCCTGTATGGACAGTGTGGAAGTCTAACGGCAAATGGAGACCTAGAGTGGACTAAAGGCGTCTGGACTAAAGGACTGCCCCTTCAGCAAAAGCTGCCCCAAATGGGCCTTCTAGGTAGGTGTCTGGCCGTGCTCTCACCCCTACAGACACAGCGGTGCTCTCCCACCAGGGCTGCCCCTTTCACAGCCCCTCACCCCGATCATCACAGCCCACCTCACACACACACCGGCTCAGCCAGCTCACATTTTGCAAGTCACAAATCACTCTCCCTTGCACGCCCACGCTTTCTGCACTTGCTGCCACCACTGACACATGGATCCATTGCCCCGTGCTCTGAGCCCAGTAGTCGCACTCAGAGACCAACTATGCATGAGTGACAGATCAGACAGCACTCAGGCAGGATAGAATAAAGATGGCATTTAATCAGAATTCTATGTTGACAGGATGGAATCAGAATTCTGCATTGACAAGATGGAATCAGAATTCTCTGTAGATATGATGGAATCAGAATTCGACATTGACAAAATGGAATCAGAATTCTATGTAGATATGATGGAATCAGAATTCTACATTGACAAGATGGAATCAGAATTCTATGTAGACATTATGGAATCAGAATTCTACGTTGACAGGATGGAATCATAATTTGACACTGACAAGATGGAATTAGGCATCTCTGGGGTGCTGCCTGGTGTTTGCAGCCTCGTGCTTCTCCTCTTGCTGTCCCCTGATGCAGCTGCAGGTGCAAATCCTGCGCAGAGCCCGGAGCACATTCCTGATGACAGCTGGCATCCGGCGGCGAGCCGCTGCTGTCTTCATCTTACCAGCTGAGGAATGAGAAATGCTTGGTGGCACACTGGCTGCCTCAGCAGCTTCTTCCTCACGGTTGTCTTCCCATTCTTCTTCCACATCCTCCATGGTATCAGGGCAAAGACAGGAGGGCGTGGGCATGCTCTCAGCCATCACTGCAGTGTTCCTGGTATCCAGCATGCTGTGATCGGCGCTGGCATCACTGGCAGCATCGTCAGTGGTCTCTTCTTGTACATACTTAATTCTAATATCCTGGCTTTGGGAATCACAAGAGGCAGGGAAGTGGCCATCCGCCCTCGATGTCGTGCCGCAGATGTCCAGCATGCCCCAAGCAGTGTCAGCAGCACTGGCCCCGTCATCTGCTGCTTGGAGCACGAGAAGCCTGGGCGTGCCCACACTGTATGGCTCAGACATGTTCCTAGCGGACAACATCTGCTCCCTCCTTGTCTCATCACGGATTCTGAGGATTGCTGGGTGAACTGGAGGACATCCATAGGACTTCCAGTAGATCTCTCTGGGATCTTGCAGTCTTGATGGTTCTCCCAGAGCTTGCCTGGAGGACTCAGGCATGGCCATAGCTGGTTCTTCTCCTTCTTCTCCCTCACTCAATGACAGGAAGAAGGGTGCTTCACTGGCTGCCTCCGGAGAGTGCGCTGCTGTGAAACAGTCTGAGTCTTCCACATCTTCAGGCACAGATGTAGGCAATGGCTCAAGGTGTCCTCTAAGCCCAGGACCTACATCCAGAAGCGAAGCTGAACGTGATATTTCTGCCTCATCAGACTGGGCAAGACATGCATTCTGCAGGTCACCAGATGACTGTCCTGCAGTTCCTGTCTCAACAGCCTCTTCTGAATCATGATGTACATCCCACATTCCCGCATCCCAGGATAGGAGGTCCCCTGCCACAGGAAAGGGGCCCTCCACCATCGATGTTGTGGTGCAGGTGTCCAGCATACTCTCAACAGTGTCAGTAGCACTGGCACTGTCATGTGCTGCTTGGGGTCTCAGCAGCCTGAGCATGCTCTCATTGCTTGGCCAGGAGATGTTCCAGCTGGACAACATCTGCTCCTTCCTCGCCTCATCCTGAATTCTACGAATTGCTGGGAAAATTGGAGAATATCCATAGGTCTCCCCGTAGAGCTCTCTGGGATCTTGCAGTCTTGATGGTTCTCCCATAGCTTGTTTGGACAGCTCCAGCACAGGCATAGCTGCTTCTTCTCCCTCGGACACTGACAAGCGGAGACATGCTGCATCAGCATTCTCTGCAGAGCGTGCAGCCTCGGAAGAATCTGAGCTTTCTGCATCTTCCAGCACTGATGCAGGCAGAGGCTCAAGGTGTTCTACAGGCCCTGGATCTGCATCCAGAAGAGATGGTGAACACACTGTGTGTGCCTCATCAGACTCGGCAAGACATGCACTCTGCAGGTCACCAGATGACTGTCCTGCAGATTCTGTCTCAGCAGCCTCTTCCGAATCATGCTGTTCATCCTGCACGCCAGCATCCCCGGATATGAACTCTCCTGGTGCAGGAATGGGGCCCTCCACCATCGATGTTGTGGTGCAGGTCTCCAGCAAACTCTCAACAGTGTCGGTAGCACTGGCACTGTCATGTGCTGCTTGGGGTCTCAGCAGCCTGAGCACGCTCTCGTTGCTTGGCCAGGAGATGTTCCAGCTGGACAACATCTGCTCCTTCCTCGCCTCATTCCGAATTCTATGAATTGCTGGGAAAATTGGAGAGTATCCATAGGTCTCCCCGTAGATCTCTCTGGCATCTTGCAGTTTTGGTGTTTCTCCAAGAGCTTCTTTGGACAATTCCAGCACAGGCATAGCTATTTCTTCTTCTCCTCCCTTGCATGCTGACAGGAGTGGTGCTGCATTGACCTCCTCTGGACAGTGCGTGGTCTCATTTTCTGCATCTTCAGGCACTGATGCAGGCAATGGCTCAAGGTGTCCTGCAGGCCCAAGACCAGCGCCCAGAAGAGAAGCTGAACACACTGTCTCTGCCTCATCAGACAGGGCAAGACATGCATTCTGCAGGTCACCAGACGACTGTCTTGCAGTTCCTGTCTTAACAATCTCTTCTAAATCATGCGGTTCATCCCGCACTCCAGCATCCCAGGAGGGGAGCTCCCCTGGTGCAGGAAAGAGGCCCTCCACCATCGATGTTGTGGTGCAGGTGTCCAGCATACCCTGAGCACTGTTGGTAGCACTGGCACTGTCATGTGCTGCTTGGGGTCTTAGCAGCCTGAGCATGCTCTTGTTGCTTGGCCAGGAGATGTTCCAGCTGGACAACATCTGCTCCCTCCTTGCCTCATCCTGAATTCTCCAGATTGCTGGGTGTACTGGAGAACATCTGTAGGCCTCCTGGTTGACCTCTCTGGCATCTTGCAGTCTCAGTGCTGCTCTCCAAGCTTGTTTGAAGGCTTCAGGCATGGTGGTGGCAGTTATGTCTCTTTCTCCCCCCTCACACACTCTTGGGAACAGCACTGCATTATTGGCCTCCTCTGGAGAGTGTGCAGCCTTGGGAGAATCTAAGTCGCCTACATCTTCAGGCACTAATGCAGGCAGGGGCTCCTTGTCTTGCTCTTTGCCGCCTGCCTGCCCTTCTGGGCCCTTCTGAGCTGCTCTGGAAGATGGTGTAGTGGCAGCACGAGTGTCTCTGCTGCCCTCCTGAGCATCTCTCCAAGCTGTGTGGATCTTCCCAGCCTTGGTGGTCAGTCCCTGAGCCGTTCTTGCTGGTGTTCTCAGGCTGCTGGTAGGTGCATGGCACCCTGGTACTGCCAGCTGCACTCCGACTGTTGGGCTTGCGGCTGCAGCACAGCTCAGGGACACCACATAGTTTTCTCTGGGTCTGGCATGCCGAGGCACGAGAACAGTTGAGGGGACTTCCAGGGCTGGACCCTGGCTCCCAGGCCTTGCTGTCCCGTCCTGGACATGCAAGGTTCCCGGAGGTCTCGGGGCAAGGACTGGGAGTCTGCTGCCCCTGATGCCCACGGCACGTGCTCTGCCACTTGGAGATGCTGTGGAAGAGGCTGCCGCTGGCAGAGCAGGCAGCTTGCAGACCCCAGAAGCTGCTGCTGCACGCCTGGGTGCTGCTGCCGGCAGCCCCGCCCGCCTTAAGCGAGGCAGCAAGGGTGGCTGAGGCTGTCTGCTTTGGCCACTGGCACCGCCGCCGGTCGCCGACTCCAGGAACTGCCGCCCGCCCGCCTGCAAGAGAAGCCGAGGAGAAAGGCCGAGTGAGCGCGGTCCTCGCCGCTCGCGCCGCACGCAGCACCGAGGGCAGCGCTCAGCCCGCGGGCGGCTGCCGCCCCGCTCCCCACAGCCGCACCGGCACAGGGCGGTCCCCACGCGGCGCGGGAAGACGTCCGGCCCCGCCTCCCTCGGGCTCCCTACCTGTGCGCGGCGGCTCCCGGAGGCCCGCGCGCTCTCCGGGCCGGGCAGCGGCGGCAGACGGACGCCGCGGAGGGACGAGCCCGGGCTCCGGCCGCCCGGCGGCACCACCTGCGGGGAGAAGGAGAACCGGGATGGAGGCGGCGAAGGCGCGGCCGGCGTCCCCCGCGGCGGCGACTTCGACGGCCGCCGGCGGCCCGGCCGAGCCCGAGCGCCTCCCTCCCCGGCCCGCACCTGTCGGCGGTCGCGCACGCGTGGCAGCCCCGCGTCGGGCTGGCGGTCGTCCTTCTTCTCCCGCTCCTCGCTCATCGCCGCGTCCTCGCGCAGACGCTCGGTCGCACGCACCCGGGGGAGCCGCGTCCTCCTCGCGGAGCCGCTCTCCCGAGAGTGAGCGGCACTCTCTCCGGGGGACTCCGGCCCCTCGCGGCGGCCCCGCGTCACAATGGCCTTGGGGCGCGACGCCGGCCCGCGTCACGGAGCCCCGGCGCCGGGCTCCCCTCTCCCCGCTCCCCTCGGCCGTCTCCGCGGCCGCCCCGCGCCTTTCCCGGCGGCGCCGTCGCCGTCGCCGTCGCCGTCGCCGTCGCTGACGGGCTCGCCCTCGGCCGCGCCGGGGCCGTCGAAGCGGCTGGAAGCGGCCGCGTCCGGCACGGAGCGGCCCCTGCCCTCGTCTCGTCGCCCAGCCCGGCCGAGTCCACCCGGCCCGAGCGGCCCGTCCGCACCTCGGCCCCGTCTTCGTGTTGCGGCTCTCCGGCCCCGCTTAGCGCTCGGATGTGCCGCGCTCTGTCGAGCGGCCCGCGCTGGAGCAGCTCGGCGTGGCCTGAAGCACTGAGGCTGCAGGCCGTTGAGACCCGCCTGGGGAGCGGAGTGCTAAAGACGTGTCTAGAAAAGTGTTGAGGGTGGTGTAGGTGCTGTGGCTCTGATTGCCTCGTTTGCATGTACGTGATGGAACAATCTGTGCCAGAATGACTTTATTCCGTGGCTTGGATCCAGATCTCACTTAATTTTGACGAATTGCAGTCTGAGGGAAGTCCTCACTGGAACGCTTTGGGAAGTAGTGCACCCCAAAGGAGCCGCTCTTTTCTGGAGCTGGGGAAACACGTGAGGATATACCAGTGGCAGAGCTTCATAGACTGACTGCAGTCCTTCAGTTCCCAGTTCCTGCAGTCAGAGTATTTCTTAAGCATCTCATGATTGCCACAAAGCACATATATTTCATGATATTTTTGAATAAGATCTTTGCCCATGTAGACTGGTATTGAATAAAAAGTTACCAGCTAAGTGTAAGAGTATCAGCTTCTCACTAGAATTATGTTTTCATTGCATCTTAAGATTCACATATTTTCTTGTATTCAATTTTCTTTAATTTGGGCAGCCAGCATCAGCTCAGCTGGTCTGCTTTCACCGACATGTACGTGCTGCACATCAGCCATGTTTTTGCAGTTGTAAAAAGTTGATTTACCTTATGTTTCTAAACTCTCTTGAAATAGTGAAAGGTGGCAATGAGGTCTCCCTGCAGCCTTCTCTTTTTCCAGGCTGAACAGTCCTGGAAAATACATGTATGTGTGTTTATATATACATGTACATATATATATATTTACAAAACAAGTGGTGAGCCACTCAATTTCTCACCCCCCAACAAGTTATGCCCAGCCTGTCCCTGAGCAGTGTCTGCCACCTCCCTGGCCAGATCCCCACAGTTGTTTTTTTTTGCATGATGGCTAGCAGGGTGGTGCCCTGCTAGACCTGATCTTCACTAACAGAGAAGGACTGGTGGGAGAAGTGAAGGTTGGGGACCGTCTTGGGCAGGGCGACCATGGAACTATACAATTCTCTATTCTTGGGGGTGTCAAAAGAGCGACCAGCAAAACTACTTTCTTGAACTTCCAGAGGGGTGGTTGTAGCACAGGTCCCTTGGGAGTCGCTTACGGGTAAAGGGGTCCAGGAAGCCTGGACGCTCCTCAAGACGGAAATCTTAAAGGCACAAGGACAGGCTGTCCCTGAGTGCTGTAGGGTGAGCCGCAGGGGGAGATGACCGGTGTGGATGAGCCGGGATCTACTGTTGAGACTCAGGGAGAAAAAGAGAGTCTACGTCCTCTGGAAGAAGGGACAGGCTAGTTGGGGAGATTACAAGGAAGTAGCTAAGGTATGCAGGGAGGAAGTTAGGAAGGCAAAAGCCCAACTTGAACTCAGATTGGCGACTGCAGTAAAAGACAATAAAAAATCCTGTTATAAATAAATCAGTGGCAGAAGAAGAACCAAGGATAATTCTTTACTTGATGCAGCAGGGAATGTGGCCACTGAGGACAGGGAGAAGGCTGAGGTCCTCAATGCCTTCTTTACATCTGCCTTTAATAGCCAGACCAGTTATCCTTTGGGCTTTTTATGCCTGATCTGGAAGTCTGGGACGCTACTCAGAAAACACCCCCAGCGATTCAGGTGGAGACAGTCAGAGAGCTCCTCCTCCATCTAGACTGTCACAAGTCCATGGGACCGGATGGACTTCATCTGAGGGTGCTGAGGGAGCTGGCGGGGGTGATTGCTGAGCTGCTCTGGGCCATCTATCAGCGCTCCTGGTTAACTGGAGAGCTCCCAGAGGATTGGAGGCTTGCTGATGTGACTCCCATCTTCAAGAAGGGCCATAAGGAGGATCCGGGGAACTACAGGCCTGTCAGCCTGACCTCGGTACCGGGGAAAGTAATGGAGCAAATCATCTTGAGTGAGATCACACGGCATGTGAGTGGTGTCCAGGGGATCAGGCCCAGTCAACACGGGTTCATGAAAGGCAGGTTGTGCTTGACCAACCTCATCTCCTTCTATGACTGGGTGACCAGACTGGTAGATGAGGGAAAGGCTGTTGTGTCTACCTAGACTTCACCAAAGCCTTTGACATGGTCTCTCACAGGCTTCTTCTGGGGAAACTGGCTGCCCGTGGCCTGGACAGGTACACACTCCTTTGGGTAAGAAACTGGCTGGAGGGTGGTGGTTAATGGAGTTAAGTCCAGCTGGCGACCTGTTTCAAGTGGTGTCCCCCAGGGGTCGGTACTGGGGCCTATCTTGTTTAATATCTTTATTGATGATTTAGATGAGGGGATTGAGTGTACCCTCAGTAAGTTTGCAGATGACACCAACTTGGGAGGTAGTACTGGTAGTGTGAAGACAGTTGGACTAGATGATCTTATAGGTTGTTTCCAACGTTGTGATTCTATGATTCTGTGTCATATGGTATGAATGCCCCTTCCTGTTCCTTGTCCCCTCCCAGCTCTCTTGCTGGCAGGACAGTAGGAGAAGCTGAGCAACTGAAACATCCTTGGCTCTGTATAGCACTGCTCAGCAACAACCAAAAAGTTTGATACGCTATCAATGTTTTTCTCCTAAACCCAAAACATAGCATCATACCAGACACTATTAAGAAAACCAACTTTGTCCCATCTGAACCCAGGACAGGTGTTGTAAATGGCTGTGCTAGTATCATGACCCTTGCACATAGCTGTCTCACCTTTGACTCTGACTCTAACAACACATCAGACAAGCATGCTTAGATATTCCTGATGAAGATTCACTGTTTTCACTGTTTTGCAAGATTTTTCCTGCATTGCTGTCACTGTCTTCTAGACCAGAAACGTTTCAAATGTCTGAAAAACCAAAACAGCTAATTTCTGAATCTGTTACTCCCCTGCACATCCCTAAATTACTGCAGCTATCATCCTGTCATCCATAGCTTTTTGGTAATACGTTCCATTGCAATTCTCTGTGCTTCTTTTTTCTCCCAGTCTGTACTAGCATCACCCAGTTAGTAAGACTTGGGTACACGTAACTAAGATGTCACTTAGTTGAGGTGGGTTTCAAGCCTTGGAGCTTATCTTGTCTTGGACAGTTAAAGATTAAGGGTTTTTGTATAAAACTGATTACATTATCCGTAGTTTTGTTTTTATTTTTCTTATGCCAATTGGGTGGTGCTGCTAACAGAAAATTTGACTTTTCGTGGAGTATTGAGTGATTTAAGCTCAAAAATTTGAGGGGAATTAGTATTGCAGGAAAAACACAATCCATTTTTTTCAACACAAATAGCTTTAATTTGAAATAGAGGGAAAATTGGATAATGTTGAAATATTAGAGAGATCTATAGATTTTGTTTTGTGTTCTATTTCATTGTAATCAGCAAGACAGTTTGTTTCTTTAATGAGATAGTAATTGCAAAGGCCTGAAAGAAAAATAGCATTCAATTGTGATGGAAGTACTGCATGCAAGAATTGCTCACGTACAGTGAGAACAGCAAAATTATGTTTATTACTAATATCATCTTTAGTGTGGAAAGACAACAAATAATAAGGTACAGATTGTGGACGCAGTGACGCTTTGCATTCTGTGTAGACCTTTTAGATTATCCCATATCTCAACTGAGAAAGAGAACAATAATAGTTTAGCTTCTTTTTCAGTGTGTTAGCAAATATCAGAGTCAGTACAGACGGAAGCTTGGATTAACTGGAAGTTATCAGAAATAGTCTAGAACTCAGCTGGGCTTATGAAATTTTTGGTATTGTTATACAGAGCAAACAAATTTAGTTCTTAAATAAAGTTTTTAATTTTGCTTAAAATATGTTCAGTAAAACATTTTCAAACTACATACTAAGGGATTATATAAATGCCATAATCGAGTATATGAGCTGTATTACCTTGTACTCTATAAAATGATCAGTTATGTCAGCTGGAATGTCTTAGAAAAAGGTTCTTCTTAATTTTAGTCTAGACAAATCAATGGGAGGAAAGGAAAGTTTGTTTTTCCAGAATAACAGGGGAAAGGTCAAGAACAAAACAAGCGTACAAATAAGCAAGATAAATCTATCAGCCACATTGAAAAACATTATGATAAAATAAAACCTACCACATGTGACGGAGACTAACTTCATCTCTGCACTGAAAAATTTACTGTGTCTTTTTTTAGTTCCTCTTTAAATTCCTTATTTTCTTGTACCGTGTAAGCTCAAAAATTATTTTCTTTCTTAAGGGAAAATGATTTATACAAATTATATAGCAAGTAATGGCTTAGGAGTAGAAGTGTGGTCCTCCTCTGGTTCCTTGCAGAAGACTTTATTTGCTCAATAGTTTATTACAGTTAAAAAGATAATTATTGTTTAAGGGAACATTGTTTAAGGGAAAAAAAAATCATGAGAAGCAAGAAAATAAGTTACTTTATTCAATTATAGATCTGTTCTCCACTCAAAATTCTTTTGTCACATAAATGTTACTGAGCATGACCTGGGACTAATTTTTTATATATATATATTAAGATGAAGTTATTATATAGTAATGAGGGTCTAATGAAGTTTCTTTTATGCTGTGTAGATCAAATGTATGCTGAAAAAAACTCACATACATGCTAGAAATGGTCATTAATTGAATGTTAAATCCTTTTAACAAACTGGGAAAGATTGGCGGATGACATCAGCAGTTTTGCTGTCAGTTGAGGTTATGATAAAACCATGCTAATGTTTGCTGCCATTTCATGTTTCCCTTATATGAGGAACTGAGAAATAAAAATTGAGTTGTTGCCAAGAATTTGCATACAATCATTATGTTAAAAGTAACATCATAAAAGATTGAAAATGGGAGGAGTTTGCAAAAAGTTGAATCAGTAATGAGATGCTGTAAAAGGAAAGAATAAAAAGAGCAAAATACTTGCAGGTATATATCTGTCATTGTCAGAGTGCAATACTCCTTAAGGGTTTGTTTATTTATTTGATTGGTTGTCGGGTTGCTTGGTTATAGGTAGGTGGTTAATGTTCATTACCAAATTCATTCATTTGAGGTTATTGGACATTACATGTTGGAAATTTTAAAGAAAGTTACTGCAGATTTTCTAAATCCTTATTTTTAAAATGTATTTTTCATATATTTCTTCCTAAGAATGGTCATAATTCAGTCACTGAATCATATGTCTTACAGGAGGCCTTTTATTACTACCAAAGCCAACAGTAAAACTCCCAAGGGATATCTAACTTTAGTCACACAAAAGAGATAATTGTTATCAAAATGGACTGGTCTGTAATTGTCTAAGCTTCATCTCCTTTTTATTGAGGAGTTCGGAATCTTGACAGCACATTTCATCCCGTCTATCCCAGGCATATTCTCTCAGCAGCAGAAACCACACTTGGGAGATTCCTGAATGTTCAGTTGAGCTCAGGAGTAGCTCTGGTCACTGCTGTGAAGCAGATAATGAGAGAACATGTGGCCCAAGGAAGCCCAGCACTGATTTCTGTATAGAGTCATTTACACTGCTTCAGTGGTGATAGAGTTTTCTAAAATTTGCTATCTTATGCATTAAGACTTTATCATATTAAGCATTTGAAGCAATTTGATAAAGATGGAGGTCACTAATGGAATAGACTAGGCCCTAGAGTCATAAACAAAGCAATTCTCTTTTCCTTAATAGGCTGATAAAAAAAGAACTGAAAAGTAATAAAATTTAAGTGATATAAAGTCGGACAAAGAAGAGAAAGTAACAGGAAACATCAGAACCCACAACTGCGTTTCAGTGACATTCATGTTGGCTAAAATGGACTGAAAACATCATTAAAAATGTGGGCTTTATGATTCCTATTGGGAAATTTAAGATTGGTAACTTTAGTAGGAAAAATGTAAGAAATTAATTGTACTAAACGTTACTATGTGGTATAAAGAGCTGAGATTAAGCATAAACTATACAACAGGATGAATTATCCATATATATATATACATATTAATATTTAGCATTACTATATAATAGTATAATATATACTATATATATACTATATGTATACTATATATATACTATATAATAGTAAACATAAGTAAATAATAGTATTTCTGTAGAACGTGTGATAAATTATTGTTCAGTATGATTCAAGTGAAAAAGATTAAAAAAAAATCAGCATATAATAGGGTAGAATTTTGAAAGGTAATACATATTATTCCAGAAATAAATAATTGCCCCATTGAAGCCAACAGGGGAAGCCATCAGCAATGGTGCTTCCCTTGTTGCATCAGGAAGGGGTTCCTTTATGTGATCTCTGCTGAACAAATGTTGTCACTGCAAGTCAAGTGAGAGTCAACTGCTTTTACTTCCAGTGTTTAAGCAAAGGCACTGCATGATGAGGGGGTTACATTTTATCATTAATCAAAGCTACTAGAAGCAGTCTGTTTCAAGTAATGAGTCTGAGGGAATGCAAATTTGAATGGGATTTAAAGTAGTAAGAAGCATGAAAAGAGTAATGATTAGAAAAAAAGCAACAAAGTAGGAAGGGTTCCTGGAAGATCTGAGTTTAATTGAAATGGAGAGTTATGGAAAACAATGTTCATTGTGCATTTAGTGTCAGAAGAATAATAGCAAAGAGTGGATTTAAAGATCTATAAAAGAATGACATGACTCCAAAGCATGAGAGTTTAAAGCTGAAATGTAAATCATCTACAAAATGGAAATGTATGTATGTTGCTCCAGAAGTAATGCCTCCTACTTATTAAATGGAAATTGCAACAGGTACACAGAGCACAAGAACACTTTGATAGATCGAATTCTTAGCTAGAAAACACTCTTTTTTCAGCATAATCACTACCATTAGCTATGTGTTTCCACCAATGATCAACAAGAGCCTGCACGCCATTCTCATAAAACTATGTACCGGTGGAGATGACCCAGTGTCATTGTCACCACTGCTGAAACATACCACCAACTCCTCACTGTGCTCACATCCACTGTTCTGGTCTCCATCGATGTTCAGCAAGCACTGATGCTATTTTTTCCACGTGGAGGAATGCAGCTCCACACCTTTTCTTCATACATACTTCTACAACAGACGTCATTCTGTCAGATTCCCCCTCTGCTGCTGTTTCTCACCCGGTAATAAAATGTTGCAGAATTTTAGTGGGAAGGTTCAACTTCTACTGCTGTACCATCATCACCCACTTCTGACATTGCCAACCAACATCATAAAATAGGATGTGTTACTTTCAGAGCAGCCCTTATATTTGACTATAAAATGTGGTATGATCAGTGTTTCTTCATGAGCCCTGATAACATTTTATAAAAGGTGAGAATCTGAGCCAATGACTTCATTTAATTTCTTTTTTTTTTTTTTTTTTTTTTTCAGGAAGAAAAAAGAAATGATGAATCTTTAAAAAAAAAATAATATTGTAATGAAACTGCAAATTCATTTCATTTCAACTGTTTTACTATTTATAAATCATGGCTGAAATAAGTCAGAAAAGCAAGATGTTCAATTATTATAATTATGCCCCATCCCTGTAGGTGTTCAGGGGCAGGTTGGATGGGGTCCTGGGCAGCTTGGTCTGGTATTAAATGTGGAGGTTGGTGGCCCTGTGGCGTAGGGGTTGGAGCTTCATGATCCTTGAATTCTCTTCCAACCTGGGCCATTCTGTGATCATCTAGGATCTTTCAAATTGTACATACCTATGTTCATGTCAGACTGTATATTGTAGTAGAATTTTCCATTAGCCAGCAAATCTCTTTTATGACTATTTTTCTTTTTCTATTGACCTGTGAGAAATGCATGCTGAATTTTTTTGTTATCCAATACTTTCATTAATATTGCCATAATTAGGGCATACAAAGTGAGAGAAAGGAGGGGTAGGTGAGAACTACTGTGGCTTTACAAATTTAGCTTTCCTAAGGCAAAAGTCTGGCAGAATTATTAGAAAACAAACGTATATATTTTATACATATCATCTTTTGAGATTGGGTGTTTTTTTTTCTGTCAATCTCAATACACCAGCATCCTGGCTGGTGTTTTCTATTTTATATTTATGCGCTTGTCATAAATTAACTTGTAATAGTGAACTTCTTGCAGGACAACTAAATCCTACAGATGGACTGAATCATGCTATTGTATATAAACGTGTTGTAATTTTCCGAAGGTATGTTTTTAAATTAAAGATTAAGCAATATACACAAAGAAATCCTATTTCATTGTTTTGCCCAGCTGACCATCCCAGCTTAGATCCATGCTGTTGTTTTTCATTATTCAGTCACATGATTGTTAAGTGGTGCCACAACAGTAAAATTACCTCAAGCCTGTGCTAACAGTGCTTTTCCATTAAGTTTGCACATTTAGATTTCTTTTAGAGTGAAATACATTTCCTGCTTATATAATGCTTAAGTCATACTAAAAATTCCACACTTTATCCAGTCTTCCCATCAGAGGAGAGAAGAAAATTTGATTGCATCTGCTCTTTTGAATAGTTTGGTAGTATTGCTACAGTGTGGAAATGTGACTGATGTTCCTTTAGCCCAAGGTAGATCACATTCAAGGGTTAGTGCGGTTAAGTGAGGGTTAAAAACAGAGTATACCTCTGAAGATAGTTCTGTGTTTTTTTCCCTACTCCTAATGCAGAACACAGCAATATGAAAGCTGGCAATGGCTAGGATTAAGCAACAGGTATGTGTGCCTAGAAAAAATTCTGAAGATTTAATATATTACAAGTGAAAAACTGATCATTTTTAACAATTCTGTCCAGCAATTAACAACATTTTCAAAATTCCAGGCAATCAAATCACTAGATTGAGTTAAAAAATAATAATAATAATAATAAATAATAAAAAAATAAAAAAGAGGGAGAGGATGAGGAGGATGAAAGGAAGGAAGGAGGAAACCAGAATGCGAGGAGGCAACAGCCAGTAAGCTGTCAGTAGAGGACATTTATCTGTGTGACAAGGGACAACCTGTCAGGCAGCTCAGCAGCACACAGCCCTTTGCTCAGCTGGATGGGGAAGAGAATAGGGAGGAAAAAAACCAAAGTAGGACTCGTAGAGTAAAAATCCTATCAGCTGTGTCAGAAAAGTAGGAGTGATGGAAAATAACAATAGTGATGATAATAATATGTATATGTATATATTAACAAAACAAGTGATGTGCAGTGCAACTGCTCATCCCCACCCAGTTTAGGGCAGATGTCCTGGTTCTGTCCCTCCCATCTCCTGGTGTACCCCCTGGCAGGACAGGATAAGAAACTGAAACGTCCTTGGCTCTGTACAGCTCTGCTCAGCAACACCTAAACATCACTGTGTTACCAACATTATTTTTCTCCTGAAGTCAGAACACAACATCATACCAGACACCATGAAGAAAAATCAACTCTGTCCCAGCTGCAACCAGTCGGACTGACTGAAGTGTAAAATCCAAGCTATTGTCCTGAACAAATGTATCACTTACTATTTCAAATTGCTTTCCAAAGTTGGACATAATTCTTGCTGCTAAATCTGAGGAAGTCAACAGAAGCAGCAGTCTTAAGAGCAATTTTGTTTTTTAATTTTCCTAGCACTAGATTTGTTATTTTTCATTATATCCTCTGGGAGCTAACTTTATCCTGTGCTGTAGTGTAGTACCCCTTGATTCATGTTATTAGCTCATGTTTTCTGTCGGTGGTGATTTTTTGGGGCATGAATGACAGCTATATTTTATTTTTGATTGTTAGAAAACACTATTCTCCTTAGTCACTACAATATAATAGAAAAGCAGTTTTCTTCCTCATTAGGTACAGCACCGTTTTCATTGACTTCAAAAGAAAAGAGAGAACAATAAAGGAAGAGTCACAAACAGGGGAGAGCGAACCAAAGCTTCAAGCAAGAATCAGTGCATCTTAAGTTGAATCGTAAGTGTGAATGCACTGAAAGCTAATTGCAGTGTGATTTACTTGATAAAAGAGCATGCTGAAAACTGCTGCAAAGCAGACTAATTTTAGGGCATTAAAATTCTGATTTTACTATTAAGATTGTCTCTTTGATGTTTGATGGCAAGATTCAGTAATTTCCTACTAGCTTTATTCTGTAACTCTATTAAATAGCATTAGTGATGGTGTTCTATTAATATTATATAAGTAACATGACTTTTTTTGACAATACTTGATAGCTAATAAAGATGGAAAATTCTGGATTATTTCTCCCCATTCTGTATTCAAACTTGCCCATTTTGACATTAGATGTCTTCATTCCAACCCCCTGCATCAGTATCTTCCTTCTGTCCTTTGTTTCTTTGTTCCTTCCTTTATTTATTCATTCCTTCCCTGCCTCCTCTAAACAGTCTCAAAGTCAGCCTTCTTCTCCCTTTACTAAATGCAATGGCTGTAAAGATTATCATATATTTATATATGGTAATATAATATATATATATATGGCAACAATATGCTGCCATGGGACTACTTTGCAAATTCCTTCACAAAGTTTATCTTTTTGTAAAATGTAAATATATCTGATTGGTAGAGTATAGCAGAAATATGTCTAATCTTCATCCTTTAAAATATTACTCTGTTTATTGTTTGTTTTGTTTTTCCTCCAGTAAGAAGGATATGCAATTCATTAATAACATCAGCTAGAGTTGTCAACCACATCATATAAAGGGCAATAAATATATAAATTTAAGAGGCTGTAAACATCCTATAATAGAAAAACTGGTCCAAACCATTCCTGCGTCTATCTACATCATATATATTCTAAAATTCTTTCTGCTGGGGATTTCTTTTCATCGATGTAGCAAAGAAACCATAATGTACATGGATATTAGAAAGCTAATTAATACTGATAATGATTGCTAGCAACAGGATGGCTTTTCCACTGGAAAAAAAAGTCCAAGTTTAACAATAACAAGGCCTAATGGAAAAGACTATACAGCTATCTTCAGTATAGAGGGGCATCCACCACTTCTCTGAGCAGCCTCTATCCAGTGCCTCACAACTCTTATAATAAAAAAACTCCTTTCTGATATCCAATCTAAATCTCCTCTCTTTAAGTTTGAAACCATTTTCCATTGTCCCATTACAACGGAGCCTGATGAGGAATCTGTCTCCTTCTTCCATATAGCCCGCTTTTAGATACTGAAAGGCTGCTATCAAATCTCAGAGCCTCAGATTATGTGCAAGTAATCATAGCCAACAAGAAAAATTCTCAGCTGAGATGGTACTTGAACAGTATGAAATTTTTACAGGCAATTTGGTTCATACAAAGCATAAATTTAATTGAGAGATTTTTGTAAAGTTTATTCAGACTGTACTCTGCTATAGTCTTTCACATCCTTCCAGTTAGAAAGTATTTCCTAGCAGTTAGCTCATATGTTTATTGGTATAGTCCGATTGTATCACAGTTTGGCAGTGGGTTATAGACTATTCCATACTATTTTAGTCAGCCTTTTATGACCATTCCCGATTCTTAACTCTGAGCACCATTTTTCTCTTACAGTTTCAAAAATCTTAGTTAATGTCTCCAAAACAGCAATTTTGTCAGTATTTTTATTTTTTAACGACTTCTAAAAACTATTGTACTGAACATTTACAATTTAAAGATAAAAAGAATGTACTGAATCATGCATGGGATTCTATATCAAAGGTACACTGCAAATTTCTGCATTCAATTCAACACCCTTATGCTTTCCATGGAAGTTTCGTTGTTTCGCACTGATGTTCCACAGAACCTAACCCCCAGGCTCAGTTGTGAAATCCATCTTTTCTGCAGAACACATGTGATGTATGGATGGATTTCACAAGCACGTGAATCACACCTCTGTCCTTCACGGAGGATTACTTCATTGTAATTTCTGGACATGCAAACTAGAATCACAAAGTGACAATGCCAGCCATCTCTGGAGGTCATCTTGTTCAATTCCACTGAACAGTTAGGGCCAACTGAGCAAGTTGCCCAAGATTAGTTCAGTTCTGAATGTCTGCACAGATTCCTGTCAGCACAACCTGTTCCAGTCTGACCTCACTCACAGTAGAAGAAAAGTTGTCTTATGTTCAGAGGAAACTTCAGAGCTTCAGTTCATGCCCACTGCCTCTTCTCCTGGTCACCATTGACAATTGTGCTCCATCTTTTTCACATTCCACTCATCCAGTTCCTGGTGATCTTTGTGGCCTTTTGCTGAACTCTCTCCAACTAAATCAATCTCTCTGTTCTGCTGGTGAACCCAGCATCCCAGATGTAACTCAGCAGTGTTAAGTAGAGGAGAAGATCACCTCCTCAACCTAGATTCCCCAGTTGCCCACTAGATGCCCCAGCTCCTCCTCTCAAAGCTGCTTTCCATTCATGGGTCTTTCACCTTGTACTGGTGCATGAAACTATTCCTCTCTGGGTGCAGTATTATTCATTTCCCTCTGCTGAACCTCATTAAGTTCATATCCCATTTCTCCCACCTTTCCTCTGAATGGCAGCACACTTACATGGTGTTTCAGCTGCTCCTCCCAGTTTTACCTCATCTGCAAATTGTCTGAAGGTGTATCCTGGCCCATCATCAAGTTTTTGCCAAGAACTGACTGCTGGGGTATGCTACCAGGGATTGGCTGAACTTCATGTCATTTATGACAACTCTTGGAGCCTGGCCGCTCAGTTAGTCTGCAGTGCACCTCATTGCCCACACATCCAGCTTGTAAAAAAACAGGGGTTCGTCTGTACATAATGCATTGGTGGGAAATAGTGCAGGCACATTCTTAAAGGATCTGTACTGGTAAAATACTAAGGTCTGTCTTTCAGAGGGGTCGGTACAGGATTACACTCACCAATCATACAGGAATCCATGACTAAAGGTTGCAGTATTGTTAGTTGGGATTCTACAGCTGAATTCATTAATTTCTGTTCAAGTCCTTAGAGTGACTACTTTCCACATAGCTTGGGTTGTGACTATTAATGCTATATTTAACCTCAAAAACAGTGATTACTTATAATTAACCTTTCTACTTTACTACTTTTCCTTCCTTATGTTGTTGAGGAAGACAAATATATGCTATACATGGACAATTATATTCCATTTCTGAACAAGCACCAGAACATTTTAATTTACTTCCTACTAATCTAGATGGAGGAAAAATGAATTTTAAATGTCTGTAAAATTCTGCTCTATTTAGCTGGGAAAAAAAATAAATAAAATAAGACCAATAGCATAGCTTTGGATATATATGTAATACTTTAACAGATGCCATCAGTCTATTTTTTTTTATGAGTTTCAGTGCATGCTTCCCTGAATTGATTATCTCTTGTCATCAGTTTTATTCTTCTGTTCTGGATTTTCATATCTATATATACATATATTACCATGCATAATTGTGAAATAAAGGGTATCCTTAGGTTGTGAATAGTACACTAGTTATAAACATCCCCGAACCTGAATCCAACTTTTCTTACATAACAGCAGTATTTCATTTTGCAGATCAGCGTTCTCAGAAGCTCTACAAAAAATATTAAACCAAACCAACACAATATGAAACAAGTACCAATGGCATTTTGCATATATATATATAATCTGTATTTCTTTCCCTCCTCCTAACTCATGATTATTATCTGCAATTAAAATGTAATTTATGTTGTAATTTATTGAATAATGGGTTCTTCTTTAAGAAAAAAAGAAATGTGTTTTACAAAAAGAATTCACTGGGAATAATCTATATAATCTGCTACAAACTAATAATTCTGTGTATCAAAGAATCTCTCCCAAAACTTGGTGATGCCTTTACATATAATGATTCAGCTCACAAAAGTCATAATACTGTTCCAAGCTTTTCAGCTGATGCTTCCTGGGAAAGTTCCTCTGAAAATGATGTTTAGCTATGTGTAGAAGGAAAAGAAATGAAGACAACTTAGAAAAATGAAAAATTCATTACTTAGAATAAAGAAAAAAGAATTGCAGAATCTCCACTAGTAATAAGAAAATCTATCAAAGGAACTGGGACTGGATAAAGGAAGTCAAGGATGCCAGTCATCAAATGGAGATTCAGAAGACAAAGATGTTTATTAATTTTTTACTCTATAGTTATATCTGTAGTCAGGAACTGTTTTGCTTTGATATAACTCTATTTTCAACCTAATCTCTTTGTCTGTCATGTCTGTCTTCTGGGTTATACTTTTATATAGAGGTATAATATTGCTACACTTAATGATCTTATATTTATATATAATCTCAAATCAATACTTTAAATAATTTTTTCGCTGCTGATGCACTTTGGGAGGAGCAAAATGTATGGACCACCATGCATCAAGATAATATCATTTTTATCCAGCTGATCCTGCTCAATATATATCTCAATTTAAAGAGTTTTTTCTCCAGGAAAAAATGAGCGTGCTGATATGACATGATGAAACTGAAAGTTATTTCTGAATCCTGAACAAGTTAGATGTAAAACTGATAATTCTCTTTATTCTTGTTGCAGTTTTATCTGACAGGAAGCTCCCAGTGTGACAAGAGAGGGAATCAGAAAAAGGTAATACTCACGGGTTGAAAAAAGGACAGTTTAGTAAGAAAGAAAAGGGGGGAGGAATAATAATAATAATAATAATAACAGAAAATACAAAACAAGCCCAGCCCTGTCCCAAGCTGCAGCAGCCCCATCAACCAGCTCCCTCCAGTTTACTGTTCAGCATGACTCCACATTGTATGGAATATCCCTTTGGCCAGTTTAGGGAAGGTGTCCTGATTCTGTCCCCTTCCAGCTCCTCACTGGTATCCCTCCAGCTTCCTCACTGGTAGTACAGGACAGCTGATACATCCTTGATGTTTCCTCCAAAATACTATATCTATTTTGTACCTACTCCATATATTGGAAAATTCTTTAAAAGCCTCAGTTCTCAAGTTAGTGAGAATCTTTTTAATAAGGTCCTCTCTAAAATTATTTAAAACCAATTAATAGGCCTTCTTAGTTGTACGAGAATTTCACTTATGTATGTCATTTATCTATGACACTTATTCCCAGAAGATTTTATAGGGTTGTCTTTGCTCTTAATCATGCATTTCTGATAGGACAGACTTGTAAATTAATCCACTGCATTAGTAATTTTTAAGTTCTACTTCGAGTCCTGATTTTTGAACATTAGTGAGTAAATTTGAATTAGTGTGAAAATGGTTGCATGTTGCCTTGTACAGCTCATCACGATTTCTCTATTTTTACTAGTAACTACAAGCTGGATGTTTATTAGCTTAATACTTGTTTGAAATATATACTCAATATTATTATACAGCCACTAATTGTATTGGTTTCCCTGGGCAACTTGCTCTGGGCATTCCTTCTTGTGGGAGAGTTGGGGGTTCAGACAGGATGGACCCAGAGTTCCCTTCAGACCTTAACTGTTCTTTGATTTTGTCCAGCACTCTGCTGTGCTGCACAGATGCATCAAGCCTTCTTTGCACTGAGGAGATGGTGTCAGAAATCCTTTACACTCGTCCTGAAGTATGCAGTTTGGAAGAATGATAGTTCACAATGTTCCTATGACCTCAGACCTGTCTCAACTGATCCTGCCACAGCTGTACGATATCCCTATCATCTACTCTACTACAATCACCATCTTCATCACAGGGAATCTGGATCCATCTGACTTAAAGCAGCTTAAAGTAGTTTCTCAGTGTTTCAGGCAACATTCATGACAGCTGAGTGTCTTTTATTCCTTATCTGCTTTTGCCAGTGTGAGAGAAGTAACAGTAAAAAGCTTTTGTTTTCACGTTGTCAACCCTGTGCATAGACTTATCTCAATTTGTGCTTGTATTTCTTTTGAGCTCATGCATTTCTTTTGTCTGAAAATCCCAAATTTCTGTTGGATTTATAATTACAGTCTTATGTAAAATAATCTTAAATACATAAATCCTTGCTGAAATGTTGGTCAGCCAGCCTGGCTGAAAAAAGAGAACATTTCATTCCAAGCATAAAAATATGTTTTAATTAAACCTTCTAAAGAATATATTTTGGTATGTGTGACAGTTTGTATATCTATTCTATTCTCTTATTAGAAACACACTATCACAGATGGTGGAGAAGAAGTGGTTCTAAGCCACACGTATAACACATACATTGTATTTTAAAATCACGCTTGTACAGTAAAAATAAAGTTAATGATGAAATAAATATGGTGTTATATGACAAAATAAACAAAGCATGCTACTGCAGTGTTTCCCTTCCCTTGCAGAATGTGTGGAAGCTGTGTAAGGACTATGTATGTTATATCTGGTACATTTGGTAGCATGACAGAGGTCCCCATGATTACTCCCCTCCACTCATATGTGTACAAGCATGTTTCATCAAAAATTCTGAGCTAGCCTTGTCTACTTTTAGCCTTTCCTTTCTCCATAGCTCAGATAACATAGTGGCCTGTACTGAAATTTTTACTTGATCAGTCTATTTTATGAATGTTTTAACTGCTGAATTACCTTATCAATAAAGAAGCAACTCCTACAGTTGTATCCTAAATCAGTAAATCCTCAGGATCTGTTGATCTTTCTGTCAAGGTAGATTTATCTCTGATGAGACGCCGTCCTGTTTAAGCATGTGACCAAACACTTCTTCCTATAAGGCTGGTTAGTGTCTCTTCATATGCATTTCCTTTACTGTAAAGAGGCTGTGCTGCATCCAGTCTGAGAAGAAAGGGGAAATATTGTGAGATCTAGGGGTACTGGTTAAGCTCACGTGGAACTACAGTACATACATGCACTCATACCAGCAATTTAATCATAACAGGAGAAAGATCAGAAACTCTGAGGAACAATGCATAAGTCTCAGTTTTTTCGCACAGTAGATTTAGTGACAGAGCCAAAACGTGCCCTTTCCCTTCCCTTCTTCTCTCCCCAGAACCAGCAGTGTGTGTTTCAGACACGCAGTTGCATAGCCTGCCTTTCCTTTCCCAATTTTATGATTTCTGAATTTGCCTGTACAGCAGAGCCCTCATGCACTGTCACAGATGGGTATATATCTAGTGCAACCATCAAATACCATTCTCTCTCTCTGTCTCTATTATATTCAAATCGCTGTGTGAAATTTTACAGTAACTCTAGCGTATGCTTCAGCATGGTGTGTTAAAAATTCCTTTCCTTTCATTTCATTTTGTTTCCATTCATTTCCTTTTTACACTGTAAGAAAATGAATGGGATTTATTTGAGGATGAATTTTTGATTACCAGATAAGATTTTCTGATGACAGAGCACCTCTTCACTGAAATCATAAAGTAAGCTAGATTAAAAGCACATGAGTCTGAAATGTCATAGTTCAGGATAAAGATTTGTTGGCTAAAATTATTCAAACTCCAATAAAACAACCTTCATTTTAGTTGCAGAAATCTCTGAAGTCCTCTCCATAGTCTGAATTAGAGCATTTTTCAGAGCTGATGGCTGCTTTGGTCACAGCTAGGATGTAGAAAGGAGATATGCCTTTGAGTGAAAGGAGTGATGCCTCACTAATTTCTAATTTCATTTTTTTGGAAGAAGAAAGCAGACAAAAGTATCTAAAAAACAATAAAAGATCAACAATGATTAAAGATCAGTACTTTTCAACAGGCTTGCAAGACAATGTATCTGATGGCATTATTTTCCTCTTTTTCCACAAATATTCAAACCGGAAAGCAAGATTAGAAAAAAAGGAATCAAAATAAATGGGGTTGATGGTACTACAGATCTTTCTGTTGCTGTGGTAGTCATTACAAGTAGCTTTTTTTTTTTTCATTTTGATGATCACAGCAGTCCAAAAGTATTACCAACAAAGTATAGAATATTTTTTTCACTATATCTATGCTTATTTTAATATGTATGAGTAATTCTGTTGAATTCTATGAAACATTTGAGTTTAACCACCTTTTCCCTATATCATTTCAGCTTAGAACTTGTGAACATAAAATATGGATTTACCTATTATGTTTAACCTGAAAAACAAACATTTTTTATATGGCTGCAGATCTTTACACCACGATCCTTGGAAGGCTGAGTAAGTTAACTGTATCTAATAGTCTGAGTCTACTTAACTGTATGTAATGTAGCAATAACCCAAGGACAACTGCCCCTTTTCTCAAAAATATAGTAGCAGTATCCTTTTGGCTTTTCATAATGGGAATAGATATGGACTAAATTACTTCCTCTTGTCTTAGTTTTTTTCGTCTCAGTTCTTAGACCTGAAAGCATTATCTAGTTTTATATGTGCATATATTTTAACATATGCATTGTACTGGATATGCCTGGCAAGGTTTCAGCAGCAACGCAGCTGATCTCAGTCTCTATGGCAGGAAAACAGGGCCTGCCCAATTTGAGACACAGCTGGTTCCAGACAGCCCTGCAGCCACCCCTCCGCAGCCACAGCTGAGGCTATCTATGACATTGTTGGAACTTCTGAAAAATACGACTAAGAAAGGGCAAGACACTGCACAACAATGAGGAAAAAATGTATAAGGAACTGCCCTAAAATACTGAGGTGATAGAAGAAGAAAAAAATGAAGAAGGAGAGGTAGTGCTCTAGATGGCGGAGAAGAGCCCTGAACTTTGGTCACAACAACCCCATACGTTGCTACAGCGGGACAGCTGCACAAAGGAAAAGGATGTGGGGATGCTAGTTGACAGCTGCTGAACATGAACCAGCACTGTGCCCAGGTGGCTTATGTCAGAAATAGTGTAGTCAGGAGGAGCAGGAAGGTGATCATCCCCTCTACTCAGCACTGGTGAGGCTGTACCTCGAGTACTGTGTTCAATTTTGGGCCCTTCATTACAAGAAATAGGCCCTGGAGCTTGTCCAGAGGAGGGCAATAAATCTGATGAATGGTTTGAAACACAAGGCTTATGAGGAGCAGCTGACGGAACTGAGATTGTTCAGTATGGAGAAGAGGAGGCTCAGAGGACACTTTATTGCTCTCTGCAGCTACCTGAAAGGAGGTTGTGGTGAGGTGAGGATCAGCCTCTTCTCTCAGATAGCTAGTGATAGGATGACAGGTTGTCTTAAGTTGTGCTAGGGGAGGTTGGATAATAAGAACAATTTCATCTCAGAAAAAGTGGTCAAGCTTTGGAACAGGCTGCCCAAGGAGGTTGTAGTGTCACCATCCATTGAGGTTTTCAAGAAAAGAGTAGGTGTGGCACTTGGGGAAAGTTTAGTGGGCATGGGGGAGATGGGTTAGGGCTAGGGTTGACAGTTAGAATAGATTACCTTAGATGTCTTTTCCAACCTTAATTATTCTGCGTTTCCCTGCAGCCTGTGGAAGACACACACTGGTAGGTGGGAAAAGTGTTAGGAGTAAGAAGTGGCAGAGAGGAGATCAACTGGAATGCCCATTTCCTATCCCTGGTGAGTTCTGGGGCAGGAGGAGGCAGAGGAGTTGGCAATATGGAATTTCATGTTTGTTTCTCGGTACCCAACTATTTTAACTGGCAATCAATTCAATTAATTTTTCCCAAGTCAAGTTTGTTTTGCCTGTGTCAGTAGGCAATAACTGATCTTGTTCTTATTTCAGCCCTTTTTCCTCTTTCCTTCTCCACAGCCTGTCCTACTGTGGAGTTGGGAGCAGAGCAAGATGAGCTGAGTTGGTATCTGGCAGTCACTGAAGGTCCTAACACTGCAACTGTGCATAAAGGGTATTAATTAAAAGTTTCAAATATTTTACATGCTTTTTATATGAAAAAAAATTTTACAGTATACTTCTCTGGCCTGTATTAATCCTACTGTGGAAGACACTTGATGTATAAGCATAACCGCTTCCAGTTAAATACTAGATCTTTGTAAAGACAACAGTCTCACTGAGTCTCCTATTCTAATACAGGCTGCAAAATTAGAAAACATAAATGTCTAACATAAAAATACAAAAACAACAAATTAAAGCATCCGAATTTATGGCTTTTAATATAAGCTTCTTACCATCTAGACAGAACAAAGCAGCACAAGCAAAATTCTTAGGCTGGCAGTTTGCTTTATATATGAATTTTCAACATTTTCTCCTCCTTCTTATGTAAAGTTATTAACTTTCTCCAGAAATTAGAAAATACAAACCTGTACAATGCAGCTAAACCTATGTGATAAGAGAAAGTAGAAAAGAAAAAAAAAAAAGTTGTTACATGCACATTTATTTGTTTCAATTCTTCTTTAACAGGTAAAAATTTGAGATGCAGTTGTCTACATAAATGTTACTGCCAGCATCTTGCATTCACAGATTGCCTTTAGGATATCATATGTTAATTATAATTGATTTGCATATCACTGACATTGCTACAGAAAAAAAGAAGTAAAATGGTGAAGTGGATCAAGTCACTTTGCTGGAGTGTGAAATTAGCCAAGCCAGAACAGAAAAATAAAATGAAAGTCACCACAATCTAAATAAAGAAACAAGGAAAGAGAAAGTAATTTCTAGAATAGTTTCTTTATTAGCAGAATACTAGGTATATTTTTAATCTAATGAAAACAGAGTGTTTTGTTCAAAAAGGAGTAAACTCCTGTATTTGAGGTTCAGAGTGTCATGGTGATGTTGCTTCCAGTATGTTCTTTCCATGGTCAATTTGGTAAGTTCAATACCTGTTTCATTTTGCTATAGCTGTGTTTATAGAGTACAAGGATGCTTTATGGGATAAGGTGTTACTCATCATGATGATGTCACTTCTCACGATGAAGGTATCAAAGTCTACTTCTTCATGAGTACATTTATTCTCTTTATGGAACAGATTTTGGGATCAAACCCACTGAAAGAACTAATTCTGATAATGTTTTACTTCATTATTGCTCCCCTATTGCTTTGAAAGTGAGGTGTTGTGGTTTTTTTTTGTTTGTTTTTTTGGGTATGAGCTTCTTTTCACCATCTGTTTTTATTTTGAGGAATGTCTCACTACCTGACAATCATGGCTTTTTTAGTACTGGCTTACATTTATTTTTGTAAAATAAATACATTGAGTCTGAACAAGCATAAAGATGATACTTAAGTAAGGATTTGCTCCATTTAAGCCAAGCTTATAAGCTCTAAGAACATTTGAATTTTTATGCTGCAGTTTATTGCAGTGGTGCCATTTGGGCTGTTAAAGTTATTTCAACATTTCCATTACCAAGGCCCTGTTATCTGAAACTGGCAATTCAGCCAAAGAAACCTTCTACAAAAATATCCACAGTTCTGGGCTGGAATTGTTATCTAATTTCACTCTGCAGCAACACAGTTGGCTAAAATGAAGTCAAAATCAAAGTATTCAGAAGCTGTAAAACACACATCATTTAATTATATTTGAATTCTGTGCTTCTATTACCGAAGACTCCTTTTCTCTGTAGAACAGGAATCCATTAAATGAGTGAAGGTCACTGTAGGAATGCACACAAAATATGTATCTTTATTTATTTCTTTGTCCTATTGGGATCTACTGCTCATAACTATAGAAAGACATAAGAACACAATTAAAATTTCTGGTGTATCAAAACTTACACACCATACACACTATTATTATTGTTACTATAAAGTGAAGAGTAAAAGGATAACTGCATTTATCAACATATGTATTTTATATCTTAACATACATATATTATGCATTAAAAATGACAATAGAAAAGTACAAAAAATATGCTACAATTGTGTAGCTATGTCTATGACAACAGGTATCAGTATCACGGATAAATTATAAACTTAATAAAGAATTTTATGTATCCGATAGGTTTGTCTGTTCCTTTGTTTTCTTTTGTTTTGTTTTCTACATGTATTATATTTTTTTTTCATTGTTTTTCTTCCACTTGCAGTAGCAAGATATTTCTGGTGGGAGGCAGAGCTTTGGTCTATATTGTTGTGATGTTCCTTAGTCTCTTTTATCTTTCACATTGCCTTTGGGTAACATTGCCTCCTGATCCTTTACTAAGAAATAAAAGGCATGGAAAACGTAGCATCTTCCTTTTCACTTCCCTTGTGCAGAGAATACACTTTTAGTTCAGCATGTCAGGCCATTCTCAGAAGGTAATTTAAACACTGAAACTTGAAAAATCCTTGCAACCTGTTTTTGGTATGTCTTGATATCATATTAAAGATCTAGTATTGTAAGTTATAGCGATGATAATTGTTTATACGTTCCAGAATGGATGTTTTCTGTGTTGCTTTCTAGAATCCCAGTCCCTGTTTTTGTGTTGCCATGTTTTGTTTGCTGGAAGGACAAGACACAGGAAGGCATCATCCCTACATGCACTGATAACTACACAGAAAAAGCACAGATTTATGAGCCCAAAAGTTGCTGCAAAATACTCCACAAAGTCCAAAGTCAGTCAGCCAGAAAAATCAAAAAAGATCAGGTTGAGCTCAATATAGCCTCAGTGCCTTCAAAAGAAAAGAAAAGAAAACATATAAAACTCCCAGCTGAAGGCAGACTCTGAAATGATCTGAAGTTGGTACTTTCTTTTAGGTTTTGTTTTGTTAGTGTAAAGCTCTTTGTCTTGTCAAATCTTTGGTAAACCTCATTGTTTTTATGAACTTTTCCTAAAGCAACTGAAGTAAAATGGAATAAAATAATCATGTCCTTATGAGAACACATAAATGCTTAAAATTATGATGAAAATATTCTGTATTGTGAGCATCTGGGATATATAATGAGCTATGTGAGAATTAGAATAGTTCTGTTGGAAGGAACGTTCAAGGATAATTGAGTTCCACTATCTGACCTCTTCAGGTCTAACCAAAAGTTGAAGTGTGTTACTGAAGGCACTGTCCAAATAAATCTTGAATATTCACAGCTATAGAGCATCAGCCACCTCTCTAAGAAGCCTGTGCTCCTAGAGGAAAAAATATTTCCTACTCTCCAGTCTGAATCTCCCCTGGAACAGCATGGTGCTGTTCCAGAGCATCCTATCAATGCGAGCACCTCTCAGCCTCCTTTTCTCCCAGCTGGACAACCCAAGTGTCTCAACCCCTCCTTGCAGTAAATGGCTCCTAGCCCTGCCACCAGCTTTGCTGTCCCCCTCTGGTTGCTTTCAAGTACCTCACCATCCTTTTTATGTTGTGCAGACCAGAACTGCACACAGTACTCAAGGTGAGGCTGCACCAGTGCTAAATACAGCAGGAGAATCTCTTCTTTGGCTGGCTGGCTGTGCTGTGTTTAATGCACCCCAAGCTGCAGTTTGCCTTCCTGGCTGCCAGGGCACACTGCTGGCTCATGCTGAGCTGCTGTCACCAGCACTCCAAGGTACCTTTCTGCTGAACTGCTCTCTAGCCACTCATCTCCCCATCTGTGCCTGTTTTCTGGCATTTATTCAATCCCTGGTGCAGAACCTGGCATTCTCGTCTGTTGAATGTCATACCATTGCTGATTGCCTGGTGCTCCAATGTATCTAGATCTCTGCAAAGCCTCTCCAGAGAGTCAAAGCACCTCCTGATCCAGTATCATTAGCAAAAAAGCATTGCTAAGAAAGCACTCAACTCCTGCATGGAGATCTTTCATATTCATTTGTCAGACTGTTACACATCACAGATTTCATCCACAAACTGAGGAAAAACTGAAAAGTATGAACAGGAGTGGTTTTTTTTTTTTTTTTGTCATTTATTAGTATACAATGAATGAATTTGCCATTCTAATTGTAGTTTGATTATCATCTTATTAAGAAATTAAAATAAAAATTCCAGCTGACAGATGACAGTGATTTCAGGCCCCAACTGATACTTTTGTAGGATAAGAGTAACATCTTAAATGTAATGTGTGTATTGCATAGTTTTAATGTCTTCTTAGATGATACCTTAATTTCTTTTGATGAGAGGAGTGATTCTTATCCAAGGGATTTGCAATAAAAAGTATTACTTAATTCATTTATCATATCTAGACGTATCTGTATTAACTGTTCTCTGACATACGTGTGGAATATGAAGAGCTGATGATAAGCCATCTTTATTACAAACAGATATAGCAAGTGAGTGGAGTTATGCCAGTGTCTGGACATACAAATTGAAGTGGTATTCCTAATGTATTTAGGAAACTTTTATGCCTAGCTGATAAATCTTTTCAGAAAATCAGAGTACTTTGAATTAGTAAAATAATAATTATGCACTTTTTTTTTTTTTTTAATTGGAATAGTAAAATAATTGCTAAAACAGTGAAAATCTGAATGGTATCCAGATTTTATTGGACAACATCACCACACCAGTCAGTGTTCCTGAACACCCTGCTGAATCTGATGTTTCTTGTTTTACAACCAATGATTAATACTAATGTTTTCTGTATTTGTTAACTTCAGCAAAGAATTAAGAGGAAAGAGTGCACAAGGATCTATATATAGATTGCATTATATTTCTGCCTCTAAGCAAACTGGAAATGATTTGAATTAAGAATCACTACAAACTGTTTTCCCATTCCTTACTCCCTTTTACATTTACATGGCATAAAATAGAGTTTCAAAGGAACTGTAGAAAAGGAGAGACTTATGGTCCTTTCTCACCACCATATGCAGTTGTTTCTTTGCTGTTTTTCAGGTGGCTCTGGTGGCAGATGGATGGTGAAGGATTGCAAATACAATTTTTTAAAGACTTTGTTTCCTGCTGCCAAGTGAAATAGGCGTATTGCAACAGTATGAGTTGGGCTACTTTAGTAGGTGGTCCTACTTTATTCCTAGGACAGAAATACAATAATTTAAATCATATGTACAGTACTTAATTTGTTTCTTGTAAATATTCAAGCTATAATGTAATTTTTATTTTCTTTATTGCTAACCTACTGTTTAGACACATTTGAGAAATCAAGTGTTATGCTACTTTATATATTTATATATTTTACACTGGAACTTGTAATTGCACAGCTAATTCTTTTTGATTGTCGAGCACTGTTTGTTTGGTCCTTGTTTTCTGAATATGTGGTTGATGGTGTTTGTTCCACATGATAGGTAAGATCTGTGCTGAATGTATCCTGACACTGTACTGGATGGAGACAGCAGCATCAGGCATGCTGTTCTGTAGTAGCAAAAATATTAAAGTTATTTGTTTAGGTGTTGATCCCAGTTGTATTGATGTAGAATCCACAGTTTCATTAAAAGGGAACACAGAATATTCCATACAGTGTTTTATAAGAATAGCATAAACTCATTGCTTACTCCTTCATTTTTCTAGGCTGAAGTGTAACAACAGATTTTCTCTTTGATTTTTGAAGAGTCATACACAGTAATTGAACCTCTGTGGCATTATCCCATTGTTATCCAATGAAATGGGAGTGCATGACATTGGAGACCCCTTCATTTTATTTTACTGTCACAAGTCAATTTTATTTTATTTTACTTTTTATTGAAAACTTTCTGAACAGCTGAAGAAATGAACAGCTCCACATTTTATTGCAGAACAGTCTCAATGATTATTCCTGTCCATAGAACATATGCTAGATATGAGCATGTCAGGCAACTGCTTTGAAGAAAAAATAATTATTTTGCTTAGTATTTTATTGCATTTTTTCTCTGTGTTTAAGAGGAATGTGTTAAATCTAACTATTGCTTTAAAAGAAAACTAAAAGTTTTTATATTTTTTTAGAACGTTCATAATATCATAGAACTATAGAATCATAGGATGGCTTGAATTAGAAGGAACTTCAAAGATCACATAATTCCAACAGCCATGGGCAGGATTGCTGACCACTAGATCAGGGCTCAGGGCTCCATCCAGCCTGGCACTGAACACCTCCAGGGATGGAATTTTTCCCAGAATTTGTTCCAGTGTCTCATCACTCTCTGAGTGAAAATTTTCCCTCTGACAGCTAATCTAAATCTCTCTTAAGTTTAAAACCATTTCCCCTTGTCCTATCACTATCACACCATGTCAAAAGTTGGTCTGCCTCCTGTCTGTAAGCTCCCTTTAAATACAGAAAGGCGTCAGTGAAGTTTTCCTGGAGTTTTCTCTTCTCTGGGCTGAACAAGTCCAGCTCCCACAACTTTTCTTCATAAGAGAGGTGCTCCAGCCCTCTGGTCATCTTCATGACTGTCCTCAAGACCCACTCCAAGAACTTTACATCCTTACTGTGCTGGGAGCCCAAGGCTTGGATGCAGTACTCCAGATGGGACCTCACAAGGGCAGAGAGAAACAATCTCCTCCCTTGTTCTGCTGGTCACCCCTCTTTTGGTGCAGCAAAGTCTATCTGTCTCTCTGCAAGATCCTAATACATAGTCTTGTCATTAGCCTTGAAGTGATTTCTATAATTCATACTGCCAGAAGTAGAATGAAAATTAATTACATAAATATGCACTGAATATTCTGCAAAGAAGAAAAGATGTGGTATGCACATATGCACACAGAGTAACAGTACTTTTCAGGCTGGAGTTTTGGTGGTGTTTGGGGGGTATTTCTGTTCTTTGTTCTTGACTAAGTAGCGTTCATAGTTAAAAAATAATGGGTATTGTTCTGTTGCTTTATTCCTAAATTGAAGTACTTGTGTTTTTCATATACCTCATAAAAAGTTGTACAGAAAATACTGTCTTCTGAGTACATGTGATGCACCTGCCACATTTCTGCTTGCTGCAGCAGACACCACTTCACCAAAGCTACCATAAAACTGTGTTTGTTATTTCAAGCATCCCATGGGATAGATTAGGAGCCTGAAAGATCATGGTAACTACTTGTGGAGTTCCCAGCAACTGTGGCATCTACCCATCTAATCCTCAGGGTCATTATCTGTGAAATGAGGCAGTGGGAGGCTCAGTAAGGCAGCTGCATTACTTCTTCCAGCACTTCTACAGGTAAGACAGAAAAACATCTTGCAAAGAAAAAAAAAGAATTGAACACAAAGGGTGAATTAGAAATTAAATTGCTACATTTCAATCATGAATTACAAATCTAGGACAGTGTCCAAGAGAAGCATATGCATCCACACAACCTTATTTTTGAATTGGTATTGAGATATTTTTAAGCATATTTGCTGAAATTCGTAGTCCTCATTTCATTTTAGCACACTGTGAATAAGTTACTGCCTAGCAAATTATTCAGTTTGATCTTTAAGTCCTTTTTACTGTCCTAAGGCTTAAATTCAAATCAGTGATTCTGTGATTCTGTGATTCTGTGATTCTGTGATAATGAGTATGGCATTCTAAATAACAATGATTTGGAATTAAAAGCATAAAAGAATAGTTACAAAAGTAAACAAGAGATGAGATAATTAATTCACCATTATCAAGTTTGAAGATCTTGGAGAAAGTCTTCTGAAGTCCAGATTTACTTTTGTTATTTCCTGTCACATAACAAAACTGTTCATTATTTTGCATTTGCAGGTAAGCAGTAGTCTGAAATTGATCTCTGACTTCCCAAAGAGTCTGAGCAATACATACAAGTGTGCTAATGTGATATTCTGCTGGAGAACACACTCAGACATTTCTATGTATGGATTAGCAATCCTATCATTAAAGTGTTTGTTTCCTTCTCTTTTTATTATTTCAAATATTCATTTCATTTAGTATCAGTGATACCTTGGCCTCATTCCTGGGCTGGCTAAGCTACAACATCTGTACAGTCCCAAAGCCTTCAGTGTGGTGAGTGCTGAATGAGCTATTTAGGGCACACACCTGAATTCAGAAAATGAATCCAAAAATGGAAATGAGATTTCTGCTGTTTAGGTGCCCTTAACCAGCTGACCAAGGAGGTCAAGAAACAGAAGAGCAAACAGAAGGTGATGACAGTACTAGTCAAGTGGAACCATCCCCTAAATGTAGATTTTACCTCCTTTTAAAAATATAAGTTATTTAAATAATGAAGTATTCTTTGATTTAATGTACTTTTAAAATTTTTCCTTTCTATTAGGGGTGATTTATGCAATCCCTGTGTGAGGATGAATACAAGAAAGAAGTATGTCTGAAGTAAGAGCAAATACTGGTGTACTATTCATGTCACTAAATATGCTGAAGAACAACCTGAAAGCAAAAGTTTCCAAATAGTTAAAAAATAATAATAATTAAAGCCAATTGTATAGGACTTTTTTTTTTTTTTTTTTTCCTGCATGTTAGCCCAAGGAACACTGACTATGCTGAGACGTTTAAATTTTAGAGATAACTTTTGGCAAGAATTGATCATTACTTTCCTGTGAGATTAAATACATCTGCATCTAAGTGGAGAAGAGAAGTCAATATTGGACAAATAGAGACTTGTTAGAAACATAAAATAACATTAATTTAGAATTACATCACACTGCTGAAAGTCAAAACAAGTAATATGATTCCCCAGTTCCAGTAAGAGTAACTATCATTTCATTACATTTTTAAGAGTCAGGCAACTATATATCTATATTCTATATATTCTATATACATTCTATATATTCATTTCTTAACATAAATTATGAAAGAAACATCGTTAATAATGTTTTTGCGGCAATTTCAATGCATTTTTCATGTAATGATTATAATTTCATTGGGAATGTTTTAATAGATTATGGAGTATATAAATGAATTTGAAATCATCTCAGATAAATGTAAAAGAATGGCATATATATTAATTCTTCTATATCTTCATCGTGAAAACATCCAGATAAGAAAAAAAAAAAAAAGTATAATATCTAGCTGAAGTAATTCAACCATATTTCATGCTCCTTATGTTTTTATTTCAAATATAATTCTTTTTGCTCCTCTGGGGATGAAAAAAAAATGTAATTTGCTTTTAATTTCATAAAAAGTGATATCAACAATATCTGCAAGCCTTAAGAAGATTTATCATACTGGAGAAAAATATCTCGGAGCATTAAACTGAAAGCACCTTTAAAAGATAGTCCTGTAGTACAAAGTTAATTCAAGTTAAGTAGGAAAAGTGTACTCAGCATTACATTCTGCTTTGATAAAACTTTTCCTTTAATTAATTCATCAGTCATTCCATTAAGGAAAACAATTTGCTTAATTCTGAAGAAAAATACAAATACTGTTAGAGAGTATTTATGTACCATAGAACCTTAAGCCTGTTGAGAATAAAAATCAATTTTTATTAGAGCATTCTTCTTTTGATGTCTCACCGCAAGAAGAAAGAGCTCAGGAAACCTTTTTGTTGAGCTCTGAATTCAGCCCAGTGGCAGTTTTTGTATGGTCCGGGTCAAACAAACAAACAAAGAAAACCCACTGGAGGGTCATAAAAAGTACTAAAGATAACATCCTGCAGCAACGGCACTGTCAGAGGGGCACTGAAATCATTTCAGTACAGAAAGACAAAGGGAGAGGCACAGAGCAGTGCAGTGATCACAGCAAACTGCAATTGCTGAGGAAGTGCAAACGTTCAGACGTTTGGCTGCTTGGTAGGATTCTCCACTGCTTGCAAAGATCTCTTTTTTTACCATCTCATTTCAGACATAGTTTAGAAGTGTGACTGACTTAAAGTCAATACTAATCTAGATTTTATTGTCTCTGCATTGTCTACGTTTCAGTTGAGATTTTAAGTTGGCCTGTGTCAAACTGAAGATCATGAAGTCCTGGTATCAAATTATTAGTTGCTGTTAACAAAGAATAGCTTTTTCACATGATTACACTGAAACTGACTTTTTTGTTGTGTCTTTTGTTTTGTTTTGTTTTAGCTGAGGGTCTTTCTTCTGATGCAGCTCAGGTACCCCTTAATGGCCGTTTTTGTAAGAGGCTGGAAACCTTATTTCTGCTATCTTTTCACTTAAATGCCATTCCTAGAGAGAACCACTTCTGTACTGTGGTACACTAGGTACTATGTTAGAGGTGAGAGGAAATCTTAACATTCACAGCTAAGTATTCATGTTAGCTTTCCTCACAAGTAGGTAATGCTGTGCAACGTGTATCATTTTCTGTCAGAGATCATGACCTGCCTTTGGTAATTCATGGTAGGAACATACAAGGAGAGGAAGAATGTGCTTGCATCCAAAGATTTTTGCCATGTTTTTAAGTGGTGGCTAAGGAAAATCAATACATTTGGAGACACTACATGTGGCATTCATTTGTCTGTCGTCTGAAATTTGGGAAGAAAATTCTCTAACCCCAATGTGGTGTTAGAAAGAGACATTCCTTTATTTCTTATGACACGTACCGGACGATTTGACAAATCAAGAAGAAGCTCTCAGAATTTCCTGACTGTTCCATGTTCCAGACATGTCTCTGATTGCTTCTGCACAGCGCTGGTGCAGCCTCACCCCGGACACTGGGTGCAGTTTTGGGTGCCACAATATAGGAAAGACATAAAACTATTAGTATCCAAACTGGGGCAACAAAGATGAAGAAGGGCCTGGAGGGCAAGACGTGTGAGTAGGGGCTGAGATCCCGTGGTTTGTTCAGCCCAGAGCAGAAGAGGCCGAGGAGAGGCCTCATGGCGGCCTACAGCTCCTCACAGGGAGCAATGGGAACAGCGCTGAGCTCTGCTCCTCCAGGGCCCAAGGGAACAGCATGGAGCTGCAGGGGATTTAGAGAGTTCCATTTTCATTTCTGCTTCCAGTGTAAAGCCAGTGGAAAATATGCTGAAAGAAAAAAAAAGAAAAACAAAAAAACACTGCGTATTTGTTTGTCCAGAAATAACTTCTCAGAGAAAAATTAGTTGTGATGTGGCAAGCATGGTTAAAGCAAATGACAAAATACAGCGCATATGTTCACATTTTCCTCATTAAAATGAATTTGTGTGCAAAAAAGAGTTAAAGTAAAAAGCACAGAAACTATAAACCTTCTTCTACACAATTAAAAGCCAGTAAGGTTAAAGTAGAAGCCTGTTACTGTTATTCATGAAGTAAACATGCATCTCAGTTTTATACAGTTGTTTTAGGTTGTTTTTCAAGATCATGCACTAAAACTTTTTTTTTTGTTTTTTAAGAGCTTAACTTTTAGCTTTTGAAAAAGCATTTATTTTATTGGGAAAATGCATTAGTCCTATTGAGTAAAACACATAATTTCCTACAATGAAGAATTACTGTCATCAGCAGAGACACAGTGTTCCACACATTTAGTAGCGAGGCACTGTTTTTATTTGAGATGTATGCTAGAAATTGTGTGGTAAAATGCTCTAGGAAAGAGGGAAACTTTTGGCTGCAGTTTGGCAATCCATCTAGATGGAAATAAATTATGCTCAACAATAATACACGTTGCTATAGACGAGTTGTAAGATTAAACACATCTGCAGACTCTAAATTACTGCTGTGGAACTTCTATGTTTTACATGTGAAGTAACAGTCAGTAATATGGAAGACAGCTTTTTTGAAGGAGTTTCAAATATACTTCAAAAAATAGGAAACAATTAATCCAGAAGTAGCATTTTCTTTCACATCTTAAGTTTGGTGGTTGTGATAAATGAATTATCTTTACTGCCAGTATGTGTTTCTTTGTCACAAAGATAATTTATTTATATAGAGTCTTAAGATTATCAACTAGAAATACTCTTCATTGTACCAAACTGATATTTTCACCTTTTTTCTAGCACTGTTTTAAACTGATATGACATTAGCACTGTTTAAAACATTAGTATTGATTATGTCACTAATAGAGACACATATCCAATAATGCACCCAATTATAAAACAACATACTTGATATACAATCCTGATGCTCCACATGATGCAGTAGATGAATCATGATCTCCCAAAGTACAAATCAAGCAATTCCTGCATGCTTGAGAACTTGGCTTTTTTTTTTTTCCCTCCCTCTGAACCTGAGTTATAATAGAGGATGTTATATAAATGAGATAGAGATGTGTCTTATTTGTGCAGCTGAAACGCTTGGAACAATTTAAGCCTCAACTGCAAAACTGATTGTTGTATAATGAGATTTCTGATGTTGAAAATAGTTTCAGTAATGCCAGAAAATACATTGTCATTCTGCATTTATGCTGAAGAGGAAATTAAAATTGTAAGCGCTCACCAGATGCAATTTGTGACAGAAGAATGATGTAGCATGAAGTTCAAGAAGGCATGGCTGCAAAATGGGTTAAAGCGACTGGGATCCGGAGTGCCAGAAACATAACATGTAAGGGAGAGAAAATTCCTTTGCTGATAAGATGAGAAACAGCACCTTTTGTCTCGTAGAAATCAAGGCCCATCTCTAAACAGTAAAACTGACCTGGAGGATGAACCCAAGGCCAAGCAAAGGGGCCTCTTGCACACACAGAATCAGTAGTGGGAAAAGGAAATGGGTCATTTAATTTGCCTCAGGGGGCACAATAATTCCTCAGCAGATTGGTGTCAGAAATGGTGTTGCTGCTCTTTGTATTCCACGCGCTACAAGTAGGGTGCATGAATGGGAAATAATAGGAGTAATGAATGTGCCCAAATTTCCCATAAATGAAAGGTGTGAACCTGTGCCAAGTCAGAAATGCAGTTTGCAGACCTGGATAAGTATTCCTTTGACCTGGACAAATTACCTTTCTTTCAGTATAATAAGAAGAATAATAAGATGAAATAAAATCTTGATTTTGTGGGACAAGAAGATAAACTATCACTACCAGAAATCTAATATCTTTAGCTTACAGGACCAATAATGCAAAAAATGAAAAAACAAATTGGAAAAGTGGAAGAACAAAAGTAAAAATCCTTCTAAAAATTCAGTTACAGCACCTAAATCCCTCCATTCAACCAACCCTTGGGCTGAAACATTTTTTGGTCCCTAGCAGTTGAAGAGACTGAAGGGGACTTGGCTGTCTGTGCTCATGTTTGATGTCAATCCTGGATGTGGACACTACTAACAGCTGTGCCCCCAAGCCTGGGCAGAGACCTTGAGACCTCAGGTACTAGCTGGGCTCCACTGATTGAGCAGGAGAGGCCTGGGCTGGCTGGCTGGAGGAGGAGGCGATGCTGGTGACATCCTTTAACAGCTTTGTAGCCAGCAGGATCTGGTTGAGTTGAGTACTGCTGAAATTACATGTGGAAACTGCACCCTCAGCAAGTTTGCAGATGACACCACGCTGAGAGGTGCAGTCAATAGATTGGAGGGAAGGGAAGCCACCCAGACGGACCTGGACAGGCTGGAGAAGTGGGCCCATGAAAACCTAATGAGTCTCTCTGGAAATGCTCAAGGCTGGGTTAAAGGGAACCCTGGGCAGCCTCGTCCTGTGCCTGATTTATTGGTTAGCAACCTGCCTGTGGCAGTCCCCTTAGCTCCATAAAACTGCTGGGGAAGTGGGGTTGCTCAAGCTCCTGTGATGTGCCCAGGGACTTCTAACTAGCTAATATTTCTGAGAAGATAATAAAAGAGACTTCTATAGCTTGAAAAGCTTCCACCCTGGTTTCATGCTGTAGCTCACTTGATCATTTCACACTAATCATACTACAAGAGCCCTAGAGACAGGAAACACCCTTTAGAGAATCTTTATTACTGCAGATTTCAGACAAAATGACCTTGGGAGTACAGCTAGAATATAAGATTAACCTGCTTTTTCTCTTGGTGCTCATTCAGCAGTCCACATCAGAGAAGAATAATCACAGTAACACAATGGGATTTATTTGTTCATTTTTTTTCGTGTACATTTTTTTAAGTTATTTGTCTCTTATTGGCATTACTTTGGAATAGGGTGAAAATAATGGAATGCTTTAGTGAAGTCAATGAGCTAATGACTACATCATTAAATGCTGGTATTTCTAGAGGTACAATGCAAAAAATTGCAGCTACTGACATTCATCTACATTTGCTGAATATTGATGGAGACCAAATAGTGGATATGAGTACAGTAAGGCAGTGTCTGGTTCATTTCAGCAATGCCAGCAGTGCCAGTGTGTCACCTCCAGTGCTGCAGATTTTTACAAGTATGGCACATGAAGGCTCTTATTCACATCCAGTGAAAATGCATAGCTAATGTTTGTGGCTATGTTGATATTTTGCAGCTGATTGCTTGATCTATCAAACGGTGTTACTGTGCTCTTTGTATCTGTTGCAGTTTCCATGGAAATAGGAGGCATTACTTTTGGAGCGACCTACATAACTGCTCACCAGTGTAAATTGGTGGGTGATGGAGGCAGAGTTTTTGTCAGCTCAGGCCTTATCTCAGCAGTATGTATGGTGGTCCAATGCTCTTAAAAAAAAAAAAAAATCTTTAAAAATTTCATGAATTAAATTAGACGAATGACAGCATGTGTTTGTTTTTTTTTTTTAATCCATTTTAATTAGATCCTTAATTACCTATTCACACTAAAGTCTATAGCCACAGTGGATAAAATAATGATTATTTTTAAACACTCAATGATCTTATAGACTACTGAAAGTAGGCAGAAAGAGTTATTGAATTGCTTAAGTCCAGTCAGCTACAGTCCTTCGCATGACATGTTATGCACTACTGCCATGCAGTGTTCTGCATTTAAGAGTCTGGGATGGCCACAACGGATTTTCGTGCAGTAAATCTAGCCTAATTGCCACTGTAATAGAAATCTACAGAGAACCAATCAGCAAAAAACCACCAAAACAAAGCCTGAGAATTTTCAGCTATGAAAGTAGTTTTCCTCTCCCTGTTCAACGGATTTCTTCACACTTCTTTTATGCAAACAGATGGCACTTAACTGCAACTATCAGGTGTTACATTCACAGCATGGATCTGAAATTCCTGATATGATAGTGTATTGCATAGATTTCACAGGCAAATAAATTACAAAATGTGAAGTCACCCTGAATTTTTAACTTTAATGAGTGACTATAGGCTTCACAACCTAGTTGCTGGAAACAAATCTTCCACTGTCAAATTTTATCTTTCTGATAAGAAATGTCTTCCATGGAGTTTCTAAGAACATAACAAGGATTCAATCTGTTATATAAATAATACACGATAAATACTTTTAATGCTATAAATACTTCTGTGTGGGCATAACGGATCTTATGTGAGATCCCGCTGTCTGAAACCTTTCTAGTGCCTCATTAACTAAGTCTTGAAGTTTGTACAGTGTATTTTTAAAATTCAGTTGTAGTTTAAAAGCATATGCACAAATAACAATATTAACTATTGCCAAACTATTGTTTAAGTCTCTTTAATAACATTTATTTTACTGTATTATTATTAATCAGGTGATTCTAATATTCTTGCTCATTAACTTCAGATTTTTTTCCACCTCCACTCTGATTCCTAACTTTGTTCTGTATTCTTTTTCCTCAATCTATCTGCCTGTGAAGTGTAGAAAATTTCCATATGAAGTTAGATGATAGGCATAATGTATTGGAACATCCAGAAATATTAAGTATAGATGTGTGCACAGCATTTTTTGTCACGTGTTCATATCTAAACTAATTGATTGTAGATGTTAAAAGAAATGTCAAAGAATATGAAGAAATATTTCACTGTTACAAGGCTTTTAACATAAAGATCAACAAAAATTCTTCACTGTTTTCCCAAATACTGTAAGATAATCTTCAGCAGATCAAGTTGATTTCTAATGTATCTAAACACTCTGCCCTGTGTTTTGGTTGTTGATGTTTGTTTTGTTTTGCTTGTTTGGATTTTATATTTATTATTTTATTTCCCTATTCAAAGTTGAGATATTTCCTCCTGATTTATCAGTTTGGCCAATTAGTTGAAGAACTTGATACTTTAGAAAAAAGTTATTTAAAAAGGAGTTCTGTATTTTAGCCTTCTTTGTTACCTTTACTACTACCTTGCTTTTAAACTTGATTAAATATTTTTATTTCAATCAACACTTTATGCTGTTTCTCCTGTTACTTACTAAGGATTTATTTCTTAATCTCAGATCCATTCATTTGTGTCTCAGGTTTTGCCCTCAATAATCTTTCTTTTTCCACTATATACTCATTTAATTTTTCTATTCTTGGGAGTTGGGTCTAGCCTACATTTTGTCTTCACCTCTGCCATACATTTGTGGACACTGAAGAGATTATTTAGCAAATTTATTGCATACCACCAACATTTTCATTTCTTTACAAAGCGGTGAGATCTTTCTGTGTCCAGTGATTTGTATATCTTTGGGAAGTGATACTTTGAAGCTTCTTCAGACGTAGTGTTTGACTGGTGCCATACTACGTAGCAAAAAAGGTTTTTAACAAGTAGAGGAACAAACGTAAAATATTGAATTTTCCAGTGTTTTTTGCCTCAGTCTTCACTGCCAGTCAGGCTTCTCACATCTCCCATTCTTGAATGTCTGGAAAAGCGCCAAAGAGAGAAAATCCCTTCCACTGCAGGAGAAGAACAAGTCTCATGAGGAAGAATGTACACAAGTCTAATGGGCTGGCCAACATGCACCCCTGTGCCCTGAAGGAATGGGCTAATGTGACTTTTAAGATGCTCTCCATCATATTAAAAAAATTGTGGCTGTCATGTGAAGTCCCCAGTGAATGGAAAACGTGGAAACCTGCCTCCCATTTTTAAGAAAGGGAGAAGGGAAGAGCTAGGGAACTACAGGCCAGTGAGCCTCACTTCTGTTACTGGGAAGATCATGGAACAGATCCTCCTGAATAACGTGTTAAGATGCGTGAGGGACAAACAGGTAATCTGAGACAGCCAGCATGGCTTTACTAATGGCAGATCACGCCTGGCCAATCTTATGGTCTTCTAAAATAGAGTAACAGCGTTGGTGAATAAAGGAAGAGCAACAGATGTCATCTACCTGGACCTGTGTAAGGCCTTTGACATGGTCTCACATCACATCATTATCACTAAATTGGATAAGGATTTGGTTGAATGTCACAGCCACATGGTTGTGGTAAATGGCTCTATGTTCAGGTGGAGCCTGGTAAGGAGTGGTGTCCTCCACACATTCGTCATGGCACAGGTTGCTCTTTGACATTGTTATCAATGACATAGACAGTGGAACCAAGCGCATCCCCAGCAAGTTTGCAGCCAACACCAATCTGAGTGGTGCAGCTGACACAACAGCAGGAAAGAATGCTATCCAGAGGGACCTGGACAGTTTTGAAAAATGGACCCACAAGAATCTCACGAGGTTTAACAAGGCCAAGTGCAAGGTGCTGCACTTAGACTGGGGCAATCCCAGATGTTTATATGCTTGGAGAAGAACTTGAGAGCAGCCTGGCAGAGAAGGACTTGGGGGTTCTGGTGGATGAAAAGCTTTACACGGGGCAACAGTCTGTGCTTGCAGCCCAGAAAAGCAACAGTATTCTGGGCTGCTCCTAAGCATTTGTGGCCAGCAGGGTGACAGAGGTGACTCTTCCTCTCTACTCCGCTCTTGTGAGGTCCCATGTGGAGTACTGCGTTCAGGCCTAGGGCCCCCAGCACAAGAAGTATGCAGAAGTGTTGGAGTAGGCCCAGAGTAGGTCCTGAAGATTGTCAAAGGACTGGAGCACCTTTCCTATGAAGAAAGGTTGAGGGAGCTGGGCTTGTTTTGCTTGGAGAAGAAAAGGCTCCGGGGAGACCTCAACGTGGCCTTCCAATATTTTAAAGGAAGCATGTTAACAGGAGGGTATTTAAAGGAAGCAGACTGACTTTTTATGTGGCTTGATAATGACAGGACAAGGGAGAACAGTTTTAAACTAAAGTAGGGGAGATTAAGATTAGATACTAGAAGGAAATTTTTCACTCAGAGTTGAGGTGCTGGCACAGGCTACACAGAGAAGCTATGGATGTGCCATGCCTGGAGGCATTCAAGGCCAGTCTAGATGGTCCCTGGTCAGCCTAATTTAGCAGTTTGGCCACCAGCCTGCAGCAGGGGGGTTGCATCTATATGATCTTTAAGGTCCCATCCAACCCAAATTATTCTATGATCCTATGCTCTTTCAGTCATGAAAAAGCATGTCTGAAAAAGATCTCAGGGTGTTATCATGTTCATTCCTTTCCTTTAAACTGAGATCAGTTCTATATACCTGATTTTGGGCAAATTCTTTCAGTAGATTCAATAAGAGGGAGTCTATAATAGATAATTTGTTTCCTTGTTAATTTCCTTCTCTTTTTCTTTCTTTTACAGTGTCTTAGCTTTGTCCTTCTCACTTTAGATTACCTTCGGTTCTGTCATCTGAGCACAGGAAAATGAATTCTTCCCCCATCAAGCATGTCTGAGGAATGTTAAAAACCACATCAAACATTTTCTTAAATTTATTATTTTCTTCAGTCGTTTCTCTTGATTCATGTTTTCCTGACCTCTGCTTATTTTTGTCCTCCCCTATTTTGCCTGATTCACAGTTGCTCAGCTACAGTTTTATGCTGGCTGAGTATAGAGAAACTATCTGGTGTGTGTTTAGTATTCATCTTTGTACTTTCTATATGAAGTCTGCCTTTCCTGTGCAATGACATTATTGTCTCCTGTTCTGGTTGTGATTGATTTTAATTTTGGCTGATGATAAACACACAAAGGCATTGGATAAAAAAAGAAAAAAACACACACACACACACACACACAAAAAACCAAAAACAAAAACAAAAAAAAAACAGAGGAAAGGAAGCGCGAAGAAATCTATATTAATTTACTTTATGACTTCAAAATTACTATTATTGTTGCGGTTGTCAATGATGTATTGCAATAGTCTTAAAAAAATATTCTCTTTACTCAAAAAATTCCTTCCTAAAGAACTGCTTTCAGTCACTGAAGTCAATTATTTTTTGGTTAAATATCTTTCCAGAGAAACCAAGGCTTACTTTCTGATTTGAACTTTGCAGCTTTTCTCACACTTCTTGTCTTGCTTCACTGAGTCATGTAACTTGGCTCTGCTCAAACTGCAATTAAAAAGAACTTTTTTTTTTAGTATAGTGTCAAATGAAGATTTTGTCTCAATTAAGCACTAATAGAGTTTTTAAATGTATTGAAGTGCCTTTCACATAAGTCTTAGCAAAACACTTGCCACAAGTCTTAGCCTGCTGTGCCCTCGAGGCATCAGCTTCACCACTGTAACAGATGACAGACCACACTTGGAAAAAGTGGCAGAGGCTCGTTGAGTGCAATATATTGTGAGTGTGTGTCATTCCTGTAAATATCTTGGAAGCTCTTTGGAGAGTCTCTCTGCCTTCTGTAACCAGAAACTGCTAAACTGATGATTCACTATCCATTATTAGTTCTCATGTACCTGTATGAAGTTAACGAACAGGAGTATTTGAAATCCAACTGTGCTAGTGTCATTCTGTGATATTCTTAATGCAGCACTGAGCCTACAAAACAGTTTTGAGACAGTTGGCTACTTAAATTTACAGAATGGGGAGAACAAAGGAAATCACACAGTCATTGTGCAGATAATCAGGAGATGGATAACACAAATGTTTGGCAGTAAGATCTGTTGATGAATAATTGTATTGTTTATTAAATGTTGTTGATACTGAGGGAACACCTAAAAAAAATGGATGCCTTTTTCTATTCTATAACATTAAATGTTATATTTACATTTGTATGATTTTTCTAACTGTCTGCATTATATGGGAATAAATCTGTAGCTTCAAAAAGGAGCAATATTCCCCCTGAAATATATTTTTCCATTTATTTGAAAAGAAAAATAATTTAGCTATTTCATGAACAAATTTCATAGGTAATTACTACATGTGAACAAATTATTTTCTTCTCCGTTATCTGTTGCTATTAGAACAGTCAATAATTCATAAGTACCATTATGCACTGATATTCTTAGAGCTCTCTATTAAACACTGTCAACATAAAACTAGCAAATGATCATTAATGATTCTTAAAGTGCTAAGAATAAATTAATAAAGAGTTCTGTTTTACTTTTAAAAGCTATATTTATTCCTATGAAATTCAGCAGGAAAGGAAATAATTACAAAACAAGAGCCTGTTCTGTGCAATACCAGGTTACCTACATGATTACTCTCAGTTAGTTGGTTATTTTTCTGCTTCCCATCTTATCACTGCTGTTTGCCTGCTTTGTTATGTTTTAGAGTCATCTTTGAGTCTAGACTCATCTATGGTGCTTTTGAATTGTCAGAAAATTAATTAATGTGAGAACAACTATAAAGTATATATTTTATAGTAACTATTTTATACTTGGGCTTGGCAATGCCTGTAACTTTTATGGACTGGATTTACTTGAGAAATATAATTTTCTTTTCTTTCCACTGTTGTGTTTTATGTTCTGTCTAAGGACTAAATAAATCAAAGAGAAGGATAAGGAATTCACTGTTGCCCTGCTATTGACGTTGTGCTAAGGTAGGTGGATGGTAAAACTCCAGATTTTTGCTCATCCCACTCAAATTTTGAATCCCATTCTGCTGTCAGCAGCAAATCCCATCCTCTGCAGACCTCCTAGACCATGTGTGATTTAGTGATGGACCAATGAAGGACAGGGAAAAGCTTTAATCCACTTTTCTGATTGCTGATGATTTAAGAGATGGTAACTAGATTTTTCCAATGCTAGAGCATGAGTAAGATATGAACAATATTGTTTCTGAAGTGGTATATTTTTGTTTTAACCACAGTCTAAGTTGGTCTGTGCAGAGTTACAGAGCTCTCCTGTGTTAAAAATAATCATATCACAGCGTTTGGCCAGGCACTGTGCAGCAACTTATTTCTAGACATTCAAAGACGTGATAAAATGTGCATTGATTTAACTTGCAATTGTCTAGTACAGAAATGTCACAGTACAATAGTCCTGATTTAATGCACTTGTACATGTACTGTACAGACAGAATACTCCAGTCTGTGATACAGATAGAATAATTTCATTCCATGCCCAAGAGTGCATGACTCATTGGTCTTAGCCAGTTCTTTTGCATCAATTGGTGTGCTTGTTTAAAGTGAATAGTGCAATTGAGAGGGTGCTCTGTTAACAGAAATCCCACTGCTTTTCCTTTATGCCTCATCTTTGCTGGGGCAAAAATATCTGACCTGACAGAGAAGGAAATGTACGGTTAAACTGTTCAGTATTGTACACTGTACAGAACCAGATGCATCCCTCTGGTCACGACACTCAGAAATGCAGTTTGAGGGGAAAAAAGATGCTTTGTCTGAAATACAATCGCTTTGTGTGCTTTTATATTTCCTAAACTGTCATTCATAATGAATATAAATGCTACCATACGCTTCTATTCTTTAAAGCCAGAAAAAGAAGCCAGCACCTGCCTGTTTTACATGGAATAGATACTAGCTTACATTAATCCTGCTTCACCCATGTAGAGCCACTTATGTAATGATTTCCGCTGAAGTCTTTTAACGTGTTTGTGAAGAAATGCCTGCTGTGTAACCACCCAGGGAAAACAAAGAATGGAAGAGTGACTCTCTCATTTCCCATTTCCAAAGTCCAAAGAATAAATAAAAGAAAGGCTTATGTTTCTCTGCGTGCACATCTTTGATAATTTGGAATTATTTTAAATGAGCAAAAGGGCAATGCAGGATATGTCTAACAGTCTTCCTGGTCCAAGCCTTCTTTGCTCCTGTGCATTCTTTCCTCATTCACTGTCTAGACAGTACTGGAATAGTAGCCACATCTCTCTTTACAGTAAATATCAGAATGGTAAAGCAAACAGGCTGGATCACTGACTGGTTACTAATTCAATAAACTAAAAGATTGAAGGAATTTAATGAAGACCTGGAATTATTCTGAATTAACAAATTTAGTGTCATTTTTGTAACTCTTGCTTTCCTCTGGATGTCAGTTGTCAGTGAGCAGGTAATCAGTATTTTAACTTTGGTTTTAAGATTCGAAAAATAAAGGACATGAAGGATTATTTCTGTCTCACCCACTCTCACAAGAGCAAAAGAATATTTCCCCCTCCAATAAATTTTATTGAAAACTATTCATATTCACTAGTTACATGTCCGGCCAGCTCAGATCTCCTTTTAAATACCCAATTCCTTGATAAATTTTATTCATATAATACTACTGCTCATGTTTAGTAACAACAACAATGGTGATATCACTCATCAACATTTTTTTTTTTTTTCCCAAATGATCATGAAATCAAGGTTAAAATATTGGTCTAGATATACTGGTCAGCCTGGGGCAGGAAAGGCTCTGAAGGGCCCCACAATACTGCCCCACCTGCAGACTGGGGATTTATAAGATGGAACCAGGCTCTTCACAGAGGTGCACGGAGAGAGGATGGAAGACAATGGACAAAAACTGGAAAAAAAAGAGATTCAGACTGAATAAAGGGAGAAGATTCCTCACCACAAAGACTGTTGAGCAATAAAAGAGGCTGCTCCAGAAACAATCTGGCCTGACTCACAATCTGTGAGCGAGAAGTTGGACAGAGACCTCCTGAGGACCCTTTCCACCTGAATTATCCTATGAGTTTATGACATCTTTTATCTTAAAATACTCTGAGGCTACTGGAGAAGTCTTAGGACAAGGTCATAGAAAAGAAAGAAAAAGAAAGAATATATTTCAGCTTAAAGAAGAGATCTCTTTTCTCAGCTGACAAGAGATGGATAAGGACAAGAGAAAGAGACCCCTACAAATGGAAAATAAAAATTAAAGTTGTAGGACATGAATTATGTTTCTAGCAAATTGTTTATTTACAGAAGGATCAAAATAATAATAAGTTTTGTGTCGTAAAACAAATTTGTAAATTCACTCGTCAAGCTAGGTCTGTTTTATTTTCTTTTTCTCTGACAAATTTAAATCTTGATGTTGAATATTTTTTTCTGAGGGTTTCTGTCTCTGTTAGAAATAGACCAGTACAAAACAAAGCTGCCTTCTCTCCGCCATTTATAAAAACTGCACTGCAAACCTCTGCTCTACCCCCTCCATCTCTCTAAAGTGACAGCTTAAATGACACTTGTCAGTCCATAACTGGGAGTCACTTTCCCAGAACATCCCAGGAGGAGTTCACAGAAGAGAGGAGCCAGATTAGGAAGCACTGCACAGACTGCAAACAGCTGCCACAAACAGCAGCCTGGCAAGAACCTTGAGGCCCTCCATGTGAACATAGTCACATTCCTCAAGTCCTAGACTAGAATTTCTCTCTCTCTCAATATATTTTTAAAAAGAGGGGGGGAAAAAAAAAAAAAGGAAAAAAAAAAGAAAAAAAAAGATCCTATAGTCTCTGTTAGAGAGTGTTTTGATGTTGTTGAGCTTGGAGCTGGCAATAATAAAGTTGAGGCTCTATGGGTAATGATCAGGGGGAGGGCTAACAGGGCTTACATCCTGGTGGGGGTCTGTTATAGACTGCCTAAATAAGATGAAGAGACAGATGAGGAATTGTATGAGCAGCTGGCAGATGTTGCGCAATTGCCAGCCCTTGTTCTCATGGGAGACTTCAACTTCCCTGATATATACTGGAAATACAATACAGTGCAGAGGAAGCAGTCTAGGAGGTTTCTAGTGTGCATGGAAGATAATTTCCTCATGCAGCTGGTAAGAGAGCCTGCCAGGGGAGGTGACCCAATAGACCTGCTGTTCACAAACAGAGAAGGACTGGTGAGAGATGTGGAGGTCAGGAGCTGTCTTTAAGAATCATTTAGATTCTTAAAGGTTTAATTGATTCTTAAAGAATCAATTATCCTTAATTGATTCTTAAAGAATCAATTATCCTTGGAGTACTCTACCTCCTGGAAGTCTCAGATGGGCAGCAGAATGAACCCCCCACAGTTCAGGTGGAAATTGTTAGAGACCTATTACTCCATGTGGACTGTCACAAGTCCATGGGCCAGCTGGGATCCACCTGAGGGTACTGAGGGAGCTGGTGGATGTGAAAGCCAAGCTACTTCCCACCATCTATCAGTAGTACTGGTCAACTGGAGAGGTGCTAAAGGATTGGAGGATACCAGTGTGACTCCCATCTACAGGAAGAATTGTAAGGAAGGTCCAGAGAACTACTGGACTATCAGTCTGACCTCAGTGCCAGGGGAGGTTATGGAGCAGATCATCTTGACAGAGCTCACACAGCATGTGCAGGACAACCAGGGGATCAGGCCAAGCCAGCATGGTAAACAACTGACTGGATAGCTGGCCCAGAGAGTGGTGGTGAATGGAATTAAATTCAGCTGGTAACTGGTCACAAGGATCTGAGCAGGCTTGGATCGCTTGTCTGAGGCCAATGGGATGAGGTTCAACAAGACCGAATGCGGGGTCCTGCACTTTGGCCACAGCAACCCCAGGTAATTCCTCAGGCTTAGGGCAGAGTGGCTGGAAGACCGTGTAGAAGAAACAGACCTGGAGGTACTGGTCAATGGTTGGCTAAACATGAGCCAGGAGTGTGCCCAGATGGCCCAGAAGGCCAATGCCATCCTGGCTTGTATCAGAAATAGTGTTGCCAGTAAGAACAGGGAAGTGATCATCCCTCTGTACTCAGCTCCGGTGAGGCTGCACCTCAAGTATTGCATTCAGCTGCGGGCCCCTCACTACAAGAAAGACATTGAGGCCCTAGAGTGTGTCCAGAGAAAGGCAAAGAACTTGGTAAACAGTCTGGAACACAAGAAGCAGCTGAGGGAACTGATGTTATTTAATCTGGAGAAGAGAAGGCTCAGGGGAGACCTTATTTCTCTGTTCAACTCTCTGAAGGGAGGTTGTGGTTAGGTGTGGATTGCCCTCTTCTGCTGTGTAACTAGCAATAGGAATAAAGGGAATGGCCTCAAGTTGCACCAGGGGAGATTCAGGAGAGATGTTAGGAAATACTTCTCCAAAAGTGTGGTCAGGCACTGGAATGGGAATGGAATGCCCAGGGAGGTGGTGGAGTCACTCATTGACCCTAGAGGTGTTCAAGAAATGTTTAAATGTACTGAGGGACATGATTTAGTGGGAAACATTGGTGATGTGTGGATGGTTGGACTGGATGATCTTGAAGATTTTTTTCCAACATTGATGATTCTGTGATTCTATGTAAATGGGAAAATGAGAAACTAAGTTCTGAATAAACAGCAGATGTGAGAAGTAAAACTATGCAAGATTAACACAATGAGAGAAGAAAAAAGTAGGTCTTATTAGATTCTCATCTATTTTTAAACAACGGGTATGAAATAATAAAAATTAATTGAACTTTCATTCAAAAATGCTATTTTTAAATGCATCTGTGACTGTATTTAAAAAAATATGTGGCATGTTAGAATAGAAATTGGGAACATTCTGCATTGCTCCTATTTTGATGGTCTATTAAACAAGACATGGAAAGTAAAAACTTATTTCAATTGCAGTGTTTAGCTATGCTAGTTGTGCTGTTATCTAATGCACCATTACAGTTCCCTTTTTTAGCAGATCTTTTGATGCAGAAGGAATGGAAGAAGAGCCTGTGCAGCCTTTGGCTCCCAGGCACCTCTGCAAGCATAGTTAGCAACAGTGAGTCCAGATGGCAGAGCATAACATCAGATGCCTGGTTAACCATGTGGGAGCTGGCATTATATACTTCATCCGTCCAGGAGTTTGTAATGCTGGGGTAATCTCAATTTTATATTTGTAAATGGACTACAGCTTTTACCATGTCATGAAAAACAGCAAGGAGGTAAATTTTGAATCTGTACATTTTTACAAGGACAGAAATATCATTTTCAAGTTGATAATATAGAACAAATGAAAATCAAAATCTACTTTCAGATTTTAGAGAAACTTTTGCTTGTAGGAGCAGGAAAAACAAAATACAATTTAGAAAAAAAAAAACAGTGAGTAAGAATATTCTATGAGGACAGTGAAAAATATGGTAACAATTTATCATTTATCAAATGGTCATTTATCAAAAATAATCTAAAATACAAATAGATAAATATGCATAAACTTGGTATAGTTGAATTGAAGAATGTCAGGCGTTAAAAAGTATGTTTCAGTGTATGCAAGCCTTTTTTTCTTACATCGCATCTTCTTTGATAGAACACTAGATGGATGTAATTCAAGCTGAACTTTCGTTTTAGAGCAAACTGTCATATGAGTGCATATGAGTAAGTCATTATAAATAATAGTGCACAAAAAGGAGCACACAAAGGCCTGAAGTTCACTGATATAAGTCTGCTGCATAATCCACTTCTTGGATTTGTGTCAGCACAGAAGAACAGAAATTCTGGTGGGGAACTGAAGTGGCAAAGGCTGTTCAGTGATGCCTATTTTCTTAGTGCAACGAAGAATGAAAACCTCAGTGAATTGTTTCAGAAATCTTCCAAGTGACGTGTGGCTGAACAAAAACATGGCAAATGAGGTTGATCAGTGATAAATGTAAGACATTTCTTGAAAAGCAGATTTTCTTAGCAGATTTAGAATGTTACTTTTATAATGTGGCAGATTCTAAAGTTACATTAGCATTCAAGAAATGCTCTTGAAATCATTCTGAATACTTACAGAAAAATATAACTCCAGTGCTTAGTGATGGTTCAGAAAGCAAGTATTAGTTAAGAATTAGGAAAAGAATAGAGAACAAGACAGAATGTATCACTGTGCTGCTGTGTAAAAGCACGGAAGCATAGAAGACCTGAATAATGAATGTAGAAGAGGAACAAATATGACTGGAAATATAAAAATCTGATCAACTTTATTCTGCAAACGTATACATTAAATAAACTGAGATTCTTTTGCTTGGCAACGATATGAAGAAGGCTATCATAAAGACATAATAAAAAGTCTCACATAGAAATAAGTAGAGACCCGTTTTCAGTATTTTTTATTAAAAAAAAAAAAAGAAGAAGAAGAAGAATCCAATGAAATTGCAACATAGAAGTTCTACAGCCAAGAAAAGGAAATTACATTTGAATACATTTTGGAGTTCATTATCATAGGTGTCTTGGATATCAACTGTATGCCCTGGTTAAAACAATTATTAGGAAAATTTATTGAAGAAAAGTTCATAGAAAGATGATAAGAAATCTTTAGGAAAAAAAATTAAGCACAAAAAATATGGATATGATTCTGGATCAATTATTCCATTACTCAACAATTTATAAGAAAGAATTATGTTGTTTTATTTCTCCTTTTTGTCTTTTCCAGCCTAAGTCACAGTAGGTCACAATAGCATAAGGTTTGTGGAACCTTATTTAATGCAGATTGAATCTATACTTTTCAATTAAAAGAGGGTGAAAAAAGGATACGTAGGACTTTCCAAATGCTGTTTTTATCTATTCTGAAACAGCAATGAGCACGTATCAGAGGAAAGAAAAATAAGTTCACCAATGTGAAGTAATAAATAGGTATGATTTTAAAAAAACCTGCCCATTCTGTTGCAAGTTATTACAATAGTGATGATAAACTGCTCAAACACTCCTGTGAAAGGATACCATAATAGCTCTTAGTCAGGAGTGGGAGGACATAGCTGTCATAGACAGAACATAATAAAAGCCAAAATTATTATTTTTTATTCCTACTCCTCTAAGCCTCAATTTCTCTACTATTTCTCATAACTTATAGTGGATAGAATGTTATTCTATTATTCTATCCACTATATTCCATCACCAATTTGGTTTCCATTTGCTCTCTAGTTACTAGATCTACAATAAATAATCTAACCCTTGTAATTAGACAATCCTTTCAGTTCTACTGCCCATTCCTGTGCTGTCCATGCTATCAGAATGCAGCTGTATTGTGTTCCCATCATTCCCAATCATTCCCAATAGCTGCAATCTGATGGTTTCCCAGTCAGTCTGAGTCTCTGCCAATTAGATTATGACAAGTGTTCTATTTTACTGGGAATATTTGCATTTCTTATTTTATTGATAATATTATAGTAAAATGGTTTTCAAATTATGTTCCATGGCACTCATGTTGTTAATGCCTTTTTTTATGAGAATCTCTCCAACCCCAATGAAAATTGATGAATCATTTGCTCTATTCTTACATTTTAAACAGGTCCTTTTGTGCTCAAAATAGCACAGTGATGTTGCTATCTATAATCACTTTATTCTGACAGTTTTCTCCACCATCTTTGCAAATCCCAAACGTCAGGATGTTATGATTCCCTTTGGCTACTGTAAATCAAGAACAGTCTAATTTATTTGAAAGAGACATGCAGCCCTTTCTTAATTTTCACTCTTAGTATGTGAAGGCTTTCTTTGATTAAATTTGATGAACACACGATAACATTTGATTATATAGTTCAGGAAAAGAGAGAAAAACTAATTTCATACTATTTGTAAGTTCAGTTTTAGTCACTATCAGAACCTGGACCTCTTCCTACATTATTTTATTGATAGTTAAGCCTCTCATCCAATATGGATTTAGATCATTGTGGTGAGTTAACTTTGGCTGCTAGATCTCCACCCAGAGACTTTGACACTCTTCTTCCTCAACAGGACAGGGAAGGAAATATGATTTCAAAACTCATGAGTGAAGGTAAGGAGACTGTATAACAATTACCATCACAAGCAAAACAGGTTTGACTTGGGGAAAAATTATTTACTGTTAAAATAGTTTTGGTTAGCAAGGAAAAAAAAAGACAAAACAACATATTTTTTCCACATACTCTCAGTATTTCCTAGGCTCAACTTCACTCCTTCATTTCTGACTGCTCTACCTCTCTGTCTGCTCTAAATCGCTCAAGGGAATGGGGAATGTGGTCAGTGCATAACAATTTCTCCTTACCATTTCTTCTTCACATTTCTCCCCTGCTTCATTGTGGGCTCCCTACAAGCTGCAATTTATTTCAGGGAACATCCATTGTGGTGCCCTCCATTGACTACAGGGAAATATCTCCTCCTCTCTTCCTCCATCTTCAGCCTGACGTTGCTCAGCTGTGCCTTTTGAGGGGGCTATTAAGGAACACACCTGGAGCATTTCTGCTGCCAAAGCCTTCTCACTCAAGATCCATCTATCCAGTGTGACCATGATTTCCCCTTTTAACAAAAGTTTCCCATGGTTGTTTTTTTTTTTTTTCTTTATTTAAGCTTTTTTTTTTTTTTTTTTTTTTTAATGCATTTGATTTAACTTCACTTATTATGCAATATTTACTTTCATGATATCTGCACATCAGCTTTTATTTTTTCATTAAACAGCACTGAATAATTGTCCACATACAAAATCTAAACCCCATAGTAATCCAATGGATTTAATTCACATTGCTATTAACTGCCTATTGTCTAAGTAGTCTCAAACATGGCTATTCTAATTAATCACTTTTACATCGTTTAACATATCAGTGGAACAGGTTGCCCAAGGAGGCTGTGGATGCCCCATACCTGGAGGCATTCAATGCCAGGATGGATGTGGCTCTGGGCAGCCTGGGCTGCTGGTTGGTGCCCCTGCACATAGCAGGGGGTTGGAACCAGATGATCATTGTGGTCCTTTTCAGCCCAGGCCATTTTATGATTCTATCATTCTCTGATATAGCATAATTTTTAATTTGTCTTTTTCCATTCAGGATTTGGCAGGTTAATAAATAAACAAACAAATAAATAAACAAAAAAAAAACCTTTGAATTTCATAGTTTTTCTCTGTTGCTCAGTAACTTTTTGGTATTATTAAGTGACCAATCTTTGTGCTGACCTGAAAGGCCCAGGACCTCTTGAGCTCACCTTGACCTCTTCTGGTTTTTATTTGCTATAACATTTTTCCAGTGTTCAAGTGCTTATTACCTAACACATTTCATCTGTGTAGATATATGAATATATACATGTATAACCATCATGCTAAAATAGAGTCATTGCATTGACCGATACCAACTGAGGCTGGGGGAGGCCAATGTCCAACGTTGAAACTTCAGCAGTGCCAGGAAACAGACTGCAAGAAAATAGAAGATTTCATGCAGGGCTTGAATCAAAACAACTCCATGTACACTCAATACTATAGAGGAAAAGACTCGTATCATAGAAACCACAAAACAACAAAGACCTCAAATTTTTGCAGCCTCTCTGACTTGCATTCTGCTTGAAGATGACTAAATCCTTAGCTCTCAGAGGGATGCTGAAAAGATGAACACACTGAAAAGGAGCAGATATTAAAACTTTTAAAATTCATGTTGTATTTTTGAAGCTTTCTGAATTAATTTGACTTATAAACATTATTTGGACTAACAGTATACTCTTAGGCTTTGATTTAGGAAAGCAAACCCCTTTGCCAGAAGTCAGTTTTCAAGAATAACATTTTCTAAATCTAAATCATGATTTTTCAAGTTCACAAAATGGGTGAAAAGGTCACTACAGAAGGTCTGTAGCATGTAATTCTTCAAAATGGGGCAAACATATCCATCAAAATGTTAATTATAAAGGCTTGGAAGTGACCCAAACTGTTATGCTATTGGAAAATCAGAAGATCTTGTACACTGCAATGATGAGCAAAAACGTTTGGAATTTTATATCACTCTTTTTTCTTGTCACTTCTTCTTCAGCCCCAGTGCTGTTTGTATTGTTTTCTAATTTATGCTAAATGATGAAGCTGCACTGATGAGTCAGAATAGCCATGTAAATCCTATGCAGCTCTTTCTGCACACTGTAACATATGAGCTATTCTGTTAACAATTCAGCTATCTTCGGTGATTTTGTTTCTGAAGCAAAGACAGTACAGTTAAAGTACCAGGAGCAGCAATTTTCATTTTCCCAGTGAGTTGCTTTCACTTATGAACCAGTTTTATTCCTTTTCCTTTAACTCAGTGTTCATTGCAGGCAATCACAGACATCTACAGTTTTGGTGCACTAGGGCTTCTGCAGTACTCTTCCTGGAGTGCAATTTTCTGCATGCCTTGAAGTAATCATGCAATAATGTATTTGGCATTCACTAAAATCACTTCACACTAAACTGTATTAAGTTGTGAGAATGTATTTTCTTTGAGTTTTCTTCTCTGCAAGAGAAATCAGTCAGAGAGCCAACTGTCCAACCTGACACATTATGATCTGAAGAGCCTGTCCTATTTTCTGTGTCTGGAACATCTGACCTCAAAGAAGCATTGCTGAAAATTGCACTACAGTCACTTCATTGAAATAGGACCTCCAGGCTAGACTTTTAAAAATATTGAAAGAACATGCTATCTGCTGTAAAGCACTTCCTTTTGTTTTTGCTTTTAACTTGTTCTCTTTATGCTCTGGTTTTTGTGCTTTTTCTTTTAAACACCCCCCTTCAGCCCTTCCCCCTTCCCCCGCTACCCCCCCACTGATCCTTTAATGACTATAGTATTAACTTAGATGTCTCTTATTGCTGTGGTTTAACCCGGCAGGTGGCTAAGCACCACACTCCCCACAGCTTCCCAGTGGGATGGGGGAGAGAATTGGGAAGAAAAAACAACAACCTCTAACTGTGGCGATGGAGATAAAGCTATTTACTAAGACAGAGAAAATGAAGAGGGAAAAAGAGGATAATAGTTATGACAGTTATATATATGTGCATATATAATAAGTGATGTACAAGCAATTGCTCACCACCATCTGTCTGATGCCCAGCTAGTTCCTGAGCAGTGGAAGGCCACTCCAAGAACTCTCCCCTTTTTCACAGCTTTCCTTCCACTTGCTATCTTAGGGTATGGAATATCCCTTTTGCCAGTTTAGGCCAGCTGTCCTATTTCTGTCCCCTCCCAGGTCCTTGTGCCCCCTCAGCCTTCTTGCTGGCAGAAGCTGAGAAAACTGGAACATCCTTGTCTCTGTACAGCACTGCTCAGCAACAGTGTGTTACCAACATCGTTTTTCTCCTAAAACCAGAACATAGCATCATAGTGGATACTATGAAGAAAAACTCCATCCCAGATGAAACTTTGTAATGTCTAAAGAGATTCTGGGAAGAGCTCGTTAGAAAGTAATTTCATGGTTTATAATTGGTTGAATCTAGTGGGGGATTTATGGAAAACAAACTAAGCAGAAAAGTGTAGGGGCTACCAATAACATGCCATTTGCAGACACTCAAGAGTTAATAATGGAAGCAAAGGACAAAAGGCAATAGACACAAAGTACAACACGAGAGGTTCAATCCAAACATCAGGAAGTGCTTCTTTACTACGAAAGTGATGAAGCATTGGAACAAGTTGCCCAGAGAGGTCATGGAGTCTCCTTCCTTGGAGATCTTCAAAAGCAGACAGATTCTGGTCCTGGGCAATCTGCTGGAGTAGGGCAGTAGAGCTAGATGACCTCCAGAGGTCCCTTCCAACTTCAACTATGAAACAACTATGAATTCAAATAGAGATTTGTTGATCTCAAGCCATACTTGACTTGCAAGCCTTAAGTTAAATTACCAACATATTCCATAGCCCTCTTTCCCAAAATGTGGTGTCACTCCTATTAAATAATGTATTTATTTATTGTTTCCCTACATATTCCACTGATAAACATCCAGAAAAAGAATTTCTATTGTTGGTCCTAATTCAGATTCAGTGATTCATTGCAGCCTGATCTGAATTTGAGGATACCTATAGGCATAGGCAAGCGGTTGATGCCTGACTGGTGGATCAAGGATGTTACAGGCAGAAAGGGTTGACAGTTCTGTAGTCATAACCTTGTAGCAATTGAGATTTTCAGGTTAAGAAACAATTAGGTCCATTCACCTATGCTGTACTTTTGCATGTTCAGAGGTATACAGAGAACACTGTCAGTTGAAGACAACTGATTCTTATAATCATAATGATAGACTTTGTGATGAAGTGTACTTTATGCTTTCAAGGGCTTTTTCCTCTTCCCACTCCCCCTACCCCCCTCTGCCCCTTCCCAATATTAATTAAGTCTTTAAATCATAGATTTGTTGGTTTTTTAAAAAAATTTATTTAAAGATATCTGCCTGTACATTGACTTACAACATATCAATCAATTACAGATAGATAAGACTTTCAGGAAAAATAATCAAAAGCCAATTTAGCAATGTTTTATGAAATATGACTGCATTTTCTGTCTTCCCTCCCCCTTTCCTCCCCCCCCCCAAAAAAAAATTAGATTGTGTTCAACATTGAATCAAATGCACCATCGAGTTCAAGATACTCAAGATTTTTAATACATCACAATTTTAAGATTCTGCAACTCAACTAACATTAATGAAGTCTGAGAGTCTGAGTTTCAGCAGGAAGTTTTGGATAATTCCTGTGGTGCTTATGACTGATGTATCTAAAACAATAAATTAGAGAAAACCACTGAAATGTGTACCTCTCTAAAGATCTTCTGTCACAACAATGTAGTGATTCAGAGCAGCAGGAGATCTTAAGTGTCTTTCAGCTGAGGGTAGATATTTCACTAACAGGTGAAATCTAGAAATACAATAAAAAGTATCAGTGTTCTTAAAATGACATGGATCACTCTTTTCTAGAAAACTGACTGTTCCACTCTGTGTATTCAATGTCTTAAAGCAGAGAAATATACAATTTAAATGCAGCAATGCTCTTCATCAGAGGGATATTATTAGAACAGTCTGCAGAGCATGCAGTTTATAATAACTCAAGTGGGAAGGACCTCTGCTGGTAGTCTCTTCAAACTGCCTCTAAAAGCAGAAACTATTTAGTTCTGGTAGCTCAGGACCTTTCCCAAGGTCCCAAGTTTCTTCAAGATCATCTCCAAGGGTGAAGGTTCAAAAACCTGTCCGAGTAACCTGTTCCAATGTCTGATTAATCTTTTAAAAATTTTTTTATAAATAAATATTACATGAATTTCGTGTGTTTCAACCGGTGCCCGTTGATTTCTGTCCCATCGCGGCGGATGTGCAAGAGGAATCTACCTTCCTCTTCTCTATAAGTTTGCTTTAAGTAGCTGAAGAAACACCATGAACTCTTTTAGTCTTATCTGTTCAAGACCAAAGTCAGTTCCCTCAACATCACATACCATCTGCTGCAGTGCTGGATCTGACTGACTTAGAGTTCTACAGATAATCATTTTCACCTTTAAAAACATACAGTCATAGTCTTCCCTGCCCTCTACAATATTTCAAAGATATTAGTGAGAGGTCTCACAAAGGTCTTACATGTAAATTGGTGCTTAGGGACACGATTTAGTGGTAGACTTAAAAGTGCTAGGTTAATGGTTATACTTGATGCTCTTAAAGGTCTTTTACAACCTAAATTATTCTGTGATTCTATGAACAGCGTTAACTGATAGACAGATCCAAATTGAATTATTTGGTATATACAAAATATTTGTACAGCTTTGATATGCTTGTCATATTTCTGCATATTTCTCCTAATTAGATTTATTAACTAAATCACATTTTCCATCATTTTGCATAATTCATAATGAGGAAAGCTAATACTTCATTAAGAAAATCTTAAATTTTTGAAATCATTTGTTTTCAGGGATCCTTGCTATCTTTTTAGATGTATGAATGGACTTTTCTGTTACAGTATATAGAAATATATAGAGTATATATAAGTATATAGAAATAGTGTCTTCACACATTTATATTTCAAACAAGAGAAAATGACCATAAGAAATTATACAAACTGTGGAATTGTCAATTTGATGTATTAACTTTCAGTAGCATCAAAAATCTATTTTCATTGTGATTATTAATGGGAGATAATAATGTAGGCAAAAGATAAGCCTGGTAATTTTCCAAAATGTAACACCTTACCATTTCTGAGATTCACAGGACTAATTCAGTGGGTTAAAAATTAATTTAAATTTTTCCTATTATGAACTTGTAGATCTTTGTTCTCCACACAGTTAAACCTGTCCCAGCGCTTCACCACCCTCTGATCCTTCAGTTTAAGTCTATTCCCCCTTGTCCTACTGCTATCTACCTGTGTAAAAAGTCAGTCCCCCCTGACTGTAAGCACCTTTCAAGTATTGGAAGATGGCAATGAGGTCTCCCTGGAGCTTTGTCTTCCCTAGGCTAAACAATCCAAACTTCCTCAACCTTTCATCTTAGGAGAGGTGCCCCAGCCCTCTGATCATCAAACATTAATTGTTAATGGATGAAAGTGTTTATCTACTTTTTTTGATGTTATCTAAACTTTTTGAACCAATAAATATTGCCCATTACTAAATTCCATGTTTGTCCTTGAGGCAGGGATTATTGACCAACAGCAAGCTAAATTAATTAATTTTATGTACTTTTCAAATTTTGAAAGAAGTTACAAATCTGTGAGCACATGGAACATACGGAATCTGGGACACAAACATAATTGCAAGACATTATTATCATACATAATTGCAATTCTCTGCACTGACTGGCAGAGAATTTGTTTTGGTGAAAGGAATCTGAATTTTGCAGATATTTTCTAGGAGGATGTGGAGTTCGTGAGGGCAGGGCACGCAGATGGGGTACAATCCCTCTCTACCCAAGGGCCAGCTCACCTGGAAGTCTTTCCCCACCTAGAAGAACTAGAGCTAGACATGCTCTCCACTCAAATGAAAGCTATTGCTAGAAAGAATATGGCAACCCACGCAAACATACTTCTGTACAGGTTTCTGACTTCAGGGAGTGCCTGAGCCTGTCATTAGCACTTAGTTATTAGCTTTAAAAACGTGTCAAAAAGTGCTGTTTTCTTAAAATGAATGCATACAGCAAATGAAATGGAGGTTTTACTTTTAGGAAACATATCAGTGTGGGATTAATTTTAGCGGCAGAAGGAACAATGCAATAGTGTAAAATGGAATATATAAAAAAAGAAATCTTAATTACTAAATAGAACTTTCTTTTACTGGTTTATTTTCGTGGTCTACAGTTTCTTCCTGCTTGTTTAACAAAAAAAAAAAAAAAAAAAAGTAAGAAAGAAAGAAAGAAATGCTGATGTAAACCATTAATATGCTATATTCACATAATCCCTCTAGAATTAACTGTACACAGAGGTATGAACAATATTCAGCTTTTGATGTAAGTACGCATCTGAAATAATTTCAAAACAAACAAAACAGAACTCATGCTGAAGGTCTTGTGATATTATATGACATACAAGGTAATTAATTATACTTGTCCTTGGTCCATGGACCTTGACATATTTAGATACAATTGTGTGTGAATTCATGTCCCCATTTAATCAGATTTTTCTTCTTAGCAACCGTTTTTAATTTTTTAAAATATTTATTTATTTATTTATTTATTTATTTATTTATTTTTGTGAGAGAGATAGAAAGAGGAAGAGTGAATTATTGTTATTCTTATGGCCAGTAAATATTTTTCTTCCTCTTCTATTCCTTATCTGCATGCTTCAGGACAACAATAAGGAGCTTTCATGTAATGTGTCATTAGTTTTTTTCCTTCCATTTTTCCTTCCTGTTTTACTAAGCAAAAATCTTTGTTGCTATAATTATGTACCTCCCTCACAATTTTTTCTTTATTTTTAATATGCTCTGACTGATAAGTGGTATCACTTTTGGATAAAGCTTGTAATGTAATTATTATTTTTCTCCCTTGTGTTAACATAATGTTCATTATATGAGGTCCGTGTTCAGGCAAAGTGTTTTTCTCAATCAGGTTTTAACAACCTCTGCAGAGCTCCTTTGCAGGCACAAAAAGAGATATATTCTTTTTTTTTCTTCTTTTTTTTAATTTTTTCCTAGGAGGGACAAAAGTTTTAAATTTACCACCAAATAGAGAAGCCCATAGGAACCAGGCGTATATAACCTACTGGTTTCTAAGAATTGCACTTTGTAGGCAATTTGCTGAGAGGCCTTTGAGAATTTTTTTATTTATAAGTGTTATAGTTAGTTTATTTTTTATGTCGACATAAAAAAGTCTCATTCCCAATTGCAAAAAAGAAAAAAATATATAAACCGAACAACCCATCCACCCTCTTTCCTCTGCACAACTTATATTAAAAGCGTGCTGTGTTTTCCTTAATTTTTAATATAAATCTATTGAACAGTGTTTGTTTTGAACATTCAGAGTATTCTGATCCTATTGAAATTATGATGTTCATACTAGTTTATTTGTTTCTCAGTGAGGGAGGTTTTCTTTCATTGACTGCATGTTCATGAGTCTTGTTTTCCTTTATTTTTTCCTATCCATTAGGAAATGGGAGTGACTATGAAACTGCAAGTATGTTTTGCTGCAGGCCAGGGTCAACCCACTTCAGCTAGGGATCAGATACTGCAGAAACAAAGTGGTATCTTAAATAAATCAAATCTAATACAGTCTGCCTTGATGTATGTGCAAACTGTGCAACATTCTTCCCTCTTAACACAAGTATTTGTAAATGTCTCTTGACCAGCACGTAGAAAACACACTTTTGAAGCTGTTCAGGTAATATTGTGTTAAATGTTTGCTTTTCCTCCACTTTCATTTCTGTCATTTTTCAGTCAGTGGTCCTTTTCACACAATTTTGGGATAATTAAGAAAATCACTTTCCTAAGATTCTTTCATATTGAAATGAGTAATTCTGAACCTTATATGCTCTAACCGGACCTCAAAAAGAAAGATTGCTTACTTCCTACTGAGCACTTATCATCACTTCAGAAAGCATTACAGAATTTTTTATTTAAACAGCAGAACAAAGAATTCTTCTGTAGATGTTCATGATGCAATCTCTAAAGTGGTTTAACTGTGAAAGGTTATTCCTCCTCTGAATGCCAAAGGGCTACCTTCAGTACAAGATAAACAATAGTGAGAAATCCAGGAAAACTCTTTTTTTTTTTTTTAATAAGTACGTTACTTAGTAGTAACTTTGGGAATTATCTGCACACTAAGACAGGAATTGCATGGTCTCACAATTCCAGCCACCAGAACGTCTTCAAGGGTGAGCAGGGCTAATGTAGGTCTTGGCATTCAGCCTCAGTAAAGACTGAACTGGAGTTCAGTTAGCCTGCTTGCCATGTAGGTCAGATATTCTGCCATATGAATTCTCTTTTCTACAGTTTTCTCATATAAGAGACAAATTTTATCTCACGGGCATGAAAGCAAATCCCAGCATGGTTGATCTGCAGTGACATGGTGGCACAGTTGCCAATGGCAGACAAAAAAATTCTCTCTCAGTTTTGAACACAGCAGGAGGTATCACGAATTGCAAATAATCTCATCTTTTCAGCTGCTGCATCATTCCCGAGCAAGAACAATCAGATATGAGCCGTGCTCGTGCAAAACGCTCTCTGACTCTTCTAGCTTTGATGACTGACTTCTTTGGATTGCTTTTTAAACAACATTTTGAAGCAGATCTCCATTGCAGCCATGGAGCAGCCCGCAGTAGGTGCAGCCTACCATGGGGGAGTCTGCAGCCATGTTGTGCCTGCAGGAGCAGCTCCAGGCTGGAGCCTGGAGAGGGGCATGAAGGGCTGCTGCCTGCGGGGCTGTGCTGGAGCAGCGCTGTGATGCAGACCCATATTGGAGCAGAGCTTGAAGAGCTGCAGCCTTGGGAATCCCATGTGTGATTGGGCTGGGAATGATGTTCCAGTGGGATCCCATGTGGAGCAGGTGCAGAGTGTAATATGATGAACAGCGGAGTGTTAGGGACTGGGACTGACCACAGCCATGGTATCTGTTCCCCTGTGCCACCTGGGACAAGGAGATACGAGAAGGTAGATGCCAGGGGAAGATCTGTTATTTTTCACTGCTCATCAATTAAAGGTGGGCAGTATTCTCTCCCTGTACTATTCTGTTTTGCCCACGATAGAAATTAGTGATCTCCATGTCCTTATCTCACCTGTGAGCTTCTTTTTTACTATATTTTCTACCTCTGTTCTGTTGAGCAGGGAGAATGATGGAGCAATGTAATGGAGCTGAGCTGCCTCTTGGTGTGAAGCTACCATAGCAGATCATCACTGGTTGGCTTTTTTTTTTCAGTCTAGTCCAAATTTCTCTCACAGATTAGAGCTACCTATCATATCTGATGGCATACCTAATTCCATTAAGGGACTTTATGCCCAAATAGAATTTTCTTTTTAAAATAAAGCATGAAGAAGAAACCGCCATTTCTAGTTTAAATAAGGAGGTTCAGACTTACTGCAGATCTAAATCATCTCCAGCAGTGAACTGCTACCTACCAGTTCCCTGTTAGAACCAATCATGGTAGCATATGTACTTCAGGTCACACTTAAACAGGAGTAAAATATCAATCATGCATATCTACTTTGCAGTCTCATATATGCTTGATATTCACCCTCAGAAATGTTAGATACAGACCTTATACTTCCAATGAATATGCAAAACAGAACCTTCTGGAATGAATTGACATGAGGAAAAAGCAAAATCAGGTCGAGTGTCAACTTCCATCAGTTCTGTTCGCATTCTTACCGTATTCATAGAAACCCTGCTATTCTAGAAGTATCTGTGTGCCTAATTTAAGAATGGAAACAAGAAAGCAAGACAGATTTTTAAATTAGCTTCTGGGAAATGAGAATTCAGCAGGAAATGAAAGGTAATTTGATCTGAACAGTAATAGAAATTGTGACTTTCAAGGTCTCTTGATGAGACATTACAGTAGAATAGAAGTCGCTGGTTTGCCATAAGTATTAATATAATCAACAACTGTTTCTCATTTCTGTACGTCCATCACAGCATTATTACTTTTCAGTTTAAACCAAATTTGTACAGGAATTATTTTTTCCTCTCTATTTTTGCAGTACTGCCGAAATAAGCTGTACAGTTCACAGTTCACAGATGACCTATGCAGGAAAGACAGTAAAGAATTCTAGTGTGAAATATGTAACCTCAGTTTAGGATTTGGCCTTTGCATTACTAATACCTAAGTGACAAGAATGGTGGGGTGCTGTGGATCTGCAAGTCATCTGCAGCTCCCGTGCTATTGCAGAGACTGCATAGCTACCATGGTGCTACCTAAATGTCCAGGAAAAATGTCTTTATATTTGTAATTAGAAATAGCTCAGGCAAAGAACTACATATATTGCTGCACTGGAGCGGGGAGGCACCATATTTTGTTTATTAGTTGGTTGCTTATTTTACTTTCTTCTAGTTATTTGCACTTTTTTTTTCAAATGAGGCTGTGTATTCAGCATTATATTATATATTATTATATATTTCTTCCACTCCAAAGTGATGTCTTCCCTCCTAGTTCTTACAACACATTTTCATTTCCTTGAAAATTTCTCTACATTATTCCCAGCATTATCTGAACAACTTCAATTAGAGTTTTGATGCTTTTGCCCTTCTGTTGTGTGAATAAAAATTTGGAAGTAAAAAATATCTTTGAAATGACAGTGTGTAATATATTAAACTAATTTATAACTTTTAGCAGAGTTTGGCAACTTCGAGGGAAGAATGTCATTCCACATTAACTGGCAAAATGTAGAAGTAATCATTTTGAAGGCATTGTTTACTTTTGCTTTTCTGGAGAAAGGTTAACAGATCAGTTGATGTTGATTCAGCTCAGAAAACGGTTGATGCATTTAGAAATCCTACTTAAATTGAAATTATAATGACCATGTTTTCAGACATGCATCTGTTTGTAGAGAGTAAGGCTGGCAATGATATTTACTTCACAAATCTATTATTAAAAGCGTGATATTGAAGTCTGAGTGTGAATTGCACTCTATTAAAATACAGTGACAGCGCAAACTTTGCCATTAAGTGTTACTGGTCATTAGGTAACAAATCCATGACTAAACTGGGTCATGGTTTCCCATTATTTACAAAGGTAGCACATATTTTTTTCAGAAAAGACAAATAAAATAAAATGGAAGGGAAAAAAAAGAAAGGCAGCCTTGATGATAATGTATGCGCATACAAAACGGAGAGCTCCTACTGACAGAATCTCTGTCGTGACTCTGCTAATTTTCTCCATCACTTAGAATGGGAGAGCACATTGTAAATCAAAATGCAGGTGATCTGACGGGAAAGATAAACTTTTCTGTGAAAGTAGTGTGGAACAAATAACATTATGTGGAAAGAAGGTCAAAAAATGATAAACAAGGATTCACATTACTGGCCTATGTACATAAGGAAAAACAGATTCTACTAATGGAAACCATTTGTAGTGAGTTTTTAGCAGAATCATACTCAACATACTCAAGGAAGTACTTGATTTTTAAGAAGGATGTACTATGTATTTTTTAACGAGATTAACTTGACACTGTTGTCACAAATGTTCTAAGAAAACAATGTTAAGTGAAATATATCATTTGCTTTGACACTTCAGTGATGTTTTTGTAGTCTTACATCCTTCATCTATCTAAAACAGTTCACTGACCTTTCTTTTAATTGTCGTCCCTGGGACCAACCTTTAAAAGAGATAGAGGAACTCATTTTAGAGGAGAAGTTCTTTCAAACTGTTATTAAAGAAAAAAATTCAACAGAACAAATATACTTCTGAAATGTTCTTTTAAATAGGAATACCTATCATACATCCCAACATTTCTCTGAATCAAAATATTCTCATAGAATCACAGACTCACTCAGACTGGCCTGGGCTGGAAGGGACACCTCCAGGGATGGACGGGGCATCCACAACCTTTCTGGGCAGCTGTTCCAGCACCTCACCACTCTCATAGTAAAGAACTTCCCCCTGACATCCAACCTAAATCTTCCTTCCCTTAACTTGAAACCATTTCCCCTTGTCCTGCAGTTATCTACCCTTTCAAAGAGTTGATTCCCCTCCTTCCCTTCAGGCAGTGAAAGACTGCAATGAGGTCATCCAGTTGCCTTCTTTTCTCCAGGTTGAACAAGCCCAGCTTCCTCAGATTGTCTTTGTGGGAGTGGTGTTCCAGTCCCTTCCAGCCCAGAAACACTATTAAACTGAAGTGGATTGCTGAAGGGCTTCAGTATCTTTCTGTCTGGGAATCTGGATGGTAAACTTTCTGGGCTTGTGGTCATGAATGAAGTACTGAAGTTTGGAAGTCCAGAGTCTGAGTTTGACATGGAGTTAGACTTAGGAAGCATCTAGGTCCGTGTCATAAAGGAGCTAGCATGAGTACTCAGGTGGTAGTACTTCTGAACTTTATAGATAGTCAGGAAATTGAATGCTCTGGAAACGCCAAGTTTTGGTAGTGCACGCTGCAGTCTGTCTGAAATTAGAAGGTCTTAAGTTTTTTCAGGGCTTTTCAAAGGAATCAATAAATGTTAAAATCCCCCAGGGTTAATTTCCTTAAGCAGGAATTGACTTAAGAAGAAAAGAAGTATGATTAAACCAACCAGCATATCAGTTTCTCCAAGATTTCTAAAGGATTTTCTCCTATATTGATTTTTATTCCTTTTTTTTTTTTTTTTAAATTCAGCCTGACCTCAAATCACATTTTTAAAATGAATCCTTTTTCATCAGCTGGGAGGATCTCTTTCACCTAGGTCTATCTGAGATTCTCATGTATCTTCTGAGAACAGCTTCAGAAAGAAACTCATTAGTATTGACTTCAGTACCTAGAAATCAACATTAGCATTGAGGTGACTTAAATGGGAGCAGATCTGAGCAGTAATGAATTATGTGTTCAAAATGATAAGAGCCACAAAACTCCTTAGGGTCTCTTCTGTAAATAGTCTGGAGGGCAGTTACGTTGAGGATATACCATGCACAAGAGAGCAATTTTTTCAAAGACTGTGTTTTCTACCAAGGCGATTAATGTCCTTGAAAAGAGGAAGCCTTGAACTCCCATTTATAGGTACTATTATACAGTCAACTACTTCAGACAGTACTGTGCCAACACAGTAGATAAACATTGCTATTCACTTAGAGGAAACTACTCTCTGTTGCTTAGTTGTCTGCGTGATCTACGTATCTTTATCAGCATGCTTGGATGTGAAAGCCTGATAAAAGAAGTATGCTGCTTTCTTTCTGTCTTATGTTTGGTTTTCCAAATGAAACCTCTCCAATAAAAGCATCATTTTTAAACTCTTTCTTTCTGTCATAGACTTGAGTAACACAGCAAAGCAAGTATGAGGAAGTGAATGTTTTGTCCTTCTGGAGAGTGTGTGAAGGAAATCTGCATAAGCAGTATTACCTCTAGGATTTGTTGTGACGGTTCCTGATAATTAATGTCTCTGCAGAACAGGGATCAACAGGTTGTATACTTCAGAGATAATCACAGATGTGTAAGATTCAATTTCTTGGAGAATACATTCTAATTAATGCTCGTAATAAGCATGAGAGACTTAGTAGAAAAACAGGGCTTGTATTTATAAACAACTTTTCCTTAGGAAGATTTTTAGCCCTATTCACGTACACATCAGCACTTAGAACTCGCTGTAGCCAATATGCTGGGAAATTATAAATTTGGAGCTAAAGTACTTAAAGCAAACATGGTTCACTGTGAAACATTTGTTCTTTACAGTAGAAAATTGAACAAGCCTAAAGAAAGTAGGAATGATTGTGTTTATTAGTATGTTTTGCACTGATTTAGTGATTAAAAAGAGAGATACAGCATCTGATTTTCCACGGTGAATGTAGTAAACATGATTTAAGTTCAGTATCTTTCCTGAAGTGAAAATGATTTTCCTTTGTACTCTTAATTTAGGTAAAGCATTGTGAATTGCACTTCTTGGGACTGGATTGAGAAGTTTTTCTTTGTGTATCTTCTCAAAAATGAAATTTAGGCAAAAGTAACTTTTCTAATAATCAGACAATGGGTCAAACTGCAATGTTGGCTATTCTTATTTTTCTTCTTACTTGTGAACACATTGTTTATTGTTGTTTGATACAAACTGACAAATTCTTTTTCAATGTTTGTTTTATACAGATTAGTATTATTAAATATGGCAAAATGCTCATAAACACAGAATTTGTAACTTGAGAGGAAGCAGTATCACAATTAAGTCTGGATTTTTGAAACAAGAAGAAAGTCATAGTATGTTTTAAATATGATAGTGTTTTCCTTTAATTATTAGACCATCTAAAGCTAAGGATATATTTAAAGAGAGTAGACTTATAATAACTTTTTTTTTTTTGGTTCTTTGTTTTAAACAGTATAGCTGTGTGTTTTGAAGGTCAGTGCAACAAATTATTTGTTTGTTTGTTTGTTTTTCATAAGTATAAGATTTTAGCTTTGCTGGCTAATATGGAGCAGTACAAAGATCAGAAGGCTTCTCTGAGACTGCAGTGTAAATGCTTTGTGGGCTTCACCTAAGCAACCCCCACCATCATAGTTTGTCTACCTTTCTTAAAGCTCAGAGGCTCACTCCATCATTTTTTCATGCAGTGTGCCTTACCACTGATTTTGTTAGTTTTTCTTAATACATGATTTAACAACTATTACAGCAAGATAAGAAAAATCAGTCACATCTTAGCAAACTTGATTTAAATACTTACAAAAGAAAATGGTCCATTTTGCCCACTGTGAAATACAATTATAGTGACATAATATTTCTATTTTGTTTTTCAGATAATTACTTCTAGCTACTGTTCTAGCAGTTGCTATTCCGGATCTTCCCCTTAGCTGTTTGTGTCACTCAGCATTCTAACTTGGAAGAGTTTGATACCTGTGTTTTCTAAATTGTGGCATAGCGAATTCTCTATCCATTGTTTTGTCTATCATCTTGCATTTATTGAAGACACTGAGAATTTTTCTTAAAGAAATTGAATTTTACTTAAGGAACAGTTGAGTGAATACTGTATATGTTGCTTGTAATTAAGTAAATATTTGACTTATCTTACTTACCTCAGGAAGATTATTTCCACAGAGGCAGAAAATGCACTAACTCCTTGAGGAGGAAAGCAAAACACATAATTTGTGAATCAAAATCTTCAGCAAACGTAAACAGAAATTGTCTGTGGAGCAAAACCAATTAAAAAGTTTCAAAAAAAATCTCCCTGGTGTTCAACCTTTTTGAAAAATGTCCTTTCTCATATGCCTGATATTCTCAGTAACATACTAGGTCGTCTGTTTTTCACAAAGTCTTTTTTATGCACACCCCTCATTCGCAAGGGTGTGATAAGCTGAACGCATGATGTGATTTTATTGGTACACACTAATAAGTTAAAAGGAGATTTCAAATGCATCAAAACTTGTTAATCTCTGCTCCTTTATTACAATTTTCTGGAGCAAGTGTGCTAATGAGCACGTAATGTGTTTGCAGTGCAGTGTGATTTCAGTTTGTATGAAAGCTTCATTGTGCGCATATGCTCAGATTTTGTTGATGGACAGATGTTACTGACTTCCTGCTAATTGAGTGTCCAGGAGGGACCTGCAGTGTATTTTAAATTGTTTACTTCAATTTAGTTATGATAGAAGGGACTGGGTCATCATCAGCAGCAGATTCTACTAATGAATTAGTACCTTGCGTGCTAATTAAATAGAAGATGAGTGTGAGCCAGTATCAGGATTGTGAAATATTTATTATGCATATTAAGTTAGAGTGCACTATTAATAGCATTTCCTGTTTATTAAGTTTCCATCGCATAGGGATCTCAAATCCACTAAAAAAGTCTGGGACATTCAGTCTACTGAAAGGAAACTGAGGAGTGATGGAAAAAAACATTTAAATTTATGCAACAAAACTTAAAAATAAACCTAACTTTACTGAGTTCAGAGGTCTCCTCAGACAATAAACATATTTCTGAAGACTAGAACATTTTATTTCTAAGCTTGCTAAGTGCCAAATATTAAGTTATTTGCTATAAATGGCCATTACAGTTAGAAATAAAGCATGAAGATGCAATAATTTATGTAGAAATAAAACTCGAATTAATGCTTCTTTATTGTTGTGTGACTTATAAATAATAGGAATCATAGAATAGAATCATAGAATCATAGAATCACACAGGTTGGAAAAGATCTTAAAGATCATCAAGTCCAACCATGACCTAACCATACTATCCTAAATCTAACAACCCTCTGCTAAATCATGACCCTGAGCAGGAAGTTCTTGTGTAGTCCAAGGCTTGGGTACAATCTCCTGCAATATATGTCTGGTCAGTTATGGTCTTTAACTAATGATTGTTAAAATGCATTTCAGTTTTGGGGAAGATGTTATGCATGACTGCATACAAACAGTAATTTCACTACCCAACATAACTGTAATTTGGAATCTGAAGACATACTTGTTGCACCACAATGACATGGTATCACAAATCACATTCATTAGAGAGTCACTGAAAGAGTAATCAGACAGAATCGAAAGGGTGGTGAGAATTGTATTTGTTCAATTTATACCAAATAAAGCTGGATTATTCAGCTAAATCTTTAGTTAGAACACACAGACACCTACAGATACTCACCTCTCTGCTAGTTGGGTTTTGTTTGTTTGTTTGCTTGTTTGTTCTTATGGTTGTTTCAATACCTTTACTCAACAACTGGAGACATCTGTCTGATAAAGCACCTCTTTCCTAGAACATGCAATTGTAAAGAATCTTATCTATGGCAAGGAATTTGTTGAAAGCAGGCTTTCAAGAAGAGTAGGATAAATAAAACAAATGAGGCACATAAAAAAAAGTTAGTTGATCACAAAATGCAGAAACAATTTACTCTGAAGTCACTTGAGAAATAATTGCTAGAAAAGATTGAGTTAAAAGAGAACTACCTCAAAATGCAACCAGAAACTGTTAAAAATCTATGATTATTGAATATTCAGTAACTTATTTCAACTTATAAAACTTTATTGCAGCAGATGGAAACTGAGAAAATACTCTGTAATGTAGTTACAGAGCTGATAAACTTTTACATAGTACTACTAACTGTCACAGAATAACTGGAACATTGAAATTATTTCCTAGTAGTATGCTTGAGATTGCTGAAGTAGATAATAATAGATAAAGTTTTGTTTACCTTTATCTGATCTGATGATTAATTCCATCAATTTTCAGTATAATTCTGATCTTCTCTTGAAACTCTTGCTATTTTTTTCAGGTGATTGTTGCACCACATTTGCATGGTATCACTGGTCTCTGAGAACTTCAGACAGCAAAACAAATCCCTTTCAAGATAAGTAATGACGCTGATCTGTTGCCACATCATTGTTCCTTCAAATACCCTGGCTTCTTTCTTATTTTTATTTTTCTTCCTGTATGTATTTTGCACTAGTTTTTTGGGGGCCATCTCTTCTCTTCTGAGGTTAGATTGGTTTCTGGAAAAAATGCTGTTCCACTGTCAAAGCAGGGGTCTCTATGAGACAATATCCTTAGAAATTTGGTTATGTAGAATAACCTCTTTGTGGTTAATCTAAACAGGACTAGAGATAGGGCAGTGGTTATTGTGTTGTGTGTGAGTATGTGCATTATTGTAGAACATAAATTTTTGGAGAGAGACTGCTAGTTCAGAATCATAGAACCACAGAGGTTGGATGGGACCTCTGGAGATCACTGTGTCCAATCCTGAGCTAAAGCAGGTTTTATATAGTAGGTTGCACAGGAAAGCATCCATGTGGGTGTTGAGTATTTTCAGAGAAGGAGACTCCACCACCTCTCTGGGCAGGCTGTTCCAGTGCTCTGTCATCCTCAAAGTAAAGTAAATAATTTTTTTTTCATATTCAGATGGAATTTCCCATGTTCCAGTTTGTGCCCGTTGTCCCTTGTCCTATTGCTGGGCACCACTGAAAAGAGCCTGTCCCCATATATAAGGTTATTTTTTGCGTAAATAAATACTGCGGTCTAATCTTGTCATCCATTCAAAATCCTCTCTGTTGCCAATAAGAGTCATAATAATTAAAACAAAACAAAACTTGAGTGGAATTAAGAAAATAAATTATTCCTTCTGCTTTGGATATACTTCAACTTTATTGTGCATTGAACAGCACGGATGGAAAGATTTCTGTTTTGATCTGGGTCTTTAATATTGTATGCTACAGGGGCTGAATGCACATTACCAGTGATGCATAAATAATGCATTGACTTTTTGTATCACTCATTCTGATTCAAAAAGTGGCATTAAATCACCTGTGAAATCCATGCAGAACTAGAAGTTTTGCCTCAGATTTCCATCTGAATGTGAATTTTTTTTTGTTGTGTGGGGACTTGTTCTGAAGCTTATTGCGAGGTAAATATGCAAGTGCCCATTAACCTTAGTCAGAATTGAACAGTCTTCCTTCCAGAAAACTTCACATTTACAATTCTACACTTAATTCTAACAATAGAGGCAAGATTTTCATTCTTCCAGCATAACTAGTGAGAACTGCCTGTGTCTACCTGTGTGTCTGTGTTCCTCTTTTGCATATTTTAATTTACAAGGTTAAAAATAAATTACAGTGTTCTACGTGCTTTGGCAGATTGTGCATATTAATCCACACTTTCAATAACGCTTACTTGTAAATAAAATTGATTTACTTTTCATTTACATAGGGAGATATTCAGGTGGCTTTTGGCTATTCATTACCATTCTTGAAAGGAATTGAAACTGTGGTCAGTACAGTATTTTCTTATTTAGTAGCAACTTAAGTGTCTTGAGTGTGCACTAATATTTACTGAAATGCAGCCTTACTGTTCAAGAAAGAAGTGGAAGACCTGCTATATTTTTGTACCTTTTTAAACACTAGTTCTTTGTCCTTTTGTCCTGGATATGCATGACATTTTCCTTTTAAAACTGAAACATGGGAAGGCAAATGTACCCTGTAGACCCTGTACTAGTCAAAGAGCTGTCTTCTGTTTGTTGTTTCTTCCGGAAATGCTGCTATGAAAGAAATCGCTGTTGTAGAACCAATTAGGTTCTTTAAGTAGATCATTTCTCAGTCACTGGAATAATGAATTCCCATTTGCTCAAAGGGCTGCATTCACCCTTCAGTGGCAAGACAAACAGGAATTCATTGCCACAGCTAGGCAACCAGAATTATTTATGCATTCTTTTCAGAATCTTTCTTTTTCATCTTCATTGGAAATCACCATAAAGATTATTGTTTAATGAGGGGGAAGTTCCACTGGAGCCAAACAAAACAGCACAAGCCTTCTAAGGCAGAATTCGTTTTTCAGAAGTGTCTTATTTGTCAAACTGTTGCAAATTTGCACTTGTTTTTTGTTAGTTAAAAAGGAACCATTTGTTTTCTGGATTTTTGCAATCTCAAAAAAGGGTTTCTGCACAGAGAAAAATTAAACTGCATTCCACAAAACAAACAAACAAACAAACAAACAAAAAACACAGAAATTTAAACTTATAATTTAAAGATATTCACAGGATGAACCACCATCTATAAACCTTCCCGTTTTTCACTTTGTAGCTCTGATAAGGTCATCAGTGTCACTTAAATTTATTGGAAAGAAAATCTTACGGCTTTGTTTGGGTTCACTGAATCATAATCAGATTTCTGAAATTCAAATGGTCTGTGAACTGTAGCCATCTCATCACCTGTAATAGCTATCTAAATGCTAAAATAAAAATGTGATTGTGGTTGTTTGTTTGTTTTCAGCTTATTATTTGTACATATTAATTATAGCCAGAGTTCAGAGAACATGTAGGTAACAGCAAAACTACTTCACAGCATCAGTGTCTTTTTCATCTACCTTGAAACTGAATTTTCCAGTAAATTTAGCTAGACAAAGTAGCTCCAGAAAATAAAACAAATAATATTTGTTTACTAATAAAGGTTCGTTTAACTAGGAAACTTAGTAAAAATAACTTTCTGTATATACTTCTCCATAGTTTGAGATTGTATTTCACTGTTTTTAATTTAAAGATTTATTAAGATTATTGTAACAAATAAATACCACCATTAAATAGATACCTGGGAAATATCTCTTCTCACTATACTGAATTTAAATGAATTATCTAAGCTCCATAATTTCACAGGGAACGCTATCTAAAATTTATAGAACTCATACAAGAACACTCATAAATCTTAAAGACTGACTATGATAAAAGACTTGTATATGATGTCTCTATTTTAGCAGAAAGAGGAGTTTTCTTGTTTCACAGCAGGATTAGTGGGATGTGAGGGATGTTTCAGTTATTTTTTGGTTTTTTTTCTGTACGTGTATCACTTGAACTGCATTATCCCACTCCGATGACTTACTGTTCTTATGTCAAGCCACTGATATGTGGTTGTTAACTGCCCTAAGTAAACTCCAATATATTTGCTTCATGGGCTTTGTTTTGCCTTTGAATACATTGTCATGAACTACTCCATCATCATCTCTTCTATTCAAAATCTATTCTATTCCTATTCATAGGAGTCAGTTTTCTACATCATGCAATGGCAGCTTTCCATTAAATTCATTTTCCATGTTCTCCACTAAGTCATTAGTGGAACTGCAGGAAGAAGAACAAGTTCTGACAGATGTGGTTGAACTTTTTAAATTAATTCACCTACGAATTATATGTCAATCTGCTGTAGAAACAGCATTTCCTCAGATTTTTCTACTTACTGAGGAAAATGTCTGTAAAACCTATCCCTCTTAATCCTGATTTATTTCTGATAAATTAGTGTTATTTTAAGATATAAAGTTCAGATGTGATGGAAAGTGTGAGAAGAGTTTTAACTCTATCTGTTCTTTAATGCCCATTGCCTTTCTAACAAATCATTTTAGAGATTAGGTTCTATTAGGAAAGGATCTTGTGTAGATGTACTGGATCTTTCATTATAAGGAAATACTAGTAATGCTTTTAAAAGATTTTTTTAAAAACAAAACACAGAATCTTCAGGAAGTTTAAAAGTAAATTTCATCTGACCAAAAACAAACAAACAAAAAAAACATATGTTTTTTGCTTGATGACTTGAGCAATCGACAAGCTTACCTGAATTTTCATAGCCTAATTAAAAGCTACCTTGACCCTAAGGAAATCACTGTTTCTCTCTGGTATTTAATAACAGAGCACTCTTCCTCCAGTTTCTAAGCCAGTCTGTGGGGACTCCAGTCTCCTCATTCAGGAGTTCTGAAGTGTGACATTAGCTTGACAGGGCACATGTAAGATGCTATCATTCTTTATCAGTCATTCATCGGTTTCCGCTCAGTGAATTTTTTTTACCAAAGCCATTTACAATGTTAAACAATTTCACACAGTCAGTGGACTCACTTACCAATTACATTTTTTATTTCCATTACATTTGTAAATATCCCATCACTTTTTTATGTCAAACATCCCCTTGCTTTAGAGAGAGGTAATTGTTTTCTCAGTCACTTGTTCGGCACTTGTCGACAAAGGGCTTGCGCCCCATGTCCTTCATTAAGAATTAGCTTCTTACTGGGAAAAAAAAAAAAAAAATTGCCCTCATCTTATGTTTTCACAGTTTATTACTGCAACTGCAATTATCTTTTGACACACATACCAACATTTAAACAGTTGAAGTCACTAAGTCAAGAAACAAGGCTTGTTCACTCAAGTCATATAACCATAGCATCAAAGAGTTGGAAGGGATGCTTAAAGTTTAGTGATTTTGATTCCTTAACCTAATGTTGGGATGAATTTAGAAGGAAAACAAATGATGAAAAGCATTATGTGCTGTAGAATACTGATTTTTGAAAAGCCTTCAGCTAGAATATACCCTTGAAAGTTCAACATCTATGTCAGACATCCATATCTTTGGAAGATCTTTGTTGTTTGGATATATGCCATTAAAGTAGTATACAACTCTAAAAAAACAATTTGTCTGTATGATTTATCTCATTTCTAACTGCATACTGTGTTGTTTGGTGGAAAATGCTTAGGGAGTGTCAGAAAGCCATGTAATGTGTTCCAGAAATAATGTAAAACATATGAGTGACATGGCTGCCAGGGGCTTTAAAGGGACTTGAAATGTTGAAGTGGGATCCTTCAAACAAGGTTAAAAATTCCCCCATTACTGGAGAAAAAAATTGCACTTTTGGTAGGCTATATTATTTTATTAAATCACGGATGAGGACACAAAAAGCAGTTGTTTTGCAACAGTGCTGCTATAAGTGATAAATATCTTTGATGCCGCTTTCTCTGTTTCATTTATTTGTTTGTTTGTTTGTTCTCCTTTAAGATGATTTTATTTTGCTTCATAAGAAAACTTGAATCTTCCAGGAATATATGTGGCAGGAAAAGAACAATCCAAGGCCTGGCACAGTATGATGTGGTGTGAAAGTGCCTTAGCATGGCTAGATGCTAGAGACTCATCTGAATGAACACCTCACGGGGAAGGGTCAACCCAGCTCTGGCTTCTTCATTGCCATGGGGAACCTGCCATGTCTTCCATGGACTCAAATCTCTGTAAGTTTTATTTATTATGCCTTCATTATTCCTCTGAGGGTAATGTCCTCTCTGTTGTTAATGGTTTTCCATAGTACAACATGTATTGAAGCAGTTGAGGAAGATGACGCTTCTAAATATTTGCCTTCTTATGTATTCATAATGTTATTTAGTCTTATTGCTTTGGAGGGCCTTGTTAATTGTGCATCAGGTGTAGATCTTTGCAGGAAATTGTTTTTTTCTTCTTTATTAGACAAGTATGAAATCAGTGAAAGAAAATCTTTAATCAATAAAATTCATCAAGGATTGGGCAAATAATTGGATCGTATTTTATATAACACTTGAGTGCAAAGTTTTGCACGAATTCAGGCAAAAAGCTATATTACAGTATATTGCTAAAATGTTGGTATGAATCTTAGAACTATACAAAAGTTTGGAAATTTCATGTGAAAATCTGGTAGGCGGCATGATTTTATATCTCATGATTACCAACAACACACTTAACAATAGTGGAAGAGCAACTACAACTTTCTGCAGTCATTATTATCCACCATCTTTGTAATTTATAGTCAGGAGCTCTTATTTCCTTTCTGCTATGTATAATAAACAACTTTTGTTGGCTCATCATTTTTTATGAAGTCCATATGTTATGAAGAAAAATCAATAACAGAGAAACTAAAACAGAAAACAACAAAGCTGAGTTGGAGAGAATCATACAAAGCAGTTAATGACCAGGTTAGATCAGTTGTATTTTCTTCAAAATCTTTGGGAAAGGAAAAATAAAATAATTTCTTACTTCTTATGAAAATCTTAATTTTTTTTCTGCCATCTTATTCAGACTCTTTTCTTGAAGAGTGTATATTGCAGCCTAAGGAAAAGGAAAAGAAATGAGCAACTGTCTGAATTAGAAAACATTAATATATATGAAAATCAAGAAATTATTATTATTCTTTGCCTTACTTAGAATGTAGAAGTAGTTCTGGTCTTTTTCCCCCCTTGCTAAAATGAAGTAAAACTGGAGAATAAACTGGAGAATGATTTTCCTTTTTTTTTTTTTTTTCTTTAATCTTGTAATGTTATAATAATATGAAAAAAAAAATATATAAAATATGAGCTGCACATCTATAGACTGCTCATGAATAATTTCAGCTTTCAAGATGCCACAAAAAAGTAATGGAATTCCTAACTGATACTACTAATTTTCTGCAAGTCTTATATTCTCAGTGGTTAATTAGAGAAAAGCATAAATGAAATTTACAGCCCAGCTGGAGGTTCTTTTTTCAGTACTTGATTACTTGATTCAGTCTTTTTTATACTTTTCTCTTTTCTCTCTATTCTCATGTTGTCTTTTTAAAATGCAGTAGTAGGCTATTTAAAAAGATAAGCAAAAACACAACAAACAAGCAAATTAATGAAAATACAACAAAACAAAACAAAAAACTAAACCACCACAACTAATTTAAATTTATAAGTATCAACTAGGATATTAATGTCTGAAGTTTTTCAAGACAAAGCCTATGATTAGAAATTTTTCTAGATCTGAGATGCAGTCAGTTGGTTTGAAGTCAGCCATTTAATCCCTTCATTATTCAAACCAATATTAGATTTAAAGAATATGCAGTGTGAAGTGAAATAGCCACTAAATGAGTAAACAATGGTATCCAAGTTTCATTACCCAACCATGTGCATTTGGCACAGGCTATATTTGAAGATTAGTGTTGACTCTACATTTTTTCTTGGCAGCAGTGCAATCACTGATACTATGAAGAATGGCTTTCCATGCATGTACTTGTTCACCAAGAAAAGAACAGAATTTGCCAGTGACAAAAAAAAAAATTTTTTTGGAATAACTTTTCTGTTTGTCTTAGCAAATTATAGCAACGGTGAAAATAGTGCAGCTCTTGGAAATATAAAGATCAATTTGTACAATAATTTAAAATGCTAATTTGGACCTTAGTGAGAATTATATCATAAAACAAAAGGACTGAGTGTTAAAATTTTTAGGTTTCTTTTATCTATTTTTTAAAATGCATAAGTGTTATTGTTCCTAAGGAGACTTGATGTACTGACTCCACCGAAGTCAATCTAGGTACATGTTTTCACTGGTTTTAGTTCAAGCCCTAAATGAGAAGTTTCAGAGAATCATAGAATGGCTTGGGTTGGCAGGGACATTAAAGACCATCTAGTTCCAACTCCCCTGCTGTGGACAGGGTTGCCAACCACTAAATAAGGTATTAAATCAGTTTGCTCAGGGAATGTGAGCAATGCCATGGATGCCTGGTGAGAGAAAAGCTACTTCTCTTTTTCCTTAAATTATTTCAATTTTCTCAGTTTCTTTTACTTCACATCATATGTGTCTAAAAATTTTAATAATGAAAATTACATATCTGGGTGGGGTAAGTCTGTCATCAGATGGCATCTGTGGAGAAATACGCTGAAAAGGAAAGGCAGAAAATAGTTTGCCATTAGATAATCAAATTATGACTAAAGTCTAGAAGACATGGACTACAATCTGTACAACCTATAGCTCAGTTTACAGTAGTTTGCTGGTTTTCAGTGTATTTCAAAATTCACAAATAAAAAAGTATCCCCATAGGTAGTAGCTCTTATAAGACAAAGTGAATGTCATGTTCTATTCACATATTATAAAATATCAGTAATTTGGAAGTTTCAGAACACAAATTTAAAGATGCATTTCTTCTCTAATGCATAGTCATTATAGTCTATAATGACTATAAATTTTTGATCAAGTTTATTTGAACAATTGGAATGAAATACTTCTTCAACTTCATTAATAAAAAATATTTATTTCATAAAGATACAAAAATATGGACTGTTGTAGAGCTGACAAATATACTGCAAGTTCATATTAAAACAGTGTTTTTACTGTGGCAGCAGTAAGTTAATGGGAAAATTAGAAACCATTGACATGTGAGATCACATATAATTTGGGCCTAATTCTCTGCAATTTTCTTAATGAGCTAAATTTGTCTTTTAGATAATTGGAAGCTAAATTTCAGTCAAAAATAAAAAGGTTAAAACAATACTACCCTTCTGGAACAAGTGACTTTGCTGGTTGCTGGAATGTGAACGTATCTTACCTTTCTTATTCTTTAAAACCATTTGTGAAGGAAGAACTTTCCAACATGAAAACCACTAAAGGAACCTCATATTTTTTGGTTTCAAAACTTTGAAATTGTTAACTTGACGCTTACTTTAATTTTCCATAATTAAATCAGCTGAAATATAGAAGGCTAAATAAATAAATGGATATACATTAAAGACAAACAAAAGACGCAAACAGACAAAAAACCACTCACAAATATGCAGACTTTAGGCAAAGCTAATGGAATATGTGTAGCTATTCTGATAAAGATATGAGAAAGCTATATGTCTGCTGTCTCTGTCTCTGCAGAATGTTTTCTCTGATGAATAAACATTTATTTGGCTGAGCTACAAGAGGATTTGCTATGTCTTTAGAAGTTGTTAGTTGAGCAGTCTGAAAAAGAACAAAGATATAGAAGCAAATGTTTGAAAATATCAGCAGTCTGCACTAAAATGGGACTTGGGCCTTTTGATGAGAAATCCAAAAGAAATCCTAAACTTTACAAACCTCTCAAAAGCACAAATAGTCTAACAAATAAAGCACATATATGCAACCTAGATTCAAATATGTGTCCTTTGATTTAGAGGAAATGCTTCTGTTCAGATCCTCCATCTTCCACATAAATGTTAAAGCAATTTGACATTTCAACCATTTCTACAATTGCAAACAGAAAGCACTGTGCTGTTATATCTTCACTTATTTACCTATCACAATTATTTTCCACATTTGTTTCACTTTAATTTATGTTATAAGTTGGATCTCAGTTATTTTAGGACAGTAACTGTTCGTCTTGCTTTGTCCATGTGCACGGTACTATCAAAAACAGTAATTATTTTTATTGAAAGGTATTAACAAAAGTAAATCTTCATAGCATGAAAAAGCTCCTTTCTTTTTCTCTTAGAGCTTAATATATAAAAGTCTACTGACTCTGTGTACTGTTAAGAAGATAGCTCATAGGGTACATTGTAAGTATATTCTGCTTTGTTAAACTAGTATAGTGAAAACATTTTCTTTTCTCACTGTGTTATTCTCTAAAGCATATTGTTTTCATTGGTGGTCCACAAATGATATCACCACACAAGGAGAGGAAAAACCTTATTGTTCATAAGATATATATTCTATGACTGTACATGAAGTAAACATAGCAGAATGACTCCTATGTCCTTGTTTGCAAGCTGAAGTGTTTTTGTGCGTACTTCTGCTGACGGGCCAGAAGCCATTTAAGTGATTTGTTTGTCTTTTTTTCCACGCAATGAAGTTCATCCCAAATATTTTTACTTTTCCCTCAGATCCATTCTGTTCTGTACAACAGTTCTTCATGAGAACATCTGTGGCAGTGTAACACCGATGGGCAGTGCAGGTCCATCATGCCACTCTCTCATTCCCTCTACTCTACGGCATAGATGGAGAAAATAAGATGAGAAAGAAATGATATGTTAAGGGCAGGGAGATCACTTGTCAATTACGATCATGGACAAAACAGACTCAGGGGAAGGGAGACTTGTGTAATTCATTGCCTATTGATAACAGAATAAAGCAGTGAGAACTAAATGCAAACTGAAAACTCTCCCTTCATCTGATTTCTCCTACCTCCTCCCCCTAAACAGAGCAGGAGAATGAGGACTGTGGTTCTCCTTCGTCTCTCCACAACCTGGGCTGCAGTTCTGGTCCAGAGGCTGCTCCTGCATGGGCCGCAGCCTCCTGCAGGCCACATCCATTGCTGCACGGTGGGCTCCTTCATGGCTGCAAGTGGAGATGTGCTCTGTGTGATGCCCAAGGGCTGCAGGGGACAGCTTGCTGCTCCGTGGACCTCTCCTGTGGTCTCTTTCCTACATCTGCTCTCCAAGAGGCACACAGAGCACATCTGTGTCCGTGTTGGAGCAGCTGGAGAAGGCCCCGCTCTGATGTGAGACACCTGCTGGGCTCAGCTCACCAAGGGCTGCCTTCATCCACTCATACCAAAACCTTGCCACGTTAATCCAGCACCTTACCTCTGTGAGCAAGCAGCAGGCAGTTCAAGCAGAGCTGCATTGCCAAGGAGCACACAAGCTGTCCTGATCAGATGCCATTCACATTTCTGATAAAGGAACTTTATCAGAAGGAAAGTTTTCTCTACGTAGATCTGTGAGTGCATGTGCCTGTTTCTAGGACATGCCTAGCTCATTCTCACTGCCAGCTGGACCCGTCTCCCATCTATTGGCTACCAGATCAGTTTTCAGTATCTGCAAGTTTATAATCGCTCATTATTTCCTGTGGAGTGAGAGCCTTTCACTTAACTGCAACCAGCTTAATGCTTTAACCCAAAGGCTAAGGCCAATTTCTTCCTTTTCAGAAGTTCTAAATCTTTCCTTGATAATATCCTTAATCAGATTAGTTTTATGAGGCTGACATGCATTGACTTATGCATTCATATTACAAATAATGTATGTGTGCATGAGACAGAGGAAGGGGGGAAAGAAAAGAAAAGAGGAAGAAAGAGATGTTTTGGTTTTTAAAACATTATTATTATTATAGTATTTCACTGGTAGTGCTCTAAAATACGGATGCTGCTGAATGAGTAACAACATAGATTTCACAATTATGTTTAAACAAAAAGACTTTGTGTGTGGGAATTTGTGGGTCCTTTCAGGTATATTTATGTTATAGTGAGGCTGAAGATGAAAACACTGATGTTATGTTTTCTCTGTAGAATATATCAAAGATCCCTACTGGATTACAAATACCAGCTTTTAAAAAGTCCTTTTAAACAGGAGGGTAATGGGAGTTTTTCCTCTGATGTTAATTGCTATAAGATCTGGCCTAGTTTAAAGGAAAACTATTTTAATGTAAATAATGATTTATCTTTCAAATTCAAATTCTGAATCAAAGTTTGCCCCATGGCCACCCTGTTTGATTCCGACTTGCCTATTATGGTATAGTGGAGAACATTTCTGAGTTTACTGAATGAAAAAAAAAGTCACACAATTTTTAAAAGGTCGGCATCTTCAAAGCATTGATTCTAATAATATTTCTTATGTATTAAGCAGTTGGGTTTTTGTTCTGTTTTGTTCTTTTTGGAGTTATTATAACATAATAGAGTAGGTCTGTGGGGAATGGGATGTGGTTGTTTGTTTGTTAGTTTTTTAATCCAATGGGTATAAAGTTATGTGGGTAAGAATTTTTTTTGTGTATTCTGTGTGACATGACAACTATGTATTACTGGATGCTAGAAACTTCTTGAAATTACTATCAAACCCAGCCCAATATTTCATGGCTGAAGACTGCTTCTTCAAAAAGGGAGATGTGGACATTGTGATATGTGATATAAAATCCCGTGTAGCATAGTGCACAAAAGATGTATTAAAATATATTGCATGGGATAAAATAATAATTTAAAAAGTAATATTAACTTTTGTGAGTATGTTTTGCTGTTGAAATAAGGATAATACTTACAAGCCTTATCATTAATGATTTTTGAGCATGACAGTATCAATTTTAGCAAAACCTAATTATCCAGTTTTGTGCATAATAAACATTTATCTGTTTTCTGAGAGCATTTTGTTCAGTTATATTCCATTTATCAAAAATTGTGGTAGTGAACAAGAAGAGTTTTAGTTTATCACATAAGTTTTTTTTGGTCCTCTGCAGTTAGGAATTTGTAATTTTCAGGGAATTTGTAGTTTTCTTAGCTGTCACATAAATTTGAAGAAATATTATGGCTAAAAACAAATGGAAATTTTCCAAATGAAGTTAATTATTTAGGCATAATTAATTTATCCTCATTTATATTTGTTTATTTGTTTGCTTGATTTTTGCCCTTGCAGTATAGGAATAAGTATTAGTACTGTCAATCCTTGCAAGTACTAATACAGTTTTTATTTACAACATTTTGAGTTTAGTGCTGATACCAGTGACTTTGCAGCACTGAGTGTAGCAGAGATTCTTCAAACTCCGTTGTTCTGCTTTTTGGCACTTAATAAATGTTATAGAGCTGCATCAAGGCAAGTGAATTCAGTCACACTTCTGTAGTGCAAAATGACAAAAGTGTAAGATGAAAAATTAGGAAAGATAAAATTATTTATGTTCTCTAAAATGTTTTTGAAATTATGCCATGGCTACAAAAAATATAAATTGCTATTGTTTTTCTCTCTAAGAAATATAAGAGGATATTTATACACAGGAAAATTAACTGACAATAGTTTTAGAAAGGAGGATACTTTTTACAATAGCCAGTTAATTAATCTATGAAACTTTCTGTCTTCAGGAAGTATCAATAATCATACTGTACTGATAGATTTTAGAGAATACTTAAGAATATAATGGCAGCTGCTATGGTATATGCCATCTCATACAATAAGAAGTAATTTTATACATAAGAAGTAATAAGAATTAATCTTTTGGTCAGCATGTTATGATCTTCAAAGATGAAGGAAAGAATTATTAATTAAAGGTAAAACAACTGCCATTTAGTATTATAGTAGAGAACAGAAATGGCTTATATTTTCTTAACTGTCACATAAATTTGAAGAAATATTATGGCTAAAAACAAATGGAAATTTTCCAAATGAAGCTAATCATTTAGGCATAATTAATTTATCCTCACTTATATGTCTATACTGAACTTTTGTGTTAAGTATTTTCACAGCTCATCAAGCACTCCAACTACCCATTCCAATAGTGTGGAGAATGTCAGTCTCTCTTCTCAGCTGACTGACATTCTAGTGATAGGATGCAAGGAAATGGTCTTAAATTGCACCAAGGCAGTTGGATATGGGGAAAAAGTTCTCCACAGAGAGAATGAAATCCCTATCCCTGGAGGTATCTAAGACATGGCACTAAGGGACACGGTTTAGTGGTGGGCCTCAGTATGTCATGCTGATGGTTGGACTTACTGATCTTGAAGGTCTTTTCAAACCTACATGATTCTACCCTGCAAATGTCTCTTGGAGGCTAAATATATTTCTAGGTATTTATAATTAAATTATAATAAGTATCATGTATTCAGTAGGAACACTTTTTTAAAAAGTGCAAACATATTAAAAAAGAAGGGGCCTTGTCAATAACATTAGTTATTGTATGTATTATCCTTCTTTTTAAAACAACTTAATAGTCTTGCACATTGCGTATTATAGCTATAAAATATGATCTGCTGGTATCCTTAGAAAGCAGGACACAGATTAATGATTCAGAGAATAATAAAGAATTTTCAGGTCACACAGTTCTCTACAGACAATACTGGATGTGGACCAACAGAGCAGAACCTAAGAGGTGAGTTTGTTACAATGATGTGTTCACAGTACTGACACTGAGGGCCCTTGAAATTAAAAAAAAATTAAAAAAAAAAACCCTCAGTCTGTGTTACAGAGCCCTCCCAATCTTACAGTCTTTTTAGATTTAGAATATAGATTGTCTGTTTGGAGTTTTTTCACTTCTTAGGGAGTTTGAAGTGCTACCTTATTTTATGTGTTTATGGATGACTTTTTTCTTTCTCCTGACAAAAAATTATTATTAAGGAGATCAAACTATTATCTTATTCTGTCAGAATGTACAGGCAGTTGATTTACAGAAAAATGTTTACTCTCACAATATGACAGATGTTTTGAAGGATGTTGATAAAAGCATTTCTTCTGAAAGGGCAATTTGATGAAATCCAGTCTCTAGGAGTAAAGGCAACTTCAATCTATGCCATATGCTTCTTATGGTACTGTTTACTGCCTTGTTGCATTATAGCAATTTTGAGAGTCAACACTACAAGAGATTAACAAAGCTGGTTTGTGTTAAAAATAACTATCCAAAATGATATTTTTAATTTGAATTTCTTTTGTTTTCAACTCTTTCTTTTCTTTTTATTTTTTTAAGACATTCATGCAATGTGTATGCATATATAACACCAATGAAGGAAGTAAAGTTAGTAAATTTCAGAGCAAAAATGGAGTGATTAGCAGCAGGAGATAGAAGTGAAAAAATTGCTAGAGTTGTCTTAAGGGTTAAACTCAGTGTCTCTTCTAACCACCACCTCACAAATTCTCATTCATAGTTACTGAAGCTGATTGCACATTATCTATGCACATATACATACAAATGGCAACAAATCACTGTGTAGTGACAACATATTATAGTATTTACAGAATTAACCTCATGAACCTCCACAAGACTGTCTCAAAGCAATCAAGTAAGCAAGTAAGCCTAGTGATATTGGATTGCTAAGAATTCATCTATCTACTTCATTTTTTCACTTTTTGTTCTTTGAAAAAAAAAAAACCAACCATCTTTTAAGCAATCTTTTGCAGTTTTTCAGCTGCAGAATTGGAGGGTGAATAAAATGTAAAATCAATTTGTATGTACTTATCTAGGACTTCACTGAATTCTTCACCTGTACATGAAGAATTTTACTGCAGCTATTTACAGCACGACTTCTCTTGATCCCCCCAAACTTTTTTTCCCTGTCTTTTCAGTTGTTGCCTGTGTTAAATTATTGAGCTTATTAAAATAAAACCAACATTTCTTTGTACCACAGAAGAAACGGCAAATCCACATCTGAGTGTAAGCTCCATTCTTCTTTTATGTTTTTCAGTGAATTATTTTCATTATCTTATACTTAATTCTCCCTTTCCAGTTCATTTTTTCCTATTACGCTACTTCCATTCATGTTATTTATATTTTCTCCCCTCAGTAGTTTGAGTTTTGCATCCCTTTCTGACCCATCTTCAATTAATCATGATTTTCCTATGCTACTCTATAGATTGCTATTTTTTCAACCATGTAAGAGTCCCTGATTACAATGAAAGCATGTAGCAGCTGAATCATTACTCCTGTCACTAATTTTTCTATTTTCACTCTGTCGAGCATCCTCATCTTTGTTTCGGGTTTGATCTTGGGATTAGTTATTCACAGCTGACTCTCAGCTGACATCACTATTCTAGCCTCTACTATCAAACCTTTACTCTGCTCATTTTTTCTCCCCAGAAAGAGCTATATGCCATTATATTCACAGAATCTCGTGAATAGTAAGATGAACTGGAATCATTCTCTGTATGTTCTTTAAGGTCAAACAATCTAAATAATAAATAAGGTAGATGAAGACAACAGAAGTTTTTATGATCAAGAATTTAGTACTTGCGTCATGAATACTCAAATGAAATTTAACTTTTACTGTGAGAGGATGAAATTCACAGTGATACCACTTCTTGATGAATTATCATCTAAATCCACTCCCCATACAATTTTACTGCCACAAGTAGGAAAGTGAGCAACTGATTAGGATACATCAATGGATTTGCAATTATTTCATGCTCAACAAATTAAGGACTATTAATGGTGAACAGACTCTTCCTAATGTCACAGCACATCGTAAATAACGGAGAGATATGCTTTTGTGGTCTGAATAAAGGAATCCGATCTTTATTATAGATAAGGACTCCAATCCATCCCATTTTGTAAAAAAAGACAAACTGGAAAAGAATATTTATCTGAAAATAAATCCCAAAGTTGTTTTCCCAAGACAGCAATTGCTTTTTTTGTTTAGCTATATTTTTGCATTCTTTGAAATATACAAGTATCTTCTACATGATTAAGTATATACTTAAACATTTCAAAAGTGTAGACTTTGAAATATGATCAGATCCTTGGAAGAGCTTTGAAAATGAAACTGAGCTTTAGTATGACTTTCTGCCACCTACCTTCCCTTTTGAAGGTTTAAGAGCATAGACAAATTCAAGATATTTGGGAGAGAATTACGGTGACTGATAAATTATCTGAAAGAGACATACATTTCACCAATGAAGCACAGAAAAAAATGATCAGAAAGAATGAAAAAAGTCACTTTGTCCCTTTATAGGCTTTTTAAAAACTATATTGATAATAAAATACAAACTTGATAAACAATATAATCAGTTAATTTATTAGTCTCTGCTTGCAAATTATTTTAACAGAGCCAGTTTATATTTGTTGAAAGCACATTTCTCAGAGGGCATTATACCACTGTTTAAAATGCTGAGCTTCTAGGAATAACTACATGTTAACACTGAAATGATATAAAATTAATCCTTCATTGTCTCGGAGCATGGTAAGTTTGTTATAAACACCTTTATTTTACAAAGAATGTCTTAGTGCCATTTAGATTCTTCTAACTCAGATTTCATCAATGTCTGAACCCTTTGTTTTTGGCTCAAAGCTTGCTTTCTGAGGTAGTTTTTTTGATAAGACTCTAACTAACTTATCAAGAAGGCGAGTAGTGGGTGTCACTGTGTGGCAATCAGCATCACCTTGTGGACAATGGACAATTTTACATATGAAAGCATTTCTTTGGAATGCTTTGCCTTTGGAAAAGAATGCTCAGGAGTGTTTACTGGTGGAAGATCTGGCCTGTGACCAAAAACTCCAGCTTGGTATGGGAAAACTGGGGAATGATACCATCATGTCTTGTGAAAAACAGGATGCAGGTGGGCACCTTCCTGCTCCTTCTTATCTGCTAGCAAGGCCTCGAAGATGGGAAAAAAAGGAGTTTCTGCTGAGATCCCAAAGCCTTTTGGACTGGACAACCACTTTGGACTTGAGCTGTCATGCTATAGAGAGCTGACTTGACGACTTTTGGACTTATAAATAAGTTTGTACTTTCATCACCATCGTCATCAGCTGATCAACAACCCCCAGTGACTCTACTACTGAAGATCAACGTCTCAACTATGAACAATGCTGGAATTCGTGCTGGTAACTCTCTCTCTTGTTTCCTACAAAGACTGCTTGCTTTTATTTCCTATCTTTTCTATTGCCTGCCTTCCCTTCCCCATCTCCCTTAGTGACTAGGACTTGTAATATACTGGTCAAACTAACATTTGACCCATTGTTTTAATCTTGCCATCGGGTGTTAAAAGAACCTCCTCTCCCTCCTATAAATTGGAGCAAGACAATCAGCAAATTTCCATGTTGCATGCAGTTTTGATGATCTGCATTTAAGGGATCCTAATGTCCTACTATGTAGAAATGAATAGGAATCTCAAGTAAATTTAAATTACTCTTTTTGGCAGTTGGGTAACTTGGAGATATGTTAATGTTTTAGTTTAAGTAAATAATATGGTTTTAAGACAAAGCTTTGATCAGTGTCACTCACTGTTACGTGGTTAATTTTTGAGGAGCAGTCTTAAGAGGTGAATTTCATTCCACTTTATGGAAAGGTACAGCAGTTCAGCACTGCACTCCAAACTTTTCTACTGTGAACCTGTATTATAGTGATCAGTAAATCTTATCTCTTATGTCTAAAATAGCACATAAAAGAGGTTGTAGTTTTAATGCAGGAAATTTATTGCTTATATCCATAAGTAAAATATGTTTGATTATTGTTATCCAGCCTCATTGATATTCTGGAACATCTCCTTAAGGATCTCTTAACTGTCAAGTTTTTTTTTTGTTGTTTCTTTGTTTTTTGGTCATTATTGTCAATAGTTATTTCTTTGCTATACAATAAGAAGAAATTATGGAATGTTTTGGGTCATAGTAATGTAATTAAAACAATTTTTCACTGTTTAAAATTATTGACAGGAAAAAAAGATAATATAAAGTGTTTAAACTGGAAGACTTACAGTAATGTGTTTATTCTCCTTACCTTTAGATTAAATTTTTTTAGAAACTTAAACAGAAAAGCTAAAAGATGAGTTTTTAATCTTACTAAAGATAGTAAATCTTTGTGATTTAATATCTTATTATATTGTGAAAAATAGCATGAAATTTTTCTTTGGGTCTCAGAAGTTCATGTCAGAGCCTAATATTTTGAAGACAAAATTATTGCAATGAAAATGGAAGTGAAGATAGAACGTACAGATTCTTGTTACTTGCAGTCTTGCCTCTGGAAACAGACACATTTGTCTAAGTGCTTTATCAGCTATCAGGCTAGATACTAATTTTAATTACCTTTTTGGTTGCAGATTCACAAAGAATATTGCAAAAAGTAATGCCTTGCTCACTTCATCCAACCTGCCAGAGTTCTTGTATATTTTTTTTAGTTTTTAGGTGGAATTACACTTCTAAATAAAGAAAAAGACACTGGAAAATGGGAAAGAGGAGTCTGGCAGCAGTAGTCTCAAATCTCACATTCCAAAATGTTTTCAGGATTTAACTGCAACAGATTATTAGTCCTGTCTCTTCTTTAGATCAAATGCATTTCAAAATCACAAAACTGAGAGTTTAATATGTATCCTGAGATCACAGAGATGATTAGGAGCATGAAAATAAGTCTATCTCAGTTGTTATATTGTGTCATATTTTCATTATAAATTCAAATAAATTTTTAATTAATTCCCCCTTCCCTTCAAAAAAAGCCAATGCGTGGAAAATCCTTTTCTTCCATTTTATTCTTTTTTTTTCTTAATATAAAAAAATTCCTTCTTTGCATCAATTCAAATTGGTACCTAATTGTGTGTATTATTTAGTTTTGAATGAGGAAAATAGTAGCTATTTTATTCTTGATTAAATTTAGCAATTATGCATGTTTACATCATTATATTTAGTAATTGTGTATGTTTACATTTTTTAATTTATTGAATTCTAAAAGAAAATGATTTTTTTTCTATAGTCTGTGGTTTAGATTAAGCCATTATGTAAGAATTAGTCATCAATCATTTTTTCCTTTCTCACTGTTAGATCTCCTGGAATAATCTAATGTCTTTGAAACATACATCTATCTACATAGGCAAAATTCTCACTGTTTTGCTTTTAATTGTTTTCTGCCTATCATTTCAGACATCAGATCATTCTCAGATTTGTTTCTCTCTTTCTAATCCTGGGGCCTATAAAAGCCCTTCTTTGAGGATAATTTCTCAGTCACTGAGGTCTCCAATGATTATGCATCATTTTGATATATATTCTTGACATCTTGGATTAACTCTTACTCCTCAGTCCTTTAGAATCTTGTAACGTTTACTGGAATTGGTGTTCACCAGTGCAGAGGAGCTCATTAAAGAGCTTAAGTTTGGAGGCATACTGGACTGTTGTGACCATGCCCTGGTTGAGTTTGTGATCTTGAGGATTTTTGGCCCAGCAGAAAGCAAAGTCAGGACCCTAAACTTCAGAAAAATGAATTTGAAGTTGTTTAAGGAATTATTGGGTAAGATTTCCTGGGAAGTTGTCTTAAGGGACAAAGGATCAGAGTAGAGCTTGAAAGTCTTTAAGGACACCTTTCTGAGAGCACAAGAGCTCTCTGTCCTCCAGCATCAGATATCAAGAAGAGGAAGCAGGAAATTGACACAACTGAGCAAGGACCTGCTGGTCAAACTGAGGGAAAAGGAGAAAGTGTACAGGTAGTTGAAGCAGGGATGGATGGCATGGGAAGAATACAGGGATGCCAGCAAGACATGCAGAGATGGGATCAGGAAAGCCAACGTGCAAATGGAACTGGACTTGGTGAGGGATGTGAAAAATAACAAGAAGGGGTTCTACAGATACAGTGATCAGAAGAGACAAACCAAGAACAGTGTACACCCTCTGATAAATGAGAAAGGAGAACCAGCTACAACAGACATGTAGAAAGATGAGATACTCAACGAGTTATTTGCCCCAGTCTTCACTAGTATCCAGGCTTCCCATGTCTTTCACATCCCTGAACATTTAGGTGAGGTGAGGGGAAACAAATCCCTCCCACAGTAATAGCAGAGCAGTTTAGAGACTGCCTCATGAGTCTGAATGTGTACAAGTCTGTGGGCTGGACTACATGCATCCCAGGGTCCTGAAGGAATTGGCTAATGTGATGTCAAGCCAATCTTCACCATATTTGAAAAGTCATGGCTGTCAGGTGAAGTCCCTGGCTGGAAAAAGGGAAACATCACTCCCATTTTAAGAAATAACAGAAGACCTAGGGGAACTACAGGCTGGTGAGCCTCACCTCTGTTCCTGTTCCTAAAGCTCCTGAAAACTATGTTATGACACATGTAAAACAAGGAGAGGATATGAGACAGCCAGCACAGCTTCACCAAGGGCCTGAACAATTTGGTGGCCTTCTATGATGCAGTGACTGCACTGGTGGACAAGGGAAGGGCAACTTATGTCATCGACCTGGACTTCTGCAAGGTCTTTGATATTGTTCCTGACCACATCCTTATCTCTGAACTGGAGAGATATGGATTTGAAGGCTGAAGAATTGGTCATAAGGTTTTAGCCAGAGGGTTATGGTAAATGTCTCTATGTCCATATGGCATTCCCCAGGTGTCCCTCTTGGGTCTGGTGAGCTTTAACGTCTTTATCAATTACTTGGGCAGGAGGATCAAGTGCACCTTCAGCAAGTTTGCTGATGACACCAAGCTAAGTGGTGCAGGTGATACAATATAAGAAAGGGATGCCATCCAGAGGGACCTGGACAGGCTTGAAAAAGTGGGACCATGAGAACAATAAGGTTCAACAATACCAGATGTCAGGGTAGTCCCAGGTGAGTGTACAGACTGGGAGAAGAACTCCTTGCAAGTAGCCCTGTGAAGACAGTCTTGGGGGTCCTGGTGGAGGAAAAGTTTGACATACACCAGGAGTGTGCACTTGCAGCCTGGAAGGCTGATGGCATCCTCAGCTGCGTCAGTAGAGGGGCAACACAGGCTGCCCAAAGAAGCTGTGGGTGCCCCACCACCAAAAGTGTTCAAGGCCAGGATAGATGGGGCCCTGGGCAACCTGGGCAGCCTGATTCAATGGTTGAACTCCTGCCCATGGCAGGGTGTTTGGAACTAGATTATCTTTAACATCTTTTCCAATCCAAGCCATTCTATGAATCTATATTTTTTTGCTAAATCTCTGTCAGTTTAGGCATTTTTACCCTTTTACAGTTCTTTTGCTATTTTTTTTTCCTTTCTATTTTTTGTACTTTTATTTTAAAATATCATATATATATTTTGCCTGCCTTTGTTTTCAAGGTATTTCAGTATGTAAAATGTACATGGACTATCTTTTCTCACTTGCTGTCAAATGATCAGTGCTTGCCTCTACTGAGTCTGATAAGTATTTACTACTGATCAGTTTTTATTTCACATTAGATTTTCAGATAAGCACTTTGGCACTTCTCCTTGGGCTGTTTCTGTACTGGAGAAATTAGGAATACACACATCCAAAGTTGCTTCATATTTCTTCTTCTAATCTCTCTTAAAAGATGGCAAAATGTTGGTAAAATTCAATGACAAGATGTTACATGTTTAGATTACATCCTATAATGAAATACTTGATTTCACAGTACACTCAATTTGGCAGTATTAGTCTGCAAGACATACCAATATCTGCATTGCAGCATGCCAGAACACTCTTTTATTGGACTGTCCTTGAACAGGATCAGTAAACCTCATCCATACATTAAAAATCAATCAATCATCCAAAGAAAAATCACATCTGCTAGAAATGGGCTTGTTTTTTACATTTTTTTTTACCAGTTTCTTGGAACATTTCATAGTAAGGTTTAGTGATGCAGACAGTGTAAATTGTAGTGTGGTGGTACAGAAAGCTGATGTCACAAGTGTTAATAAAGAGAACTACAATCTAGTCTTGTATAAGGATTTTCCTTTATTCTTACTTCTTTTCTATATTCATCTTTTGTATATATTTACCTATATTTTACATAAAATATGCTCATCTTACATTAAAATGGTATTCTAAGAAAAAGCTCACAATTTTTTTCTGTACAGTGGAACTCTGTGACACTAGTATTGAAAATTGATAACGATACCAAAATTATGGGAACCAGATTTTTTGTATTGGGATGAAGATAGTGAAACTCGATGGCTGGCACTGCAGTGATTCTTATTTCAGGATTCCTCTCACTTGCAAAAACCTAGATTGTGCTCCACACCACTAGAATTTTTACTGTCAGTGGGAAGGCATGCATCAAATTGGTAGCATAGCCTTTAAAACGTGATATTTGCTTTGGCAGAGCATCTTCAGATAGTTCTAGTCAATGGTGCCATTGAGTCTGACAGTCACTGAGAACACCTCACCTTTTATACTATTGCAGCCTGTTATTTTTAATGGGAAGTTACAGAGCTATTAAATTGCTAAGTATATTTTATTATTAATTATGTTTTAGAAATATGCATAAACCAGTAAAATGTACCTTAAATTGCCTCCTTTCTGCATGTGTGATGTAGTTATCACAGGATATGAAGAACATTATAAATTGGATTTGGATTAGAGCAGCATAAAAGATCACATCATTATCTGCGCCACTCTTTTATGAGAAAGTAACATGTACATTATAAGGTGACGAGAAATGATTTAATGTTCAGTTCTGACACATCCTCCTACATCACCGTTCCTGCATGCAGAATGACTACAAATCCAAAACTTCCCCATCCTCTTTTTTCCTTCAGTAATCTTGCAGAAATACCTAACTCATACCATAAAATAACCTGTGCAGAACAATATCCCATAGGCTTATAATAGCATGGAAATGGTATAATATCTTCATGTGTGATAGAGAAGAAAGATTTTAAAGTTGCTTTCCATGAATTAGAGTGGAAAGCCAAAGCAGCTGTTTCACAGTCACTATACAGTGTGTTTTGAATATCTTAAAGTCATAGCATCATAGAATTAAGACCTCCAGGATCATCCAGTCCAATCATTCACCCACCACCAATATTTCCCCACTAAACCATTCCCCTTAGTACAACATCTAAATGTTTCTTGAACTAACAGGGACTCAACACTGGGCAGTCTGTTCCAGCATCTGACTAATCTTTCAGGGGAGAAATTTTTCCTAATATCCTACCTGAACTTCCCAAATGCATGTAACCATGCTCTGAAAATAACACACTGTATTCAAACATTTTCAAGCTATTTATATATACTAAAAGCATTTATGTGATCGATTTGTTTGACTACTTTTTCTATTGTTTGAAATTTGTAATTTGATAAAAAAATAAATTAAGGTGATAATTCCAGAGAATTATATCTGTAAAAGTGTTAAATTGATTTGCGTAATTAAGAAAAGAAAAAACACATTCAGCATGTCCACTTTATTGTTACAGCAGAAGAAGAAAAGATTCCAATTAGTTATCTCCTGTGAATTTCTATAACAGTAAATGAAGAAACAAAATGTCTACTGGAAGAAGGTAGAACATGATAAAACCACTCTTTTGCTGCATAAACAATGAAGAGCTGAGTAAAGAAATGACAGTCAGAAAGGATCAACATCTCTGAAGATAGCTGTTGTTTAAATCTGAGTCTTTTCAGCTCTTATTTTCAGGTATATCCCTACACCCACATGGACTAATGTTTCTGTATCCAATTCTATGAGGTCTTTCTAATGTAATTTTGTTCCTTGTTGTTTTTAAAGCATATCAGTGAAGTAAAATTAGTACTTTTCTTTATCCCTCTTCACTTATGTATAGTATCTCAGCATAATATTCATGGAAACAAGTATATCCCATGAAATCCTGAACTCCTCCAATTCTACTTAATCCTGAAAGAAAATGTCAGGAGACCACTGAGTTTAGTTATATTCAAATTTTACTATTCTCTTTCCATTATCCATTTATATTATTTAATACATTTATAAAGACATACACATAAACTAATAAGTGCTAAACCTTTGTGAAAAGCAAGCCATGTTCTGTGAAATGTAATTTATTCTAAATAGATGTTCATTCTCAAAGAAATTCTTCATTTTTCTCTTTTATGCTTGGAAACATTCACTTATAAGATAACAATCTTATAGCAATTTGGTCTCCTTCTATGATAACTCTTTGGTGGATGAAGGGAAGGTGGTAGATGTATATGATGGTGTGCTTCCTCCACTTCCCCTACCCCTCTTTCCCTCAACTCCATCCTTCAACCTGGCCTTACTGACAAAGCCTTGAAAGGGAGGATGACAAACAGTACTAATAACACTCTTGCTGGGACAGGTTGATAACCACAAATGTATCTCAAATGGAGAGTCTGAAAGAACTGGTAGCAGACAGCTGGTTCCACAGCTGAAGACCAATTGAGCAATGCCTAAAAAGCAACCAATGGCTATGAGCCCATCATCTTATCCCAGTGAGCAGCTGAAGAGCTTTTCAGAGCTTTCCTTCAGAGCAGCAGGTTATGTGATAGGGATGCTTTTCAAGGTTATGCCTGCATTGAGATCATAACATCAGGACGTTTTGCTGATCAATACAGGACCTCTGTAAGTGACTGTTTGTTTTAGGCTTTATTAGCCTTGATAAGATAGCATCTTAGATTGTAAGCTTTGTTAGCTTCACTAAGGTTATATCTTAGTTTGATTCTACACGTATCCCTCAAACATAAACCAAGTCTGGGACTAGGAGTAGATTCTGCCTCACCTGGGCTCCTTACCTCTGTGGTTCAAGGAGTACAGAAAGCAAAGGGGTCTACTCTGAACCTTATGGCTCAACAGGAGGGCCTCCTGTATACGTGTGTTTAATTCAGTCCACTTTGATGTAAATAATCAAGTGTATCCAGCTATCTTGAATCATGTTAAGTCAGTGTTAAATCACTATGTTATGTCTATATTATGTCATTAAATGTGTCCTAGCTTTTCCTCTTATAAATGCAGTATAGCACAGTTTACATCTGCGTCAACACAATCTTTCTGGATTTCTGTAAGGTCTTTGATACAATCTCTAATGGCATCCTTCTGAACACAGTGTCCATCCGTGAGGTAAATGAGTTCATGCTTTGCTGGGCGATGAACTGGCTCAGCAATATTGCTCAAAGGGTTTTAGTAAATGGGGCTGCATGTGGCTGGTGGACAGTCACCTGTGGTGTTCCCCAGGTCTCAGTTCTAGGGCCTGCACTATTTAACATCTGTATCAATGGGCTGGTTGAGGGAGCAAAATCCATTCTCAGCAGGTTTGCTGCTGCTACTAAGCTGGGAGGTGTTATTGACAGTCTGGAGGAACGAGAGACCTTAGAAAGGAATCTAGATACACTGGAGCATTGTGAAGTCATTAATGGCATGATTTTCAACAAAGGTAAATGCCTTAAATATAGTAATGCTGGACACAGGCAGACGCTGGGAGAGAAGTGGCTGGAGAGCAGCTCTGCTAGAAAATGACCTGGGGGTGCTGGTGATAGCAGGCTCAGCATGTGCTGGCAGCCAGGAGGGCAAAACACATTAGCAGCTTTGTGTCTACCCAGTCCCTCAACACTGCAAGTGCTGTGAGACTAGCAGCAGAACAGAGATTACAGACCCCACTGTTTTAGAAGACATAGTTTTAGAACTGGGGACAGACAGTAGGGTTCTGTCCCTACCTCTTCCAAAAGCTTTTACAGTAACGATAGCCAGGTGGAAAGACTCGTTAAAAACCAGCTCCCTTTTATTTTATAGGGATTATTGACCCCATCTGAAAATTTCTCTGCATTCATCTTGCTTAAATGAACAGTGGGAGAGTATAAAGTGCTGACAGCTTCAAGACTGAACAGAGCATAGTCACCTACTTCAAACTGGTAGCTTACGTTTTCAGAAATTTGATGTATACAATGAAAAATAATGCTTTACAAGCTTCAGATAGCATTATCTCACCTAAGAGAACAGGTCTGTGTTTTTCTACATGTTGCTTAGCCCAGCTATTCCCACTGATATACATGGTACACATTAGCCACTGGTTGGCTGTCCAGCTCACCTGCTACATGCAAGTGCAGGGTAAAGCTGGACTGCCTAAGGCCTCATAAGGGCTATGGAGTGCAGCTGGTGGCCTTTTCTGGACAGCATCCTCCCTGTAAACTTGTGGGGTCAACATCTCCCACTCTGTTGGAAATGGGTGTCCTGGAGGTCTCTTTCAGGGTATCATCTTCCAACCTGGGTGTGTTGGCAAGATACGGACTGCACAAAGTGCTGTCCATTCCCAGAGGCAGGCCCAGGTAGCCAGTGAATAAGACTAGGGGTAGAACTTTTGGGACAGGTGGAAGAACCCTAGGATGCGTGAAGGAGAAGCTGCTCATCCTCACTCAGGCATCATTTAAGAAATGATCATAATTCAGAACTTGACACTTTTCCTTGTAGGCTTTTTTGGGGGGCAGGAGGGAAGCCCTTCAGGACATTTCTTTTCCACCTTGGTTTATTCAGCCATCTGTTTTGGAAGGCCTTTTTCCTGATCCACCAGTATCATAAATCTTGTTTTCCTTGTGATGTACCAAAAGCAAAGGTGTCTTTGTTCACTGTTCATACAGCTTTTGAAATGGCTCTTCCTTACTCATCTAGTGTCAGTTACGCTGGGTGCAGATGAGAAAAAAATCCAATACTATCACTGCAATAATAAATCTAAGTGCCAGAACCCAGTCTTCACTCTTACACAGTATTTCACAATATTTCAATGCCTTTCCAACTCCTTGATGAATAAACCAGCACAGTTCTCAAAAGGTTAGTATTTTAGTATTTTGAGATTTTCTTTTCTCATAGATGTTGAGATTTTCAAAATAAGCTTAAGTAAAACAAACTTCATATTCTGGAAAGATTTTTTGATTTTTCTGTTCAATTAGTGTTACCAATTAGATGAAACCTTAATGTTAGAGGCTGCAGGTCATTAAAGATGAATAGAAACATATTTCTATGGAGAAAGGGAATAAAAATTACTTTGGAAGAGCTTTTGTGAACTTAGCAAACTACATATATTTTTCCAGAGTTTTAGCTTTTAACCTGGGCATATTGAAAAGAGTTGTCATGTAGATACTCATATGTAAAAAACAAAACATTATTTTGCTCAACCTCTATTATAGTCCCAATATTCCATCATGTATCATCAGTGGACTTTGCCTACTTTGCCTTTTCTGAGACAAATATTTATAGGGACTCTTGATGCCAGTGCACAAGATATTATCAGGTTTTCATAAAGCAACCATTAAATCAGTGTTTTGCAATTAGCATTTAGTTTGTGCTTTCACTCAATCATTTCAAATGTTTTTTTTTTTATTTATTTATTTAAATTGGTAAATCAAAATTTATAAAAGTCTGTATTTATTCCAGTGGACAGAAGCAAGGAAGGCAAAGTATTAGCAAAAAAAACAGGGCAGAGATTGCATGCACTGTGATAGTTTCTCTCTTCCTCAATTTATTTTTTGCATCATAGATGGAAAACTTTTAAATACTGCAGAGCATAATGTCGAGTATTTTAGGAGCTAATCCATGCAATGTTCAGGATTTCTAGAACATATTATCTGGACCATTAAAATGACCATTTCAAGAGGTGAATTCAAATAATGACCATTTCAAGAGGTGAATTCAACTACAACTTTGCATTGTTGAATTATCTTTTGGTGGGATAGTGATATTGTATATAATACATAAACAGTGAAAAATTGGAAAGACATGAAGAAAAGTTGCCATCATATCAGCCTGAAGAGATTGAATAGCTCACCTTTCCCTTTTTTAAGATTAGCTTCTCTTTTTATGAGTTTTGGCTTGATTGTTTCCCCCGACAACTATGTTATTTCATATTTTGTGGCTCATTATGTACACTAAGTCTGAGTTATCTTAACTACCACTTTACAGTCTTGATCATATTTAGCTGTTGCTTTAACATCTGGGAATGCTCTGCAAGGAAAACCAACATTTTTCTTTTTTTTTTTTCACAGTTATTCCCTTTCTATTCTGTCTGCCTTTTGTACTTTTCCTTTGACTTGAAATATTTCAGGAATTTTGCAAACGTTTCTTTATAATAAAATAATATCACAGCTTTCTGGCAAAAAAAGAAGACTCTATACTTAACATTAATTGTATTCAGGACATGATGAGAACCAGGCCATTAAATCCAAAGAATGACATGAAACAAAAGAAATAAATTGCCACTAGGAAATTAAGAATAGTTTAAAAACATGACTTGCCTGTTTCGTAACAGTCTCAGTTTTGGGGACTGAATCTTTTATATGAAATTCCAATGTTCTCATGATGACAAAGAGATTCTCTGTCAGATGACACTTCAGAGTTAAAATCATGCCAAGGCTTCACTTGTTAATCTATCAGAACTCTTGCTATTGAAAGAGCAAGTAAATAATGGAAGTAGAAAATATTACTTTTCTGCTATTTTGAAGATATTTGAATTACGAAATCATTGCCTTTGAAATTCCTTTTTTAAAATTCTATTTTAGATGTTACATGGTCTGAACAATAGATTTCATCCATTAAATTCTCTGCATCATTTTAACTTCATGATTTTATCTTAGAATTTAAAAGTAGTTAGATTTTCAGTTGTTGTACCTATAGAACACTTTGATCACACCACAGTTCACACAATCCTCAGAGTGAATAATGTGATTTCTGTATACTGAATAGAATGATATTATTTTACAAATAGCATATTTGTAAAAAAAATATATGTATATTAATAATAATAATAAAAAAATCCATTGAAAAGCAGTAACAATTCACAAATATCCTAAACTCCAAGTTGTACTATCATACTCTGTGCTGGATGTGGTATTGGCACTTGGTCTTCTTACTCACAGACTCCAGTCTTTTCCAGGTCTTTCAGTCAGAATTCTTCCTGGTGCCAAGCTTACTGTTTCATATAACGACAAGAAACAGACAGAGAAATGAAGGGAATGTCACCTCATTGGTTACCCACTTAGAATTCATTCATTCATCTCATTATCAAATATATTTTTGCTTTTGATTTTTTCCATCGGTTCTAGAAGTTGGTGTTGCTGATTTCCCTATAGTATCTCTGCTCCTGGTAACATTACCTAACATTTTTTAATTCTGCCTAACTGCTTTCTCTGGGATTGGTGCTAAGATTAAATATCGTTATGTTTGCCGTACCTGACGGGATATTTTTCCTTGTTTGAAGTAGCAATTAAAATGAAATAGAGAGATTTGGGAACATAAAGATTGCAGTAATCAGCTGAAATAATTTTTTCCTTTGTTCATCTACAGCTAGCAATATTTTCAGAGTCTTTTCTAAACTACTTGCTCAAGTGAAAGCAGTTCTACAAGGAGGGGAAAAAAAAAAAGAAGAGAGGCCTTTCATCTTGTGACATCACTTACACTTTAAATTGGGCATCAAGTCTGTGCTGCTCAGGCACCTTCTGCTGAAAGGCCTCTACTAAAATTTTGCTGTAAATACTGACACCACAAGAAGCCCCAGCTTGTGGCTCTTCTACAGTACATGCTCACTTTCAGCTAACACTTTTCACAGTTCTCTGAATGATTTCTCCCAACTGATGTGTTTTCCCAATGCTCAGTCCCCATAATTAGTGACATTATGCAGCAAATACTTGTTTCAGGATCTTAAAGAGTCAAAGACTATTCCAAAACAAAGTTATCAAATAGCCTTCTAAAGATGAAATGAAAATAATGACTGGCAGCACTGACTCCGAAAATGAGCATTTATGTATTATTAATTAAATCACATACAAGCCATAAAAACCATCTAGCTGTTACTTAATGATTCCAATCCCATTTTTTTTTAATTTTATGATTGCCATTTTCAACTTAAATTATCTACAGGTAAGTCAAACCTCACCCAAACCCATTGAGGTTTATAACCAAATGAAAAGAGTCAGGTACATTTAGCAAGAAATAATGGAAAGCTTGAAATCCAACTGATCGGCACCCAAACAAAATATGATTTATCTAATTTACCTTGGAATACTTCTGGAGTACAGGTCCTACAATCTACTTATTAGATAACTGACTTGTGTCAAACACCCTTCTTCATTTCAAATAAAATGCTCCTAATAGCAATTGATGATAATTGAAGAGATGTTGCTTTTTTTTTTTTTTTTTTTCTTTTTAAGAGATAATGAAGTGTTTGAAACTCTCTAACCTATGATATCATATCACTGACTGTACAAATGAAGAAAGAGGTGTCTGTTCTAAGGCCACTGAACATCATCTGCATCACCAAGCATGGCACAGGAAGTCAGAAAGTGTTTCATTGGTCCTTTACAACCAGCGGACTGCTCTGGTTGCTCAAGCAGATAATAAGCTGGCTGTACAGCGATAAGCCTTGGCATGGTTTATTTTCTGTCTGCAGGAAAATCCTGCCTTTACTATTGATGTAGAGAGCATGTCAAAATGTTGCAGTCAGATGCAGGTGCTCTGAAATTTTGTGCCTGTGGAAGACATAAGGAAAAACTGTGGATAGATTCGTGGAGAACACTAAGGTGGAATAGTGCTATCTTGAAAATATGCAGGATGTCGTTTACTCCACAGGGCTGATCAGCAGCTGTGCACTGTAAATGCATCACAGAACAGGTGGAACATAGCAGGCTGCTTGGCTTTGCTGTAAAGTACCTCTGGGCAAGCTGACTGAGGTTTTGCTGATCTGACAGCATTTCAGAACATCATCCAGCTCCAGTGAAGCTACCTTAAAATGTAAGCATTTTCAGCCAATAAGCCTGTTGATGGGACTAATAGAAGTAACATGCTTGAAACAAATGTGAGAAACACAGAGAAAGGTAATAAAGACTTTTTTTGCCCTTCAGCCAGCATATGAGATATTTGTAGATGTACCAGTTGAACCATTCAAACATCTGATATATGTAACTTATGAAAAATTTATATGTTTACCCTAGCATATAGGCATACAGAAATTTCAGCAGCTTTGCAGATAACAGAAGGAAAAATAACCTGAGGATTTGGAATATTAAGGAGCTTGACGTTTTGAGAGCTGTTGAACACTGCACATTCTCTCAGCAATGATCAACACAAAGTTTTTAGCACAGGTGTTTATGTAATTGAGATACATTAGGAAAACTAGCAGTGCTCAATGAGCCTCAAACTGGCATTTATGCTTTTATGTTTAAATACACTTCTGTTAATTATAAAGAGTTATGGTATGAAGTAAATACCATAACTTGCTGGTGTAAGAAAACTTGCTGATGGATTTTCAAGGCACGTATTTCTTCATTTCTTAAGTTGCTGTGTTGCTGGATTTTGTAGCAGACAATGTAGAACACAAAACCACTTCAAGGATTTCTACACAGTGAGTTTGAGACAAAACGTTTCTCCTGCTACTGCAGTATTGGCAACATTCCCTAACTGCCAATGTGCAGCTGAAAACAGTACAGATGTAAATGAGTGAGTTTTCTAATTCTAATCCTACAATACTTTTATCACTCTATTCAGACGCTTGATGTTCATTAAAGAGCACAAAAGTGATGTTGTTTTTTTTTCCATGTGTGTGTTCTTCCTGGATGTCTTTCAGGCATTTGGGTACACCAGTTTTGATCTACTTAATGCAGCTATCAGGAAAACTGTTTCCTTAGTAAAAAGCTCTGAGCTTCAGTGTCTGAGCTGATAAAAATCTACTATTACAAGTCAGAGATATGCAATATACAGAAAGTATTGTAATGAAATGCCTGTGAATATACCTGGCATAGCTGAGGAGTACAGAAATGGCTGAGCCATACAGCACTATACTGACATCAAATTTAAGAGATTTTCCACAGCTCAGCGAGCAGGATTTGTGCCAAACAAAAGGATCTTAGTTCTGTCTCAACAGTCACCGTAACGATATATTTACACCCGTAAAGTTGTGAATGCAGCTCCTTTTATCATTTGCTTAACTGCTCAAAGCAAGAGCCAAGGTTCTGAAGGCTCTCTGTCTCTGCATCAGAACTCTGCTCTGCCATTTATGTGGCATGCAGTTGAATATTGATAGCTTTTGTTTAGTTGCACAAACTGTATAAATCCTAATGGCCTCAAAATCCTTCATTTGTTTTATAACAACAATTCCTCAGTTTTACTTTAAGTAGAGTTGTTTGGATCAGGTTTTTGAACCAATCACTCCTGCTACTGCAAAATTTTCATTAGGGATTCTCTCAGTTCTTAGCAGACTTCAGCTCATGATGCTTTTACTTGCTGATGGATAGTGCTGCAAAATGCATTTCAGTCATCTGCGTGAGTTACTTGGATATTCTTGTTAGTAGATATTCACATAAATATTTTTAGCAATTCTCCATAAACATTCTTACAAACAATTTTTTTTTTTTTTTGCATTCTCAAATGTTTTTAAAAGCTCATGGAAGAGTGACAAATACACAATTACTGAAATTACTTTTCTTCAAATAAATGTTCCTAAGTGTATTTTGCAGTTTTGGCCCAATAAGCTCATCAATCTATGTTCCTTTATTTTTCTTATAGTTCTGAATTTTTAATATAATTGTTTTAAATATAGTATACTGGTGAATACAGTAAATGTCTCATGTTAGTTTAATATATGTACAGTATATAAGTGTACATAATAGGTAGTGTCTACCAGTGGTACAAAGTAGATTTTAATTTATAAAAGCACAAAATGTAAATAAATTAAAGACTGATTCAACCATCAGAAAACTGCATATGGAAAAAATATTATCATGCTAAGTAAAATAAACATTATAACCTAGTAGGAATGACCTCGCAGAGAAACAAAGTATTTTTAAGCAAACTGTAAGAAATTTATTGTTTAATTATCATTTACAAAAGAGACAAGTAAGCTATGTATTAGAATAGTATCAAGCTCTAGAATAGAAATGTGTATTGAGCTCTCATAAGTTTGTGTTGCTGGGGCAACAGGAAATTAGCAAGGTAGGAAATAAACTTCATTTCATATAGGGGATAGAAGTTTTTAGCTTTTCAGTGTTCATTTATAAATTTACAGAATGTTTATCCATGTTATAAGTGGGAGAACCACTTTGGCCAAAAAAAAAAAAAAAAAAAAAGTGGCTTCAGTCTATGATGTTCCAGAGTCAGGTGCATAAGCAGTCATCATATCTACCCTAGAATTCAACCACTTAAGAGTCTCAATCTTTCCTAGTTATTTCTGTTTCTTATAATACTCCATAAAGTATAGAATGGAATTAGCTGCGACTTTGCTTGTAGTGGATGGATTTAGCATGGAAAAGATTTAATATTGTGTGCTATTAAATCAATTAACATGTAATGACATACATAGGCTATAAAATTTAGACACTTAGCTTATTGTTTTCTGTGGCTACAATCCATGGTTTATATCTGAGATATTATCACACCACTTTTTGTCTACTTTTGTCAGTCTTATCAATGTTTACACCAACTGGTGTACCTAGAATAAAGAAATGATATTCCAGTCAAAACCATTAATTTTCTTTGATTTTCATTAAAAAGAAAATTAATAATAAGTTCTGACCACTTGACCATAAAATGTGCCTCTTTAAAACGTGCTGTCCAATTAAATAATTTAATATAGTCATGCAACTATTGTATGGAAGACACTACTGTAATTTGTCCTGTTCTGTCATCTACTGCAGTGCAACAATGACTAGAAATAATGGATGAAAGTGGAACTAGTATCTCAGACCTCTGCCCCGAACATCTGAAAGCAAGTAGTCCCACATGCAAGAGATTTTGATGAAAATACGGGTTTTGTCTACAACAAAATAATTTAAAGACTTTTCTTTTTAAGGCTATCTATTTTAGTCATAGATGGAAGGCAACACACCTTCTGTACAATAAATATGAAGTTATTCAGACATTGGACCTTTGAAAACTCAGGAGTAGAGAACTTTATCATAAAATTCTTTCTTCTGAACAGGCTTTTATGTGAATGAAAGTAGGAGATGCTTATACTAGGCAATGGAGAAAGCAGGGTCTTATATCTAAACTGAGTGCACAAAGCCTCTCTTTTCAGCAATATCAACAACCACATTGCACATTGGGGAGGAACAGAGGAACATCTGAGTGAAGAAAGAGAAAAATGCTGGTTTTTCTTTGAGACTGATTCATTTTTATATCAAAATCCTGCTCTTCCAGTGTGCATGGAGGGTTGGCAAGTGGGATAAGATTGTTTTGTTCTGTGGAACACTATTGTCTGTTGAATATATCTTTTATATTTTAGAAATACTACATAAAAGATCAGGGAAATGTAAGAAAAGGGAGTTTTAGATAAAGCTGTAAGTGCACAGAGAATTGGATTCTCTCCATGACTGTGCTATACGATTATTTATGATTCTAAGAAAGTCACTTAGATGTTTTGCAGGTAGTGAGTGATTGTGTTCTCCCATTATTTAAGTGCTGATCTGTATGTTCTGAGATTTAAGTCTCATAGAGGAATGAACTTTTTCCATTAAGGTTAGCAGAAGAATATTTCAAACTCTCGTTTCTTCAGTGGGTACCTGCATGTAATGATCTGAGAATACTTTTCTTATGCTGGCGTTTGGGATTCAGCTAGGATCTTCTAGGTTTTGCAAGGAAAAAAATAAAATAATAATAATATAAAAAGGGCCTTAGTTATATTGATATTTCTCAGTAATTGTTTCTGTTGTAATTATGTGTTTTTCAGTACATGGAGGGATTAACATTCTGTTAACAAGACTAGTATTTCTGTTTCTTTAATATGCTTTTCCCTACCTATAATATCTTTAAAATATATTACAAGACAACTTTTCATGAGATCACAGTTAATCAAAATATAGGCATGAGTAAAACAGAAGAGCAAATTCTTCTCCTGCCCCTTCTTTTTTTTTGTCTCCAGTATTCAGAACAAAAACAAAAAGATCAATGGTAGAAAGTTAATTACAGTATATAAAAAATATTAATATAGATATAAAATGAGGGTGATGTTTTTGTTTGTCTTCTTTCACATCTCTATATGCAAAGCTTTGAATATATGCAGTGAAAGTAAAATGATATGTCAAGTTTTTGGTCAGTATGTAACGCAGACTAAATAGGGAGGAATTTTGGTGAAATTTGTAGAAATTTGTATTGAATTTTATGAGACATGGGATCTAATTTTTACAGATACTCCAGGGATGTAATGATCAGCTTCCAGTTGTGCTTTATTTCATGTTGGCACAAAACAACACGAGTACAGGGCATGAAACAAAACTTATATATCAGGAGGGAGGGGGAAGGGGGAAAGAAACATACTCATTATTACTTGTATTAGTGTTTTAAATAGATTGCTATCAATCCTGTCATAATTTTTGGAAGAACATTTTCAAATCCTCCTAGTCCTGGTGATCTATTCCTATTGTTCACAGCAACTAAAATTCCAAAAATATTTGGGAGTCAAAGGCCATTTTAAAAACACTCTTCCCATGATACTTTTGATTCCTCAGTTAATCAGCAAATGAACTTGAGCTTCTGCTGACACCATGCTCTTGAGATAAACCTGCATTTGAAAAATATTAGTGTACTTTTCATTTTGGATTTTCTCCTTGTCCTTCAGAGCTACAGAGGGCATCAGTAGTGCCTCACGAACCTAACAGATTTTTGACACTGCTATGTACAATACACTTGAACTGAACAGCCGTTAGTGAGAAGAATGGCTTTACATAATTCATTTCTGCTGGCAAATAAGAAATGCTATAGAGGCTTGCTCACCAGAGATAAAAAATCTGATGCTCAAATTTCTACAAACAACATGCAGTTCTTGTATGTGTTTTCACTTTCCTAGGTTATCAAGGTTATCACTTTCAGTTTTACACCAAGTCTAAAATCATTTTTTTTTTTTTAATAAAATGAAATATAAAAAAAAAAATTCAAGTCTACTTAGAGTAAGTTTTAGAATTTTCAAGAACCGAGGGAAAAAAGATTTTGAAGGTGTTTGTTTAATATTTATTTTTTGTGTAAGGTAATCACAGAGTCAGGTGCCACTCCAGCACATATTAACCAGAAAAATGCTTGCATAAATTCAATAGGAAAAAAGTAAAGAGAAACAGTCTATATCTTATTTGATGAGGCACTGTGATATTGCTGATAACTGCAATACCATTTTTGTCTTTTCTGTAGCTACTAAATTTCATATTTTCCCCAAAACTTACTGCCTAAATCTAGTGTGCTCTCAAACCAATGTTCTGAGTAGTTATCATAAACTTGTTCAAAAATGATTCTGTTGTGATATCATTTCAGAGAGATAATGAAAGACTCACCTCCTCAAGATTGCACAGTGTAACCTTATTACAAGGAGTCTAGGGTGAATTAGATGATTCATTGCAAACAGTGCTTGGGAGAATCTAAACGGCATTTTCACAGTCATCTTTGTAGGTTTCTAGCTCACACTAATTTTAACTGACTTGAATGACCTGACTAACAGAAAAGAAATTCCAAACTCATACTAATTAACTTTTATAGCAGGTTATATTTTCTACCTTCCACATATGCTTGAATTGGCAAATCACAGTCCTATTATGGCAGGCTGCCTGGGGTCCCATCCAGCCTGGACCTGAACTCCTCCATGCATGGGGCATCTATAACATCTCAGGGCAGCCTATGCCAGGGCCTTACCACTCTCTGAGTAAAGAATTTCCTCCTAACATCCAACCCAAATCTCCCCTCCTCAAGTTTAAAGCCATTCTGCCTGGTCCTTTCACTATCAGACTGTAAGAGTTGGTCCTGCCTATAACCTCCCCTCCAGTACTGGAAGGCTGCAGTGAGGTCTCCCCAGAGCCTTCTCTTCTCCAGGATATAAAAGCCCAGCTCCTTCAACCTTTCATTCGTAAGAGATGTGCTCCAGGCCTCTAAATGAATTGTTTAAGATGGCTTCTGGAAAGTATTTTACCTGTGAGATGAGAGAACTGGGCAAGATGCCCTAAGTCTGGAGATGCAGAAAGAAGGCTCTGTCACAAGTGTTGGTAAGACTGTAAGTGTAAAGGAGGCAAATAGGCTAATGATAGAAGGCAAATTATACGTGATGACTGAGCAGCTTATCTGAGATATGGTGTGTTATTGTGGGCAAGTCCCCTGAAATCAAATGCTTGGAGCCTAGACACCAAATTGCACATTTTAATGCATTTCTAAGGGTAGTGAGGGTAAAAAACATACATGTATGAGTATGAACATAGGTTCTTTTGGCCATGAACTGAGGACATGAAACTGTTGTCAATATGTAGTACATTGAAGGTTTTGGTAGAAATTTACTGTCCAATGGTTAGTTTTAGCTATTCATTAATAAAACACCATCATTAGAAAATGTAAAACATAAAGACAAGATAAAAAGAGGAATGATAGTGGATGATGATTGTATAGGAATATGAAGCCTGGAATTTAAATTCTGCAAATTATTTGTATTAGTCATGATTTGGCAATATCAATTTTAAAATCCAGATGATGACAAGACATTTGTATTCCCTAAAGTCTCCGGTACTTGAATTATCTAGTCTTATTATTTTAATTGTAGCTTTCTATAGCATGTTGTAAAAGCAACAGTAAACAGTTTTGCTATTCTATGCACTTTCCTCACAGTAGAGATTTTTTCTACCTAAAATATCTGAGAAATTTTTAAACAATTGATAATTGTCTTAAGTTAAAACACTTTCACTGTTAAAACACCATATCACTGTTGCAGTATTCTAATCCCTAATCCTTCAAAGAATGTAATGCAATTAGAAAAACTTGTTTCCTCAGTAATTTTGTGCAGATTCTTGGTCTCTACTCTTAACCAGTTACGTTATTCAGCTGCTCCAGCTATGAAGAAGGCACGTAGCAATGTCCCTATATCTAACAGAGAAAGGTTTCTTTCTACTCAACTCTTCCATTTTTTCCTTGTCTTTATAAACATTTCTTCATCTTTCACTTGTCCCTTGTGCCCATATAACTCAAGCTAAACATTAAGGGAAGCAAATAAAATAAAAACAGCTTTTTCTTATTTCTAGTCAAATAACTTAAAAGGAATATTACTGTAAATTTTAAATTTATTCCCTTATTGATTTGCATGAGTTAAAGGTGTACTTTTTTATGAAAAATATGAAGATAAAGAAGATAATTATCTGTCACAGAAAATCCAACCCAATTGTCCTGAATAATGTATTTCTCGCTTTTTATGAAAGTGAGTAAAGGTTCCTTTGACATAAAAGAACAAGATATGATTACAATAACTTCCCTTGTTTTAATATCTTAGTATCTTGGAGGGAATTAAATGCTTTTGTCTGATGTAATCAAGTGCACTGCTCTTAAGGCATCCAAAGGATCAGTTTCAGGATATCATTTTAGGGTATGGTAAACCAAGCTAAAAAGACAGCCACTCAGTTACTGAATTAAATATTTGCTGGCAAAACAGAGGGCTGTATTTTAAAAGATTTGCCAACTGAATATAGATATGCATGCAATCAGGGCACTGAAAGAGGAAAAAACATCCATCTATCATCTAACATAATTAAATCAAACAACAACAAAAATCCTAAACACCATTTTGTGAACACTAAGATGCAAAATATTTAATTTTTGTAATTATGTAGCTTTTTTCTGAGTCTCCAAGATAAATAGAGAGTCTATCACCTTCGCAAGAAGGGGAAGACAACTCATTGAAGAGTACAAGGATGTTGCTAGGTTATGCAGAGAGAAAATTAGAAAGACAAAAGCCTAGCAAGAATTTAATCTGCCCACTGTTGTAAAAGATAACAAAAAGTATTTTCACAAGTACAATGAAAACAAAAGGAGGGCCAAGGAGAATCTCCATTCTTTCTTGGACGTGATGGGAACATTGCCACCAAGTATGAGGAAAATGCTGAGATATTCAATGCCTTCTTTACTTCTGTGTTTAATAGTCAGAACAGTTATCCTCAGGGTACTCAGCCCTCTGAGCTGGAAGACAGAGATGGGGAGCATAATAAACCCCTCACAATTCAGGAGGAAACAGTGACCTGCTGTTCCACCTGGACTGTCACAAGTCCAGATGGGATCCACCTGAGAGCACCAAGGGAGCTCACAGAAGTGCTTGCCAAGCCTCTTTCCACCATTTATCAGCAGTCCTGGTCAACTGGGGAGGTCCCACATGACTGGAGACTTGCTAATGCGATGCCTATCTACAAGAAGGGTTAGAAAAGAAGATCCAGAGGACCTGTCAGCCTGATTTGAGAATCAAGGAATTTCATGGAGCAGAACATATGGCTGCATGTGTGGGACTTCCAGGAGATCAGACCTAGCCAACGTGGGTTCATAAAGGGCAGTTCCTGCTTGACCAATTTGACCTCTTTCTACAACCAGCTGACACACCTGGTGGACGAGGGAAAGGCTGTGAATGTGATCTACCTGGATTGTAGTAAAGCCTTTGGTACAGTCTCCCACAGCATTCTCTTGCAGAAGCTGGCAGTCCATGGCATAGAGAGATATACTCTTTGCTGGCAAAAAAATCTGGCAGGGTGGCCTGGCCCAGAGAGTGGTGGTGAATGAAGCTAACTGCAGCTGGTAATCAGTATTCTGTGATTTTTATATATGCCCTATTTGAAAGTACAGTTGACTGCTAAGTGATGCCACACATTTTCCCAGATCTGCAGTTTAAAATGTTTGAATACTTTTGTGACTGAATTGCACATAAGTGGTAAAGTACAGCACTAGTGGAAAATGCATACCAAAAGTGCTACTAGAGGGCAATGTCTGATGTCTAAATCAGACCTGGTTTTGGACAGTTAACCTATGCTGCCATAATATACATAAGTAAATTTTTATGTTAAAAGAGTTAAGCTTGCTCCTGTATGTAATGTGTTTATGTTTGAGCAGTTTTTTGTTTTTTTTTTTTCCTGCAAATGCTGCACGTTATAAATTTGTATTTTCTGTGTTTTTCTCATTGTTAGGCATTGTTCCTTAAGAAAACTGTTTATTTGATAACATTTACAGGAAATTTATTGCAATGATATAATTTGCATATGCACCCCTTACAGTACTTAAAGAGAGCTTATAAACAGGAGGGAGACCACATCTTACACATGCAGATAGTAGTAGGACAAGAGGGAATAGTCTTAAATGAAAATAGGGGAGATTTAGATTAGATATTAGGAGGAAATTTCTTACTCAGTAGGTGATGCGGCAGTGAAACAGGCTGCTCAAAGAAGCTGTGGATTCCCCATCCCTGAGGTGTTCAAGGCCAGGTTGGATGGGGCCCCAGGCAGCCTGATCTGTTGGGGGGCAGCTCTTTCCATGGCAGGGGAGTTGGAGCTAGATGGTCTTTAAAGGCCCTTCCAACGCAAGCCATTCTATGATTCTATGATCTCCTACTTCCTTCTAATTCAGGAACAAAACTGCTTGAGTTTTCTTAAAAAGCTCTGTCTTTTGTGTTCTTATTTGCTGTCCTTGTTTTGTCTGGAATACAGTTAATTTTCTTCATGGCATCTGGTATGGCAATGTGTTTTGGATTTAGGATGAGAATAACATTGATAACGCACCAATGTTTTATATGTTGCTGTGCAGTGGTTATAAGGACAAGGACTTTTCAACATTTCACTCACAATGCTCAGCCAGTGAGGAGCTGGGGATACACAAAAAGCTGGAAGAGGACAGAACGACATAAATTGGCCAGAGATCACTGGTCATATTCCATACCATATTGTCATGCTGGACAATAGAAGTGGGGGGAGTTGTCCAGGCAGGCTGCCCCTACTCAGATACCAGCTGAGCATTGGTCTGCACGTGGTAAGCAATTGCATTTTGTATCACTTGTATCACATATTCTTTTATCGTTACTTGATGTTACTCTAATTCCTTTCCTTTTCTATGCTACTGAACAGATTTTCCCTCAATCTATGAGTTTTACCTTCTTTCTGATTCTCTCCCCTATCCCACTGAGGGGGAATAAGTGAATGGCTGTGTGGTGCTTGGCAGGGAAAACAACAATAATTTCTTAGTCATATTAGGGAAATACCATGTATTACTCATTTACATAAATATTAACAGAAACCTTTTTAATTTAAAAACATTCCAGGACTATAAGAAGACTATGGAAAAAACTAATTTTTCATTTCTGTTCTAAAAACCTCTGGATCTTGTAAGCCACTTGTTTGTTTGTTTTTCAATGTAGTTGAGAAAAACATTCCAAATAATTAGTTGGGAACATGTTGAGAAAAACCTTGCATTCAAGTAATGGTAAATACCATTTCTTTCCAGAAATCTTTTTATTCAGTTCAGATACAGTCATGGGATAACATGTTAAACAAAAAAGAACATAAAGGAAAATCATTGTTTCTTACTTTTCCTGTGAAAGATTCTATTTTCAATAGAGATAATAAGAAACATATAACAAGTATGTTCCTTGCAAGAACTCTTGTAGATGCTGATTGCAAAGCCCTAGATCAAAACATGGCATTGATAGCACATATAAAGGTTTTCTGAAGAAGATAAAGGTTAACAAAAATCTTCATCTTTTTAAGTTAAAGAAAAACATTTTTGTACCTCCTTGAAGTAGAAATCTTCTACAGGCTTTTCCTTCTGGCTTCTCAGAAAGAAGTCATTTTTGTAAAAATACCTCTGGCTTTGACTACACACACTTTAGACAGGCCTGGTGTCACATTTGATGTTGACAGAGTGTTTTCAGTATTACACCTGATGGATTTTCTTCAAATAAATTCTCAAGGATTAGACTTCCTTTACTGCAGATCTACTATCTGAGGCATGCAGCAATCTGGAGGTATGTCATTTATACTATTACAGACTTGCATTTCTGCTGAAATGAATGGTGTTATTTTCTTAGATTTCTTTTTTTCCGACAGTAGAAAAATGAATTTTGAAAGTAGAAGATTGTCAATATATTATTGATCAAAAAGCCTTACAACACAGTTCATTTTTTTCTATTTATTTTAAACTCCTAACTAAGACAGGGCATGTTTTGATTTGCTAAGTGTAACACGGAACAATTATTCTGCACTAACTATGAAAGTCTGATCTACAAGAGAGAGGAAACCAGCAGTGTGAAAAACTTGCACATGCAGGCCTGTTCATCTTCCTAGAACATTGAGTTATTGAAAGAGTGACACTGAAGTACATGGAATAAACTGATAATAGCTGAATCATTCCTAAACGGAATGAATTCCTAAGAACTTCATTTGCAGAGAAATTTCAGCATGCTTGATGCTAATTTCCTAAAATGACCCTCCAACCCACCAGTCACCTAAGGAGATTTCAGAAATTCTTAGTTGTGATGAATAAGAATTGTGCAGCCAGCACTCTTACCTGCCCTGCATTCTTTATAAATAAGTTGTAGGAAAAGTGCAGTATTAAATAGAGTTTGAAGAGGAAACAAGGTTTATTTGTGAAGCAGTAACCTGACTGAATACTGTAGAAACAGAACAAGATCTGATTTCCAAGTAGTCTTGTTATCTGTTGACATAACCCTTACCCTTGCTTATCTCATCTTTTTACATCCATCACAATTGTTTCCCTCTACTCTGCTCTTGTGAGGCCCCATCTGGAATACTGCGTCCAAGTGTGGAGCACCCAGTACAAAAAAGACAGGGAACTGTTGGAGAGGGTCCAGAGGAGGGCCACAAAGATGATCAGGGGACTGGAGCACCTCCCCTACGAAGACAGGCTGAGGGAGCTGGGCTTGTTCAGCCTGGAGAAAAGAAGGCTGCGGGGTGACCTCATTGCAGCATTTCAGTACCTAAAGGGAGCCTACAAACAGGAGGGGAATCAACTCTTTGAAAGGGTAGATAACTGCAGGACAAGGGAAAATGGTTTTAAGTTAAGGGAAGGGAGATTTAGGTTGGATGTCAGGGGGATATTCTTTAGAGAGACAGTGGTGAGGTACTGGAACAGCTGCCCAGAGAGGCAGTGGATGCCCCGTCCATCCCTGGAGGTGTTCAAGGCCAGGTTGGATGGGGCCCTGGGCAGCCTGAGCTGGATGAAATGTGGAGGTTGGTGGCCCTGCCTGTGGCAGGGGGGTTGGAGATTCATGATCCTTGAGGTCCCTTCCAACCCAGTCCGTTCTATGATTCTGTGATCCTGTTGAAGGCATACTACTGAAGATGCAGAATTCAAATAACTGGCAAAAAGCATTGATTACTTTTGCAAGATGTAGGCTACTTAAAGCACTTTGTAAATTCACTGAACCTGATGAGCATGATCCTTGAGGTCCCTTCCAGCCCCGGCCATTCTGTGAGTCTGAGATTATGGACCATCTCTAATGAACAATATAAATTGTTATAGTCATTATATTCAAAGCAATCGTGAGATAGTGATTTGCTTCTGATGATTCTAGATAAAAGTCTCAAAGCGTTGGTTGCCCATTCTGATGTTTTATGTGGATTCTGAACATGGAAGTCATAGACTTTGATTCCTGAGGAGATGCATTTCAGTGCACCAACATGTGGTCTCACTTTCTTCACACGTTTAATTGAAATTATACAGTACTTGTATTTTGTTAATGGGCTTAATTTGTTAGCAAGAGCATCAGCTGTAACAGAATTATTTCTCAGATCTGTATTAGGGAAAATACAGCTGTCAGTTTGTTAGCAGAATAGAAGGCTCGGGTCACTCTGCTTGAATAAGCCCAGAATGCTTCTTATGTAACTAGTTACTTAATTCATATTAGATTTTTTCTATGAAGAATTTCTAAACAGAAGTTGTATTGTGAGGCAAATCCCATGGTCTTCACAGATGTGTTGAAAAATATGTTGCACCATTGCTTTTTAATGTCAGTAAAATGATTTTCATCTTTAATTTCAAAAAGTCATTATTCTGGGACCATTAGTTTTACTATAAGAGTTTCTAAAATTAAAACTTTTATTTTTAATGAGTTAACTATAGGTGTCTAAATCGTGCTCAGTGCTCATGCTGTTGTAGAAGCGAACATAAAATATGAGTAAGCAGTTAACTATTTTTTTCCAGTTCTTGTCAGAGGAGCTCCACACACGTAAGGATATTGCAAATTCACTGGTTAGGGTAATCATTTCTAATTCCATATTTCATACTTTTTCTAAGATTATTAAATGATTTTTTTAAAAAATACTCAAATTTTTGAGAAAAAGATGATAATAGCTGAATAAGAAATCAATTTTGATATATGTTATGCTGGCTGATGAGAAACTGCGGATAAGATAGCAAGGCTCACTTTCAGCCCAGGAGTCAACTGTATCCTGGGCTGCATAAGAAGCACGACCAGTAGGGCAAGGGAGATGATTGTCACCCTCTACTTCACTCTTCTGAGACCCCATCTAGACTAGTGCATTCTGTTCCAGGGCCTCTGCATAGGAAGAAAATTAACCTGTTAGAATGAGTCCAGAGGAGGTTGATAAGGAGTACCTCACCTATGAAGAGATACTGAAATAACTGGAACTGTTTAAACTGGAAAAGAGGAGGCTCCTGGGAAACCTTACAGTGGCCTTCCAGTACTTAAAGGGGTCTTTAAAGAAAGCTGGGGAGTACTAAGAGGGTTAGGTTGTGAATTAGGTTGTGAACTAAAAGAAGGTAGATATTCAAAAGAAATTCTTTACTCATAAGGGAGTGAGGCAATGGAACAGGTCGCCCAAGAATTTGTAGATGTCCTATTCCATTCAAGGCAATGTTGGATAGGGCTTTGGGCCACCTGATCTAGGAATATGACCCTTCCTATGGCAGGTAAGTCAGAACTAGATGATCACTAAGTCACTTCCAACCAAAGCATCTAATGATTCTGTGATTCTCTGATTCTCTCTGATATTCATTAAAGAAAAAGTACAAGTATAGAAAACATAAAATGTATTTCATTACACAAAATGAAGAGTAATCATATTCTTATGATGAAGCAATACTTTGTAATGTGGAGAGGAGAGCTGTTGTAGTTTCTATGGAAATAAATAGGAAACGTTTACTTTTGGAGCAACTTGCAGCTCAAGACAGTTCCTCTTCACACAGTTCAAATGCCTGACTGCTTCAGGACTGAACAAAAAATATATTTTTGAAGACATTATCCAAATGTGTCTTGAACACCGATAGGCATATGACATTAACCACCTCCCTAGGAAGCATGTTCCAGTGTATGACTACTCTCAGAGTGAAGACATTTTTCCATATGTCTAGTCTGAACCTTCCTTGGTACAGCTGTGTGCCATTTTGACAGATGTGACAATAGACTGCCACCTTTGTGTCCACTTCCTCTGCTCAAGAAGATGTGGACAGCTGTGAAGTCTCCTCTGATGCTTCTTTTCTCCATACCAGAAAACTGAAGTGTCCTTAGCCTCTCCTCCTAGTGCACCTCTTCCGCCCCTTTCATATGAGCTTTGTTGCCCTCCTCTGGATGCCCTTAACATCTTTGCTATGTTAGAACACCAGAGCTACAGACAATATTCAAAGTGAGATCATGTCAACGCTAAATCTAGCAGAAGAATCTTTTGACTGGCTGATCCTGCTGTTCAATGTACTCCAAAATGAAATCTGCCCTCTTGGCTGCCAGGGCACATTGCTGGCTTATGCTGAGCTGCTGTCACTCAGCACCCTGACATTCCTTTCTGCTGCCCTACAGCTACTTATTTCCCAGTATGTACCTGTGTCCAATATTATTGCTTCCCAGGTGCAGAACGTGGTGTTTACCTTTGTTGAACTTCATGATGTTGATGATTGTTGAATGGCCCTATGTGTCTAAATCCTGTTTCAAAGCCTCTCATCCCTCTAGGGATTCAAGAACACCTCCCGGTCTAGCATCCTGCTGAGAATGGATTTCACTCCTACATCCTAAGCCCTAAGAGGGCTTGATTAAACACACACATTCAGGAGGCCCTCCTGTTGAGCCACAAGGTTCAGCGTAGACTCCCTTGCTTTCTGTACTCCTTGAACCACAGAGGTAAGGAGCCTAGGTGTGGCAGAATCTGATGCTGCTGTTCCTTTACAAATACAAATCTCTGCTACCCCAGTCATGGGGAATACACTACACGGTTCATTCTTGTAATTGAATCATAATATATGTTTGACCACTGGATACTAGCCTTTGCTTTAATTTTAATTTCATCTTCCACAGTAAGAAAAATACTTCTCATTTTCCTTCCTTTCTTCCCTCCTTTCTACCTCCCTTCCTTACACTCTCTCTTGCTCTCTTTCTCTCTTTTCATTTTTAGGGCAATAGAATATTTTGTAACAGGACATGGTCACTGCTTCTAACCTTGTTATCTTCTCTTGTCAGTAAGACATTTCTCAAAATCTAATCACATATTTCTGGAAATATTTTTGTATTCGCTGCAGAGCCCTAACGTATAGATTAGGATACACTAATTCTATATTACTGTGAAACATCCCATTAATTAATTAGCAGAGTTTTGTTTCATTAGGGGAAAGAAATGTAGATTTCTTTTAAAAAAAATGTAATTATCTACTTTTTCTTTTCTAAACTATATTATATAATCATCTAGATGTTAAATAGATATGGACTAGTAATATATTGTTGATTCAATGGAGCTTTTACTCAGTATTTAGCTTCTGGAAAATAAAAATAGTAAAGTATCTTGTGGATCTGGGTCATCATGAACTGTGTGCAGTCCCTAGACAAGATTTTTACTGGCAGCCCAGTCCCTCCTAAATATGTTGCACTGTAATCTGTGTACAACAAAGCAAACGGAGATAAATGCCTTAACAACTTGTAGAAATGAGTGGTAGTCATGCTGTAGAATGTGAAGTATTAAATGAACATTTAGAAAAAAAATCATGATGCGTAGCAATTCTGTCTTATTAGTAGCAATAAATGCTGGCACAGTGGTGCACCATCTTATTATATTTACTTGTAATATGTGCAATAGCTAGAGGGTTGCTTACATAGAGTGGAGAGAAAGATTTTGGAAATCATTTCCGTGTTTTAATATGATTTTGAATTACATTAGATGATTTAAAATATAGAAAATCCCCTCACACCTTTAAAATTCCAAACAGGACTAAAGTACAGTAATAAAATATGCTCTGTGGGCTTAACAACTATGGAACCAAAACTTGTGTTAGTTCTCTGAATGCTTCAGGATCTGTGGTAGTGAATAATAACATCCATTATAAAGGCCACTTTTGGTACCATGCTTGAGTTTTGGGGGTGCTACAGTTGTAAATAGATCAAAAGTTTTGGGGTCTGCTCTTCCTTCAGTCTAAAACTATTAGCTGCAATTGGTCTGTGCTTTTGTTTGCTGTAGGTTAGTCGTTCCAACTCAGCAGCAAAAAAAAATCTGAATGCTGTCAGGCCCTACAAGTCATCCTGAATTGATACTTAGCACTGTATACAAATTATTCTGTTTTTCTGCAAAGTTGTACTATATTTTTTTAGATCTTTGAGGTATCCAGATTCAGGAACTGATTATTTTTTTGCACAGGAGAAAAGGAATACCTTTTGAAAGTCTGATTCTTTAAAAGAATCAAGAGAAAAATGTCACTGTTAAAATCGCTCCCAGTTTTGCTTCCTATTTTCAGGAAGAGCAATCTGGTTAAGTAGAAAAGAGAAAATGTGGGTATTTCTTTATGTCTATGACTGATTCAACACAATAGTAATTTCCCAGTTGCTACATACTCATCACAGACAGACTGTCTGTTCTGTCAAGGATGTCCATTCATGTGGCTTAGTTTAATATTTCTTAAACTGTGGTAGTATTCTTTGCTTTACAGTGCAGTGTGTCTTTTGGCCTACAGCTACAGTAACCATGTCACCATGAAATACACAGTAGTTCATCAGTGTGGATTTCTTCCTGTCTGTCATTCACATCTGCAGTGATGGCAAGATGGTGATTTTTTATCACGATGCTCTTTTTATTTTATTCCTTTCAGCAATATACTGTCCCAGCTTGAACAGAATTACCAGATTAATCAACTGTATCAATAAGAAATGAGATACTAATGCTGTCAATCACTTACCAGTCTGGAGGGAGCTTAAAAACAAAACAAACAAAACAAAACAAAACAAAACAAAACAAAACAAAACAAGACTACTCACAGTTCTCAAATTATGTGCTTTTATCTCTGAAAAAATCTCTTTCCTCCTATGCTAGAGCCAGGCACAGATGCACATCTAAAGAATGAAAACGTATAACAAACTTGTCAGAATCCTTAAGTTATTATAATTATCACAGAAAAGGTTGAAAAGGACATCAAAGATCATCCAGTTTCAACCCCCTGCTATGTGCAGGTCACCAACCAGCAGACCAGGCCTTGACTGCCTGCAGGGATGGGGCATCCACAGCCTCCTTGGGCAACCTGTTCCAGTGCCTCACCACCCTCTGTGTGAAAAACTTCTTCTTAATATCTAACCTAAATCTGCCCTGTCTTAGTTTGAAACAATTCCCCCTTGTCCTATCACTGTCCACCCTCATGAACAGCCATTCCCCCTCCTGTTCTGAAGGCCACAATGAGGTCTCCCTGCAGCCTTTTCTCCAAGCTAAACAAGCCCAGTTCCTTCAACCTTTCTTCATAGGAGAGCTGCTCCAGCCCTCTGATCATCTTAGTGGCCTCCTCTGGACTCATTCCAAGAGCTCTGCGTCTTTGTTGTTTTCATCAAGTTCAAAAGAAGCATCAACTTAAAAGTCACCAGACAGTTCCTACAAAATGCTAATTTTATCTTTTGTTGCTCAGGTATGAAATTATTACACTTATTAGAAATATTAGTCTAGCATCATGCTTCATCATATTAAGGACAAATCACTTTTTTTTCCTCGTAAACAAAGGCTTTGTTGCTGTTGTTGTTTTACTCTGTAAAGTTTCCTAATAATTTTCTTGGACAATATCCTAATTTCACTTAAATCAAGTCTCAGGTTAAATGCCCAATACTACAAGTCATGAAATTTCACTGGAATGGTGATTTACTAATATAAAATTAATTGTTAGTAAAAGTTATTATTTCATGAGATGTAGAAGTCCGAAGTTATAAAGCCTGATTTTTCTGCAAAAGTGTCACGGAAATACTTTTAATATTGGTTATATGACTAGGTTCCATGATTGGTAACTCTGACTGAAATCAAGAGAGTGCCTAGGTTCTTGCTTTTAGAAATTATTTTGCAGATTCAAAGTGTACTGGACTGTGACATTGTAAGACTGCTGTGCAGAAAGGTAGTTTAATGGTTGAAAGACTGGTCCGAAATTCCTTACCCTTTCATTTGGCTACTTTTCAGTGAGCTAAAAAGGCAATGTGTTATCACAAATATTGATCTATAAGAGACAAAAATTATTTATAGAACTTAATAAAATTTTGCCTTGCTTCATCTCTCTATATAGTACAAGACATAACAGTACAAAGTTGTCTGATTAATGAGTGCCTGAGTAACAATTTCCATCTGACAAGGTTTTTCTCAGTTCACTGCAATTTCTTAATACTGACTATTTCCTGTCACTATCCCCTTATATTTTTGTACAAATTTTTGAATATAAAGACTGGTTTCACTCTGCTGCAAATTCTTTTTTAATTTTCATAGCTTGAAAACCGTGCCTTAACTACACTAAATGTGTCTTAAACTCACATTATACTGAGTGGTTGTGTAGTATGAGACATCTGTGATTTTCCATCAACTTAGGAAGAAGCATTCTTTTCCTGGACTTATTCCATACAGAATTCTTTTGACCTTGCTTGTTAACAGAAAGTTTGTAGTGAGATGTAAATTCATGTAAATTGTCAACATTATGCTACACAGCATCAGGCAGTATAATGGTCTTGTGTACATCATAATACTCTGAAAAACCATAACATATGCTATCATTTGCATTCTTTAATCTCAGATTCACAATTTACTGCCTTCCACCTGCAAAATACAACTCCAGATACTGTATGTGAGAGAAAGTTGCAGTGGTAATTAATAACAGCCTTTAAAAAGTGAAACTCAGACCATAACTTGCTAGTACATTGAAATAGCTTGGAATTTTTCTCATTAAGAAAGAGCAAATTATGCTCTTTAGAAAAAGAGGTCCCCAGTGACTTACTGATGAAACTGAAGCTGTTTCCTACCGTAAGCAATCTGATGTGCTTTGGTATATATTATATTCATTTTGCTCCGTGTGCCTTTGAGTTATGACATCTGATAGAATTTTTTTGCTAATTGGGAATTCGGACTGTCACTTCTGTGAAGTTCAGTCCTAATGTAGAACTCCCAAGTAGAAGATTTGAGTTAGAGGTTTAGAAACTGGACTAAAGTAGTGTGTTCTAGGATCAGTTAAGATAAACACTGGTTATATTGGAACTATGGGTACTGACTAAGATCCATTTCTGCTATATGCCCACTGAACAGCTTTATATAAGCAGTTTATTCGTTTAGAGCATTACATGATTTTTGCCTCAGTGAATGTGTTTTTTCTGGGGGGAGACTAACCTACTAGTTAAATGTAAGGATTAACAGATCTTCTTCAAGATTTATAGCAATAAAAGAACAGTTACATCTATGAGAGATTTTCAATAAGCCAAGTCATCAGAATTTGGAAAATCTGGCCTCTTATATTTAAGTCCTAAAGGAAATAGATCAGGCAGTCTTTGATTCTGGTGGGAGGAAACATGCAGAAGGAGACAGTGCATGGGCCCACTGTACAAACTATGGATGATTGTATTGGGTCAGGAAACAAAAGTGTGCTTCTAATCTGCAGTTCTGGTAAGGCTGTCTTTGAAATGTTGATATATCTTTTTTATTTTGCCATAGGATGACACGGATTTCTATCATCACTATGATTACCCTCCTAACTTCTCAATCCTTACAAACATTGCTGACTTTCTAAAATAACCCAGAATTTAATGTACAATTACATATTTTTTTTTTCTGTAGAGCTTTGTCCAATTGTTTACTAGATAAAAAGGAAACCCACTCATAATGGGTACTAAACCCATTTTGAAGAGCTGGCATTCAATTTTATGGTTCTGATTTAATGTCTCAAACACCACAGGATTTTTTGTTTTTATTTTTATTTTTTCCTGCAAGGTAAATAGTAATGAAAACAGTCTACAGAACTCAGGGAGGACCTTCAGATAAAAGCACCAAAGCCAGAAACATTTAAAAAGCTCAGCATCCACAAGCAGTTAATGAGATACCATCTCTTACTGGGATTGATTCATTTGTAGTGAGTGGCAAAATCACTACTGATTCCAAGTGGTAATAAGGTCTTGTCACACATGTAGAGAAAAGCTCATGTTTAGGTCATAGATGATGTGGTTTAACCCAGTAAGTTAAGCTCAACACCATACATTCTCACCCCTCCCAGAGTGACTGGGGAGAGAATTGGGAAAAAAGCAACAAAAGAAAGTAAAACTCGTGGGTTTAAATAAAAAATATATATTTAGCTAGGGAGAAAAGGAAGAGAAAGTGGAAATAATAATAGTAATGATAATAATATTATATGTTTACAGCAAGTGATACTGAAGGCAGTTGCTCACCACCCTCCAATCAATGCCCAGCCAGTTCCTGAGCAGCAGCAGCTCTCCTGGCCAGCTCCCCACCATTTTATACTTTTCGCATGATGCCATAAGGGATGGAATATCCCTGTGGCCAGTTTAGATCAACTGTCCTCGTTCTGTTCCCTCCTTAAACCCTCTCAGCCCCCTCACTGGCAGGACAGGATGGAAAGCTGAGAAACTGAAACGTCCTTGGCTCTGTGCAGAACTGCTCAGTGATATCTAAACATCAGTGTGTTATCAACATTGTTTCTCTCATAAAGCCAAAACACAGCATCATACCAACACTAGAAAGGGAAGATCAATCCTGCCTCAGCTGAACCCAGTACAAGAGTGCTCTGAAAAATTTGCTGATGGAATATCAGTTGTTGCTCTGAGTGATGAGCACTTTTATAAGGCTGGTTCCTGCCTAGGTGCCTAACTGATAATCCGACTTCTGAAATCTGGCACCCTACAGGGCATGATCCTCAACTAAAAAATTGGGCTATTCTAAAATAGTTATTTTGCATAAAAAGCACATGGAATATCTTTGGAAAATCACTGACCAGGTCAATGCTTTTAAAAAATGCAGGAGCTAGGAAGGAATATAGACAATATGACTTTGTTATGCTTTTTAGTTTCTTTTCATTCAGTGCTGTAATTCTGAACAAAACAAGATCTCAAGTCATTGAGCTCTACTTTAGGAAATTGATTAAACTGAAACAATTTCGTCTCAAACAGGACACCAGCACTAGGAAATGAAAGCAGACTGTCTGCAGGTGTGTTTCTTCCTATGAGGCAAACTCACATCAGGAAGACTCCGAGTGCTTCCTACACCCAATCTGTGTAACATAACGTCCATTTATTAATTGACATTTACTTCATATAGCATATCAACCTCTTCTGAAATGATATTTTTCTGTGAAAGGAAAAACGTGTTTTTTTGATGAAGCCAACGAAGAATTCTGGCAGCAGAAAACGATGCTGCTCTATCTAGTTACCTTTTATGGGCTTCATTTGATGTTTTTTTCCCCGGAGATGCACAAGCACTTTATTTGATTTTTTAGTTGCTCAGACACGTTTGGTTCAGCTATAATAAGCATTTCAATGAGATCCCTGGTGATTTATCATGCTTTGAATTCATCTGTGCTCTCATTGTGTTGCCAAAGTTTTACAGTCTTTCTTATGAGTCTGATTACTACCATAAAAGAAAACTGTAGGAAACCTGGCTTGATCTAAGTAGTTGAAATCTTTGTCAAGAATTCATTCTTTCTGTAAAGTAGTTTTACCTTTCCTTATATTGGCATATGAAATACTTGAGCTGAATGGGATAGCTCTTTCTAATGTAATAATTCTCTGTAGTAGCAGCCAATTAATGTTTTGACTCACATCTGCATGTACATGCAAAAGAAGAGAAAAATAACACTTGTAATATCAACATCATAGGCTAAAATGAAATATTTCTGTAAGTATAGATAATGAAAACCTCTTGGTTAACCATAAAACACTTCAAATACAACTCTGAATTCCGCTATTGGAGGCTTCAACTTCATGGTTTGTAGGGCAATGCAATTTTGCTTTTTGCCTAGAAAACATCTCTGAGGGGAAGCTGGCTTGAGAAGGAGGTATTGTGTATGGATTTGATTACCTTTAGACTGAAACTGAAATGAGAAATTGAATTGACTATCCCTTTCCCTGGGTTAGAACACTCAGCGTGAAGGTAAAACTTTAAAAATACATGACTGTGCATTCAAAAGACACTGAGAACTGGTCCTAGAAGTAATATTTCAATGGTGCAAGTAAAAGTATGGAACTAACCTCTATCCTTGTGAATGTGGGAAAGAGGTACTAGGCCATCAATTTAGAAGTGATTAATACCGTTTGTATGAATTTATCATAAACTGCACATCCAATCTATTTTCAGTAGAGACTGTGGAATGAAGAGAGTTGTCTAAGAGATAAACAACACAGATATTGCGTACAGCAGGCATGCAGATTGTAGCACTTATATATCTTGGTCACTTGTAATGGCTGAGGAAAGTCTTCCACCAGCATCCTCAAGAAGGTGTAGGAAAAAATAAAAGTGGAGAGAAAAAGAGGAACCTGCGTCTTCCCACAGATACACTGTGTTTATTATTGCCTGGCTTTGTGCAGACCCACTATTCAACATGAAGGTAGCCTTAGACATCATCTGAGACAATTTGGGAAACCCTGGCATACTGCATATAGAATTACACGTTGAGGGACAGGGATGGAGATGTTGTGATCCATATTTTCACAATACAGGGCATTTTTGCAATTCATACTGAATCTCTGCTATGAATGTGGTCAGGAATAGTTAGTACAGCATTGAAGACTGAGAAGAACTCACTGCAGTGAAAAGGATCAGTGGCAACACTCTTGTGAGCAATAGATACAGTATAGAAAAAGTGTTAGACTTAATTTCATTAATAGGGGGCACTAATTTTAAGGATAAACCTGTGTTAACTCAACAGATCTATAAATAAAAAAGAAAAACCGCGCAGAGTTGCACACAAGGCAATTGATTGAGGAAAGTAGAAGAGGTTGTTCTACCAAATATGCTGAGAGATCTTTCTTGTTAAATTGAATTTGGAGGATATCCATGTACAAAACTTTGTTAGCCAAAGTGCTCCAGATGGATATGATGTTGAGCCAAGCTGTATCAATGCTTTTCATTGACTTGGGCTCTGCAGAATGAAATGGCACTAAAATTCTGAAGATATGGTTCCTTTTATTATTACTAATGCTGTAAGTGACATTTTCTCTTGCCTATCAACATTTAATTATTGGTATGCACCACCATCAGTACTGTTTCCACCTATTAAATTCTGAGTCTTATTGATTAATTTGATGTTTTACAAATAAAGTAATCTCCGGTACTTGATTTAGTCCATCTTTCCATCTTACAGAAATACCTGAAGTGTTTAATCTCTTCAAAATAAATCATAATTTCTGAAGTTATAACCACTTACAGTATATATTATATTCATACAAATTTCTCGGAATGACAGAAAAAAAATACCAGGGGAGAAATCCAAAATGCATAAAAGTTTGATGTGCAAACACACAAGAAATATAGCATGCATTAATACATGCTACTGTAAAGACTCCTGGATTTTTCACAACACTCTTAAAGGCAGAACATTTCTTTAAAATTCATGATGTCATTTCACTTGCTACGATCCCAGGAGGAATAGCTAGCAGGTAATTATTTTTGATAACATTTTCTTTCCCACCCCGGAGCACTTTTCTATATACACTGAATATATTTAACACTTCATTATTCAACAACCATTTATCATATCTATAATTAGTTGTTCAATAAGTGAATAACACTGAACAGGTTTTTCTTTTTTCTTTTTTTTTTTTTTATAGGAACTTTTAAAAACACACACAAGCTGTTGTATTATTCTCAACCTTTGCTGAAAAATAAATAAGCAAAACTGAAACATAATCTGGACAAGTAAAATAAAATCCTAACTGACAACTTTTGTGCCTGTTCAATTTTGAAATTACTGAGATATTAAGTTTTCATGCACCTTGGAAAAAACTGTTATGTACTGAAAATGCTGACAAACTCCTTTCTACGGTACTGCCATCAGATGCTGATATAATTAAATCCCAAAGTAAGGTGCAGGATGCTAGTGAAACACTCCATCATTAATTTTGCAATGATTTATGATCTGCAGCTAACAGGAGAGCACCAAAAGGACAAGAAAATTCACACATTAAGTGGAAACATTTTCCATTGAAGCTTTTAAGGAAAATGTTATCATTCATTTTCCTATATGGAAGATTTTCCTACATGTTTAGGCACCAGTAGACAGAAATAGTTGTCTATTATGATTCTAGAAGTCTGTAGTTACTTGAATTCTGCTTTTATTTTTTGTAAAAATCAAGAATCTATAAATAAAAACCTCAAAAATGATGCAATAGAAAAACATCATGTGATACTAAAGCTTTTTGTTTTCAGGTGAAGTGCATTAAGTATAATTTTCAACAAAAATGATAAGCAGATAATCAAAATTGGAAAGGTTTCCAGGACCAGTGCCCACTTAGCTGAAACTACATCTCAAACAGGTCTGTATAGCATATCCTATAGGTCAACAGAGAACATGATTTATGGTATGTCAAGAAAAGACAGTAGTAGTAATAAATAAGAAAAATCAAGAAGATTGTCAAGGAAAGCAATATTTTTTAAATACCTTCTTACTTTCTGCAAGAAGCATACTGGGAAATGGAAAAACCATTTCAGTTTCTCTTTAGTATGTTGCTCATTTCTCTCTCTTGCTCCTGCAGTCTCTCTTCTCCCACTAAAAGCTGAAACACATACCCTCACCTGCTGGTTTGGGTCCATCTACACATTTCTAAATTGCTTCTGTGCATGTGATGTCTTTCTATACTTACATGTGGAACTGTTTTTGGTTTACACAATGGGACTCTGGTGGTCTGGTGCACTAAATAAATATAAGAATGAAAAAATAATTAAAATTGTTTTTTTAATGTTTTTTCCTCCCACATATATGTTGTCATTGTAGCATGACAATTACCCTGTGAAAACATCTGGCTCACGAGCTGATAAAAAGCAGATGACAGCCACTATGCCAGTGGAAGACTAGTTGGACAGCTGAACAGATGTGATACATTACAAGGAAGATTTTTATGTTCCTAATAAATGTTATGTCACTGAAGATAGCATGAAGAGAAAATAGTGAGGTAGATGCCACTGATAGTTTCTATTCTGCCTGAAAATATTTATAAGGTGAAAATACATTTCCCAACAAATAAGATGCACATTTTTTGCTATATCTTATAGGAAAAAAAAAAAAAAAAAAAAAAAAAAAAGATCTCTCTTTTTTTACTGTTCATTGCAACAAAACAAATCTTGATGCCTTTTGAGTAAGCCACTGAATACAGTGTCTTTTTGAATGTAGCACTTCACAGTTCTAGGAACAAGTTGGTAAGGTTCTAAGGTTCCATTTGAAGAAGATTAGACTTTGCTCTAGATTTCCTCTGCAGTTATTTTGTTTAACCCAAATGGAACCTCGGCTCAGTTTGGACTTCCATCAAAATAGATGAGCTCTGATTCTGGTGACATAACTCTCTAGTAGATCACTTCTGATTAAACTTTTTAGTCTAGGAAAGAGAATATTTTTTAATATTAAAGGAAGCCACAATAAGTTTCTTGATTCAGTATATCTTTTATATCAGTGAAAAGAATCAATGGAGGCGCAGCGATTGCATTGTTTTATTAAGTACTTCTCAACTCAGGTCCAAGATAAGCACTGCTATTTACTGCACTCATTCTTGCTCTTATTATTATTTGAAAACCCGGAACCTGAGATAATTTCATATATTTAATGAGCTGAAAATTTTCTTTCCTCTTTTCCTTATTATTTTTATCATAAAAAAAAGGTAAGCAGCCAGAATATCAGAATATTACAGTCCGCTCAGTAATGTACAAGTAGAAACGTCAGAGCAGTTACACTGCAATTACACTTTTTGACAAGAAAGCAATTATGTTACTAGGGGAGGAAAAAAAAACCCAAAAACCTTGCGAAAACAAAATGCACCCTCTGCTGAATAAATAAATAAACAAATAAAATCTCACGGAACATAAACTGCAATGTATTTATAATTATTATAAAGCAAACAAAATATCAGATGGAAAATAATGAAGGTGCCTACTATATAAATATATTTCCACTTCTGTGAATTTTCAAAAACTACCCCAGCTCTTCCACCATGTAGCTACATTGTCTTATATAAAGTAGCACCTCATGGAAATCAAGGTATTAAATATATATTTTAGTGGCATTACACTGAGTGTAATGAAAGATCTTTTTCTTGCAGTGTCATGAACTTCTGATATGAAAGGCATCCTCCATCTCAGCAGCACACAGGCTGCAAGAAAGAATATTTTAGATGCATAAAATTATTAGTTTGAATTATTCACAGGCAGGGCTACAAAAATAGAATACTTGATTAACACAGCATAACCAGAAGTGTGGGCATTTTACAGCATGCCACTTTTACAATTGCACCCCCAAGTGCTTATTTTTTTTCTCAGACTGAATTATTTGCACGAATTTAGGCATCTAATCTGCACTTTGTAGATACTTATGTGAATAACTTTTTCCTAATGTAGTTGTTACATACAGTACTTGTCATTTTGGAAAAAAAAAAAAGCAAAACAATTGGATTCTGTTTTATCTTTGTTTATGAATTATGATTGCATATTTGAATGCAGAAAATAGGAACATGCATTCTACACATTAACCCGAGAAATAACTTAAAGAGCATAGGACAGTAGAGAGATGAAACTTCCATTAACAGGAGTAGCATGACTTTTTCAGATTATATTCTGATTTACATGTCCATAGTTCACAGAACGGCGATTTTCACTCTGAAGTTCAAGATACTTACATTTTTAGCCAGCCCAAGGATTTAAATGCATATGTGTACACGTGTATGAAAACTTTCATTCCAGAATACTTACTCAGAATGATTGCACTCTACTGAGAACACTGCAATCTTAATGCAAACATTGGAAAGAGATCTATAAAGTTTAGTCTTTGTCTTTTTTTGGCTGGTGCTACCAGTCAGTACTCCTGACTTGCATGAAAGTACTGTTTCTTACATTTAAAGTAAGCTAACTAAATTTAGTTTATTAGGATAATATCATGCTCAGCCCCGTGTTTGACCAGCAGTTCTCTAGTTCTTTTAGGGAGTACTGGAAATTATCCTTCTTTGTACTCTTTTTTTTTTTGTTGTTTTTATTGCTGAAAAGAATGAAAGAAAAGTTCAGAGAAATACTTCAGACCCTAAAAATTGAGTTTGCATGAAATTTTCACTGAATTTAGTTTTCTTGTTCTCAAATTCTTTATTCATTGCTATAAGAACGCAAAAATACAGACTTAAATGAATATGTGAGCATCTGATTAAAGTTCTGAACTTAACTTTACAGCAAATCTGGAATTTCTTTGCTGAATTTATGAGTAACGTATTAGTCATATGTCTGTATAACTAAAATAAAAAATGAAACCAAAGGTCACTTTCTGCTATCTTCCAAAAAAAGAAGAGATGCTGGGTTCCATGATGTAGTTATTTGAGCTTTCAAATTATGCCTCGGTTGCCAGCAATTGACAGTCAAAATTGTCTTCTCTTGGGAAAAAGATACTACTCCATCTCTGTGTAATGCAAAGAGAATTCTTTCATGGAAGTTCAATATACAAAACAATACAGCTAGAGCAAGAACAGTAAGTCTATTCTCAGCACTGCTATTGATATGGTATGAATTCCATATCTCTTTTTGAGTCAAATTTGCAATTCTGCCTTCATTTAATCCACTTCTCAGTGCAACAAGTTGTTAACATTCCTTGTTGCAATTAAAAGAACAGTTGGAACTGCTGTATTTCTAAGTGCCCTGAGGTTTTTGTCCCCTTTGTAATTAAAATGTATCTAAGTATATATGTATGCATATATAAACCGTAGTTGAATTATGAAGTCAGGTATATAAGCAGTGGCCACATAACTATTTCCACTGATATCCATTGATATTCATTTTAATCATTCTTCACATATCTATAGATGTCAGAGGTGCAGGCCTTTTTTATGGTTTGCACTGTGATCCAGTGTTGATTAACTTCATTATTTTGATATAGGGTTAGAAATTGCTCTGAATTTGGCGGAGTGTTGAAATGGCATTGTCACAGGGGTTGCATTTCTCCAGTGTGTTAAGTGCTCATGATCTCAGTGAGTGACTCAACATATTTCATTGTACTTTGTTGCTTTTTATAGAACCCTAATTGGAATAATAAAAGATATTTTATTAAGGTGACTTAACGTAAATTATTTTCAGTAGAGAGGATAGAGGTCTGATGTCCTACAGACCAAGAACAGATTTGGTTGTGTCCCTGTTAAAATAAATTCTTCCACTGTATTTATCTAAGCCTGAAGAGATTCCAGGTTGGCAGCTTTCATGTTACCAACAAGCTTTGATAGTTGCAATGAATAAATAAAATCCATCTCCAATTCTTTTTAGAGAGGCGCAATCATATACTGACACACAAAAAAACCTCACCATAATTAAACCGAAATAAGTAGGCCATAAGGTGTGCAGGTAGACATGAATGAAATGCTCTGTCAAGGGGCAAAAATAGAAGCTGACAGTTCGACAAAATCCATGAAAATCATCTCAGTTACTGTTATAAGGATAATCACACATCCCACACCTCTCTTTGTTTCTTCTCAACTTCTTTCCTTTGCCTTTTCCCTTTTTTAACTTCAACCATTGTATTACTAGCTGTATAACTAATATTTCCTATATATTATCTTACATAGTTTCTTTTGTTTAACTCTTAATAAATCTGAATTGTTTTCTAACTTAAAAAGTATTTTGTTTGTTCTGTTTCAAAGAGCTTTTTTGTTTCAGTAAAAAGGACCAGTATTCACAGATTATGTTATTTATATTCAGAATTCTAATTATGAATACTTAGAAAAGCATTGATGCAAACAGATATCCAGCTTAGATTTCAATCTGAAATGCATACAAAATTGAATCAAGGTTAAAAGAGAAATTATGATGTATTACTATGCTGTGCAAAATCCATTCATTCTGCCTACCTCTTCATTCTCTTGACTGAAATTGCTTTCCATAAACAACTTTAACATTAGCCCTGAAAGCAAGAGATCTAGCTAACGATAACCTGTATCAGTTGCTATACATTGTAAATGAATAATGCAGCATAAATATAGTCAGTGGCTAGGATTTGTCACTAAGGCTTTGTAAACATGGCCGCTTTTCACTTCACAATTATTTCTTAGAGAGAGGTAATATTTTCAGTTTTTTTCTCTATGATGGAATGTCATTGTGCCTTTCAAAGGTCATAGCATATTTTTGTCAAAGCAGCACAACGTGATTCTGAATACAAAACTGCAAATTTCTCCAGTTTGCTGTAAATAGAACCTAAGCATTTTGATGCAGGATTAAGCTTCTGTCCTGAATAGCCTTTTTGCTTCTGATTTTTAAGATGCAGCAATTATGGTTAGTTTTCTGAATATTAAAAAATATTATTAGCCTAATTTCTAGTGAACAGTTTGCATTTTTTCATGACGTTCACAGAATCACAGAATCACAGGATTGCAGCTGTTGGAAGGGACCTCAAGAGATCACCTGTCTAAAGCAGGTTCCCTACAACAGCTTGCATAGGTTGGCATCCAGATGGGTCTTGTGTATCTCCACAGAAGGAGACTCCACAATTTCTCTGGGCAGCCTCTTCCAGTGCTCTGTCACTCTTAACATAAAGAAGTTCTTCCACATGTTAATGCAGAACTTCTTATGTTGAAGTTTTAGGCCATGCCTTGTTCAATCCACACTGTTCTCATACTTATGTCGAAAGTACGACCCCATTAGTTTTTAGTTGAGTCCAATACCTGATTCCCCTTGCAGCACATTAACTTCTTGCTTTTGATTTGTTCTTTTCTATCTTTTGTCACTCTTTGGAGACACTGTTAAAATAGAAATAGTACAAGTTCAAGGAATAAATGATATAGGCAAAAATATTTCCTTAATTCCATTCAACCTACATCTATCATTTATTCTTTGATATTCCTTCTCCTGTCAATGAGAACTACTTAGGCACAGAGGACATATCTGCAGACCCTGTGAGACTACAGCTATTGCACAGACGTCAGGTCCTCCCTAGCTTCTCCATTCCATTTCCACAGCATACTTATCCTGAAGAATGTGGGCGTTTAAAATTTATCTGGCATAAATATGGCAGTGTAGACTAATAACTGTACGAGAAGCCCAGCTCAATAATCTATCAACAAATATTTGGGAATCTCCATAGCCACAAGAACTAAAATGGCTCTTGGCCATATATTTTCTTAGATGAAAACAAACCAACAAACAAAAGGAGATAAAATCCACAAGCAATCAGATGAGTAAATAGCTTTATATCGGAAAAAGCTATGCAGAAATTGCTGATGAGCACTTTCCATTTCCAGTTTCATGAATTCTCTCCTCAAATGTGGCTCACTTAGTGATTCTGTTTAGTCCTTTCTTTGTACTGGGAGCTTATCATCAAGCCATTTGTAAAGAAATGAATAAACTGTATAATATAAATGCTTATTTAGCTATTTTGAAAACCGAGAAGAACTTTTTTTGCTGTATTCTTATCCATTATTTAGGAAAGTTTCTCTTATTCTCTAATGAAAAGACATTTTCTAGCTACTAACAGCTATAGCTATTTAATTTTGAAGTAATTTTACAGCAAATGATCATGGCTGTTTAAGTACTACCGTGAAAATGCCTCTTCTTTAATACTAAACATAGAGATCAATGGCAGATTCTTTTATGTCTTTCACCATTTTACTGATTTTTAAATTAGTATTAGAAAAATTTTAAATACGCATTTTCATTCAAATGGTGTTGTTTTGGAAAATTGCATAACAACCATAGGAGTAACTCCTCTGAGAACTAACTTTTCTTTTGTAAATGTCATCTAGGCTGCAGATAGCATATCTGTACATAGATATCTTTTCTGTAATTGATCCCATAACACTACAGAAACTTTTAGAAATTATTCAAAAATTGTCAGTGCTTTACTCGGTGACTTTGAAGATGGAGAAAATACCATCTGTCTATGTAATGAAATTCAGAATTATATATGCTGAATTACATTAACAATTACATTCAGTATAAGAACGGTTTATTATAAAACTCTTTGGGAATTCATTTTTGCTGCACCAAGCTCCCTTCATTCAAATATCCTTCATTATCAGGAGATCCCTTTGAATATAGAATTCGAGAGAGCTATGAGGAGTGAGGCAGCGAAGATATTTCACTTCTCTGATTACCACCATGCTACTTTATGAATACATATTGCTATACAGTTTGTAAAATCAGAGGAGGATTACCTGAGCTATGTCAATTACTGCTTCAGCTCTCTGGCCTGCTAAAGAATGATCTTTCTTCTCTGTGACGCCTACACGGATGCTACAGGTAGCACGTATTTGAAATGGCTAGTACTAGAGACAAGACGTTGAATCTAATGATATGTCCCTTTCAATAGGCATGTCCTTTGCATCATGGCCTCTGAAATCAGCATTTAAAACTCTTCTTGACTTCTGTATTACATCTGTAACAGTTTGTCATTTGCAGCAGTGGCATCTGCTTTAATATATCTTAGCTACATGTGTGGGATGATAAAAATTTATATATAGATATTAGAAACACACAATACACGGTTTCTTAACATGTTCTGTTGTTTCTTGGTAGTGTTACTGTGAAGTAATTTAATCCACCTCAATGACAAAGTTGCCCGGTTTTGCTTTCATTATACAGTTTTTATTAGTTATTGCACTGTGTCCATAAAATGTACTCCTAGACAGAAGGAGACATAGTAAATCTGTCATACATTTTTGAAATATCACCTTGCCATGAAGCCACTACTATAAATGAAAGCATATCCAAAATGTTTCATGTTAGAAAAGGTCAAGTTAGCAAAAGAACGATTCAGGAACAGATTTTATATCTGTGGGACAATATTACAATTAATTTTAAAATAAAAAATTTATTAAATAAAAATTGTTATCAAATAATTTTTAATTAAATATTTTTATTTTAGGAATAAGCTTTTTTAGCTGAGTGAACATGCAGATATTTCAATTACTGAAGTTCACCAGCATGTGATATTATGATGATCTCATCTTCTTAGCCGCTTTCCTAG